>NC_141879.1:77232500-77857500 GCF_056163025.1 Triticum urartu | reverse complement strand
ATTCTGAGTGACACTCTTCAGCTGGCTGTTTACATCTCCAAACATGGTGAGGAAAGGATCCGTTGATTCTGACCTACGAGACCCGTTACCTTTCTTTCTCTTCTTAGAGTTTGTAGAATCAGCGGTGACATGGCTGTCAACAGACCGTCTAGGTGTCTCTCTTGACGTTTTGTCATCTTCCTCTTCATCATTCATCTCATCCTCGATGACAATCTCATTCTGCAAATTTGTTATAGCTTCGCAAAAACCTTCCGCACCCTCCCCAGTAGCTATATCTTTGCTATAAATTGCAGCCAACTTATCAAAATAAGGGAACGGCACACCATACAAGCCCTTGGCCTCATTGTGAAGCTGCAAAATACAATAAGCACGGAAATCATATTTTTGGTTAACTCTACTACAACCATAATCAATAGATAAAATATTGTTCAAGAAGTTCCATACGCTCTCAGTTTTCTAGGTCATGCGGTGCGACAACTTACAAGGTAAAGAAAAATTAGGCAGTGAACCAGAAAAAGCACTTTCTCCAATCTATATCTATGAAATAATGTGACTGGAAGGGAAAGGAGGTATCCAATAGGACCTCACTTCTAGTAGAAGTAGTAATACAAGAGATGTCAACTGGATAATCCATATGGCCACAAGTAGAAAATGTAATGCAAAAGTAATAGGCATCTGGAGTTATATACCTTACAATGTTCCTCGTATGATTGCTTTTCACACTGGATCATTTTCCTATTCTCATCCCAAGAAAACCCACTTCTTTTAAGCATAACTTCAATTGCTCCATACTTGGTCCTAAAGTATCTCACCCTTGACTCAATGTGTGGGGCAGCACTAAGACCACAACCAGGTACCTTTTCAGCCAACCTACTTTCCAGCACTGAGGAATACCCATTCTTGAAACCATTATCACCTTTCCACCGTGGATCCAATGACAGATCATAGAGAGCATTGACAAGCTCATCGTCCTCCATTGTTGTCCACTTTCTTTTGTTTTTCCCCCTGCCACGTGCAACACTTGAGCTATCCATGTTGTCCATACCTACAAAATGCACAAGTTAAATTAGTTCATGAGATATTCAGATTTCTATAATTAAAACAAGCATATATGTACATCTGCAATCATCCACCGAAACACAAACCTTAGTGGCCTCTAGCTCTATAGCTATTATACATCCCTTGAGAAAGAGTATTCCGGAAATTAGTCCACTCATTAGATGTTGATATATGAGTGATAAATTCAGGTTCATCGTTCTCTCCCTCCAAGATTTCCATGTTATCTTGCATCATCCCATCCTCACAAGCGAGTGGATCCTCAGCCATATTTTGTAAAATCAGATTGTGTAATAGAGCGCATGCCATTATAATCCGGCAATGAGTTTTGATAGGAAAATATGATGGAGACCTCAAAATCGCCCACTGGCCCTTGAGTCTTCCAAAGCATCTCTCAATAATATTTCTAGCTCTAGCGTGCAGCATATTATAATATTCCTCTGCGCTGCGTGGTGGGTTTTGTGCAGTCCAACCACCTAAGTGGTACCTTTGACCTCGATAAGGAGCTAAAAATCCATTTGCATTTGTGTAGCCAGCATCAACAAGGTAGTATTGTCCTTGAGGGACTCGAAACCCATCCAACCTCGAAATAGCATCTCTAAGAACACGACCATCATGTGCCGAACCCTCCCAGCCAGGTAATATATAAATAAACTGCATGTCGGGTGCACATACACCCAAAACATTTGTATCAATATCAGCCAGCCTTGACCTATACCTCCCTCTTAGATTAGCTGGGACGGTAACCTTGACGTGTGTACCATCTAATGCGCCCAAACAATTCTACAACATGAACATCATGAGTGATATTAGTGTGTTATACTACTAATCAGATTATATCATCTGACCGACACTAAAATTTTCATGCAGAGATAATTTACCTTGAAATAGTTCCAATTATTATCTGTGCAATCTTTGGGTATAGGCTCTGGTTTCTTAAGTAGTAGGTTGTGCAGGTTCAAAACAGCCAGCAAACATTTATTGAAATTTCTGCTTATCGTCTCACCACTTCGATAAAAGAACTTCTTGATTGTTCTATTTTTTAGATGGTGTGATATTATGTAGAGAAATGTAGCCACTATCTCTTCCAGCGATGTGTTCCTTGTGCCCTCTAGACCACCAGTAACTCTAACCATCTCACACAATTTGTGGAATGTCCTCCTATCCATGCGAAGCTCCTGTATGCAAGCTACATCACTCTCGCCAATGAGTTGGTACAAATGTGCGGCTCTAAGTTCTCTATTTCTAATCCTATTTTCTATCTTCCACAACCTCCTTTTATAGACTAGTGCAAATAATAACCATATATAATAGTACATAAGCATGATGCTAATCGAAATATTCCTTCGTCGAGATCTCGTGGTGGCCAAAGGAAGACGAGCCATAATGCTGAAAATAAAAATGCAGCACAAAATTATAAATATTGTGTATCTTGAAGTCATATGAGTATATATAAATATATATATGAGTATAGTACAATATATTCCTTAGCTCATGAAATTACTCTCAGCAAAACAAAGGGCACAAGAATTCTGAAGCGTCAAATTCTGCTTAAATAGCAAGCAACCTATATGAGTACAGTACAATACATCATATATTTTTTTCGATAATAAGGGGTCAAACCCCCGGCTCCAATCAATTAAGAAAGAAACCAAACGAGTACCAGAGTTTTAACAACCAGCCTCACCACAGGGCAAATGCAAAGCTATAGAGATGAAAAGGAAAGACAGCTCCAAACATGTTTCTTTTGCAACCTAACAAACTAAAACAGGATACATCACACACTCTCACTGAGGCCACAACAGCGGTGCAGTACAGCATATGTGATCCACAAGAAACTGTAGAATCAAATTATTCTTTAAATAACAAGCAGCCTCTTCCCTATCAAGCACATGCATGACTCATATTATTCATATTATCTCCTCCATAGCTATTCTCTTATAGTATCACCCTCGCAAAACAAAAGGGCACAAGAAAATCTAGGTAATGCAGTAAGCATCAGATTTACAGTGAGGTAGTACAGCACAGTACAATGTGAGCAATCCATGCAATTCTCAAGCATCAAATTCTGATTGAACAACAAGCAGCCTATATAAGCACAGAACAATGCAGTGTGATCCAATACAACTACTTTATTTATCTATATCCAACAGAGAAAAGGATCTGACCACCTCATTTGTTGGGGACAACAAATCACAGTATGACGAGGAAGCAAAAATTACTAATTCCACCAAAGAATCCCTTAAAATATTCCAGTCATGCGCACATTCATGAACAGTACCCAAATCTCAACTGGTTTACTAAGTCTGAAGCCCTAACCAGAGTACAGTTCAGCCAAAACGCTTGGATCTTCCAGTTCGGAGAAAGGAAATGATAGATCCGGGCACTAGAGCACGAGAAGAAGAGGAGGGAGGGAAGAGGGGAGGTGGCGCACCGTGGTTCTTGTAGAAGATGCCGATCGAGGGAAGGTTCGCGTCGAGGAAAGAAAGGGGACCAGCTGTTTGGGGCAGAGCTTGGAGAGGTCCGGCTTTGGATCTTGCGGCGGAGGAGTGAGAGGCCGACGTTCCTACTCCGACGGCGAGGGGAGGTCGTGGCGGCGATGGGGAGAGCTCATGGTGGAGGCGAGGTCGGGACGAGCGGAGGAAGGGAAAGTGGATCTGATTACGGAGATGAGCGTTTTCTGTTTTCACTCGGTGTGCCCTGTTTTTGGTTTTCCGAAGCGACGTATCCGATTACACGGCAACGGAAACCGGCCCAGCCGAACCAAACACCCGTAACGTTTTCGGGAAGCGATGTAATCGGGAGGCGGTGCGAAATTGGCGAACCAAACGCGTAGTAGGGTTTACTAAAATTATTTTCAATGAACCCAAAATGCCCTTCACAAAATGTTCATCATTTCTGGATTGGGTTAAAACCCCTGGCAAAAATGGTGCACTCTTTTCTAGGACATTCTGGATTCTTTGAATTAAATCATAAGTATTTGAATTTGGGCATTTAAATGCTATGAAATATTTTAAATGCCCAAATAATTCTGGAGTTATGTGGGGGCTGTTAGGAATAATCCCGACAGAGCCCACAATTATTTTCAGGATTTTAGTAAGTGCCTAAGTATTTTTAATAAAGCCCTAAATTATAGAAAAATAGAAAAGAAAACAAACAGGAAAAGAGAGAAAGAGAAAGCTTACCTGCGCCCACCCCAGCAGGCCCACCTACCGGCCCAGCCAAGCCAACGCTCCAGCGAGCTGCTTGGCTTGCCAGGCAGGCAAGCTGCTGCTCGACGGCGAGCACAACATGCGCGTCACCCAGCTGCCCGCCGCCTCGCCGCTCCCCTCGTCGAGCTGTCAACATGGGACGACCCCCCTCTATCTCCCCGACCTCGCAGACATTCGCTCTTCCCTCTGGTTCCTCTCTCTCGCCCTCCCCGACGTCGCCCAAGGCGTCACCGTCGCCACCGCTCGCCGCAGCCACGTCCAACGCCGTCCCCGCGCCTTCTCAACGTGGCCGGACGGTTCGCCATCGTCGACTACGACGACTAGCCAAGCCGCACGACGCCGGAGCCCCTGCATCGTCCCCACCGCCGTCGTCTTCAACCTCGGGCCGCCGAGATCCCCGTCGCCGTTCCGACCGCAGCGAGCCTTCCCCGAGCATGCTGACCTTCTCCTGTGGCTTCCCAGTGAGCTACTGCTCCTCCCCCTTCTCCCCGCTTCTCCGCTAGAGCTCTGTAGCCGCCGTGCCTTTTCTGTCCAAACGCACCGCCGCTTGACCACGTCATCGGCGATGCTCCGGTGACCTTTTGGTCACGGGCTTGTGCCCGTCACACTCACTGCATCGCGTAGATGTTGTAGGTGCAAGCGCCATGCCACCTAGGCCACTGCAGCCACGTGCACGAGCTGACCCGAGCTTCGGCCTCCGCCAAGCTCGTCGTCGGCGATGCTCCGGCCACTCCCCGGCCAAGCCATCACCACGGCTAGATGCGGTCTGAGCAGCAGCTGCCCGTAGCTACTCTCCGCGCAGCAACTGATGCCCTATGGGCAAATCCCGCAGCGCGCCGCCGCGTCTGGCCTCGCCGGCGGCTAAACGCCGGCAGGCTTTGACCCGCTGACCGGCGAGTTGACCACGCCTGACCCGTGTGGGCCCAGGTTAACTCCCCCCTAAGCCTATGACAGGTGGGGCCGGCCTATTAATTAGTTTAGGATTAGTGCTAACTAATTATAATTAGTTTAGGTCATTGACATGTGGGCCCAGGCCCCACTAACAGTTAGTTAGTATTAACTTAATCCTGTTAGTTAGCTGAGACACTGACAGACAGGGCCCGCCAGTCAGGTTTGACTGGCCCTGGCGCCTTTGACTCGCTGACGTCACAGTGACGCAGTGCTAACGCAATTATTCATTTTCTGGATTTATTTTTTATATAGGAAATTCCAAAAAATAGCCAAAACTTCTAAAAATCATAGAAATTAATCTCTAACTCCAAATGAAAAGATTTATGTATGAATTTTGATCAGAAAAATTCAATCTATCCATTGGTAGTGGTTTCATGCATGAAAAAACAAGATAACCTTGCTGTTTAAGCAAAATAAGATAATGCACTAATATGGCTATGTTAAATGAACTAACATTTGAATCTTTTATTCAAATGGGTTCATTCCTTTTTGTTTTAGCTTGCATTAGGCCAAGACACATTCAGCTTGCCATGTCATAGCATGCATCATATTGTTGCATATTGTCATGTGTTGATTATGTTTGGTGTGTCTTTCGTGGTAGGTTCTGCCTCCGAGGATAACCCCGAATATCCGTCTGAAGGGCAGTACCCTACTACCACTACATCAGGCAAGCAGCCCCATTGATCATATCGATACAATCCCATGTTCTCGCCTCTGCTCCCATTTACTGCATTAAGACAACAACGTTTCAAACTGCTCTGTGCTACGGTAGTTGAACCCTTGTCCTCTGCATGACCTGTCATTGCCACAGTAATTAGATGAAACCCACTAGCATGTGTAGGAGTTGATTGAGCCTTGTATGTGTTTCCTACCTTGCTATGCCTGCTATGCTTAGAGTTGTGTCAGGTCTGGTTCATCTGGGTGATGGGCTAGAGTGAAATTATTATGTCGGTAATGTGAGGGATGTGTTGAACATGATTTGGTAAAGGTATCGATGAGAGGCCATGTAGGAGTACATGGTGGGTTGTTTCATTGAGGCCGTCCCTAAGAACTGAGATCTGTATGTGTGATTTTAAGAATCAGCTACTACCATGCATTGGGATCCTTAATTGACCCTCTCGGCTTCTTAATCACACTAGTACTCTGTCCAGGTGTTGCAATTAGTTTCTGGTGTTTGTAGGTTATGTGTTGGTGGCCGTGCGTAGCGCTGACCCTAGGGGTGGGCTATGTTGCGGTAGAGACACTGTTGCACGGTGTACCGAGTCACCCGTTTGGTGTCTCGGGAACCCTGTTCACATCGTTCGAGGCCGTATGTGGAAACCTCAGCCGGACTCCCTGCGGATGGAACCTAGATAGGCGATAAACCTGGACTAGAGGCTTGAGTGTTTAGGTAGGCCGTGGCCGACACCCTCGTTGGGCTTAAGCTTGAAGGTTGCCGAGTACATGTCGTGTAAACGACGGTAAGTGGTGAGAGCATGTATGAAGGAGTACACCCCTGCAGGGTTAACATCATCTATTCGAATAGCCACGTCCGCGTTAAAGGACTACTTGGTTGCCTATACAGTTCATAGACAAGTTAATGGATACTACTAAAAGACAAAAGATAAGTGTGAGTACCGAGGATGGCCCTCTCATAGGATGACGAGGGAGGATCCCCGGTGGTGTATTGTGTTCGTGATTAGGGGACTTGTGTGCGAAAACTATTTTACTAAGTGGTGTCCCGTAGGATAGCTTAGCCAAGAGTCAAAGCTGGTTTGCTGCAATAACTCCACCACCTTCTTGAGAATGAGCATGTATAGTAGGTTCTGATGTAAGACTTGCTGAGTACCTTTGTACTCATGTTTGTTTAATTACTGTTTTCAGACGACAACACCGCCCCCTCCGATGGGTTTTATGTAGATCTCGACGTCGATGAGTGACTTGCCACCCAGGTGGTGATCCTGGCCATAGAGGGCCCTATGTAGATAGACAGGCTTCGAGAAGCCTTCTTTCTTTCTAGTGTCTGTACTCAGACTATTTGCTTCCGCATGTGCTTGTATGCTTGTATACTTGAGTGTCGGGTCATGTGACCCCTACCTGTATGAACATGTTATGTATGGCTCTCTAGAGCATTTAAATAAAGTACTTGAGTTGTAGAGTTTTGTTGTGATGCCATGTTGTATTTACACATACCGAGCATATTGTGTGTATGATTGAAATGCTTGGTATGTGTGGGTTCCGACAATCTAGTTGTTTATCCATGGTAGCCTTTCTTATGGGGAAATGTAGTCTAGTGTTCCTCGAGCCATAGTAGTCCGCTACAGCCCGGTTCACCCGAGTCCTGCTAGCCCAACACTACTGCTCAGGACACTTGACTGGCCGTCATGTGTTTCACTTCGTTCCTATGTCTGTCCCTTTGAGGAAATGTCACGCGGTGACATCCGGATTCCTGTTAGCCTAGTGCTACAGCCCGGATTCACTCGCTGATGACCGACATGCTCGATGTGATTCGTGTATGCCTGTCTCCATAGGTCTGTGCCGCTTTGGGTTCTCGACTAGCCATGTCGGCCCGGGTTCTCTGTCATATGGATGCTAGCGACACTATCATATACTTGAGGCAAAAGGCGCAAACGGTCCCGGGCCATGGTAAGGCGACACCCGTGGGGATACCGTGCGTGAGGCCGCAATGTGATATGAGGTGTTACCGACTAGATCGATGTGACTTGGAATCGGGGTCCTGACAGCGTTGGCATCAGAGCCGGACTGCCTGTAGGTTAGTTGAGCCAAACTGGTCGATGTCGAGTCTAGAAATGCTTTAGTTATATGTAGGGGAATTGATTGTGGGAGGGAACGTAAGGCTCTTTTTACTCCTTTACCTTATGCTCTCTGATCTGAGTCATTCTCTTCTCATTCAACGTGGGTTAAGGACTAGGCTCTCTTCTTCTGTCAGGTTCACGTGTTACTAATCTGTAGTAACTTATAGGATTGTTGGTTACCAGCCTCAGTTCAGTTTCTACCACTTTGAGTATGTTGCCAGTTGAATCAGAACCTTTATATGATGTTGTTGAGTGGTGTTGCAAACTGTTGTGGATGTCTCAAATCTTTTTCTGAGCATTTACAACTGTTATGCTGTCCAATTTTCCCTAGAAATTCTAATGTCTTTGCATTGTGGTTGTGCTTTCAGATGGCCACTCGTGCTCAAAACCAAGTGGTTCGCCTGACCCGGTGCCTCGATGTGCCCGGTCATACTGCTATGTTAGTCCGGGTAATGATCGAGACGGGTTATCGTTGGTATCCCGAATACACTGTTGAAGAGCAATTCTGAGACTTTAATCAAAGCCAATATTTCTGCACCGTCAGGATATTTCCTTCTTACCCTGGATCTACCGAGCCCCTCCACTGTTCCTATGGACTCAGGGTTACTGTTGAGATGGCTGTGCAGGATGCTGCCTATTCCATGATGACCATCATGCGAGTCTGGACTGGCCTGCTTCGGAACACCGACTTCCGTTATATGCCAGCTTCACTCCCGGGAGCGCAAGGGTATATCCAGGCTATCTATGCTGACTCCACACGTGAGGACTCACTAACTCGCACCACTGCCGAGATGCTCGAGGATAAGGACCGAGAGAATCGGGCCTTGAGACTGGAGCTTTTCAACACCCGTACTGATCATTGGGCGACTTTGACTCGGTTTGCACCTGCTGTGCAAGCTGGATGTATGGATACGAGGGATCTGTATCCTGTGAGATCTGCTCTGCCAGACATGGTGGATTGGCGTGATGTGGGAGGCATCAACCCACCTCGTGGTCCCCGCAGGCCATCGTTTGTTGGTCCAAGACCTCATCCTAGCCCCTTTCATCCACAAGCTCCTCAGGACCGTCTGTTCCCGAATGATCACGTTGAACTTCCTGGCTATGGAGGTGACTTCTATGAGGAGTACTACGGAGCTGTCTGAGTTAGTAGTAGTATCACTAGTATTGTAATAGTTGTATCTCCACTGTCCTGCGTGACATGTGGAATATGACTTAGTGTGTAATCAATTCCGCAGGTGTAGACAAATAATGTATAGGAGCTTGGAATGCCTCCGATGAGATGTAATGTCTTTCATCGTAGTTGTACTCTAGCCTGGGCTTGCACTAAACTATGTACGGTGTGTATGACCAATGGTATATATATGGCAGTTTCTATATTACCATGTCGTGCAACGAACATCTTAGCATTCCATGTTATCCATTACATTCTGCACTTCCTTGCTAAGTTTGTGCCACCCTTATCTAAACTGTTGTTTTGTTTTCTCCTAGGATGGTCAACACCCGCAGCAACCCTGCTGCCCCGGAGTAGGGGGAAGCCAGTGCAGTTAGGGGTGAAAATCTGCCTCACCCGCCTTCTCTGGCCGAAGTGATGCTGGAGGCGGAAATAAACAAGCGTGAGACTAACCGCTTGCTGGAGCGGATTGAGCAGAACACTGCACGCCATCAGCGAAATGACTTGGTGTCAATCAATGACTTCATCATGTTGTACCCACCAAAGTTTAACCATTCCGTCGAGCCTCTCGACGCGGATGACTGGCTTCACAACATCACCCGCAAGCTACATTCTGCCAACGTAGCCGAAGCTGATAAGGTTACTTATGCTGCCTATCACCTCGAAGGCCCTGCTAGTCTTTGGTGGGAAAACTTTGAAGCTATGCGCCCGGTCGGCCAAATCACTACTTGGGCTGAATTCATTGAGGCTTTCCGTGAGCATCACATCCCGGAAGGTCTCATAGATTGCAAGAGGGAAGAGTTCTGCAATTTCACCCAAGGAAGACTGACTATGGATGCATATAGTCGTGAATTTGGGAATCTGGCATGATATGCTCCTGAAGAAGTATCTACCGACGCTAAGAAGCAGGCAAGGTTCCGCAAGGGACTTAGCCCTGAGCTTCGCCATGATCTTCGTCTGCACGAGTGCACGTCCTTTAAGAAGTTGGTCAATAAAGCCATCAGTGCTGAGACAGGCCAGTCTAACTATGAAGATTCACGCAAGCACTCCCGTGATTTTGGCTCTTCATCCGGCTCTGGATCTCAGAAGCGCCGGGTGTGGATTCCAAGCACGACACTGCCACCCAGGTTCATTCCGAGGCCATCATTTGAGGCGCCTCGTCCCAACCAGCAGTTTGCACCGTCCAAGCCCTATGGTGGCCCCACTGCTAATGCTGCTCCATGCCCCAATGTTGTGACATGTTTCAAGTGTGGAGAGCCGGGTCACGATAGTCGACAGTGTCCCCAGAACAACAACCCAGATCAGTCTGGAAAGTCCGTTGGCCGTCGTAAGCCAGCGGGAAAGACATTCTACGCCAAGCCGGTCACCACTGCACGTGGCCATGTCAACTATGTCTCAGCTGAGGAGGCTCATGAGGATCCTAACGTCGTCCTTGGTACGCTCCTTGTTAATTGCATCCGACATCTGTTCTTTTCGATACTGGAGCATCTCATGCATTCATATCCGAGAACTATGCTCGATTGCATAACACGACATTCTGGGACATGCACACTTCCATGGTGATTCAAACTCCGGGTTCCAAATGGCAAACTTCTAGAGTAAGCCATGGGAACGAAATTCTTGTTGATAGACTTGTCTTCCTTGAATCCTTAATAGCTCTCAAGTCCTCAGACATAAACATCATATTGGGTATGGACTGGATGTCAGCTCATTACGCTAAGATTGATTGTGCCACTAGAACCGTTCAACTTACTCACCCATCGGGCAAGACAGTCAATGTCTTAACTCGAGTGGCCAAGCGCCAGCTTTACTCCCTAAATGCCAACCCCCTTCCAGACCTTGAAGATATTCCGGTAGTCCGGGACTTCCGGATGTCTTTCCAGAAGAACTGCCAGGTGTTCCACCTGACAGGGATGTCGAGTTTGTGATAGACCTTGTTCCAGGAACCGTTCCAATTTCTAGAAGACCCTATAGGATGGCACCCTTAGAACTAGCCGAGCTTAAGTACCAACTCGATGAGTCCTTGAAAAAGGGTTTCATCCGTCCTAGTTCCTCTCCTTGGGCTTACCCTGTCCTCTTCGTCAAGAAGAAGGATGGAACGGATCGGATGGTTGTAGATTACTGTCGGTGTCAAAACCGGCGGATCTCGGGTAGGGGGTCCCGAACTGTGCGTCTAGGCCGGATGGTAACAGGAGACTGGGGACACTTTGTTTTACCCAGGTTCGGGCCCTCTCGATGGAGGTAAAACCCTACTCCTGCTTGATTAATATTGAAGATATGGGTAGTACAAGAGTAGATCTACCGCGAGATCAAGGAGGCTAAACCCTAGAAGCTCGCCTATGGTATGATTGTGTATGGAGTTGATCCTCTACGGACTACAACCCTCCGGTTTATATAGACACCGGATAGGGTTAGGGTTACACAGAGTCGGTTACAATGGTAGGAGATCTTGAATATCGCATCGCCAAGCTTGCCTTCCACGCCAAGGAAAGTCCCATCCGGACATGGGACGAAGTCTTCAATCTTATATCTTCATAGTCCAGGAGTCCGGCTAAAGGTATAGTCCGGCTATCCGAAAACCCCCTAATCCAGGACTCCCTCAGTAGCCCCTGAACCAGGCTTCAATGACGACGAGTCCGGCGCGCAAATTGTCTTCGACATTGCAAGGCAGGTTCCTCCTCCAAGTCCTTCATAGAAGATTGTAATCACCAAGAGTAGTGTCCAGCTCTGTAAAATAAGTTTCCACATATTGCTATAGAGAGAATAATATTAACACAAATAAAATCTGCTGACGTATTCTGCAGTGCGCCATCACACTACAGCCAAGTCCTCTACTTGAATTGTTTTTACTTCCCCACCTCAGCATGTTTTGCGAGGTGGTTTCCTTGGCACGTCTTGTCAAAGCAGAGATCGTGTACCCTTTTTACGGGATTCTCATCAATACGGATGTGGGTAACCCAACCGCGCCATTTATCACGGCGCCCGGGAGGCAAGCGAGTTTTATTAGGCAAGTGGGGACTCATAACCGCATCCGCCTATATAAGGGGATAAGGATCCACCCTATTTACCTACGCCTTCTTCCTCCCTTGCCTACCCATCTCCCGCGCACCCGAGCTCCAGCGCCCAAGCTCGCACTTCCCACCTCAACCTTCTCCAGCAATGTCCGGAGCGGGAGGCAAATGGATGGTCTCCACTGTTACGGAGGACAAAATCAAGAAGCTAAGGAAGGCCGGGTATCTGTCCAAGGACATCGCGCACCGGCTTCCCGAGAAGGGACAGCTTATCCCCACCCCAAGGCCCCATGAGAGGGTGGTATTTCTCCTCCACTTCCTCCGTGGACTGGGTTTTCCACTCCATCCATTTGTCCGGGGCTCATGTTCTACTACGGCCTGGATTTCCACGATCTGGCCCTGAACATCATCCTCAACATCTCGGCGTTTATCGTCGTGTGCAAGGCCTTTCTCCGCGTCTGCCCCCATTTCGGCCTCTGGTTCAAGACTTTCAACGTCAAGCCCAAGGTGGTGAGCGGCAGCCAGGCGGAGTGCGGAGGCGCCATGGCGGGCAAGATGGCCAACGCCCTATGGTTCGAGGGCTCCTTCGTGGAGACCCCAAAGGGATGGCAACCTGGGTGGTTTTATATCACCGAGCCACGCGATCCGGAATGGACCGCGGTCCCTGAGTTCCGATCCGGACCCCCCCCACGCGGCTTGTGTCCTGGAAAGAGACGGGCCTATCATGGGGCGACGAGAAAGAGGTGACCGGATTGCAAACATGCATCCGGTCCCTGGTGAACAAGCCAATCCGGCTTGTCAACATAATCCAGGTTATGCTCGTCCGCCGGATCCTCCCGTGCCAACACCGGGATTTCAATCTGTGGGAGTTCGACTCGGCGCAGCATCAAACCCTCAGCAGGCTCTTTGACTAAACGTACGAAGATGCCTGGAAGATGCTATTCAAGGGCGCCGAGGCTCCCGCATCTGCTTCCGAGGACCGCGGATACAGCTCACAGCGTCACGCTAGCAAGGTATGCTATCTACACTTGTTACAGGATGTTCAAGCTTTTTTCATAGTTTGACTCTATGTGGGATCTAAACTCCCTTGCCTTTGACAGGCTTGGCGGGCGATGGCCGAACCGATTAACTGTCCGGCTCCACTGCCCGAAGACCCAGCCCCAGCTCTACTGGTGAAGCTGCTGACTCCGGCGCCTTATGTGGTGCCGGAGAAGAAGGCTAAGAAGAAGAAGACCACGGGGACTCGAAAGAGTACCCATAATGTGGTGTTGTCAGACTCGTCATCCAGCGAGTCCGAGATGCCCTCCTCCTATGAAAACGAGGAGGAGGAAGAAGAAACCTCTCCCCCTCCAGCGGGGGGAGGAAAGAAGAGGGAGGCCGCCCCAACTAGGGAGGCCGAGGGGTCCAGGAAGAGGAAGACCCCTCCGCCAGACTATTCCCCCGACGCCGAAGAAGACGAAAAGGAGTGGCCAGACAGGGCCAAGCGTTCGGCGAAGTCATAAGTTCGGATATCAGAGTAACTCGTGATGTTCCTTTGTCGCACAGCTTTACCTAATGTCGATGATACTTATGCAGCCCGCCCTGGGCCGAACTCAACGAGTCGTCGAGCGGCTCCCTGGATTCATCGGACGTGAACTCCGTTCCGCCCGCTGTCTCCCCCCGCACTGCGGACGACGCTGAAGTGGCGTCGCGACAAGCTCTGGGGCAGGAGGAGGTGGTCCTGGAGGAGCCACAAGGCAACCTCCCGGACTCCAGGAGTAAAGGGGACAAGACCCCCCAGGGCTCCAAGTCCGGCCTTAAGCCGGACACCGTGTCGGAATCTTCAACGATTCCGGACCGCGGTAGGCGAGCTCGTTCCAAGAGGAGCAAGTCTTCTGGGCCGGCAACCTCCGTCCAACCAGAGGTGCCGGACAATTTGCTGGAGGTGCTTGAAGGCGCCTCCATCGACGAGGAGCACCGTACTATTATGAGTACGGTGATCCAGAAGGTCCAGTCCGCCAAGAGCGGGCTGAGTGAAGCTTGCGCTAGCCTCCTAACAGGCTTCGAGGTAAGTAAAAATATGTAAAAATATTACCGCATAGACAATAGCCCCTGATGCTCTATTTGGCGTTCGGAAAGAAAAGCCGAATAGAGGATCTATTAAATTTCGCAGGAGTCTAACAATGAAGAGTCAATATGCGTATGCAGGCTTCGCTGCTGTCCACCGCCGCACTGACTGGGGAGGTGGGTGTCCTGAAGCAGGGACTCGAGCGGTCCGAGTAAGAGCTCGGCCTTGCCAAACGGCAACTCGAGGAGAAAGAAGGTAAGAAATACCTTACAGAAGTAAGTGCCTATAGAGAGGCGTGATTGCAAAAAATAACAGGATTGTACTGCTTATTGTAGGGGCCACGACTGAGGTGGCGACCCTCAAGCAGGCGCTGTCTGAGGCCGAAAAGAAAACGGCCGCGGAGCGCACCGAGCGAGAAAAACTTGGGGCTCAGTTCGGCGAGGTGTAGCAAGAGCTTCAGGCTCTCATGAGAAAACATGAGAGTTTGGAGCTGGAGTCAGAGACCCGAGCGTCCGAGCTCGCGGCGGCCCTTGAGACTGCCAAGTCTGCCAAGGCTGAAGCCCAAAAGGCCCTCCGAGAGTTGGAGGATATGAAGAAGATAGCAGCGGGTAAGGCATTCTTTATGCAAAGCAGAAATATAAAAGTAAACTACTTGTTACTTACCCGAATCCGGAGTTCTCCCGGGGCATTCGCAGATCTTCCCCACAGCGTATCCCATGCCACCACATTCTACCGAGCTGAAGAGGGTAGCTCGTCGGAGAAGGTGTTCTGGTCTCAGTATGCTGAGGCCGGACACCCTGTGCCCTTGAGCGACCAGCTGAAACAGCTGGTCGAACTCCACAAGGCGGCCAAACAGGCCATGAAGGGCTTCATAGTTCGGCTGTGGCCCGGAGAGGCCCTGCCTGGGAGCTACTACGGGCTGGTGCGGCGGCTGGTGGAGGCCTGTCCAAGGCTCGAGGTCCTCAAGCGCTCCGTCTGCATCGAAGGTGCCCGTAGGGCCCTTGCCCATGTAAAGGTGCACTGGGGTAAGCTAGACGGTGAGAAGCTTGTGAAGGACGGGCCACCGCCAGGGAAGGAGCATCGCATGCCCGAGAACTATTACAAGGATGTTCTTGCGGGTGCTTGCCTTGTGGCAGATGAATGTACCAAGGATGTAATTTTTGAATAAACTCGCTCATTTTTATCCTGTGCGCTAAAAACTTGTTCATAGGCGCTTAAGCAATGCTTGTTGAATTTAAAATATTATTTTCTGTGTGGCCGTTTATCAAAAAATTGAGAGATGGCCAATCGTCGGCTTCTGCCCCATGCCACTAGTGTTGGGGTGTTCAGGGATAAACCTGAGCACTCTTTTTCCCATAGTTGGGTCCTTCGAGGGAGGCGCTCAGCACGGCGAAGCAGGCAATCGGACTATAATGCTTGAACACTCTCACTTAGCCATAGAACTTTATAATTTTAAATTTTAGCGAAGCCCCTAGTTCGGAAGACCGAGTTCGGGGCACTATCCATGCCTTGGCTGGGGTTATCCAGCTCCTCTCTCGAAGCGGCATAGGCCTTTAGGGACCCGAAAAACCTCTCGAACAGCGACCGGTCTCTCGCCTCATCATGACAGTCAGTTTTAGCTTTCTCCACTGAGGTGCTTAGCCCAGCTCAACCGGGCACAATCGCAGTGGTTCTCCTAGTGCTACCTTAGCCGATATAGCGGAACGTAAGGCACCAAAACATAGGAGCCGGGCAAACCCAACTATTGACCCAAATCATGATTCGGAGCCGATGCATATAGTGCTATAAGTTCGGGGTGCCGCACTTGTGAAAGTGTACGGACTTCTCACACCATATTAAAGGGTACTGAAGCCTTGGCGTACTTGTCGTACCATAGTGTACGGGTGCAACATGTCATTAATGAACATATATAAAATAGAGTAATGCAAAAAATAGACGAGAAGCTAAGCATTGTTTATAGAGAGGCTATTTATCAAAGCCGAACGATACAAATAGTGCGATAAGCAAAAGATATTGGACTATTCAGTATGTCCTGACCAGGGGCAGGCCGTGGAATTGTATTTAAAATAGGTATACCGCTCGTAACAGAGACCACCTGGGAGTTCCATAATGCGGCATGGCTTGTCTGCCTCCCTGGATCTTGCATCGTTTGTGCGGCAATCGAGTTGCCGAACAGGTTGTCCGAAGTATGGAGTCCTGAAAGTAAGAAAAAATTAAAAAAGAATCCGGTAGCCCCCAGTACGTTTTAAGCCGTATGTTGGGCGTGCCGTTTATTGTGCCCCTTCCCTTGTGCCCATGGTATTTCAAGGGCGTAGTTGTGTACGCGAGGTACTGGTTTCGCTAGGTCGCGAATGCTGGGGTTGGGTCCGCATTGCTACGCTTGCTCAGAGTGTGCCAGGCGGTCCTGCTGTAGGTTACTCCGGGTGCGCTTGGCGGTGTCTGGCTTTTTAATGGCCGGACTGGGGAATTTCCTAAGAAGGCTACTTTGTATCTCCGCTGCGAGAGCCGCCGTATGCTCCTCCGTACAGAGGGAGCGTTCGGTGTTTCCGTTGACCGTGATTACTCCTCGAGGGCCTGGCATCTTGAGTTTGAGATATGCGTAATGTGGTACCGCATTGAATTTTGCGAATGCGGTTCGTCCGAGCAGGGCGTGATAGCCACTGCGAAACGGGACTATATCGAAGAATAACTCTTCACTTCGGAAATTATCCGGGGATCCGAAGACCACGTCAAGTGTTACTGAGCCTGTACAGTTGGCTTCTACACCTGGTATAACGCCTTTAAAGGTCGCTCTTGTGGGTTTGATCCTTGAGGGATCTATGCCCATTTTCCGCACTATGTCCTGATAAAGCAGGTTCAGGCTACTGCTGCCGTCCATGAGGACTCTTGAGAACCAATGCAGCGAAGCTACCATTACGGATGCTAGTGGGATGGTCCCTTCGATCATAGGTGATCGGGCAGGAGGACCATGGGTTGAACTTTGGGGCGACTGGCTCCATCGCGTATACGTCCAACAGCGCACGCTTCCGCTACCGCTTGGGAATGTGGGTTGCGTATATCATGTTCATCGTCCGCGCTTGTGGGGGAAAGCCCTTCTCATTGTTGTTCGGCGGCTTGGGCTCTTCGTCGTCGCTGTGCAGCCCCTTGTCTTTGTTTTCGGCTCTTAACTTGCCTGCCTGCTTGAACACCCAATAATCCCTGTTAGTGTGATTGGCTGGCTTTTCGGGGGTGCCGTGTATCTGGCACAAGAGATCGAGTATTCGGTCCAAACTGGACGGGCCCTGAGTATTCTTTTTGAATGGCTTTTTCCGCTGACCAGATTTATAGCCTCTGAATCCGGCATTGACTGCCATCTCTTCATTGCTGTCGCTTCTTAACGCGGCGTTTTTGCTTATTCTGACGTGTCCTGCCACTTTTGTCCTTGGTATCCGAATTACCAGGGTTCTTTGTTAAGTTGTTACTGCGAGCCAGCCAGCTGTCTTCTCCCGCGCAAAAGCGGGTCATGAGTGTCGTGACTGCTGCCATGGATTTCGGCTTTTCCTGTCCCAGGTGCCGGGCAAGCCACTCGTCGCGGATGTTATGCTTGAAGGCTGCTAGGGTCTCTGCGTCCGGACAGTCGACTATCTGGTTTTTCTTTGTTAGGAACCATGTCCAGAATTGTCTGGCTGATTCTTCTGGCTGCTGAATTATGTGGCTTAAGTCGTCGGCATCCGGCGGTCGTATGTAAGTGCCCTGGAAGTTATCGAGGAATGCGGCTTCCAGGTCCTGCCAAGAACCGATTGAGTCTGCTGGCAAGCTGTTAAGCCAATACCGGGCCGGTCCTTTAAGTTTGAGCGGGAGGTACTTGATGGCGTGTAGATCATCGCCGCGTGCCATGTGGATGTGAAGGAGATAGTCCTCGATCCATACCGCCGGGTCTGTGGTGCCATCGTATGATTCGATGTTTATGGGTTTGAAGCCCTCTGGGATTTTATGATCCATTACTTCATTCGTGAAGCATAGCGGGTGTGCGGCGCCTCTGTACTGGGCTATATCACGACGCAGCTCGGAAGAGCTATGTCTGTTGTTTTCGGCCCGGCCGGATTTGTTGTATCCGGAGTGAAGATCATTGTCACATGCCGTAGGGCACCTGCGCGATCCGTAGATCGATCTTGTTTGTCTTGCTTTATCCTCCGGTATGTCTCGCAGGTCGGGCGCATTTTCCCGTGCCTTAGTTGTGCGGCGTCGGGGCATGGCTTGGGTGGAGGGCTGAGCGGCCTCTCTGTCATGGCCACGGCGTGGCCGGTCTGCCATGTCATGCACTGGTGATGTAGGTGCTTCCTCCTCTGATCGGGGTAGCGGCCTTTGCTTCGGGTAACTCTTGGAGGGGCGTTCGAGTTCATACTCTTCGGCCGCAAGGACTTCAGTCCATCCGTCAGTTAGCAAATCTTGGGCAGCTCTAAGATATTGCTGCTTTTTCATGAGGCTGCTTGCCGTGGCTAAAAGCCTGCGTCTAAAACGCTCTTGTTCGGCGAGGTCTGATGGTATGGCGAATTCGTCGTCATCGAGGCTTTCCTCGTCTTCGGAGGGAGGCGTATAGTTATCATCCTCGACCTCTTGGTCTGCCGCTCTCTCGTGAGGGCTGGCTTCTCCATCTTCCTGTGCCGAATCTTGCTGAGCTGGGTGTTCTTCGGCGTTGTCTGGGGTAGTATTATCTCCCGTGCCGGAATCACCATTTTTTCTTTGGCGGGATTTAGAGCGGCGCCGCTGACGCCGGTGCTTTGGCTGTTTCTTGGGGGCGTTATCCCCCATTGTTCCATCGCCATCTCCATCTTTTGGAGTATCCACCATGTATATGTCGTATGACGAGGTGGCTTTCCAGCGCCCTACAGGTGCTGGTTCCTGTTCGTCTCCTATATTGTCGTCCATGCCGTCGATGTCTTCGGAGCCGAAGTCAAGTATGTCGGTTAAGTCGTCGACAGTGGCTATAAAGTGGGTGGTGGGTGGGTTTTGAATTTCCTCACCGTCCGTATCCCACCCTTGCTAACCGTAGTCCGGCCAGGGCTCTCCTGATAAAGAGAGAGACTTAAGAGAATTCAGGATGTCGCCAAAAGGCGAATGCTGAAAGATGTCCGCTGCCGTGAACTCCATTACCGGTGCCCACTCGGATTCGATTGGCAGGGGCGCGGGGGGCTCGGAGTTTGGAGAGGGATCCGGCTCCTCGGAGTCACGGGCCATGCGGAGTGCGGATCGCCTCTGAGATCGCAGCCCCTGAGGCAGCGTCCAACCGCTGATCCTTGATCGGCGCAGTAGGTTTTGAATTAATGGTCGAAACCGATGCGTGTGCGGCCTCCAAGGCACTGTTCGGCGGCAGAGCTATATTGTGCCCATCGAGACAGTGTAGCACGCTTGGCTGTGGCTCGAATCCGTCGAAGATCAAGTCTCCGCGGATGTCAGCCGTGTAGTTTAGGCTTCCAACCCTGACCTGATGGCCAGGGGCGTAGCTTCCGATCTGCTCAACGTGGCCAAGCGAATTGGCCCGCAGTGCGAAGCCGCCGAAGACGAAGAACTGTCCGGGGAGGAAAGTCTCACCCCGGACCGCATCGTTGTTGAAGATCGAAGGAGCCATCGGGCCTAAAGGCGAAGACACAGAGGAACTCTCAATGAAAGCACCAATGTCGGTGTCAAAACCGGCGGATCTCGGGTACGGGGTCCCGAACTGTGCATCTAGGCCGGATGGTAACATGAGACTGGGGACACTTTGTTTTACCCAGGTTCGGGCCCCCTCGATGGAGGTAAAACCCTACTCCTGCTTGATTAATATTGAAGATATGGGTAGTACAAGAGTAGATCTACCATGAGATCAAGGAGGCTAAACCCTAGAAGCTAGCCTATGGTATGATTGTGTATGGAGTTGATCCTCTACGGACTACAACCCTCCGGTTTATGTAGACACCGGATAGGGTTAGGGTTACATAGAGTCGGTTACAATGGTAGGAGATCTTGAATATTGCATCGCCAAGCTTGCCTTCCACGCCAAGGAAAGTCCCATCCGGACACGGGACGAAGTCTTCAATCTTATATCTTCATAGTCCAGGAGTCCGACTAAAGGTATAGTCCGGCTATCCGAACATCCCCTAATCCAGGACTCCCTCAATTACCGACCTGTCAACTTGGTCACTATCAAGAATAAGTATCCTCTTCCCAGGATCAACGATCTGTATGACCAGCTCGCTAGATCCTTAGTCTTTTCCAAGATGGATTTAAGGTTGGGCTACCATCAAATCAAAATCAGAAACGGGGACATTCCCAAAACGGCCTTCGTTACTTGTTATGGCCAATACGAGTACACCGTTATGTCCTTCGATTTAACCAATGCCCCAGCCACCTTCTCCCGGTTAATGAACTCGGTCTTCATGGAGTATTTGGATAAATTCGTCGTAGTATACCTCGATGACATACTCATCTACTCCAAGAATGAAGAGGAACATGCCGAACATCTAAGGCTGGTATTGACGAAACTTCGAGAGCATCGCCTTTATGCCAAATTCTCCAATTGTGAATTTTGGTTGCCAGAAGTGACCTATCTAGGCCATGTAATCTCTGGTAAGGGTATTGCTATCAATCCCGAGCGAGTTCAAGCCGTCCTTGATTGGACTCCACCTGAGACGGTCAAGCAAGTTCGGAGCTTCCTTGGCTTAGCGAGCTATTGCCGCCGCTTCATCGAGAATTTCTCCAAGGTTGCTAAACCTCTAACTGAACTCCTCAAGAAAGATAAAAAGTTCGAGTGGACCCCACAGTGCGAGTTTAGCTTTTAGGAACTGAAAAGACGCCTGACATCTACTCCTGTACTTGTACCACCTGATTTCTCCAAGGACTTTATTATCTATTTCGACGCCTCGCGACAAGGACTAGGTTGCATACTCATGCAAGATCGTCAGGTAATTGCCTATGCTTCACCGCAATTACACCCACATGAGGAAAATTATCCCACACATGATCTAGAGCTTGCAGCTGTAGTCCATGCACTTAAAACTTGGCGACATTACCTTCTCGGTAATCATTGCGAGATCTTCACCGATCACCAAAGTTTGAAATATATCTTCACCCAACCGGATTTGAATCTCAGAAAACGATGTTGGGTCGAGTTGATCTCGGATTACGACTTAGGAATAACTTACACCCCGGGCAAAGCCAATGTCATGGCTGATGCGCTAAGTCGTAAATCTTAATGTAACAACCTGATGTTACAACAAAGTCAACCACTTCTCCATGAGGAATTTTGTAAGCTTAATCTTCACATTGTTCCTCAAGGTTTCCTATCCACCCTGGTGGCGAAGCCTAACCTTATGGATCAGATCATAACCGCCCAGCGGTATGATAAGGGCGTATCCCGGATTAAGGAGAACATTGCTAGCGGAGTTGCTAAATGTTTTTCCATGGATGAGCGAGGTGTTGTCTTCTTCGAGAACCGTTTGGTGGTTCCCAAGAAACAACATTTACGCCAATTGATTCTTAAGGATGCTCATGAATCCCCTCTCACCATTCATCCCAGTAGTACCAAAATGTATCAAGACCTACGCCAGAGGTTTTGGTGGACTAGGATGAAGAGAGAAGTTGCTCAATACATTGCTAGTTGCGACATCTGTCGTCGTGTTAAAGCAGAGCACCAACGGCCTGCTGGCACCCTTCAACCTTTGGCTATTCCTGAGTGGAAATGGGACAAAATCAGTATGGATTTCATTACTGGGTTTCCCAGGACCAAGAGAGGGAATAATGCCATCTTCGTCGTGATCGACCATCTTTCCAAAGTAGCCCATTTCCTACCTGTTCGTGAGAGTATCACTGCTAGCCAGCTAGCTGAATTATACATCTCCCGAATAGTGTCGCTTCATGGTGTCCCATTGGAAATTAACTCAGACCATTGTGTCGCTTCATGGTGTCTCTTCACCTCTCGATTTTGGGAAAGTTTCCAAAATGCTATGGGAACTCGTCTCTCTTTTAGCACCCCCTTCCATCCTCAATCAAGTGGTCAAGTAGAGCGAGTCAATCAAATTTTGGAAGAAATGCTCTGAGCTTCTGTCATCTCATTCGGAATGGGTTGGGAGAAATGCCTTCCATTCGCGAAGTTTGCTTATAATAATAGTTATCAAGCTAGCTTGGGCAAAGCTCCTTTCGAAGTTCTCTATGGACGAAAATGTCGAACGCCTCTTAACTGGTCAAAAACCGGGGAAAGACAACTCTTTGGCCCGGATATGATTCAGGAAGCAGAGGAGCAGGTTCGCGTTATTCGTGAGAAATTGAAAATAGCCCAATCTCGTCAAAAGAGCCAATATGATCGTAAACATAAGCTCATGACTTATGTTGTCGGCGAGAAGGCTTACCTTCGGATTACTCTGTTAAAGGGAACCCATCGTTTCGGTATCAAAGGCAATTTGGCTCCTTGTTTTATTGGACCCTTTCACATTCTTGCCAAACGAGGAGAAGTTGCCTACCAAGTGGAACTACCTTCGCATCTTTCCAGAGTTCACGATGTCTTCCACGTTTCTCAACTCAGGCGTTGCTTCGCGGATCCTATCCGTGGACTGGACCACGAAACGCTTGATCTACAAGATAACCACTCATATCGGGAATATCCCATTCGTATCCTTGATCAAGCCGAGCGTACCACTCGATGACATAATATCAAGTTTCTCAAGGTTCAATGGTCACACCATTCCGAGAAAGAAGCCACTTGGGAAAGGGAGGATCGTCTTCGACTCGAGTACCCCACTTTCTTCCCGGAGGATCCTAAATCTCGGGACGAGATTCTTTTGATTAGGGGTGAGTTGTCACACCCTAGCTAGTTCATGCATTAGAGTGTTGCATCATGTCTACTTTTATAGAAACTTCAAATGGGGATGATAGAACCCCCAGCAAGCCCCCTGGAAACAACTAGGGTTTACTAAAATTATTTTCAATGAACCCAAAATGCCCTTCAAAAAATGTTCATCATTTCTGGATTGGGTTAAAACCCCTGGCAAAAATGGTGCACTCTTTTCTAAGACATTCTGGATTCTTTGAATTAAATCATAAGTATTTGAATTTGGGCATTTAAATGCTATAAAATATTTTAAATGCCCAAATAATTCTGGAGTTAAGTGAGGGCTGTTAGGAATAATCCCAATAGAGCCCACAATTATTTTCAGGATTATAGTAAGTGCCTAAGTATTTTTAATAAAGCCCTAAAGTTACAGAAAAATAGAAAAAGAAAACAAACAGGAAAAGAGACAAAGAGAAAGCTTACCTGGCGCCCACCCCAGCAGGCCCACCTGTCGGCCCAGCCCAGCCAACGCTCCAGCGAGCTGCTTGGCTTGGCTAGGCATTCAAGCAGCTCCTCAACGACGAGCACAGCATGCACGCCACGCAGCTGCCCGCCGCCTCGCCGCTCCCCTCGTCGAGCTGTCGACGTGGTACGACCCCCCTCTCTCTCCCCGACCTCGCAGACATTCGCTCTTTCCTCTGGTTCCTCTCTCTCTCGCCCTCCCCGACGTCGCCTGAGACATCACCGTTGCCGCCGCTTGCCGCAGCCATGTCCAATGCCGTACCCGCGCCCTCTCACCGTGTCCGGACGGTTCGCCATCGTCGACTACGTCGACTAGCCAAGCCGCACGACGCCGAAGACCCTGCATTGTCCCCGCCGCCGTCGTCTTCAACCTCGGGCCGCCGAGATCCCCGTCGCCGTTCCGACCGCACCGAGCCTTCCCCGAGCACGCTGACCTTCTCTGCGGCTTCCCAGTGAGCTACTGCTCCTCCCCCTTCTCTCCGCTTTGTCGCTAGAGCTCTGTAGCCGACGTGCCTTTTCCGTCCGAACGCACCGCCGCCTGACCACGTCGCCGGCGATGCTCCGGTGACCTTTTGGTCACGGGCTTGTGCCCATCACACTCACTACATCACGTAGATGTTGTAGGCACAAGCGCCACGCCGCCTAGGCCACTGCAGCCACGGGCATGAGCTGACCCGAGCTTCGGCCTCCGCCAAGCTCGTCACCGGCGATGCTCTGGCCACTCCCCGGCCAAGCCATCACCACGGTTGGATGCCGGCGAGCACCAGCTTCCCGTAGCTGCTCTCCGCACAGCAAATGATGCCCTGTGGGCAAATCCCGCAGCGCGGCGCCGCGTCTGGCCTCGCCGGTGGCTAAACGCCAGTAGGCTTTGACCCGCTGACCGGCGAGTTGACCACGCCTGACCCGTGTGGGCCCAGGTTGACTCCCCCCCTGAGCCTATGATAGGTGGGGCCGGCCTGTTAATTAGTTTAGGATTAGTGCTAACTAATTATAATTAGTTTAGGTCATTGACATGTGGGCTCAGGCCGCACTGACAGTTAGTTAGTATTAACTTAATCCTGTTAGTTAGCTGAGACAATGACAGACAGGGCCCACTAGTTAGGATTGACTGGCACTGGCGCCTGTGACTCGCTGACGTCACAGTGACGCAGTGCTGACGCAATTATTCATTTTCTGGATTTATTTTTTATATAGGAAATTCCAGGAAATAGCCAAAACTTCTAAAAATCATAGAAATTAATCTGTAACTCCAAATGAAAAGATTTATATATGAATGTTGATCAGTAAAAATCAATCTATCCATTGGTAATGGTTTCATGCATGACAAAACAAGATAACCTTGTTGTTTAAGCAAAATAAGATAATGCACTAATATGTCTATGTTAAATGAACTAACATTTGAATCTTTGATTCAAATGGGTTCATTCCTTTCTATTTTAGCTTGCATTAGGCGCAAACGGTCCCGGGCCATGGTAAGGCGACACCCGTGGGGATACCGTGTGTGAGGCCGCAATATGATATGAGGTGTTACGGGCTAGATCGATGTGACTTGGAATCGGGGTCCTGACAGCATCCCACTTATGATTAACCTCTATTGCAAGCATCCGCAACTACAACAAAAGTATTAAGGTAAACCTAACCATAGCATTAAACATATGGATCCAAATCAGTCCCTTACGAATCAACGCATAAACTAGGGTTTAAGATTCTGTCACTCTAGCAACCCATCATCTACTTATTACTTCCCAATGCCTTCCTCTAGGCACAAATAATGGTGAAGTGTTATGTAGTCGACGTTCACATAACACCACTAGAGTCTAGACAACATACATCTCATCAAAATATCGAACGAATACCAAATTCACATGACTACTAATAGCAAGACTTCTCCCTTGTCCTCAGGAACAAACGTAACTACTCACAAAGCATAAACATGTTCATAATTAGAGGGGTATTAATATGCATAAAGGATATGAACATATGATCTTCCACCAATTAAACCAACTAGCATCAACTACAAGGAGTAATTAACACTACTAGCAACCTACTAGCACCAATCCCGGACTTGAAGACAAGAATCGGATACAAGATATGAACTAGGGTTTTGAGATGAGATGGTGCTGATGAAGATGTTAATGGAAATTGCCCTCTCCCGATGAGAGGAGCGTTGGTGATGACGATGGCGATGATTTCCCCCTCCGGGAGGGAAGTTTCCCTGGCAGCGGAGCTCTAGATTGGATCCGCCAAGGTTCCGCCTCGTGGCGGCGGAGTTTCGTCCCGAAAGGTTGCTTCTTATTTTTTTCTCGACGAAAGACTTCATATAGGAGAAGATGGTCATCGGAGAGCCACCAGGGGGCCCACGAGGCAGGGGGCGCGCCTTAGGGGGGCGCCCCCCACCATCGTGAGAAGGGTGTGGCCCCCCTGGTCTTCATCTTTGGCGAGGATTTTTCATTATTTATTATAAGGTGTTCCGTGGAGTTTCAGGACTTTTGGAGTTGTGCAGAATAGGTCTCTAATATTTGCTCATTTTCCAGCCCAGAATTCCAGCTGCCGGCATTCTCCCTCCTTATGTAAACCTTGTAAAATAAGAGTGAATAGCCAGAAGTATTGTGACATAATGTGAAATAACATCCCATAATGCAATAAATATTGATATAAAAGCTTGATGCAAAATGGACGTATCACTGACGCTGACACTGACACGAGGCCGATGTACGGGTGTGTGCTCACTGTTACGACCCCTCCGAGGTACGTGGGTGGCGACACCGGCTCCATCAAGCTGACTAGGAATGTGCAGAGCTGGGACCTTCCCGCCGATGTGGACATGGAAGACACATGGTATGATTTACCCCCAACGCGGTGCATGGGGACTCCAAGGAGGTTCACCTGGACATACGCATTATCAAGGTAAATGTTGATCATTAGTCTTTGCTCAGTGTAATCCGCTGTCTAAGCATGTGGAGACTTCCATGCATGATCTTGCTCTATTGGAGTATCACGCATGAATAAAAGTGTATCCATTTATAGTTTAGTCTAGAATCTTCCTTGTATGAATTTTTACTACAGTACTGGTTAAAGACATACTACGAACCATTTCTTACATCTGCCCCTTCCAAGTCATCCTGATTTAATCACTCCGTCTAGGGGTATAAAGGCACGGTTAATACTTAATAGTATAGCCAACTATTGACTATAAGAAAGTGCCATGTCATCTGTAGCCAACATGTATAACAATTTATACTCAAAAGCTAATTCTTAAAGATCATTTCTTGCAAAAGCACAATAAGTGTTATTTCTTCACAAGTTTTGGAAGCAGGTTGAACAGTTGAACGCTTTTGTTTGCAACAGATACCTTTTTATCTACTTCACCCGGATGTTTGTGAGCTCTAGAGATGACCCCCACATCCTTTGTCAAAATAAAAAACTCCCCGATGAATGCATTTCACTCTTCCATGCAACGCACGGGCACCTTACTACTATAGATTAGTACTACCAAAAATTGAACATTATATATAGTACGATAAACGCTGATGCATGTCACCTGAAATTATATCATTGAAAACTATGTTCAAATACGAATCCAACAATATAGTTTTTGTTGACATGCACTAACATTTTGTCAGTTAAATCTTCAGTCAAATTCAATGGGGGATTAATAAACCACGGCCGATGTAGTACAAGTGTAGAGGGCGGTGCTGCACGGGAGTCTCACTCTCACCCCGTTCATGATGCGGCAGTAAAGCCGTCATATCACAAAACCCAACCACTGCGAGTAATAAGTGGACTGGTAAAATAAACGGACAAGCAACCATCACACCCCTCCGTCTTTTTTGCATTTCATCTCTCTGCATTTACTTTCTCCGGTTCATCTTGCACACTCGCCTAGCTACTACTCCTAGTATCCCTAGCTACTACTCCTAGGGCCAGTTCTTTTGGCGGCTTAAAAAATAAGCCGTCTCTTCCCCAGCTTTTCCCATAAGACTAGTCACAGTCTAGAGTAACATTAAGGCGCCTCACTCATTTATTTGGGCTTGTAAACTACTACTAGTACCTCCGTCCTGGTTTATTCGTCGCCATTGTAATTTGTGGTAAATTTTGACCAAAGACTTAAATGATAAAATGTTAGTGCATGTGACATGCACAAACATTTAATTAGCTAAATTTATGATAAAAATTTGACACAGATTACAATGGGGACCAATTAACCAGGATGGGGCTAGTAGTAATGGGAATACTACTAATGTAGAAGCCTAACCAAATTGGCCTCTGGTACTCCTACTAGTAGTACTAGTACTCAAGTTGGAATTCCAATTGCACGGCACAACTTGTTAGGCAAAAAATTCCAATTTGCATGCCTTTCCGACCAGTGAGATACTCGATACAAAGTATGACAGAGAAATAACCACAGAGAAGGAAGCTAAAAGTAAACAATGAAACGAGCATTTTTGCATTGAACTGTTTCACAAGCTTGACTAGTGGTGTTTTTCTACATTTACAAAACCGCATCGTAATGTTAAAACGTGCATCTGCACGTACATAAGTAATAGTAGTACTCCCTCCGTCTAGGTGTATAAAGTCTTCCCTCCTTCTTCGTCACTGATGTCTACTACACAAGCTTCTTCGTGTAGACGTTGTTGGGCCTCCAAGTGCAGAGGTTTGTAGGAAAGTAGCAAATTTCCCTCAAGTGGATGACCTAAGGTTTATCAATCCGTAGGAGGTGTAGGATGAAGATGGTCTCTCTCAAGCAACCCAGCAACCAAATAACAAAGAGTCTCTTGTGTCCCCAACACACCCAATACAATGGTAAATTGTATAGGTGCACTAGTTCGACGAAGAGATGGTGATACAAGTGGTATATGGATGGTAGATAAAGGTATTTGTCATTTGAAAATATAAAAACAGCAAGGTAACTAATGGTAAAAGTGAGCGTAAATGATATTGCAATGCGAGGAAATAAGGCCTAGGATTCATACTTTCGCTAGTGTAAGTTCCCTCAACAATGATAACATAATTGGATCACATAACTATCCCTCAATATGCAACAAGGAGTCACTCCAAAGTCACTAATAGCGGAGAACGAACGAAGAGATTATGGTAGGGTACGAAACCACCTCAAAGTTATTCTTTCCAATCAATCCATTGGGCTATTCCTATAAGTTTCACAAACAACCCTAGATTTCGTACTAGAATAACACCTTAAGACACAAATCAACCAAAACCCTAATGTCACCTAGATACTCCAATGTCACCTCAAGTATCCGTGGGTATGATTATACGATATGCGTCACACAATCTCAGATTCATCTATTCAACCAACACAAAGGACCTCAAAGAGTGCCCCAAAGTTCTACCAGAGAATCACAATGAAAATGTGTGCCAACCCCTATGCATAGGTTCATGGGCGGAACCCGCAAGTTGATCACCAAAACATACATCAAGTGAATCACGTGATATCCCATTGTCACCACAGATACGCACGGCAAGACATACATCAAGTGTTCTCAAATCTTTAAAGACTCAATCCGATAAGATTACTTCAAAGGGGAAACTCAGTTCATTACAAGAGAGAAGAGGGGGAGGAGAAACGTAAGATCTAACTATAATAGAAAAGCTCGCGATACATCAAGATCGTGCCAAATCAAGAACACGAGAAAGAGAGAAAGAGAGAGAGATCAAACACATAGCTACTGGTACATACCCTCAGCCCAGGGGGAGAACTACGCCCTCCTCGTCATGGAGAGCACCGGGATGATGAAGATGGCCACCGGAGAAGGATTCCCCCTCCGGCAGGGTGCCGGAACGGGTCTAGATTGGTTTTCGGTGGCTACGGAGGCTTCTGGCGGCGGAACTCCGGTTCTATTGTTCTCACGGATGTTTTTAAGGTATATGAAGATATATAGGTGGAAGAAGTACGTCAGGGGGGCACGAGGGGCCCACGAGGGTGGAGGGCGCGCCCAGGGGGGTGGGCGCGCCCCCTGCCTCGTGGCCTCCTCGCAGGTCCCCCGACGTGCACTCCAAGTCTTCTGGGCTTCTTTCCTTCCAAAAATGAGTTCCGTGAAGTTTCAGGTCAATTGGACTCCGTTTGATTTTCCTTTTCTTCGAAACCCTAAAACAGGGTAAAAACATAAACTGGCACTGGGCTCTGGGTTAATAGGTTAGTCCCAAAAATGATATAAAAGTGTATAATAAAGCCCATAAACATTCAAAACAGTAGATAATATAGCATGGAGCAATCAAAAATTATAGATACGTTGGAGACGTATCAGTCACGGTGCACAACCAAAGATGACTTATTCACCTGGACGGAGGGAGTAGCACAGTCTGCAAGCATATATAGAGAGAGACGTTTGTGCGATAGTATAGTGTAAAGTTTGTGCTATATGCACCTACTTACAAAATGTGTACGGATACACAAGGTTTCCAAACTTTCCCTCTTACATACTTAATTAAGGACACTAATAATTCCTAAACATTCAGGATTTATCATTTGCATCCCATTACTAATGAGATCACCTTACGAAACTAAATTATACTCCTACTAAAAGCCACGACGCTCGCAGGAGCGCTTGCGGTGCGCCACGAGTGCCCTGGTGCGCGGTCGTTTCCCACCGCGCCGACACAACACCTCTTCCTCAACCTCTCAACTCGTGAGGTGCTGATTGGCGGCTTGCCGGCGGGCGAGCGCGATCTCACCGGTGTGGTGATCCGGCACCAACAGGTACTCCTCGCTGGAAGCGTGCACCCGGTCCACGTACCGCCAAGCGTAGATGAGGTGCTTGGGCCCGTCTGCACTCAGGGCTTTGGTACGGGCGCCCTCTGCCACCCTCACGGCCCTTGCACAAGCCTTCCGCCAAAGAGCCAATTGCCTGACTCTCTCGGACGCGACATAGACCTGCCAGGCAGCTTGCCCCGCGGCGCGCTTCCCTTCCTCGGCCTTCTTCTTCGCCTCTATTTTTGCTTTCTGTGTCGGTGGCAAAGCCTCCCACATGGCGACATCCATTTCTTTCCAAAGCTCCTCAAGGCTGGGGGGGGGGGGGCTCGGCGGGTGGTGCGGCATTCTCCTCGTAGCGGGGAGCCGACATGAACTCCGACGCGCGTGCTGGCGATATTGGGAACACCGACGTGTCCACCTCGATGCGCCACGGCGAGGAGTGGAACACTGACGCGTCCTCCTCGACTAGTGGCGGCGAGTGATACGTCCATTTTGCATCATGCTTTTATATCTAAATTTATTCCATTATGGGCTGTTATTACACATTATGTCACAATACTTATGCCTATTCTCTCTTATTTTACAAGGTTTACATAAAGAGGGAGAATGCCGACAGTTGGGATTCTGGGATGGAAAAAGAGCAAATATTAGAGACCTATTCTGCACAGCTCCAACAGTCCTGAAACTTCACGAAAGTCATTTTCAGAATATATAAAAAATATTGAGCGCAAGAAGTTCACCAGGGGGGCCACACCCTGCCCACGAGGGTGGGGGGCGCGCCCTACCCCCCTGGGCGCGCCCCCCTGCCTCATGGGCCCCCTGCTGGACCTCCTATGACCATCTTCTGCAATATGGAGTCTTTCGATGAGGAAAAAAATCATAAGCCATCTTTCCGGACGAGACTCCGCCGCCACGAGGCGGAACCTTGGCGGAACCAATCTAGGGCTCTGGCGGAGCTATTTTGCCGGGGAAACTTCCCTCTGGGAGTGGGAGATCATCGCCATCGTCATCACCAACGCTCCTCTCATCGGGAGAATGCAATCTCCATCAACATCTTCACCAGCACCATCTCCTCTCAAAACCCTAGTTCATCTCTTGTATCCAATTCTTGTCTCCAAGTCCGGGATTGGTACCTATGGGTTGCTAGTAGCATTAATTACTCCTTGTAGTTGATGCTAGTTGGTTTATTTGGTGGAAGATCATATGTTCAGATCCAGATGCATATTAATGCCCCTCTGATTATGAACATGAATATGCTTTGTGAGTAGTTACGTTTGTTCTTGAGGACATGGGAGAAGTCTTGCTATTAGTAGTCATGTGAATTTGGTATTCGTCCGATATTTTGATGAGATGTATGTTGTCTATCCTCTAGTGGTGTTATGTGAACGTCGACTACACGACACTTCACCATTATTTGGGCCTAGAGGAAGGCATTGGGAAGTAATAAGTAGATGATGGGTTGCTAGAGTGACAGAATCTTAAACCCTAGTTTATGCGTTGCTTCGCAAGGGGCTAATTTGGATCCATATGTTTCATGCTATGGTTAGGTTTACCTTAATACTTTTGTTGTAGTTGTGGATGCTTGCAATAGAGGTTAATCATAAGTGGGATACTTGTCCAAGTAAGGGCAGTACCCAAGCACCAGTCCACCCACATACCAAATTATCAAAGTACCGAACGTGAATTATATGAACGTGATGAAAACTAGCTTGACGATAATTCCCATGTGTCCTCGGGAGTGCTTTTCTCTAGATAAGAGTTTGTCCAGGCTTGTCCTTTGCTACAAAAAGGATTGGGCCACCTTGCTGCACTTTATTTACTTTTGTTACTTGTTGCTCCTTACCAATTATCTTATCACAAAACTATCTGTTACCTATAATTTCAGTGCTTGCAGGGAATACCTTGCTGAAAACAGCTTATCATTTCCTTCCGCTCCTCGTTCGGTTCGACACTCTAACTTATCGAAAGGACTACGATAGATCCCCTATACTTGTGGGTCATCAAGACTCTTTTCTAGCGCCGTTGCCGGGGAGTAAAGCGCCTTTGGTAGGTGGAATTTGGTAAGGAAAAATTTATATAGTGTGCTGAAATTTACTGTCACTTGTTACTATGGAAAGTAATCCTCTGAGGGGCTTGTTCGGGGTATCTTCATCCCGACCAGTAGAGCAAAGAGTTGCTCCTCAACCTACTGAAAATGAAAATGTCTTCTTTGAAATTCCTTCAGGTATGATAGAAAAACTGCTAGCTAATCCTTTTGCAGGAGATGGAACAAAGCATCCTGATGAGCACCTAATATATGTGGATGAAGTTTGCAGATTATTTAAGCTTGCAGGTGTGCCCGGAGATGTTATTAAGAAGAAGGTATTCCCTTTATCTTTTAAGGGAGATGCATTGACATGGTATAGGCTATGTGATGATACAGGGTCATGGAACTACAAACTATTGAAATTGGAATTTCATCAGAAGTTTTATCCTATGCATCTTGTTCATCGTGATCGCAATTATATATATATAATTTCTGGCCTCGCGAAGGAGAAAGCATCGCTCAAGCTTGGGGGAGGCTTAAATCAATGTTATATTCATGCCCCAATCATGAGCTCTCAAGAGAAATGATAATTCAATATTTATATGCTCGGCTTTCTGATAATAATCGCACCATGCTCGATACTTCTTGTGCTGGCTCTTTTATGATGAAGACTATTGAATTCAAATGGGATTTATTGGAAAGAATTAAACGCAACTCTGAAGATTGGGACCTCGACAAAGGTAAGGAGTCGGGTATGACACCTAAGTAAGATTGTGTTAAATCTTTTATGGATACCGATGTTTTCCGTAAATTTAGCACTAAATATGGACTTGACTCTTAGATAGTAGTTTCTTTCTGTGAATATTTTTCTACTCATGTTGATCTCCCTAGGGAGAAGTAGTTTAAATATCATCCTCCCATAGAAGTAAAAGAAGCTGCACCTATTAAAGTTGAAGAAAAGACTATCACTTATAATGATCCTATTGTTTCTACTTCTTATGTTGAGAAACCACCTTTCCCTGTTAGGATAAAGGATCATGCTAAAGCTTCAACTGTGGTTCGTAAGAGTAATATTAGAACTTATACACCTCCTGAGCATATTAAAGTTGAACCTAATATTGCTACTGTTAAAGATCTCCTGTCTGATAATATTGATGGGCATGTTATTCATTTCCGGGATGAGACTGCTAGAATTGCTAAACCTTGTGCTAAAGATAAACCTAGATCTTTGGTAGGCATGCCTGTTATTTCTGTGAAAATAGAAGATTATTGTTATCATGGCTTATGTGATATGGGTGCCAGTGCTAGTGCTATACCTCATGACTTATACAAAGAAATTATGCATGATATTGCACCTGCTGAGATAGAAGATATTGATGTCACAATTAAACTTGCCAATAGAGATACTATTTCACCAATTGGAATTGTTAGAGATGTTGAAGTCTTGTGTGGGAAAACTAAATATCATGCTGATTTTCTTGTTTTTGGTTCCCCACAAGATAGTTTTTGTCCCATTATATTTGGTAGACCCTTCTTAAACACTGTTAATGCTAAGACAGACTGCGAAAAGGATGTTGTTACTATTGGTTTAGGTGATATATCTCATGAGTTTAATTTCTCTAAATTTCATAGACAACACCGTGAAGAGGAATTGCCTAGTAAAGATGAAATTTTTGATCTTGCTTCTATTGCCGTACCTCCTAGTGATCCTTTAGAACAATATTTGTTAGACCATGAAAATGATATCTATTATATTATTAAAACGATAGAAAACGAACTATTAAGATTTATTATTCTAAGGTTAAGGCATTTATACGGCTGAGATTGATCAACATAGATGGTGCTAAGCCCATAAGTCCATCACATATACGACCAAACTCAAAATAAAATAGATATATTTTGGGTAATATCACGCACAAAGAAGCTATTTAGTTTCGGACGAGAACACGCACATCACAAGTCTCGGGAAAGAATACGCATGGCGTATAGCGGATCGATTTCCGGCTAGACTATGCACGCACGTGTGGAAGCTGACAACCACACGGACTCACATCCATTGGCTCATATGGCCTCTACAAAGGCTCAACTAAAATACATATGAGCACACTGCACATGCGTACATCTCTGCACACCTGGCCAATCACGTGCAAAACAATATAGACAATGACGCTGCCACACATCCGAAATATCAAGGGCACGAGAGGAACCATCCAAAGGCGTGGATAATGCTCACATAGGCTACTACGGACAGTTACAATTGTTCAAGGAAGCTGCGTTGTCCACGCCAATGAATAAAGCCCGAGATGCCATGACAGCCAGATCGAAGGCATGGCAACAGCTCCATCATATTATCCGCACGTACTCTGCGCCTATTTAGATTCAGTGAGCTGACTAAATGTTTCAAGTGAAAGTTGCTGAGAAGAGATCTTGCAAAAAAAGTTATCGAGGTAATGAAAAGAGAAAAATATGGACCATGCAATTGAAAAGGCTTCCATTCCAATATGTCTTTACAAATCAAACTTCGTAGGTACATTGTAAATAAAAAATTATTCTTAAATTTGTTTTCAAGTCAGCAAGACCACCCGCACAAAAAAAAAACCGCTATGGCTTACAAGAGGTTGAGTGAGCTGACTAAATGTTTGAAGTGAAACTTGCTTAGAAGAGATCCAGGAATAAAAGTTATCGAGGTTACGAAAAGAAAGAAAAAATATGGACCATGCAATTAAAAAATAAATGCTCCGATGGAAAAACATTTAAAGGAAAATCTGATACTCCCTCTGTTTTTATTTACTCTGCATATTAGGTTTGACTGCAGTCAAACTTCGTAAAGTTTGATCAAGTTTATAGAAAAAATAAATAAACATTTAGCATAAAAAATCTATATGATGTGAAAGTACATTCAATAATGAATCTAATGGTATTGATTTGTTATTGTATATGTTAATATTTTTGTTTATAAACTTTGCCAAAATTTACAAAGCTTGACTTTGAGCAAAGCTAATACGTGGACTAAATAAAAATGGAGGAAGTACCAAAAGAGATGTAAGGCAAAAGATATAGAGTCTAATTGTGCCAAAAAAAGTATCTTAATGAGATATTCCTATTCTCGATACTCCATATCACTAAGGGTTATTTAACATACGTAGGCTAAGTCAAAGTGATTATCTTTTAAAACAATCATTATTTCTGTCAGATCGATCATAATATAAGTAATCAATCAGAGCATAGAGCGCCATCTACTTTTTTAAAGAAATGCCACATCTGACTAGATGATATCTCAATCAGTTTATGAAAGAGACCCATACAAAAAAATGTGGAAGTTCTGTCTTTGGAAACAATATATGTTGTTTCGACAGTACTGCATTTTATATGTTTCATAGAAAATGTATACATTTGAATCCGTGTAGCCCTGATATGTCTTATTTTTTAATTTATCATGGATATCAATTGTTTTCTTTAGTGCATTTCAAGTAAGTTAAACCACGATTGATGGACCCAGTGTAGATCGGCAATATAAGGTGCATAGATGAAAGTATGTCCAACAAATTTCTACACAAAAATATTAAGAATTTTTCTTTTCATATATACAGCATGTTAGTGCTTGATTACGTAGAGTGAAAATCATCTTTGCCAGACTCCATTATACCCGTCATGTCTACATTCTAGAGTTCAATTTAAATCTTCCTTTTAAATTTAAATTTAAAAGGATTTTTTTAAAAAAAATTAGCTCTAGAGAGCTTGACCATGAGAATGCTGAAATACAAAATAAGTACTCCCATGCTCTATTAAGTGCTCTAGAAGCCACGATCCAAACGTTCACACATCACCCCCAAATACTCATCTCCCTTCTATCGCCTCTCCTAGAGGTTGTGGCATGCATATTTTTATCTCTTCTATCATCTCTCTCATGCGTGGTTGTGGCATGGACAGAATAGGCAAGAGGAGTTGTACTTGTGCGTCGGTCCATTTTTTTGTTCGCCGGTAATCAATTTGAATATCAATGGCTGCATATCAGTGACAACGTCCAAGCTGCCAGCAGCACATGAATGGCATGACATTTTTTTTTCTTTGTGATTGGCTAGGAGCAGGGATTGGTCTTATATGCTGTTTTATAAGCTACTTGGCCACTCACCAACACCACAATTACACCACAATATCTAGATATAGTCACATAGATGTGTGCATGTCTTTTCTTAAGCACACGCATCATCTGGAGAAGAGGTCGCAAGGAAAGTGAGACACACGATTCACCACTAAGAGTGTGGTACTGTGAAAGCGCGACAAATTGATGTATGGTCAATCCAAATACTAAAAACAGTGGCAGGCTGCATCACCAGTAAGCCATTGCTCAGTTGAAGAATGAAACATCGTGCCTATTAATACCTACAATTGTTCATGCCAAAATAACTATGCAATTCAGAAATGCAACATCACTAAGTCACGAAGGGAGCCCATACAAATAAATAAATAAAAGAAATATATTTAAGATGCACACACCTTTTGAGAAACATCATTTGCATAATCTAGCCGCGCAAATGCGCGGGTCACCCCGCTAGTGTTTATGAATGAAAGAAGGGGAATAGATGAAGTGTTCTTTAAACAGGAACCCATCCTGAAACACAATTTTCCTGTTGAAATCTTAGGGGATCCTCCTCCACCCAAGGGTGATCCCGTGTTTGAGCTTAAATCGTTAACCGATACTCTTAAATATGCTTATCTTCATGAGAAAAAATATATCCTGTTATTATTAGTGCTAACCTTTCATAGCATGAATAAGAGAGATTACTGAAAACTCTGAAAAAGCACCGTGCTGCTATTGGATATACTCTTGATGATCTTAAGGGTAATAGTCCCACTCTATGTCAACACAAAATAAATTTGGAGGAAGATGTCAAACCAGTTCGTGATCATCAACGATGGTTCAATCCTAAGATGAAGGAACTAGTAAGAAAGGACATACTAAAACTTCTTGAGGCAGGTATAATTTATCCCGTTGATGATAGTCAGTGTGTAAGTCCTGTCCATTGTGTCCCTAAGAAGGAAGGTATTACTGTCGTTCCAAATGATAAAGATGAGTTGATCCCGCAAAGAATTATTACAGGTTATAGGATGGTAATTGATTTCCGCAAATTAAATAAAGCTACTAAAAAAGATCATTACCCCTTACCTTTTATCGATCAAATGCTAGAAAGATTATCCAAACATACACATTTTTGCTTTCTAGATGGTTATTCTGGTTTCTCTCAAATACCGGTTTCAGCTAATGATCAATCAAAGACTACTTTTAATTACCCTTTTTGTACTTTTGCTTATAGACACATGCCTTTTGGTTTATGTAATGCACCTGCTATCTTTCAAAGATGCATGATGGCTATATTCTCTGACTTTTGTGAAAAGATTTGTGAGGTTTTCATGGATGATTTTTATGTCTATGGATCCTCTTTTGATGATTGCTTAAGCAACCTTGATCGAGTTTTGCAGAGATGTGAAGAAACTAATCTTGTCTTGAATTGAGAAAAGTGCCACTTTATGGTTAATGAAGGTATTGTCTTGGGGCATAAAATTTCCGAAAGAGGTATTGAAGTTGATAAAGCCAAGGTTGATGCTATTGAAAAGATGCCATGTCCCAAGGACATCAAAGGTATAAGAAGTTTCCTTCGTCACGACAGTTTTTATAGGAGGTTCATTAAGAACTTCTCAAAAATTTATTGGTCTCTGACTAATTTATTACAAAAAGATATACCATTTGCCTTGGATGATGATTGTGTAGAAGCATTTGTAATACTTAAGAAAGCATTAGTCTCTGCACCTATTGTTCAACCACCTGATTGGAATTTACCCTTTGAAATTATGTGTGATGCTAGTGGTTATGCTGTAGGTTCTGTTCTAGGGCAAAGAGTTGATAAGAAACTGAATGTTATTCAATATGCTAGTAAGACTCTAGATAATGCCCAGAGAAATTATGCTACTACTGAAAAAGAATTCTTAGCAGTTGTATTTGCTTGTGATAAGTTTAGACCATATATTGTTGATTCTAAAGTAACTATTCACACGGATCATGCTGCTATTAAATACCTCATGGAAAAGAAAGATGCTAAACCTAGACTTATTAGATGGGTTCTCCTGCTACAAGAATTTGGTTTGCATATTGTTGATAGAAAGGGAGCTGGGAACCCCGTTGCAGACAACTTGTCTAGGCTCGAGAATGTTCTTGATGACCCACTACCTATTGATGATAGCTTTCCTGATGAACAATTAAATGTCATAAATGCTTCTCATGCTGCTCCATGGTATGCTGATTATGCTAATTATATTGTTGCTAAATTTATACCACCTAGTTTCACATACCAGCAAAAGAAAAAGTTTTTCTATGATTTGAGACATTACTTTTGGGATGACCCACATCTTTATAAAGAAGGAGTAGATGGTGTTATTAGACGTTGTGTACCTGAGCATGAATAGGAACAGATCCTACGCAAGTGTCACTCCGAGGCTTATGGAGGACACCATGCTGGAGATAGAACTGCACATAAGGTATTGCAATCCGGTTTTTATTGGCCTACTCTCTTTAAGGATGCCCGTAAGTTTGTTGTATCTTGTGATGAATGTCAAAGAATTGGTAATATTAGTAGATGTCAAGAAATGCCTACGAATTATTCACTTGTTATTGAACCATTTGATGTTCGGGGCTTTGATTATATGGGACCTTTTCCTGCCTCTAATGGATACACACATATTTTAGTTGCTGTTGATTACGTTACTAAGTGGGCAGAAGCTATTCCAACTAGTAGTGGTGATCATAACACGATGCTTAAAGAAGTTATTTTTCCGATGTTTGGAGTCCCTGGATATTTAATGACTGATGGTGGTTCACATTTTATTCATGGTGCTTTCCGTAAAATGCTTGCTAAATATGATGTTAATCATAGAATTGCATCTCCTTATCACCCACAGTCTAGTGGTCAAGTAGAATTGAGCAATAGAGAACTCAAATTATTTTTCAAAAGACTGTTAATAGATCTAGAAAGAATTGGTCCAAGAAACTTGATGATGCATTATGGGCTTATAGAACTGCATATAAAAATCCTATGGGTACGTCTCCGTATAAAATGGTTTATGGAAAAGCATGTCACTTACCTCTCGAACTAGAACATAAGGCTTATTGGGCCATTAAAGAACTCAATTATGATTTCAAACTTGCCGGTGGGAAGAGGTTATTTGACATTAGCTCACTTGATGAATGGAGAACCCAAGCCTATGAGAATGCCAAATTATTTAAAGAAAAAGTTAAAAGATGGCATGACAAAAGAATACAAAAGTGTGAGTTTAATGTAGGTGATTATGTATTGCTATGCAACTCTCGTTTAAGATTTTTCGCAGGAAAACTTCTCTATAAATGGAAAGGTCCTTACGTTATCGAGGAGGTCTGTCATTCCGGTGCCATAAAAATCAACAACTTCGAGGGCAGAAATCCGAAGGTGGTGAACGGTCAGAGAATTAAACATTATATCTCACGTAATCCTATAAATGTTGAAACCAATGTTATTGGAGCTGTAAGCCTGGAGGAATACATAAGGGACACTTTCCAGAACGTTTCAGACTCCGAAAAGGAATAGGTATGTGGTACGGTAAGTAAACTGACTCCAAAATAGTTCTAATGGTAATTTTCTTCCATTTTGGAATATCTAGAAAAATAGAAAAATAAGAAGCAGTCCAGGAAGGACACGAGGGCTCCACGAGGGTGGAGGGCGCGCCCTACCCTCCTGGGCGCGCCCCCTACCTCGTGGGCACCTCGTGTGCTCTCCGGACTCCGTTTTCTTACACGTCACGTATTTTGGTCGGTAAAAATTCATTATATAACCTCCCGAAGGTTTTGACCACCGTATCACGCAAAAATCTCCTGTTCTTGTTTCGAGCTATTTTCTGCCAGGGTTGTCAAAGGCAAGCATCATGTCGTCTCCCTCCTCCTCCAACAATAAGGGCAACGATGCTTGGCTAATGAAGAGAGAAGAACCCATGGAGATCAACAAGGACGAAGGGATCAAGAAGGCCACGGAGGACCAAGTTCCGGCAACATAAGACATCCTTCAACTTGATCACAATCTTCTTAACCCAACTGAGATCGAAGCTTTCAAGATGATTGAGCTAGCTTGTATACAAAACAAGTATCTCAGATGTGAAAATATTTTGTTGAAGGAGCGTATCATCGCACTCAAGGGCATTATCCGCAAGTTGGAAGACCTCCTACGCTCGATGTGCGACTACCCTTCATCATCACCATCTTCTTCACCAACAAAGGAGACATAATCACATGGGTATGGGCACTCCCCTTGGCAACTGCCAAGCTTGGGGGAGTGCCCCGGTATCATATCACCATCACTTCTATCTTTACAGTTTTTCTTAGTTCGATCCTTTTGATAATATCTTGATCTAGTAGAATAAAAGCTTTTAGTATGATCTAGTTGTGAGTTTTGCTTTATGATCCTTCTGAGTAATCGAGTCCGTGAGCTATATATAATAAAGATTAGTGTTGAGTCAAGGGCTTGTTTATTTTGCCATGATCTTGAGTGAATAAAAGAAAATAGGAAGAATAAAAGGAAATAAAAGAGATCATATGGATCTTATGGAAAGTAATGAGCTCACATAGAAAGAGTATGATGAATAAAAGTTGTTGAGAGTTGAAAAACATAGTTTTGGTCATCGTTGCAATTAATAGGAGGTAATAAAGAAAGAGAGGTCTTCACATATAAATATACTATCTTGGACATCTTTTATGATTGTGGGCACTCATTAACATATGACATGCTAAAGAGTTGACGTTGGACAAGGAAGACAATGTAATGGGTTATGTTTTCTACATCTGAGATAAATTATATTGTCATGGATCATCCAACATGCTTGAGCTTGCCTTTCCCTCTCATGCTAGCCAATTCTTTGCACCAAGTAGAGATACTACTTGTGCTTCCAAACACCCTTAAACCAGTTTTTCCATGAGAGTCCACCATACCTACCTATGGATTGAGAAATATCCTCCAAGTAAGTTGTCATCGGTGAAAGCAATAAAAATTGCTCTCTAAATATGTATGACTTATTAGTGTGGGACAAAATAAGCTTTATACGATCGTGTGATATGGAAGAAATAAAAGCGACAGACTGCATAATAAAGGTCCATATCATAAGTGGCAATATAAACTGACATTCTTTCGCATTAAGATTTTGTGCATCCAACCATAAAAGCGCATGACAACCTCTGCTTCCCTCTGTGAAGGGCCTATCTTTTACTTTTATCTCCTACCTTACATAAGAGTCATGGTGATCTTCACCCTTCCTTTTTACATTTTATCTTTTGGCAAGCACAACATGTTGGAAAGATCCTGGAATATATGGCTAATTGGATGTGAGTTTTCATGAACTATTATTGTTGACATTACTCTTGAGGTAAAATGTTGGGAGGCAAAACTACAAGCCCCCATCTTTCTCTGTGTCCGATTAAAACTCCATACCCATAAGTATTGCGTGAGTGTTAGCAATTGTGAAAGACTATATGATAGTTGAGTAAGTGGACTTGCTGAAAAGCTCTTATATTGACTCTTTCCTATGTTATGATAAATTGCAATTGCTCCAATGAATGAGATTATAGTTTGTTAGTTTTCAATGAAGTTTATGATTCATACTTGAAACTGTGATTGAATTATTACTCTAGCATAAGAAATCATATGACAAGAATTATATAAGTTGCTGTTCTAAGAATGATCATGATGCCCTCATGTCCGTATTCTATGTTTATCAACACCTCTATCTCTAAACATGTGGACATAATTTTCGATTTCGGCTTTCGCTTGAGGACAAGCGAGGTCTAAGCTTGGGGGAGTTGATACGTCCATTTTGCATCATGCTTTTATATCGATATTATATTGCATTATGGGTTGTTATTACACATTATGTCACAATACTTATGCCTATTCTCTCTTATTTTATAAGGTTTACATAAAGAGGGAGAATGCCGGCAGCTGGGATTCTAGGCTGGAAAAGGAGCAAATATTAGAGACCTATTCTGCACAGCTCCAAAAGTCCTGAAACCTCACGGAAGTCATTTTCAGAATATATAAAAATACTGACCGCAAGAAGTTCACCAGGGGGGCGACACCCTGCCCACAAGGGTGGGGGCGCGCCCTACCACCCTGGGCGCGCCCCCTGCCTCGTGGGCCCCCTGGTGGCCCTTCGATGACCATCTTCTACTATATGGAGTCTTTCGATGACGAAAAAATCATAAGCCATCTTTCTGGACGATACTCCGCCGCCACGAGGCGGAACCTTGGCGGAACCAATACAGGGCTCTGGCGGAGCTGTTCTGCCAGCGAAACTTCCCTTCGGGTGGGGGAAATCATCGCCATCGTCATCACGAACGCTCCTCTCCTTGGGAGAGGGAAATCTCCATCAACATTTTCACCAGCACCATCTCCTCTCGAAACCCTAGTTCATCTCGTGTATCTAATTCTTGTCTCCAAGTCCGGGATTGGTACCTGTGGGTTGCTAGTAGCGTTAATTACTCCGTGTAGTTGATGCTAGTTGGTTTATTTGGTGGAAGATCATATGTTCAGATCCTATATGTATATTAATACCCCTCTGATTATGAACATGAATTTGCTTCATGAGTAGTTACATTTGTTCCTGAGGACATGGGAGAAGTCTTGCTATTAGTAGTCATGTGAATTTGGTATTCATTCGATATTTTTGATGAGATGTATGTTGTCTATCCTCTAGTGGTGTTATGTGAACATCGACTACATGACACTTCACCATTATTTGGGCCTAGAGGAAGGCATTGGGAATTAATAAGCAGATGATGGGTTGCTACAGTGACAGAGGCTTAAACCCTAGTTTATGCGTTGCTTCGTAAGGGGCTGATTTGGATCCATATGTTTCATGCTATGGTTAGGTTTACCTTAATACTTTTGTTGTAGTTGTGGATGCTTGCAATAGAGTTTAATCATAAGTGGGATACTTGTCCAAGTAAGGGCAGTACCCAAGCACCGGTCCACCCACATACCAAATTATCAAAGTACCGAACGCGAATCGTATGAACGTGATGAAAACTAGCTTGACGATAATTCCCATGTGTCCTCGGGAGGGCTTTTCTCTATATAAGAGTTTGTCCAGGATTGTCCTTTTCTACAAAAAGGATTGGGCCACCTTGCTGCACTTTATTTACTTTTGTTACTTGTTGCTCGTTACCAATTATCTTATCATAAAACTATATGTTACCTATAACTTCAGTGCTTGCAGAGAATACCTTGCTGAAAACTGCTTATCATTTCCTTCTGCTCCTCGTTGTGTTCGACGCTCTTACTTATCGAAAGGACTACGATATATCCCCTATACTTGTGGGTCATCAGCGAGGAAAGGAACAATGACGCATGAACGTCCAGGCGGTGCAGCGAGGGGCGCCTAGGGGTTGGGAGGGGTGATGGCATGGTGGTCGACGTGAGTGGGAGGGGGAGGAGATAGCGATGAACGTGAGCATTCTTCCGAATGCCGTAGGAGGCACGGTATTTATAGCGAGCAATGGCACACCTATGTAAGATATGGACTGAGCTGCACTGACTTAACTGCAGGTCCAGTTGCGTCACTGACATGTGGGCCAGACCCCTGTTGGGCCCATATGTCAGTGACCCAATGCACCTGCAGTTAAGTAACTGAAACAGCGTCCCAGAAGATATGTTGCGTGATTAACTTAACAGCTACATGGGCATATTTGTTGGAGTAAATTATGGGGGTGGGAAGGGATGGAAATATTGCTGGTCACAACGGATTGGATAAGCGCGCGCGGAGGGGGGGAGGAGAGTCATCCATGCAGATTTTTTCCACAAGGGGTGGAGTGGTGGGACCGCCTGAGGGAGAATGAGAGTCTGGCAGGCATATTGTTTCCACACATGGAGAGGAAAAGATTTGGAGACGAACGGGCTTCCTACAGGTATGGGGAATGGTGCACAATAAGCCTCATCTTGCATGCCGGGCTAGGTATAGTATCAAGTCATTAAAAAATACACGCCCCACACATGTTCATATTTCAAGGTGCACTAAATTATTGCATGCGATGATTAAAGCTGGCCATAATGGTGGTATCTTAGCTGGTATCATGCACATGGGAATAGCAAACATGCTGATGTGGCAAAGAATTAAAGAAGAGAGGGGGTTAGAGTAACTAGTGTTCATGCATGCATTGGTAAACACATTTTTTGTGAAGAACGACAGGAGTAGTTGAGTACTTTTGTAGACTAAAAAAACTATTCCACCGCCTCTATCTTGCTAAGAATAGTTGAAATTTTTGAATCGAGCCCATTAAACTAGAAGGGAGGAAGTAGTACTATAATAGATGGACGGAGGAACTAGTATGCATTCTGCATTTAAGTTTTGTCTAAAGTCAATGTACCTCTACTTTGACCAAACTTATAGAAAAATGTATCAACATTCACAATGTCAAATCAATATTTTTGAACTCATTATAATCAGTATTATAGACATCGATATTTTTAGTATAAATTTGGTGAAACACTTTGCAAACGGTTGACGGAAGTAAAAAGGACCGGAGGGAGTATCATGCATGCGGAGTGGGTAAAAAAATTGCTTATTTATAGCCGGTCGAAGTCTCAAAGGGCGCGACCGCGCAAGGGAGGCGAAGGTCGTGGGAGGCGCGACGGTTGACGGAATTAAGTGAAGTTACCCATGCGCCGGCATGGCGTGCGAACAGGAAGAAGCTATACCGTCGGGCCTACGATATGGGTCTAGTAGACATGACATCTAGTGGGTCCCGCATAGTTCTTGAGAACTCTTTGGGGGCTTGCAGCCGTTTATCCACCGGGCAAGCCAGCAACCCCATGCCGTTCGCACGCCCTACTCGTCCCCATCTTGTACTAGTACAGTACCTTACAATAGTTCACTCCCAGTCGTCCCGTCCTTTCACATTACACCAGTTCAACTTCTGCTAACCCTCCTCCAAACTCCATGCGCATGTTCAACAGTTCAACGGATGAGTGGGTCGCTGGGCTAGATGTTGAGTACACCACAGTCCTGCAAAGAGAGAAGATTCTAAAGGAGGCAGAGAAGAAGAAGCCTGCCGTGATCCAGGTTTGCGTACAGAACGTTTGCTTGGTCTACCACATATGCCATGCCGACGTTCAGTGCCAGGATTTTAAGAAATTCCTCAAGGACGAAAGAGTGAAATTCGTTAATGTAGACTTTAGGAACGACAGGGATGTCCTGGGTCGGATAGGCCTCGTTGTAGGCCATCCCTTCGATCTCCAGAAGGCAAGCCTGGTGTCCTCATCTCAGCCTTCAATGCTGAGCCTGGTAGCAGCCATGATTGATCCTTCGTACGCTAAACTGAAGAAACCTCACCATGAGTTTCATCATGCATGGGAGTCGAAGACATTAGATGAAGATCACATCCTATACGCAGCAATGGATGCCTACCTTTGTTTAAATATCTACAAGGGTTGGATGAAGAAGCAGAGCCCAGTGTCCGGTTCAAGCAAAGAAGCGTCGGCGAAGAGGAGGAAGAGGGATGAGGACGAAGTCAAAGTCGAGGACGTGGACTCGGACTCCGAGTAGGTGGCAATGCCGTCGCTCATGCTGGTTCTACTACAGTGTCAAGCGGACTAGTTGCCTGGTTTATTTTCAAGGGTGTGTTGTGCTGAGGCCCTAGCAGAACTATGTTTATGTTCTCTCTCGTTATTTGAACTCTTTAGTACGTACAGTAGTACTAGTACTATGTCTTACTACTGTTCTTCTTGCAGTTGGTACTACTGCTCATATCATCGTGTTCCTACTATACTTAATACGTTCGTACTAGTAGTATAATTTGGGTCAGTCAATTTGTGAAAGAAGTTCGATGGAGCGAAGGAAGAAGATGGCAGAGAAGCTACCCCAGTATCTATATTAGGGTGGCAGGGTGCCCATGATCTATCTTATGAGTGTTGGGTGTGGAATGCAGTTCGCCGGAAAAAATGGATTGTGCCCTGGGTTAAACGGATGGCGGGGGTGGGGGGGAGCATGATGGTGGCAGGCGGTTCAGGGGAGGGCGCGGCGGCGGCGGCAGGCGGTTAGGCGTGTGGCGGGCTGAGAAGGTGAACCGTGCATCAATTTCGGAGGTTGAAGAAGCCCTTCTAGCCATCCATGTTGCATCGAACGGCATACAAGAGTCGACTAACCCAAATTGCTCCTTCAGATTGTAGGATCCACGTCGCATTCAAGGTCTCAAAGGTAGATTCCGCATCTGCACCCAGTTTGCGGGCTCAACGCGCACACGACCGGCTTCTGCCGTGACAGCCACCATGCGCGCCTCCTCCACGCAGGCAGAGACGACAAAGACACACTAGTTCCTCCTCGTCGGCGTGCTAGAGAACGCGCTCGACCTCCTCTTCGTACGCTGCGTGCATAGACACGGCTCCACCAGCTGCTCGCGTGCTTGGCTGCGTGGCGACATCGCGAGGAGGGAATACAGACGACGTGAGCGGGCGAGCATTTAGCTTCATGGCCTAGGGATGGCGGCGACATGGCTATGATGGGCGAGAAATTGTTGGCCGGAGCAGGCGAGCACCGGCATGCGCAACGACGGCGGTGTCATATTGATGAGTGCGCGTATGGGAGCTTAGTTTAGTTTTATATAGGGTTGGTCAAACTTAAAAGAAAACCATACTAGTACACGTCAACATTAGACTTAGGCAGCGCTTTTATTACTTACCACAACCATGATACGGAATCCCATGCAAGCGCGTGAACCGCGGCCGCGCGGTTGATCGAATGGCGTGCGCGTCCCTGTGTCGTGCTCGAAGGACATCCACCAAACCTTTTTGTGTGTCTGAAAACAATCCCCGAATATTACTCAACTTTTTTTCTGGAAAAGTTCTTGACGCTAAAATATTTCCATATATTTGAATTTAGCTCCAGTTCGTGTTTATTTGGATTTGGACCTTTTAGGTGCGCCCTAGTTTTTTTAATACTGATTTTGTGTGTGTGACTGAGAGAGAACGTGTGTATGTGTCCATATGTGTGTTGTGGCGGAAGGGCAATGTGGAGACGGTGTGCTTGTGATAGAGACATAGAGAGGTGTGAATGTGCAAATGATCATGCATGAGTGAGACATAGACAGATGCTGATACATTGTGTATACATGAGAGAATGGTCTTCTATTTTACTTGTGTGTGTGAGAGAGAGAGAGAGAGAGAGAGAAAGAGGAGCATCTGTAACACAACAGCCATCTCTCTCAATTCATCCGTCCCTCACACGATCGCATGTAACACATGCATCAACACGCACATTTTGACACCCTCACCCGGCCCCTGCCCACCTCAAGGCCAGCACATCGCTCTCTATCTCGCACGCACAATCTCTTAGTGAATACCGTGTTTAGCATGTAGCTTTGTCACATACACACACATTTCTCTCCTTAGGTTTGTTTTCTCTAAATATCTGACACACACACACACACACACAGCACACAGCACACACACACTCCGTCCCCGAGCACACAATTCATCCCCATCCAAGGTTATATGGCGACCACTCTCGCTTGTGATTCTTTGCACCCCAGCATGCACAACACCTCAATCTTCAAAGAGGGCATCGAGGAGATCGAAGACGACGACCACACTGCACTAGAGAATGCGGGGCCATTTGGAAGCAGCATGATGTGACGACGGCTGACAGACTCCTCCACCCACCCTCTCTCTCTGTCACAGAAAATTACCAATCCCTCTCTCCCCCGCACAAATTTATCAATCCCTCAACCCATGAGATCCTTCCCCTCTTGTCCATGTTTTTCCAGCTCTCTCATCAAACCTGCTATCTCTTCTCCTTGCACGTGTACAGAATCCGGATGCACACGCATCTCACGTATATTACATGTCTCCATCTTTCTCACAGACCTAACTTCTTCCTCTCTCTCTCTCTATTTCCTTAGGTTTGTCTCCTACTCTCTCGTCCACATACATACAATCTTTCCCGCCCTATCTGCTCCATCTTCGCAAGCTCTCTCTGCATGTTTCATTCACACATTGGGATATGTTCAAAATGTTGCTTTTATAATGGGTGATGTAGAGTTATTGTTGGTTTTGTTGCATCATACAATGTAATAACTATGAAATACATTTTGATTGTCATTTGACTGGGATTATGTGAGTTTGAGCATGTTGTGAAGTACTATAAACCTCATATACATTTTGGAATTCGACAATGATTGTAACTACTGAATTGTATAGACCATTACATTCGAAGTCAGTAGCCTAATATATTTATTTCACAATTTCAACAAATGATTAATTCACTACATACTAAGAAAACAAATGTGTACACCCTCCGTTTTTATTTAAGTCCACGTATTAGCATCGGTCAAACTCAAGTTTTGTAAACTCTCAGAAAGTTTATAACAAAAAATATTAATATATACAATAACAAATAAATACCATTAGATTCATTATTGAATGTACTTTCACATCATACATAGCTGTTATGGTAAATGTTTGTATTTTTCTATAAACTTGGTCAAACTTTAGGAAGTTTGACTTCGGTCAAACCTAATATGCAGAGTTTACTAGTACTACTCGCTAGTTGCTTAGCTGAATCACCCAACACGCCACACGGAGAGTTCAGTGTCACAAAATTTTGAGGTCGGCGGGAAAATCTCCTGCGAACCTGATTCAAGCAGTGGGAAGTTGCCATCATAGCCTTCAGAACAGGCCTATGGATGACGGTTAGTAGGGGGCTGTTTTCATAACTTCAAGTTCACCCTACCCAGCCAACCCCACCCCGGCACCCAGAGTTGTACACCTGAATACACCCCATTTTCTATCCCCGCTGCAAAATAGAATTCTCCACGGCACCACAGCCTTCGTGATCCTCCCCTTCTACATCGGCACACTCGTCCACCGCAGCGCATCTGCCTCATCGACGACCTCGTACGCCGCACTGGGGCCGGTCCACCATCATCGTCGTACACGGAGCCTCTTCCCCGGCACCGTCTTCCACGGTCTCGGATCTGCTTCCCGGAAGCCAACGCCAAGCGCAGAAGCACAACCGTCGTGGACAATGAACTGACTCCCGTTGCCGACCATGACTCACAGAGGCCGCCGCGACCATCATTCTCCTCCTTGATTGGTAATGTGTGATTGAATCACTTAGGAGTACATGTGGAGTTCCAATTTTGTTCATACATACCCCTCAAATTTCCTGGGTGCTATTGTTCCCATAAAAGTAATTGGTTATAGCCTCCATTTCCAATAAAACATCAGCTTGTAATTGTGCGTCGCTCCTGTATCACGATGTGCTTGGGTAGGTTTTTCATCTGCAACCAGTAGTGTGGCAAATGATGGTAAGTTTTTTAGAACTAGCAAGATTCCCATGCGTTGCACGCATCAAGATGCATTTGTATGAGTAATTTATCTTGTAGGAGAAAAGGATGAACGAGGGAAGGCCTTATTTGCAAATCTGGATAGGAGAGTGGGTATCTTTTTGCAAAATTACCATTGTTTCCTTCCTTTCTGTCAGATATAAATCGGACGGCCTATATTGCAGGATGGCAGGCACACCATCATCACCAACACTGTTTTTTTATATAAGAAAAAAGTAGAGAAAAAAGTAGAGAGTAGAGAAGTAGAGGTAAATATTAAATATAAAATAAATATAACAATTTAGAAGAGAGTAGAGATAGCAGAGATGTCGGGAAAGGATTGCGCACGCGCTGGAAAAAGCGGCCGGGCGTGCGCTAGTTTTGGCGCGCGGCGTCCGACGCGCTTTATAAAATCCAACGCCCTCCCACAGCTATGTGCCTTGCCACCGCTCTCTCCCCGCTCTGTGCCTCGCCAAAGCTCTATCCCCGCTCTTTCTCGCCTCGCCGCCGCCGCGCCACCATGCCGCTGCGTTGCCGGGAAACTTGGGGATACCACGGCGTCCGCGCGCCCCCCTTCGGAGGCTTCTCCGCCGAGATCCGGTTCCGCGGGATGCGCCTCGGCCTCAGCAATTTCGACACCGCCAACGAGGCCGCCCGCGCGTACGAAGTGGCGGCGTGGCGCCTCCGTTGGACTCATAGAACATTGAACGTCCCCAACGTGCCGACGCTGGAGCGGGCACAGGAGCTCGCGCCTCTGCCGTGGCTTATCACCGACGAGGATCATTACGGCAACCGGAGGCGGGAGCACTATCTCGGCATCGCCGAGATGGACGAGGAAGCCATGGCGCTGTGGCGCCAACGCCTCCCGCAGGACATCATCAACGATTGTGAGTTCTACGCGCAAAGGAGGGCGCAGAGGGATATTAGGAGGGCGGAGCGACCGCCTATTGCGAGGACAAGAGTAGGCGAAAAGCGGACGCTCAATTCAACATGAGGCTACGAGCAGCGTCACCCTGGGAATCCGACGATGATCGGTATCTTCACGCCTACAGTCAGATGTCAGAGGAGGACATCACCGAGGAGGAGTCGGATGACGAGGAGTAGTTGAATAATCTATTTTTTTATCTATCTATGCTGAGAACTATCCTCTACTCTCTAGTCTCTACTCTCTATCTCTACTTCTCGATCTCAGCACTGTAAACGCTTTTTTAAAGCGCCGCGCGTTGCGATTCTGGTGGAGATGCTCTAACATGGCAGAAGAGTGCTTTAATGTTACCCACAAGATGCGCGAGTATTACTAGTAGTACATTTTTCTTGCCATGTTGAGATTTTAAAACCACGAGTGCGAGCATGCAGAGGAGCAATGAAGACCAAACACGGGATATTGGGGACATCTTCAAGGAGCGTGGGAAGTTAAAGAGGAGTTGCACCGAACCTATAAAACGAGCTTTGGTAAGCAAAACCCTTTCAATTACTTCCACTTAGCCTCATGTTCTTCGATGTCTATATGTTGTAGTTTTTCTTTCTCTTAAGCCTCGTGTTCTTCGATGTGTAATAAGAAGAGTCTTAATCATCCTAATGCTTTCGTTTTTAGCTTGATGTAGGAAGTGGCTGTTCTCACCTTGTAGTATGTTTTTATATTTTTTTCCTTTTGAATTCACTTCTCCTAGTTCTATTTACCTAACTTCTACTAAATGGATCTGGGTTGCTCTGAGTATTGATCTAAAAAAGAAGTAACTTCATGTGAGGATGTAGTTACTGCGAGGAGGGAAGTATGGTCAACCTTGAGATCATGTTTCCAAAATGAGGCTGGATTACACACAAGGTGCCAGTTCCCAAATGATGCTGGATTAGACACAAGGTGCAAATTCCCAGATGATGTTGGATTGCACAAAATCCAGGTGGAGTCCACTAGTAGAAAACAGGGCTTTGGTCCAGGCCGGGTCAGCCCATTAGTCCCGGTTCAGTCCAGAACCGGGACCAATGGGGGCATTGGTCCCAGTTCGTGAGGCCATGGGGCCGGCCGGGCCACGTGGGCCATTGGTCCCGGTTCATTTGGAGCTTTTGGTCCCGGTTGGTGGGACAAACCGAGACCAATGGGCCTCGCTCCTGGCCCACCACCATTGGTCCCGGTTGGTGGCTTGAACCAGAACCAAAGGCTCCCCTTTAGTCCCGGTTCATGTCACCAACTGGGACCAAAGGCTCCCCTTTAGTCCTGGCCCACCACCATTGGTCCCGGTTGGTGGAACTAACCGGGACTAATTCCCACCTTTAGTCCCGGTTGCTGCCACAAACCGGGACTAAAGGCTCTGCTATATAAGTCCACACTTAGGAAATTTTCACTCTCATCTTGCAGTTGCCGCCCCCGATGACGCCGACGCCGCCAGGCTGCCCCGACGCCACCCGCCCCGGCCCGCCCACGTCGTCGCCGTAGCCCGCGCGCCGCCCCGGCCCGCCCCCGTCGCCGTCGCCCACGTCCCTGCCCCGACGCGCGCCGCCCCGGCCCGCCCTCGCCGTCGCCCACGCCGGCCCCTTCCCCGACGCGCGCCGCCCCGGCCCGCCGTCGCCGTCGCCCGCGCCCCCTACCCCGAGCACGCGCCCACTGCCCCATCGCCATCCTCTCCGCCGACCCCACGGTCCTCCTGGTCCGGCCGGCGCCCTATCTAGCTAGCATTTTTTTTCATATATATGCTTTTTTTCTTATATATGCTTGTTTTTTATATATATGTATGTATGTTCTCTGTGTATATATATGTTCATGTATATATGCAAAAGATAGTTTTTTAGAAAAATTAGGATTTTTTTCTGTTCATAGATTTTTTTGGTGATATTAATTATTGTAAATATGCAAATGTTTGTATGTTCATATGAACAATGAATTAGGCAATATTACTTCATGTATTTTAAACAAGGAAGAGGAAGAAAAAGAATGAGAGGAAAAAGGAAATAAGAAGAGGAAGAAAGGAGAAGAAGAGGGGAGAGGAAGACGAGGAGAAATAAATAAGAAGAAGAAAAAACAAGAAAAAGAAGAGGAGAAGAAGAAAGGAATAGAGGAGAAGAAGAGAAAAATAGAATATCTATTTTTCTCTTCTTCTCCTCTATTCCTTTCTTCTTCTCCTCTTTTTTTTCTTCTTTTTTTCTTCGACACGTGGGGGGGTCGATATACCCCCTCCCGATAACTTCAACACGAGGGGGGGGTCGATATACCCCCTCCCCGATAATATTATTTTCCCATGTATGTATGTCGTGTCGATATAAACTCCCGATAACTTCAACACGAGGGGGGCGGTCGATATATATACCCCCTCCCCGATAATATTATTTTCCCGCATGTACGTATGTCATGTCGATATAAACTCCTGATAACTTCAACACGTGGGGTGGGGGCGATATACCCCCTCCCGATAACTTCAACACGTGGGGGGGTCGATATACCCCCTCCCGATAACTTCAACATGAGGGGGGGGTCGAACATGAGAGGAAGAAGAGGATAAAAAAAGAAGAGGAAGAAGAAAAAAAGAGGAGAAGAAAGAATAGAGGAATAAGAACTCCTCTATTCTTTCTTCTCCTCTTGTTTTTATCTGGAACGAGGGTTGCCAAGCGGTAGAGGAAACCCTAAATAGCAAGTATCGTCGGTGTGAGATACATGTGGCCGTCGGTGTCAGACAGTACATCCACGTCCCACAAGTGACGCGGGCTTCGACGCCCATGTCACTTGTGGGACGTGGATGTAGTGTCCGACACCGACGGCCACATGTATCTCACACCCACGATACTTGCTATTTAGGGTTTCCTCTACCGTTCGGCGACCCTCGACGACCCTCGTTCCCGATAAAATAAAGAGGAAGAAGAAGAAAAAAAAGAGAAGAAGAATCCGATAAAATAAAGAGGAAGAAGAAGAAAAAAAAGAGAAGAAGAAACTTTCTTCTTCTCTTTTTTTTCTTCTTCTTCCTCTTTATTTTATCGGATTCTTCTTCTCTTTTTTTTCTTCTTCTTCCTCTTTATTTTATCGGATTCTTCTTCTCTTTTTTTTCTTCTTCTTCCTCTTTATTTTATCGGGAACGAGGGTCGTCGAGGGTCAGGGTCGCCGAGCGGTAGAGGAAACCCTAAATAGCAAGTATCGTCGATGTGAGATACATGTGGCCGTCGGTGCCGGACAGTACATCCACGTCCCACAAGTGACACGGGCTTCGACGCCCACGTCACTTGTGGGACGTGGATGTAGTGTCCGACACCGACGGCCACATGTATCTCACACCCACAATACTTTCTATTTGGAGTTTCCTCTACCGCTCGGTGACCCTCGACGACCCTCGTTCCCGATACAAAAAAGAGGAAGAAGAAGAAAAAAAGAGGAGAAGAAAGAATAGAGGAGTTCTTACTCCTCTATTCTTTCTTCTCCTCTTTTTTTTCTTCTTCCTCTTCTTTTTTTATCCTTGAAGCGTTGCCGAGGCCAGCCCAAAACCTAGAGAAGCAGCGTCGAGGCGACCCCAAACCCTAGAGAAGAAGCGTCGAGGCCACTAATTAATATTAGTTCTACGTTTTCCACTAATATATCCATCTGTCATGTTTGAATAATAATTGCCATGTTGTAAATATTTGTAGAAACTATGGACACCGCCCGAGACGAAGTACAAGAAGAGTTGTTGGGGGACATAATCGCACGAGGAAGTGATGCCGTCTGCTCGTTGTTTCTCAACGACACCGATGGTCTGGAAGCAGCTGGCTATGATTATGATGGCTCCGATGACCTAATGCCGGTGCAAGAAGGAGACCGTGAGGACGGCTCCGGTGACCCAATGCCGGTGCAAGAAGGAGACCGTGATGACGTCTCCGGTGACCGAACCGAGTCCGGCCAGGTATATATATTAGTTAAGCTTCTGCTGACTAGCTAATTGATGCATTCATTGTTTTGGTAGGTACACATATTAATTAAGTCTTTGTTCTTTTTTCTAGCCCTCCGGATCGAGCACAACTTCGGTAAAGAGACGAGGCCCGAAGAAAAAGTTGAGTTCGGATGAAAAGTTTGAGATCATAGCAATCGTGCTCGACGGCCAACCGATTGAACCCCTCTGGACAAAGAGCGCATTTGTTGCTCAGTGCGGGGTTTTGGTTAGGGACAAGATCCCGATCAACATCCAGCAATGGTTAAAACCGGCTACAGAAGACCCTGAGGTGTCTTATGTCAATGATATGCAGAAAAATGATCTTTGGACTGAGCTGAAGTCAAATTTCACCCTACCGCCAGAGGATGATCCGGAGAAGCCAGTTAAAGAGCAATTAATCAAGTCTTTTGCTCTTAGGAGGATGGCGGAACTATTCAGGAGGTGGAAGAAAGAGCTGAATAAGTTTGTCGAAAATAAAGAGACACCAGAATTCAAGGGAAGATATGAGAAGATCAGAGATCACTGGCCCACATTTGTGGCCCACAAGACATCGGAAAAGAGTAAGAAGATGTTGGCGACAAACAAGCAAAATGCTGCGAAGAAGAAGCATCACCATCGCATGGGGTCAGGTGGCTATCTCGTAGCCCGGCCTAAGTGGGCCAAGACTTAGAATGATCTGGTTGATAAAGGGATCGAACCAGAGACAATTAACAGGCCAGACTGTTGCCGGACTTGGTTCTTCGGGGCTGGCGGAACCTTGGACCCTGTATCAGGGAAGTGCATTTGGACGAACGATCAAATGGACATACCAGTCAAGAAGCTTCAGCAGTATATCGAAGCAGCGCAGCAAGGGATGTTCTTTCCAGACAGAGAGAACGACGAGCTCACAATGGCCCTCAGGAATCCTGAGCACCCTGGACGAACACGAGGCACGCCAGGCTCCATTCCGTGGAAGGTTGGGTTTCCGGACGCAGGCGGTTACAAATGCCAGGAGAGGAGGAAAAAAGTGCAGCAGAACCAAATGCAGGTGCTGCAAGCAAGGGTACAAGCGATAGAGGAACGAGAAGCAAATCACAGCAAACGAACTGCCGAAGCTTCCCCCGAAGCTACCCCGCCATCTCAGCGGAGAAGCAGCGTGGCTTCCACCGAGCTGCTTCAGCCGGAGCATGTCTTCACGGCTATCCCGTGGATGCTATCACGGAGTCTCAAAATTGCCACCTTATGACGCAATGGATGAATTTGAAGGTCAAGGTGGCTGTGGGCTCTGTTTATCCTACTGAACCCGGCGCAACGTTTCACTGCCGGCCAATTCCAGAAGGATATGCTAGGGTGATGGTGGATGAAATAACGGAGGGATTTGAGGACCTCTAGCTTGACCACCCTACCGATGAAAGGGAGACTAGGCTGGGTTCTACTCTGAAGACTCCATGCCTATGGCGGAAGGAGCTCATCAACCTTCCGAACTGGACGCCTCCGCCTCCTCCTCCTCCTCCTCCGGCGAGTTAGGGCACTTCGCCTCCGCCGCCGCCTCCTCCTCCGGCGAGTCAGGGCACTCCGCCTCCTCCACCGCCTCCTCCTCCGGCGAGTGACGATCAGGGCACTCGGCCGGCTCCTTCTCCGGCGCATGGCGGCACTCCGCCTCCTTCTCCGCCTGCGCCGGCGCGCCCGAGCAACCATCCTCCTCCTTCTCCGCCTCGTCAGCAAGGGCGGAAGAGACCTCTCGCCGCTCCGGCTGCTCCGACTCGTCGTAGTCCTTCTCCTCTGCCTCGTAAGCAAGTAAAGAAGACAACCGCTTCATCTGCTCTGCCGGCGTCTAGCAGTACAGCCAGAGGCGGGAGGACATACAGATTCGGTTTTTCTCTGAAGACTCCAAAGAAGTTACCATACGAGAGGACCCCGGAGGAGAATGCCGAGATCGCGCGAGAAGAAGTGAGGAATTTCTTTGAAGGGGTGAAAGCAAAGAAACATCCACCTCCGGAGGAGAAGGTAGATCCGGTGAAAGCGAAGCACACTCTGGCTGCCCTGACAAAACCACCGAAGTCTCCGCCGAAAGGAAACTATGAGCGCATTATTGGAAAGGAATTTGTCGAAGCGGAGCAGTCGGGAAGTACTGTCAGTGATCAAAGGCCGAAACAAATTGCACAAGTCGGCGAATAAGCGAAGCAATCGTGCCCCCCGCTCAAGGTGCCTAGCGACATCGTCGCTAATGATCCGAGGATGGTGCCCGGTTATAGCAATCTTAGAGATTACCTGCCCGACGATGTACATTATGATTTCATGGAGGTGTAGATACAAAGATACGAGTACGGGAAGCCTCTCGTCAAAGATGAAAGATCTCTATCAACGATGATGCGAAGATTGCATGATTGGTACTTGAAAATCTGCAGAGAGTCTGGAGGGGAGGAATACTTTGTATGTGAGAGTTAAAAAGGAGCATGACCTCATTGGAATTGATCTGTTGCCTGTTCCATTTGAGGAGTTCTTTCAGTTTTTCAATCAATTGGCCCTAGATAAAGCAACGTTCACCTGCTACCATCTGCAAGTAGTACTACTTCTGTCATTAAGTCTCTCTATATAGCTCAACTCTTTCATTGCATGTATTTATAATTATCCTCACTATATTATGCAGATTGAAGATCGCCAAATTGAAGAAAAGACAAGTCGGTGATATTGTGTTCATTAACACATATCTCATAGATGAAACTGAGGTTAAATTTCATCCCGCAGATACCGAGGCCAACTTGCTACGATCGTTGGTAATAAACGAAAACAAAGATATAATACTCTTTCCTTACAACTTCAAGTGAGTGTTATTGTCTTGTGCGTATTCGGTTTCCCTTATATATTAGTCAAGGTTATAGTAATGTAATTGATGAGTTATGCATGCGTGTGCAGTTTCCACTATATTCTCCTAGAGATTAAGCTTGAGCAGGGACTAGTAACCGTCTTAGACTCAAGACGAAAAGATCCCCAGGACTATGCGGACATGACTCAAATGCTCGAGAAGTAAGTTAAATTGATCATTATCCACCACATCAGCAACTTTGTTCATTTCCTGATATATCAAGTAATTGTTTTCTTTGTCTGGCAGGGTTTGGAAAAAATTCACCAAAAAAGCTCTGGGACTCCCGAAGAAGCTGCAATTTAGACACCCGAAAGTAAGTACTATAGTACCATGTTCCACGCATCTCCTATTGATTCAAGTGCTAGTTTCATCAATACCATTTGGCATTCTTGCTTATCAGTTTGATTGACCTCTATTTCTTGTAAAGTGGTTGTGGCGGGAACAAGGGAATAATTTTTGTGGATACTACATTTGCGAGTCCATCCGCCACACGACATGTGAGCGGGGTCACACTGACGAACAATATGAAGTGCGTAAATAACAACATTCACAATTTTATTTTATTACCATCATTTGTGTTGAGTTTCATTCATTCATATATATATATGTATGTATGTATTGACACCCTTCTACAAATTAGATGTTTCGGAAGCGGGATGAACTCCTAGCACCAGCTCGCATGCGAGCAATTCAAGAGGAATTGGCGGCATTCTTTCTTGACCACATGATCGCTGAAGACGGAGAATACTATGTGGACCATGAGTCCGTATGTTAGGAGATTATATTTGTAAGAGATAATTATCGTATATATGTAGCCGGTAGTGTCAGATAGATACACGAGAACTTGTTGTTCGTCCAACCTCTCGGAGAAGGAGAGGTGGTCGATATCACTTCTCTCTGTATGCATATATGTTCATGACGATCTTCTGTTTCCTTCGTTTGCTTACTAGCTCGCTAGCGTGTCTAGTCCTCTCTATACGTATGTATAGTACGTAGCATCGACCAAGCATGGACATAAGAGAGGACACTTCTCTCTATTAATTATAGCTAGCTAACACAATATACGAAACACCTAAATTAACCCCCAAAACCCCCAAACCCCCCCTCCTTTCAAAAAAACAAAAACCCCAGCCACAGAAATGCTGACGCGTGGATGCCTATTGGTCCCGGTTGGTGCCACCAACCGGGACCAAAGGCACTCCTGCCTGGGCTCCACGCAGAGGCCACATGGAGGCCCATCTGTCCTGGTTCTGGATTGAACCGGGACTAAAGGGACAGGGCATTAGTACCGACCCTTTAGTCCCGGTTCAGGAACCGGGACAAAAGGCCCTTACGAACCGGGACAACAGGCCCTTTTTCTACTAGTGGTCATCAGCTGTTCGTGTCCTTGTGGCTCTAGTAAAGTCTGAAAGAAAGCGTGTAGCAGCCTTTGAGAATGTAGCTGAGTTCCTGAAGAAGAAAAAAGAGCAATTAGATGCTCTCTTCACCCATGCCAAAGAAGAGATGGAAGAAGCCAGAAATGAGCTAGCAGAGGCAGAGCAGGCCAGGCGTCTCCTGCTATCTAAAACTGTTGTCAATACTAATTTTCCTTCATAGTAGCTAGGTTCAAATGTTTATCTAGTCAGCATGCCTGTTGTGATGTCCGTGCATCTATTCATGTGGCACAAAATATTTTTTTGGGTCATGTAATAATAGCAATTACATTCCAAACAATGACAAACGAAGCATTGGACATGGTATAGTTCACGCGCAAGCCCGACATTCCAAGTTCAACTTCCACATCAAACTCATGTTCACAGATATCTGCACATTCATACATAATGTCCACAACCATGATTCACTTCAAAGCCAAAAAAATTGAGGAGAGTTATGAATAAATAAAAACCTCTAGTTCCTGCTACAAGTACGAGCACAACAAGTGAATACCATGCGCAATTAATTATATATTGGTCATTTTTTGTGTTCTAAAATGTCAGCCGGCTCGCGGAAGGACGTGTTGCCGGCACACGCGCGGATTCAATGAAGGCAGGTGGGGCAGTATGAAGCCGGTTCCATGCAGCGAGGAGGCGTGTTCAGCCGGGCCTGCAGCGAGTGGGGCCCTCTTGGCCGGCGTGCCGGTTCAATGCCTACGCTATGAGAAGTCGCGTCCTTGTCAGAGCAATCACTCCCTCTAGTCCTTTTTCGTTTGGGTATAACAAAATCTCGTTTTCCATTCGCATTTTACAACTAAAATTTGTGGACAAACTTTGAACCAAAATACGATGGGGACTAGTAAACCAGAACGGAGGTAGTAGTTTTTTCAATCAAAGAAGGGTTTCCCCCTTCCGATTTTCATTACTGAAAACCAACATCTAAATCTAAACCATAATATTTTCCCTAGAACTACCAGGTTCAACATCTCGCAACATAAACCCATACAACCATATGCCAAGGAGGTACGTAGTACTATTAATTCCATTTTCGCTCCATACCAATCGTTCTAAAAACTACTTAGTACTTATAACGCGCCATTGAAAATCAGAACTCTTAACCCCGCTCAAAAATGATATTTTAAACGTGGCTACTCGACCTATGGCAACTGGCGAGCCGCCGCCTCCAAGTCGTTCACCTGTGGTCCCGACCATCGACTCCTACGGATCAAATTATCACGCGAGCTGACTATTCCTACAAAGGTGCGCTCCACCACGTACCCGATACCCGCGAATGCAGCAATCGTGCACCTAGGGTTTTAGGGTTTATTTCTTAACGTTGCCTTTACGTAACACTCATGTGTGCGAGACGGCGAGAGACCGACTGCGTGCGTGCGCCTCTTCTCTTCGTATATGTACTCCACCATTTGTCTGGTGTCACTACAAAAAAAAGACACATCCGTGACATTTTGGGCCGAACGAATTTTTTTTCTGTCATACATATGCCGATAATTGTTGACAAAACCCGGTATCATCATAGATGTGGTGGCCTCCTACTTCTATGACAAAAAATCATGACAGAAAATGGGCTTTTCATCCTGGGCGGGCCGGAGACGCAACTGCATGACATTCTTTGGGCCGTCCATGATGGAAAAAACCGTGGTAGAAGCGAGGGGGAGGAAAATTTCGGGGAGTTCCCGGTTACGGTGGGAGGTCGGGGGCCGAGCGATGCGCGTTTCTCTCGTACACGTACGCGCATGTGTGCGAGGCGTCGGCTCTAACTGAACCCGAGTGAGGCGTTGGGCTCTAACTGAACCCCAGCGATTGCACTGCAGGCTACGCGTTACTGAACCCGAGCGATCGATCGATGGCTGTTAACTGAACCCGATCGAGCGATTCCTTTGCTACTGCTGCTAACTGAAGCCGATCGATGCTGCCTCTGGATGAACAGTGAGCGTTGCGGGGGGGTGGATGAACAGTTCGCGGTGGGGGTGGATGAACAGGATCCCGTGGTGTTGTCTCTGGATGAACAGGACCCCGATCCATCGAGCCGGTTGGGGCTGGATGAACAGGACCCCGTGGAGGGCAGGATGAACAGTAGATGGTGGAGGGCAGGATGAACAGTAGCCCGTTGAGGGGTGGTTGAACAGGAGCCCGTGGAGAGGGCTGGTTGAACAGTAGCCAGTGGAGTAGCGCGCGGTGGAGGCTGGATGAAGAGTCGCAGGTGGAGGCTGGAGGAGGTCGACGGTGGATGAATAGTAGCTCGTGGAGGCTGGAGGGGATCGACGGTGGAGATGAACAGTATCCCGTGGAGTCCCGTTTTGCGGTACGCCACACCCCTCCTGATGAACAGGACCCCCATTTCGACCGTAGCGCTCCAACACAAGTCCGTTTCGTCCGTTTTGCGGTACGCCACACCCCTCCCAATCAACAGGACCGCCGTTTCGACAGTAGGAGGTCCGTTTCCTCCGTTTTGCGGTACGCTAGACCCCTCCTGATGAACAGGATCCCATTTCAAACGTGGCCGGTCGAACACAAGGCCGTTTCCTCCGTTCTGCGGTACGGCAGGCCTCGTTTCCATCGCCTGTTCCGTCCAAGCCCTCCCGATGAACACGACGCATTCCGTTGCCTCCCCATGAACACGACGCATTCCGTTGCCTCCCCATGAACACGACGACGACGCTGTTTCTCCGTTCCGACCCAGCCATGTACACAAGCCCTCGCCGTACGTATGCGCGAGTAGGCGTTCGAGACCTTGCCCGTATGTACACATACGTGGCCGTATTTTCTTTTTTTCACCCTGACCGCTGTACGTACGTGTACATGCTACGTGCGCGCCTCTACTACGACACGTGCGCGCCTCTACATCGACCAGTATATATGTACGTACACGTTCGCGACCAGAATGACAACGCTATTTACGCTTCGACCAGGTGGGTCCCGACTGTCAGGCACTTCCATGCGTGCGAAGATGTAGCTAGTAGGTCCCAGCAGTCAGGGGGCGAATCGTTTTGTTTTTTTTGCCCGGACGCACTTCCTTGCGTGCGTAAGTGTAGCTGGTGGGTCCCAGCAGTCAGGTGGAAACGTTTTTTTGTGAAATACGGTGGCCCGTCCGGTGGGTCCCCGCTGTCAGGTGGAGGAATAATTATTTTGCACGTAATAAGGAGGCACTTCATTGCTGCGGCCGTGGACACAGCTGTCAGCCTCTCCACGTACAGTCCACGTCTGATGGAAGTCGTTCCTTAACCACGTTGACCATGCCGCGCCGAGAGCACCAGGGCGGTGGACGACGGCGAGGCCTAGGAAGGGGACGACAGGGAGCCGGGGAAGACGCGGCAGTGGAAGCCCGCGCGGAGAGGAGTACGAGGGTTCACTGGTTCGGCTGCGGTGTGAGGTTGCCGCCGCCGCAGGGCCTTGCCAGCGGTGGGAATAGTAGGGGCGGTGAGGCCTCCGCGGCAGCATAGCCGGCCACGGGAGGCAGGAGCATGCGGCACGACCGGCGCTGCCTTGGGTGGCTGGAGCAAGAAGACCAGAGGTTGAAGAAGCACTACGGCCGTTGGATGGACATCGTACGGTCACTGAAGCTAGAACCATTCATATTCACTAAAGTTGACAAAGGCCCCATCCCAGTCAAGTTAGTAGGCCCACAAGTCAGCCTCCCACCATGGTGGGTCCCAGCTAGCAGGGGGAGTATTCATTTTTTTGTGTAATAAGGAGGCACTTCCGGTTGGTCCGAGCTGACAGCGGGGGGAACATTTTTTCGCAAAATACGCTGGCCCGTCCAGTGGGTCCGAGCAGTTAGGGGGAAATGTTTTTTTCGCGAAATAAGGTGGCCCGACCGGTGAGTCCCTGTTGTAAGGTGGAGGAATAATTATTTTGCGCGTAATAAGGAGGCACTTCCTTGCGGCCGCCTGGACCCAGCTGTCAGCCTCTCCACGTACAGTACTCTTCCGATGGGAGTCGGTCGTTGACCATGTTGACCACGCCGCGCCGAGAACACCAGGGCGGTGGTCTAGACGACGTCGAGGCCTGGGAAGGGGAGGACGCGGAGCCAGGGAAGACGCAGCAGTGAAAACCCGCGCGGAGAGGAGTATGAGGGTTCACTGGTTCGGCTGCGGTGTGAGGCTGCCGTCGCTGTAGAATAACAGGGGGTGTGGGTGAGTGGAGGGATGGCCTGGCCAGTGGTGGGAGTAGTATGGGGGTGGTGAGGCCTCCGCGGCAGCACAGCCGGCCACGGGAGGCAGGAGCAGGCGGCACGACCGGCGCTGCTTTGGGCGGCTGGACCAAGAAGACCAGAGGTTCAAGAAGCACTACGGCCGTTGGATGGACATCGTACGGTCACTGAAGCTAGAAACGTTTATTATTGACTAAGTTCATAAGGCCCTTGGTACGCTCCAACTTAGTAGGCCCATAGGTCAGCCTCCGAAACAGTGCGCCCCAGATGTCAGCGGGAGGAATCATTTTTGGGCGGCCCAAGCTAAGAATATCCAAGATTGAAGAAGAAGCACGACATCCATTTGATAGACATCCAACGGCCACTGCTGCTAGAACCGTGCTGTTGGCAAAGCCTTGCATACGCGTCAACTTATTTTTTTTAGGGGACGCATCACTTAGTAGGCCCACAAGTGTGTGGCAGAGAACTTATAGCCCATTTGCGTTTTGTAAGAATGTACAGCCCATTTTGGAATTCTAATGGAATTTACAACAACCCATTTACAGTTTGTTACAAGTACAGCCCATTTTCTAGCTAGGACAATGATTAATAATTTCAACCAACCGTTGAAGACAGAATTCAATAAAATTTCCCACATTTTGATGGGCTCCGAAATATTTTTGTCCCGAAATTTCTAGTCAGATTAAATGTAAATTTGTATTACGTAAGAATCCAACGAAATGTAAGATTTTCAAAATCCATAAATAATATTTTATAAACTAATTTTGTGTTTGGTGCATTTTTTAGTTACTGCCCAGTTTTTATAATTACATCCCATTTATTATTTTTAAAGCCCAGTTTCCTGTTAAGCCTAATGCATCCCTCCTAGGAAAGATTTGCAGCCCAGCGGGGCGGAGAATAAAAAGTTGACCTTGCCTGGGTATTCCTCAAAAAGACGTATAGCTGGGCTAGCCATTTTCATCTTGAAAAAATTAGTATCTATGCTGGATATCTGGCTTGGGCTAGACAGGCCACAGCCAGCCCAGTTAATACCCTGCTCTCCTATGAACAACAACGAAATCATCGCCAAGAAAAACTATGTAGTGCTCACGCATCAAAAACACAAATACTGCTCGAGCTGCTTGGTCCCAACTGTAGGCCGCACCTTGTGCAATTCTCTCGTTTATATTGACTAAATAGGTTGGCAATGGTGTGGGACCGTGATGTCACAAAACCAGGAGAAAGCAAAAAAAAAATATTTGTACATAATAAGGAGGCACTTGCGTACGTACGGTTATGGCCCTAGTGGGTCCCTAGTGTCATCCAGTCAAAATAAAGTCATCTCCTGAATCCTCATGTTCGTTGACAATGTTAACAATGCTCGGCGCCACGGCGAGCACAACAACTCGAAGGACAACGGAGAGGGCCTCGCGGGCCCTACGGATGGTCTGATACAGCGCACGCTACTCATTTAGGAAGCCAGGATCATCGGACACCTATGAGCACTTTCGAGAAACTGAGACGGCATGAAACGGTGAGGCCGCGCTTGGGAGGTCTGGTTTATTTCAAACATGTATTAACATACAAGTGTAATTTACTCATCATCGAAAACAACGCGTAAAATACAGGCGTAATGAAACCGAGGGCCCGAGGTCTGTAAGTAAAACCGGCGGGTTATGTGTGTAATTTGAGAGACCAGTGTATATTTTACGAGAACTGCTATATGGACGACATTACCAGACGATACATGCACAACGTGCGTATCATGCCATCCATGGGCAAGGCTGAAACAGCAGCTAACAGCTGGATTAGCAATCGTCCGAGTGTCGTTCAGCGTTTTTATCGTGTGTCAAGTACTTCCAATATTTTACTAGTCGAAATCGACCAACCAAGCGACTTCGCCCGAGACCATCTGCTTTAATTTACAAGAGTCAGTTTTACAAGTGGTTTTGGTTGGAAAACGATGATCCAATCATGGCCTAATATCATGAGTTGGTCGGAAGATCATATGGTTTCACGTCTAACCTACCCGACTTGTCGTATAGGCTATGAATGAAACATCAGACGATGAACTTCTTAAGCACGGAAACAACAGAAGAGGATGATCTTCTTAACAAGAAAATCACTGGCATTAGATCGACATGCAAAACAATACGAAGCATTATTCTCAGGAGGCACGGTGAACAGCTCGTGATGCCGCATGCCACAACATTCCAAGATCAACTTTGCAATCAAACACAAGGCCTGGCATTACATAGACAATATTCAGAACAAACTCTTAACACAGAATATCTCAGTAGAGTAACTATTTACTTCTAAACTGAACACAGGAATAGGAAAAAACACTCAACGCTGCTCACAGCAAGGGCGTCCCACTCAAAAATATCAAATGCATGTCTTCTGGGTAACATCAATGAGCAAATTTTGACAAGGATTTCCAATTCCAATATATTAAACTAACGTCTTCTTCCTAACATCAATGATTAAACTTTGACAAGCTTTTCCCATTCAAAATATGTAATGCCTATGATCGTGGAGTCTTGTCGTAGCTTTTATACTTGTTTGGGCACTTTTTTCCCAGGGCACTCCAAGTATTGTTAAATTGCCAATGGTCTCTGCAGACTAGTCATGTCACCGGTGTCTAATAATACTCTGTAAAGCTTCTCGGTCATTCCTTCTGTAATGTAGTGCAAATAGTGACTGCTTCTTTCTGCAAAGTGGAACGACCAACTAGACCCAATAATGCAGCAGTTTGCCTTACACATTGGCTCCTTTTGTGCAGTTCAACTAAAATCGAAGTCGGAATAAAACCAAGCTTTAATTTTGATATCCATGTAAGCAACAATAGGTATAAGGGAAACAATTACTAAGAAATAACGGTTGATGACTTGTACTCCCAGAAGAAAAGCATCTACTGATCTACTTTATCTTAATGGGCAACAAAGCAGGAGAATAGCAATTCTCCATCAGTGTGATTCATTCATATTGACTGAGACATTATCAAAAATGCCTTGTTTCAACATGTATAAAGAACAACAAAGCTTATAAAGGGGGTGATGCTGAATTTGTTGTAACAAAGCAACAAGCATCATGTCTGGGTTGGTCCCATTTTTGTTCACTACTTAATGGGAAAAGACAGCAATACAATAGCTTCAATTCATCATTTATTTAAAACAGTACCAATACAAGTCGCACAACGTCTCAAAACACACTACATGATCATGTGGATGAGGGCAAGTACCAACCTGTCATGACGCACACAAGACCACGTACGAATCTACCAACACGAATAGGAAATCCAATCTCGTTTTGTGCAGTTGCACTGAAATCAAGCAAAGTGTTTCACGTAGCGAAGCAAAATGTCACAATAGCAACAAGTTGAATAGATATCCCTGTATAAACAAAGGCAAAAAAGGAATCAATTACTGGCTAATAAAGGAGGATGAAACATGCGGCCACAAAAATCGTAATCCCGCCAATCCCTAACAAGTGTTGCAGTTTTGAAATAAGATTCAGTATTTAATTCTGAGAGTGGCATCAATTACTGGCTTATAAAGGGGGTGATGCTGAATTTGTTGTAACAAAGCAACAAGCATCATGTCTGGGTTGGTCCCATTTTTGTTCACTACTTAATGGGAAAAGACAGCAATACAACAGCTTCAATTCATCATTTATTTAAAATAGTACCAATACAAGTAGCACATCATCTCAAAGCACACTACACAATCATGTGGATGAAGGCCTCTACTGACCTTTCATGAGACGACCAACATAAAATACGAATCTACCAACACGAATAGGAAATCCAATCAAGTTTTGTGCAGTTGCACTAAAATCAAGCAAAGTTGCCGGTGTGGCATTTAAGTTTTCTATAGCAACAAGTTGAATAGATATCCCTGTTTTAAGAGGCAAAAAGGAAAACAATTACTGGCCAATAAAGGAGGATGAAACATGCAGCCACAAAAAGAAGCATCTACCTTATATTGATGGAAAACAAAGTATAGGACAGTAGCATTTCTAAAACGGTTGCATTGATTCATATTAACAGAGAAATTCTTTTGAAACAGATCAGTAGTTAATTCTGAGATTAACAACAGCAAAATAGCTGCATGGGACATGCCAGCACCATGTGCATCCACACGTATAAATTGGTGATGCAGAGTATGTAGCCAAGCAGCATATATATGCTGGTTCCATATTTGTTCTCTTTGCACCTTCTTCCTATGTGAGGGCAGCAAGTCTAGTCATGCACAAACTACCCAACCCCCCAGTTTCTTTCCCTTTTCAACAAAGAGACCGGTTCCTTACAGATGTGTGTACTGGGTTACCCCCTTTTTCCCTTTTCGACCTACAAAGCTGATGGATAGCCAGTCTATACTACTTTCCGCCCCTCCTTTCCTCATTGAACCATGTCCTAGATTCTTGTTCCAGCCCACCGCACCCTTCATTCCTCTTTGAACCAAGACCTAGATTCGACTACAGATCGAAAAAGATCCACATGCAGCTAGAGCAACGACGGTTTCAAAGAAACTTATACCTTAGGGTCGTCGTGATGTGGCAAGGTGTGCGGCAGGAGGCCGGATCTGCCCACACTAAGTACGGCAGCGAGGAAGAAGGGGTCGGTGGCCCTCCCGCACAGGCGCTGGGTGAAAGAGAACAGCCCAGCCGATAGTGGATTGCCTCCCTCGCCGAAGGCGATAGAGTGGAACGTTGGAGCTCCTCCCCTTCCCGGTGCGACGGGATATGGACGCCTCCTTCACCAGCTGTGAGGGGGGAGAGAGAGACAAGAGGCCAACGCAGTCTTGTTTAGATCTGGTGAAGAGACGGTGAGAGACTGTGAATATAGCAAACCCTAGCAAATGTATCTAGACTCATTTTAGTGCTAGAAACCTCCGTATCTAGACAAATCTAAGACAAGTAATTCTAAACGGAGGGAGTAACATATATGTAGTGCGGCGAGCGTGTGGAGAGTGCAAACCCTAGCGAACAAGCGTTGAGGCTTCCGGTTATATATATACTACTCTAGTACGGACTGAGCTCCGGTGCCTTCACTGCACCTGCTTTTGGGTGTATGCCAGGTGAGCCAGCCACATTTTGGGCCCACCTGTCGTAAAACCCTAGCAAAAATTGCACCAACGTGAATGGCGACTGCATCTCCAACGCAACCAAGGTGAACTGACGAAGGATATCCTCTTTGTGCGTAACAAGCAAAGAGCACTGATGGAAGACAACTTGTTTTTTGTCGAAAATCGATCAGCTTCACCAGCCGACGCAACCATGAGGCGCAACCATGAGCATCGATAGGTCATCGTGGTGATGCATCATCCATTTGGCATCATGTTTGGGTGAGGCAACTAAGAAGTTCGACAAATCCTCACTGTGGTCTGTTTCTTCTCAGTAATCAAGCTCGAGGAAGGACGAACCACGTGGCAGAGGACAGTGAGGCAGAACAAAAATGGCCATCCAATTTTGTGCAGTTCCACTAAAATTGAGGAAGACATGCCCGGGTATGGAGACATGCATCACTGTTTCCAAAAATATAAAAAAGGGTTAGCAACGACATCTCAATTGTCAATAAGAATTAATGAAAAGTACACCAACAAACAGAAGCATCATAATTATCTTGATGTGAACTAAACCAGAATACCTGAGAAAAAAAGCATTTCTTCATTTAACCAGTGATAGTAGTACCACCATATGGACAATGACCGCACAACCACCATGTACTTTTTGTCGAAACAACATGTATACCTCCACTGAGGCATAAATCAGGACAACTTTTTGAGTGGCATTTCCTCTATAATAGTACTAGTAGGTGATGTTGGACCAGCCGATGAACCCTAGCTACTATGCATGGGGAGCTGGGGAGTAGTTGCATAGAATAAAACCCGCACGCAGCGACCTGGGGAGCTGGACCAGTACAGAAAGTTATACCTCATATGGGCGAGATGTCGTTTAGGCGGGCGGGCAGGATCTGCCCACATGACGGCAGTGAACAAGGGCACGGAGGATCTTCGTCCGCGCCAGCGCCGACTCCGAGAGGACGGTGCGCATCGGCTTCCTCCGTCGCCGACGGCGACAACGTCAACGCTGCACCTCCTCACCTCCCGCAGCGGACGAGATTCAGCCGGATCTGTGACCACCGGTGAGGAGAGAGATAGAGTGGACACTGTCATCTTGTTTTGATATGGACAGGGTGAGAGAGCGAGACGCGAGAAACTCTATCAAACAAGAGGCTATAATGGAGTAACAAAATCTCTCCATAGCAGTGGTTTTAAATAGAATACGCGCGTTCTTGGAAAAAAGAAACGAAAACTGGCGGACAATTTTTTAAGGGTCTGTCTAGGACACATCTAGATGTGACATAGTTATGTCACATATAAGTTGATGTCCACTCTGTTTGTGGTCTTTTCCTAGTTTTTTTTGTTTCTTGTTGCTACATTATATACTTGTGGGAGCTTAGATGTGATATCCTTAAATAACATCTAGATGTGAATTAGACAAACTGATTTTCTAATGTACCAAGAAAGAAAACTCGATCAAAAACACGCCCCCGCTTCCAGGTTGCGAGAGTCGTCGCGCACACACACATAGACATAGACATGCATATACGCGTTTACGTAAAATTCCATTTCCATCTCCATCTCCAATCATATTTGTCCAACTGGCACATTATTTACGTTGTTAATTATATACGCAGCAATATTAACGTACAACATCTCTTGTTTGCGCACATCCGGACCGCTGCCACGGCCGGTCCTGACCAACCTGAACCCTCTTCATCACCCGCGCGTGCTTCCCGCCCGAAATGGTCAGTGCCGCATTCATGCCCGGCTAGAGCGGACGCGACCTCTCACTGGCGCCGGCATTGATTGCGATGCACCGGCCTAGAGAGCGTCGCCACTTCGGGTTGCACACGGCTGCTCCGCGTTCAAAGGTCGCAATACCCGGCTACAGCATGCGCGATCTCATGCAGTAGTAAGTTCTTGGGAGTCCGTGCTACAGCTAGCTGTCCTCCCCCAACTCGTCAATCTCTTCCAGTAGTGCTGGTACTCCATGGCGCGATCCATCGACAAGCAGGCGGAAAATTTATGGTATACTGCTCGGTTTGCGGTGAGTGGCATGCCGAGCGACCGTGTGGGGTCGAGCCGTGGAGGAGGGTGAGACACGAACATGACAGACGTGATTTAAATGTTGGTTTTGCTTGATGGCGCGATCCAACAAAACGAAACATTGGTTTCTCTCCGTTTCCGTTTTTTCTCCAGAAAAACGGAAACTTTTCCACTCCATTTTCATTCCTATTCCAAGGTTGCCCCGTTACAACATTCCATCAAATACAAAGGAAAACTAACACGCATGCTGATACATCTCAATGATTCACAGATCATAGCCAATATTTACTTCACAACTAAAGGAAAAAGTTGTGAGAGCGTGTACGATAGAAAAACTACTGATGGGGCACTACGACTTAAACCCTAAACCCTAAACATGGTTTAATTTCCTGGCCAGGTAGAACCTGTCGAAGGAATGTGCTAGAGGGAGATTCTTTAGTGAGAATGTTAGCAACAATAGAAGCATCACTCTTTGGTTCTCCACCTTCTGGTACCTCTTGTTCCATAGCACTTTCCATGTCGGGAAGGAAAGACGGCTGGCACCCTCGGATCATACGATGCTTTTGTGCAGTTCCACTAAAATCGACCTAAGCATCCCTGATGGCAAAGATATTGAAGAAGTGTGATTAGAATAATCATACTGGCACTAGTTCATGAGACATAAACTCATCACAAATAGAAGCCTGTAGAAGTAGACAAAATCGACATGGAGATGGAGCTACGGCAATGGAGCAAGACGGCTCCAAAAGGAAGATGGACTACCTGGGACGTCGGGCTGTAGCTAGAAGGGCGGTTGGGACGCGACATCAGCCCATACCGCGGTGACCCCCGATTGGGACGCACCGACTGTGGGTTTTCTCCCTCGCCGATGTCGACCGCGTCTACGCAGAACATTGTTCCCTTCCCCCAGCTGCGGGATCAAGCCCGTCGTTCTATGCTTGTGAAGAGAGCAACCTAAGCAAGCAGGCTTGTAGCTTAGGCTCCTGGTAGTGTATATATAGTGGTTTTCTTTTTCTCTCCATATCAACCATTTTATATTCCGTACGTGTCATTCAAGAGTGAAATGATGGTTGCTTCTTCCGACTAACTTACTATGTGAGTTGACTGCTCCTTAGTGGCCCCTACACGTACTCCCCCTACGTGTATGCAACAGTCACATGTACACATGGACGCAAAAACGCGCGCGGCGCCCTAATGCATGCATGTCCGAGCACACGGCGGAACACACACGGTCACGCTCAAGTGCTCAACCTACATGTGCATGCACACACATACTCAGTCAGGGTGAGCTAGTGACCGTATGAACACCGGAAAATATATATATTGAGCGCAATGAGCGTATTATGAAGTCCACTAACCGTATTTTTACAAATATACAGTGACAGACAGTGTACTTATCTCGTTTGAAATTAAGCCATATTAACCGGGGAGGAGGCAGCATGGACTAGCATTACTTTGCTATGTCCCGTCAACTTGCCGAACGAGGAGAAGGTTGCAGGGCGGAGAAGCTTGCGTGCGGTGGCTCGCAGGACAAGAAGAAACTTTTGACTAATGCAAGCTCTCCCTTGCTCGGGCGGTGGATGTGCAACAGTTAATTCAGTGTCAGATTGCCAGAAGCATACAATATACTACTAGTGCTATTTTTGTTCGACTTCCCGAACAGCCAAGCGCAAAGTTTACTAGTAGTACTACTATAGTCCATAAAGGTACGTACTATACTACTAGTAGGAACCGGATGGACGAGCGTCTGCACTCTTATTATAATTTTAAAATGTGATAAAGCAATCTTCAACACATTTGGTTCTTTTCGAGGGTTCTCGCATGTGATAATGGAAGTTGATTGCATGGAACACTCGCCACAATTCTCGCTTAATTCTGGCTCATATCCTATTACAAATAGTAGCGCTCAGTAATATTTCCTCTTTTTTTTGTTATTCAGCATGTAAACAGGTCAGCAAACATTGCGGCGCATCTTCGTGCGAACCGTGCTTGCTGCACTTTGAATGTGACCGAGAGCTGGCTTGATGAAACACCTCGCTTCCTACTTCCTTTTTTGCGGGGTACCTTGTTGGGGAACGTAGCAGAAATTCAAAATTTTCCTACGTATCACCAAGATCTATCTATGGAGAGACTAGCAACGAGGGGAAGGAGAGTGCATCTACATACCCTTGTAGATCGCTAAGCGGAAGCGTTCAAGTGAACGGGGTTGATGGAGTCGTACTCGTCGTGATTCAAATCACCGATGATCCTAGCGCCGAACGGACGGCACCTCCGCGTTCAACACACGTACGGAACGGAGACGTCTCCCATGCCTTGATCCAGCAAGGAGGAGGGAGAGGTTGATGGAGATCCAGCAGCACGACGGCGTGGTGGAAGTAGCGGGATTCCAACAGGGCTTCGCTAAGCGCTGCGGGAGGAAGAAGATGTGTCACGGGAGGGAGAGGGAGGCGCCAGGCCTTAGATTGGTTTGCTCCTCCTTTTCCCCACTATATATAGGGCCAAGGGAGAGGGGGAGGCGCAGCCCTTGCCCCTTCCTCCAAGGAAGGGTGCGGCCAAGGGTGGGGAGGAGTCCATCCTCCCCAAGGCACCTCGGAGGTGCCTTCCCCTTTTAGGACTCTCCTCTTTTTCCCATCTCTTGGCGCATGGGCCTCTTGGGGCTGGTGCCCTTGGCCCATATAGGCCAAGGCACACCCCTACAGCCCATGTGGCCCCCGGGGCAGGTGGCCCCACCCGGTGGACCCCCGGGACCCTTCCGGTGGTCCCGGTACAATAACGGTGACCCCGAAACTTGTCCCGATGGCCGAAATAGCACTTCCTATATATAATTCTTTACCTCCGGACCATTCCGGAACTCCTCGTGACGTCCGGGATCTCATCCGGGACTCCGAACAACTTTCGGGTTACCGCATACTAATATCTCTACAACCCTAGCGTCACCGAACCTTAAGTGTGTAGACCCTACGGGTTCGGGAGACATGCAGACATGACCGAGACGTTCTCCGGTCAATAACCAATAGCGGGATCTGGATACCCATGATGGCTCCCACATGTTCCACGATGTTCTCATCGGATGAACCACGATGTCAAGGACTTAATCAATCCCGTATACAATTCCCTTTGTCTATCGGTATGTTACTTGCCCGAGATTCGATCGTCGGTATCCAATACCTAGTTCAATCTCGTTACCGGCAAGTCTCTTTACTCGTTCCGTAACACATCATCCCGTGATCAACTCCTTGGTCACACTGCGCATATGATGATGTCCTACCGAGTGGGCCCAGAGATACCTCTCCGTTTACACGGAGTGACAAATCCCAGTCTCGATTCGTGCCAACCCAACAGACACTTCCGGAGATACCTGTAATGCACCTTTATAGTCACCCAGTTACGTTGTGACGTTTGATACACCCAAAGCACTCCTACGGTATCCGGGAGTTGCACAATCTCATGGTCTAAGGAAATGATACTTGACATTAGAAAAGCTTTAGCATACGAACTACACGATCTTTGTGCTAGGCTTAGGATTGGGTCTTGTCCATCACATCATTCTCCTAATGATGTGATCCGGTTATCAACGACATCCAAATGTCCATGGTTAGGAAACCATAACCATCTATGTATCAACGAGCTAGTCAACTAGAGGCTCACTAGGGACATGGTGTTGTCTATGTATCCACACATGTATCTGAGTTTCCTATCAATACAATTATAGCATGGATAATAAACGATTATCATGAACAAGGAAATATAATAATAACTAATTTATTATTGCCTCTAGGGCATATTTCCAACAGTCTCCCACTTGCACTAGAGTCAATAATCTAGTTCACATCGCCATGTGATTAACACTCACAGGTCACATCGCCATGTGACTAACACCCAAGAGTTTTAGGTTTGATCATGTTGCTTGTGAGAGAGGTTTTAGTCAACGTGTCCGAACCTTTCAGATCCGTGTGTGCTTTACAAATCTCTATGTCATCTCCTAGATGTAGCTACCACGTTCTATTTGGAGCTATTCCAAATAACTGTTCTACTTGGAGCTATTCTAAATTGTTGCTCCATTATATGCTTCCGGTATCTCTACTCAGAGCTATCCGGATAGGTGTTAATCTTGCATCGACGTAACCCTTTACGACGAACTCTTTTACCACCTCCATAATCGAGAAAATTCCTTAGTCCACTAGTTACTAAGGATAACTTTGACCGCTGTCCTGTGATCCATTTTGGATCACTATTGTACCCCTTGACTGACTCATGGCAAGGCACACTTCAGGTGCGGTACACAGCACAACATACTGTAGAGCCTACGTCTTAAGCATAGGGGACGACCTTCGTCCTTTCTCTCTATTCTGCCGTGGTCGAGCTATAAGTCTTAACTTCATACCTTACAACTCAGGCAAGAACTCCTTTTTGACTGATCCATCTTGAACACCTTCAAGATCATGTCAAGGTATGTGCTCATTTGAAAGTACCATTAAGCGTTTTGATCTATCCTTATAGATCTTGATGCTCAATGCTCAAGTAGCTTAATCCAGGTTTTCCATTGAAAACACTTTCCAATAACCCTATATGCTTTCTAGAAATCCTACGTCATTTCTGATAAATAATATGTCAACAACATATATTCGTCAGAAATTCTATAGTGCTCCCACTCACTTCTTTGGAAATACCAGTTTCTCATAAACTTTGTATACACCCAAAATCTTTGATCATCTCATCAAAGCATACATTCCAACTCCGAGATGCTTACTCCAGTCCTTAGAAGGACTGCTGGAGCTTTGCATACTTATTAGCATCTTTCAGGATTGACAAAACCTTCCGGTTGTATCACATACAACCTTTCCTCAAGAAAATTGTCGAGGAAACAATGTTTTGACATCCTATCTGCAAGATTTCATAAATAAAGCAGTGATCGCTAATATAATTCCAATAGACTCTTAGCATCACTACGGGTGAGAAAGTCTCATCGTAGTCAACTCCTTGAACTTGTCGGAAAACATCTTAATGACAAGTCGAGCTTTCTTAATGGTGACATTTGCCATCATTGTCCGTCTTCCTTTTAAAATCCATCTACACTCAACAGCCTTACGACCATCAAGTAGTTCTTCCAAAGTCTACACTTTGTTTTTCATACATGGATCCTCTCTCGGATTATATGGCCTGAAGCCATTTATCGGAATCCGGGCCCACCATCGCTTCTCCATAGCTTGTAGGTTCATTGTTGTCTAGCAACATGACTTCCAAGACAGGATTGCGTACCACTCTGAAGTAGTACGCATCCTTGTCATCCCACGAGGTAGTGACTTGATCTGAAGTTTCATGATCACTATCATAAGCTTCCACTTCAATTGGTGTAGGTGCCACAGGAACAACTTCCTGTGCCCTGCCACACACTAGTTGAAGAGATGGTTCAATAACCTCATCAAGTCTCCACCATCCTCCCACTCAATTCTTTCAAGAGAAACTTTTCCTCGAGAAAGGACCCGATTCTAGAAACAATCCCTTATTGCTTTCGAATCTGAGACAGGAGGTATACCCAACTGTTTTGGGTGTCCTATGAAGATGCATTTATCCTCTTTGGGTTCGAGCTTATCAGCCTGAAACTTTTTCACATAAGCGTCGCAGCCCCAAACTTTTAAGTAATGACAGCTTGGGTTTCTTTAAACCATAGTTCATACGGTGTCATCTCATCGGAATTACGTGGTGCCCTATTTAAAGTGAATGTGGTTGTCTCTAATGCCTAACCCATAAACTATCGTGGTAATTCGATAAGAGACATCATGGTATGCATCATATCCAAATAGGGTGTAGTTATGATGTTCGGACACACCATCACACTATGGTGTTCCAGGCTGTATTAGTTGTGAAACGATTTCCACAATGTCTTAATTTTGTGCCAAACTCGTAATTCAGATATTCATCTCTATGATGATATCATAGATCTTTTATCCTCTTGTCACGACGATCTTTCAACTTCACACTGAAATTACTTGAACCTTTCAATAATTCAGACTCATGATTTCATCAAGTAAATGTACTCAACATCTACTCAAATCATCTGTGAAGAAAGAACATAACGATATCCACTACATGCCTCAGCACTCATTGGACTGCACACATCAAAATGTATTACTTCCAATAATTTTCTTTCTAGTTCCATTTTACTGAAACCGAGGCTTTCAGTCATCTTGCCCATGTGGTATGATTTGCATGTCTCAAGTGATTTAAAATCAAGTGAGTCCAAACGGTCCATTTGCATGGAGTTTATTCATGCATATACACCAATAGACATGGTTCGCATGTCTCAAACTTTTCAAAAATGAGTGAGTCCAAAGATCCATCAACATGGAGCTTCTTCATGCGTTTTATACCGATATGACTTAAGTGGCAGTGCCACAAGTAGGTGGTACTATCATTACTATCTTTTGGCACGAACATGTGTATCACTACGATCGAGATTCAATAAACCATTCATTTTAGGTGTAAGACCATTGAAGGTATCATTCAAATAAACAGAGTAACCATTATTCTCCTTAAATGAATAACCGTATTGCGATAGACGTAATCCAATCATGTCTATGCTCAACGCAAACACCAAATAACAATTATTTAGGTTTTAATACCAATCTCGATGGTAGAGAGAGCGTACGATATTTGATCAACCTTGGAAATACTTCCAACACATATCGTCATCTCACCTTTAGCTAGTCTCCGTTTACTCCGTAGCTTTTATTTCGAGTTACTAACACTTAGCAACCGAACCGGTATCTAATACCCTGGCGCTACTAGGAGTACTAGTAAAGTACACATCAACACAATGTATATCCAATATACTTCTATCCACCTTGCCAGCCTTCTTATCTACCAAGTATCTAGGGTAATTCTGCTCCAGTGGCTGTTCCCCTTATTTACAGAAGCACTTAGTCTCGGGTTTGGGTTCAACCTTGGGTTTCTTCACTAGAGCAGCAGCTGAATTGCCGTTTCATGAAGTATCCCTTCTTGCCCTTGCCCTTCTTGAAACTAGTGGTTTCACCAAACATCAACAATTGACGCTCCTTCTTGATTTCTACTTTCGCGGTGTCAAACATCGCGGATATCTCAAGGATCATCATATATGTCCCTGATATATCATAGTTCATCACGAAGCTCTAGCAGCTTGGTGGTAATGACTTCGGAGAAACATCACTATCTTATCTGGAAGATCAACTCCCACTTGATTCAAATGATTGTTGTACTCAGACAATCCGAGCACAAGCTCAACAATTGAGCTTTTCTCCTTAGTTTGCAGGTTAAGAAAATCGTCGGAGGTCTTATACCTCTTGACGTGGACACGAGCCTGAAATTCCAATTTCAGCCCTCAAAACATCTCATATGTTTCGTGACGTTTCAAAAACGTCTTTGGTGCCTCAACTCTAAACCGTTTAACTGAACTATCATGTAGTTATCAAAACGTGTATGTCAGATGTTCACAACATCCACACACAACGTTCGAGGTTCAGCACACTGAGCGGTGCATTAAGGACATAAGCCTTCTAAGAAGCAATGAGGACAATCCTCAGTTTACGGACCTAGTCCGCATAATTGCTACTATCAATTTTCAACTAATTTTTCTCTAGGAACATATCTAAACAGTAGAACTAAAGCGCGAGCTACGACATAATTTGCAAAATCCTTTTGACTATGTTCAGGATAATTAAGTTCATCTTATGAACTCCCACTCAGATAGACATCCCTCTAGTCATCTAAGTGATTATATGATCCGAGTGAGCTAGGCCGTGTCCGATCAACACGTGAGACGGACTAGTCATGTTGATCGTATCTTCTATACGACTCATGCTCGACCTTTCAGTCTCTGTGTTCCGAGGCCATGTCTTCACATGCTAGGCTCGTCAAGTTAACCCTAAGTGTTTTTGCATGTGTAAAACTTCTTACACCCGTTGTATGTGAACGAAAGGATCTATCACACCCGATTAACACGTGGTGCTTCGAAGCGACGAACTGTAGCAATGGTGCACAGTTAGGGGAGAACACTTCTTGAAATTTTAATGAGGGATCATCTTATTTACTACCGTCGTACTAAGCAAATAAGATGTATAAATATGATAATCATCATATGCAATCAAATAATAGTGACATGATATGGCCAATATCATATAGCTCCTTTGATCTCCATCTTGGGGCTCCATGATCATCTTGTCACCGGCATGACACCATGATCTCCATCATCATGATCTCCATCATCGTGTCTTCTTGAAGTTGTCACGTCATCTATTACTTCTACTACTACAGCTAACGGTTAGCAATAAAGTAAAGTAATTACATAACGTTTATGTTGACACGCAGGTCATAAATAAATTAAGACAACTCCTATGGCTCCTGCCGGTTGTCATACTCATCGACATGCAAGTCGTGATTCCTATTACAAGAACATGATCATCTCATACATCACATATATCATTCATCACATCCTTTTGGCCATATCACATCACATAGCATACCCTGCAAAAACAAGTTAGACGTCCTCTAATTGTTGTTTGCATGTTTTACGTGGCTGCTATGGGTTTCTAGCAAGAACGTTTCTTACCTACGCAAAACCACAACATGATATGCCAATTGCTATTTACCCTTCATAAGGACCCTGTTCATCGAATCCGATCCGACTAAAGTGGGAGAGACCGACAACCGCCAGCCACCTTATGCAACTAGTGCATGTTTGTCGGTGGAACCGGTCTCACGTAAGAGTACGTGTAAGGTCGGTCCGGGCCGCTTCATCCCACGATGCCGCCGAATCAAGATAAGACTAGTAACGGCAAGCATATTGAACAAAATCAACGCCCACAACTACTTTGTGTTCTACTCGTGCATAGAATCTACGCAATAGACCTAGCTCATGATGCCACTGTTGGGGAACGTAGCAGAAATTCAAAATTTTCCTACGTATCACCAAGATCTATCTATGGAGAGACTAGCAACGAGGGGAAGGAGAGTGCATCTACATACCCTTGTAGATCGCTAAGAGGAAGCGTTCAAGTGAACGGGGTTGATGGAGTCGTACTCGTCGTGATTCAAATCACCGATGATCCTAGCGCCGAACGGACGGCACCTCCGAGTTCAACACACGTACGGAATGGAGACGTCTCCCATGCCTTGATCCAGCAAGGAGGAGGGAGAGGTTGATGGAGATCCAGCAGCACGACGGCGTGGTGGAAGTAGCGGGATTCCAACAGGGCTTCGCTAAGCGCTGCGGGAGGAAGAAGATGTGTCACGGGAGGGAGAGGGAGGCGCCAGGCCTTAGATTGGTTTGCTCCTCCTTTTCCCCACTATATATAGGGCCAAGGGAGAGGGGGAGGCGCAGCCCTTGCCCCTTCCTCCAAGGAAGGGTGCGGCCAAGGGTGGGGAGGAGTCCATCCTCCCCAAGGCACCTCGGAGGTGCCTTCCCCTTTTAGGACTCTCCTCTTTTTCCCATCTCTTGGCGCATGGGCCTCTTGGGGCTGGTGCCCTTGGCCCATATAGGCCAAGGCACACCCCTACAGCCCATGTGGCCCCCGGGGCAGGTGGCCCCACCCGGTGGACCCCCGGGACCCTTCCGGTGGTCCCGGTACAATACCGGTGACCCCGAAACTTGTCCCGATGGCCGAAATAGCACTTCCTATATATAATTCTTTACCTCCGGACCATTCCGGAACTCCTCGTGACGTCCGGGATCTCATCCGGGACTCCGAACAACTTTCGGGTTACCGCATACTAATATCTCTACAACCCTAGCGTCACCGAACCTTAAGTGTGTAGACCCTACGGGTTCGGGAGACATGCAGACATGACCGAGACGTTCTCCGGTCAATAACCAACAGCGGGATCTGGATACCCATGATGGCTCCCACATGTTCCACGATGTTCTCATCGGATGAACCACGATGTCAAGGACTTAATCAATCCCGTATACAATTCCCTTTGTCTATCGGTATGTTACTTGCCCGAGATTCGATCGTCGGTATCCAATACCTAGTTCAATCTCGTTACCGGCAAGTCTCTTTACTCGTTCCGTAACACATCATCCCGTGATCAACTCCTTGGTCACATTGCGCATATGATGATGTCCTACCGAGTGGGCCCAGAGATACCTCTCCGTTTACACGGAGTGACAAATCCCAGTCTCGATTCGTGCCAACCCAACAGACACTTTCGGAGATACCTGTAATGCACCTTTATAGTCACCCAGTTACGTTGTGACGTTTGATACACCCAAAGCACTCCTACGGTATCCGGGAGTTGCACAATCTCATGGTCTAAGGAAATGATACTTGACATTAGAAAAGCTTTAGCATACGAACTACACGATCTTTGTGCTAGGCTTAGGATTGGGTCTTGTCCATCACATCATTCTCCTAATGATGTGATCCCGTTATCAACGACATCCAAATGTCCATGGTTAGGAAACCATAACCATCTATTGATCAACGAGCTAGTCAACTAGAGGCTCACTAGGGACATGGTGTTGTCTATGTATCCACACATGTATCTGAGTTTCCTATCAATACAATTATAGCATGGATAGTAAACGATTATCATGAACAAGGAAATATAATAATAACTAATTTATTATTGCCTCTAGGGCATATTTCCAACATACCTCGCTTCCTAGTGACCAGTGTCTTGGCTGATCGTCCTAAGAATGCTTATATATGAATAAAGCTCTCTCATTTACCCGCAACAAAGATTAAGCCATATTAACCGGAAAGGAGGGAGCATGGACTAGCACTACTTTCTGGTGCGTCCCATCAACTCACAGAACGAGGAGAAGCTTGCAGGACAAGGTGAAGCTCGCTTACGCCTTTTGACTAATGCAAACTACCCTCGGTGGACATGCATCAGGCCATTCAGTGTCATATTGTCAGAGGCATACACTGTAGTACCCAACATGCGGAGTACCATCATTGTTCGACTTCAAGAAGGGGCGAAGAGCCAAGCGCAGTAGTACGCGTACTTGGTTTTGCACCTTCATACTACTCCACCCTCCATCACAGTTTACAGGGCGCGCTTCATTATGATGCATTTCTCTCAATGCATTTCCACCACCAGAGAGACTTTAGACGCATTTGGTATAATACTCAATTAATTAGGGCGTGGTAACCGCAATCAAGTCCACAATTTTCTCTCCATGTACTGTACTACTACGAAGTTCATGCATGTGTGCACCCGGGGCGGAAGCACTGCATGCATGTGTGTACGCATTATTCCCTCTAGTAATAGACATCGTGCTATAACTATCAATGCTATTTTTCAGGCTGATCACTAGTCGCCTTGGTCCCACAGATTTTTTTTCTGAAGCGTGTTGTATAAACAGTGACGGATGGAGTAGTATGAGCGGATTCAAAGAAGAGCGTATTGATGGTTGCTTCTTCAGAGCAACTTACAGTGGGAAAGGTGGGGCTTATGATTTGACTGCTCATTACTCACTATTAATGCGGCGCAACGACCGGGCTGAGTCTCCCATGCGGTTGTGCACTACCCCCTCGGTTCTTTCTAGAGATTTCAATGAGTGACTACTCTCTCTCTCTCTCAAATATTTATCTTTTTAGAGATTTCAAATGGACTGGCACATACAGATGTATATAGACATATTTTATAGTGTAGATTCACTCATTTTGCTCCGTATGTAGTCACTTGTTGAAATATCTGTTAAGATGAATAGAATATTTAGGAACGGAGGGAGTACACATACACTAGTAGAAAAGGGGGCAAAGGTCCAGGCCGGGTCAGCCCATTAGTCCCGGTTCAGTCCAGAACCGGGACCAATGGGGGCATTGGACCCGGTTCGTGAGCCCAGGGGGCCGGCCGGGCCACGTGGGCCATTGGTCCCGGTTCGTCTGGACCTTTTGGTCCTGGTTGGTGGGACGAACCGGGACCAATGGGCCTCGCTCCTGGCCCACCACCATTGGTCCCGGTTGGTGGCTTGAACCGGGACCAAAGGCTCCCCTTCAGTCCCGGTTCATGCCAACAACCAGGACCAATAAGGTGCCTATATATACCCCCTCGCGTAAGAGCAGAGCACACTGCTCTCTGTTTTTTTCTGGCCGAGGGGGAGAGGGCTTGGTGGTGCTCTAGTGTAAGTACATCTAGTGGCCCTTAGTGATTTTGGTGTATTGAAGACTTATAGGTAAAGGGACTAATGCGTGTGTGAGTGTACACAGGTCTATAAGTCTATGAGGAGTTTGATATTTACAGGAAAAGTCGACCCCTAAAAATGAATATCTTCGACTGAAGATTTTGGTATTTCTAAAGACTTTCATGAAGACTTTGAAAGTGAAGAAATTGGTGTGTCCGTGAACACTTGATATTCATGCGAGGAATATGAAGCTTGAAGACTTTCGTTTTCATAGTTTTGTTTTTCTCTTTCTTGAGTCATAGGAAACACCGTACTGTTTAAGGGGGTCGAGTAAATACTAAGGAAAAATTTCCATGTGATGCTCAACTCAAAATCCTATACCTACCAATCCCTTCGAGTGAAGCCATTGGAAATCTCATACAGTTCAGTCAATTTCCTCAGTGACAGAGACGAAGTTCTTCTGGTCTATGAGGAATTTGTCCTGACTGAGGAGTTAGGAATTCGCCAGTGCCGATTGCCTACATAGTGAGGAACATGATAGCCTTGAGGATTTTGCTACTCAAAATTCTGACTGTTGCTGTGCTATGCGCCAGCTGTCCCAAAATATCTATCCACCTAACGGTCATATCATTGACGGGCATTTTTGTCTTATCATGTCGGGCTGCTCCCTAGGCTATAAATAGCCGCCCCCTACAACCACTAGCTGGTTGGCTGCTTCGAGAGAAACCGACACTTGTCATTTGAGAGCAACCCATCCTCTGGGAACTTTGAGCTAAAATCATCAAGTGAGGAAAAACCAAAAACCCAAAACCCAAACACCTACAAACCCCAAGTGATTGAGCATCACTGAAGAGATTGATCCTGAGTGGATCCGACGCTTGTTACCTTTGAAGATTGTGCTTCTTCCAGACTGTTAGGCGTCATGGTCTAGAGCATCCAAGAGGAATTGTGGATCGCCGGGTGACCAAGTTTGTGAAGGTTTGGAAGTCGCCTGAAGACTTACCATGAGTGATTGGACGAGGTTAGTGTGACCTTAGTTCAAGGAGAATATGGTGAGGACTGGGTATCTTGGACTAAGTGTCCTTGACTGGGTGTCCGGGACTGTGTGTCCTCGAGTTTAAATACCCAGCCGCTCCAACCAGACGTACAACTGAGACAGCAGTTGGAACTGGTCTACCAAATCATTGTCTTCACCGAGCTTATTGGTTCTATTTCCTCAACTCTTTCATTTCCTCATAACTATGTTGTATGTTTGTTCATATCTGTGTTTGAATACTTTGACTGAAGACTTTCTCAATTTCCTTAGTTTAATTTCTTCAGTCTGTTTGTCTTCATCCTGTTTTATCTTGTGATTACGCTTCCTGTAGTCTGTGCCTGTCTTCATTTCATCATGATGACTATGCTTGTATTCTGTTATGTTTACCTTTGAGTACTTATTCCGCTGCTAGTAGTTCTTCGCTAAGGAATTTCCTCACCGGCAAATTCCTCAGTGAAGAATTTCACAAAAATCGCCTATTCACCCCCCCTCTAGTCGATATAACGCACTTTCAATTGGTATCAGAGCAAGGTACTCCCTTGTTCTGTGTGATTTTGGTTTAACTGCCTGGAGTTTTAGTTATGTTGACCGCAGGTATGATCAAGGTCTCTGCTGGGTGTCCTACCGTCGATGGGACGGACTACCCCTACTGGAAGAATAAGATGCGAATGCATCTTGAAGCAATTGATAACGATCGCTGGTATGTTGTGGAAAATGGTGTTCCCTCAGTCACACCTTCTCTGAATGCTGCCGATGTGAAGAGATTCAAGCAACTCGACTCCCAAGCGACGAATATCATATGTGGCCATCTGAGCAAAGGATAGTATGGAAGAGTGAGTGCTTTGGAAACAGCGAAGCTTATCTGGGATAGGTTGTCCAAAGTGAATGAAGGAGTCTCAACTCAGCGTGACTCTCGAGTTGATGTTCTTCGCAATCTCTTCAACCGCTTCAAAAGACTCGACAATGAAAATGTTCAACAAACCTTCGATGGCCTCACTGGCATCTCAAATGAGTTTCAAGCACTTGGTGCCACTGACATCACCGACCATGAGGTGGTGAAAAAATTGTTGAGATCGCTTGATTCTTCATTTGACACTCTGGCATTGATGATACAAGAACATGCTGATTACAAGTCACTTGATCCCGCTGATATTCTCGAGAGGCTAAATACTCATGAGTTACAACTTGCTGAAAAGAGAGATCTCTGTGGTTCAAGCTATGGCAGAACACGTGCACTGAAGGCCAAGGCAATATCTGAGTCCGAAGATGAAGACTCTGGTAGCAGCCTTGGTGATCCTGAAGAACTGAGCCATGATCTGGCTCTGCTCGTGAAGAAGTTCCAAAAGTTCTCAAGACGTGGTCGCCTGGGAAGATCCTCAAGAAGTAATGATTCCTTATCCAGTGACTACAAGAAGAGGCTCTGTCACAAGTGCAAGAAACCTGGACATTTCATTCAAGATTGTCCTCAGTGGGAAAAGGAATCAAAGAAGAAGAAATACAAGGATTACAGTTCTGATGATGCAAAGAAAAAGAAGAAATCCACAAAATCCTCATCATCAAAATCCTCAAAGCCTTCATATCACAAGAAGAACAGCTCCAAGAAGGCCAGGGCATTCATTGGTAAGGAAACGGACTTTGAGGCTGAATCTGAAGAAAATGAGGAAGAGGAGTCATCTGAGGAGTCTGAATTCGGAGTGGCAAGCCTTGCTCTTGCTACTGCATTCGTCAGCAAGTCTATCTTCAACATTGAGGAAAATGACCTCACCAACAAGGCTGATGAAGGGGATGATGACTATGCTCCCACCTATTGCTTCATGGCAAAGGGTGCCAAGGTACTCAAATATACCTCCTCTGAATCAAGTGAGAATGAATCTGATGAAAACCTTAAGCCCAGCTATTCTAAACTTGCTAAGTTTGCTATAAAACAACAAAGGGCTTTATAAAAGGTTCAAAACATGCTAAATAAAAGTGATGATATGTTGGGTGAAGAAATGGATCGCACTGAAACTTTGACTGAAAATCTTCAGAGACTTCAGTCCAAGCTTGACAAACTTCAAAGTCATCATAACACTCTCTTATCGGATCATGAGAAGCTTTCTTATGAATTTCTTCAAAGAAAGCAACACCTTGAGAAGCTAAGAGTGAGTTATGAAGATCTTCAGAAGGAGCGCGATTCATTACTTGCTCAACAAATCAGTGCATCTCAGGAAGAATTTGTTCCTCCATGCTTAAAGTGCATTGAACGTGAATCTGCTAATTCTTCACCTGAATTTTCAAATGCTGCTAATGTTTCAAATTCTTCACATGCCTCTGCAATCACTAATTCCTCATCTGAGGACATTGCTAGTATCACTGACGATGCAGGGCTGAAGGAATTGTACACGACGGGCATGTACAAAAGCCTCAAAGGGCATCAGGCTCTTTGTGATGTGCTTAAAAAGCAAATCCTCAACAGGAACCCTAGGAAAGAGGGTATCGCCTTTGAGAGGAAACTCAATGCTGATGGTACATATTGGAAGCTTGAGTAGTACCCCAAAACTACATGGGTTGCTGCAAAGGGACCTCCAGTTGATCCATCTAACTTATCTGGATTTGCATGTGAATCTCCTCATTCTGATGATGAGTCAATTGACTCCAACTATAAGCTATTCAAAAATCAGAATGGTGAAGTATTTGCTAGATATGTTGGCACTAACTGCAGGAACGGCTCCCCTGTGAAGAAAATCTGGGTTCCCAAAAGATGCCTTGAAAATTGGTGAATGTCATCATGACGCCACCTGTGAAGAATAGGAACCCCAGATCAAATTCTTCATATGGACCAAATTCTTCATATGGATCAAAGTCCTCATATGAACATCATCGTGCTAACCCGTCTGTTTCGCAGGGAAGATCTAAGGATTATGGATATGTGCATTATTCTTCAAATCATTATGTCCATAAGTCCATGAAGAATTTCTCTGCTTACTCTTATGCTTACTCTAACCCCTCTTATGTGAAACAAAATGGACTAGCTTCTATGCCATCCTTCTCGTATGGAGCTCGCAGAATGATGAACTCTTTGCCACCCCTTCAGATGTGGGTGGTGAAGAAAAAGAGCTAATCTCTTCTGCAGGGCCAGGTCTCCAGACTCACGTAATTGTCTGAAGAATTTGCTGGAGACCTGAGCATGCCTGATAGGACGCAGGCTAATCATGAAGAAATGAACTTTCATTTCTCACGTCCTCATATTGCTCTATCCACGAGAAGAGAGTAGAGGTATCATCAGCTTGAGGTGTCCATAGAATCGAAGAGAGGGATGATGTGTGTGTGTGCACGCGCGCGCGATCAATAAAGAGTGCCATCGAATTTGTGTCTGCCCACATCAAACATATAGAGTGGTTGGCCTACTGGAACGTGAGATGGGACATGTGCAGTTTGTCTCTGTGGCATGGATACCTACCTGAAGCGCTCGACTATCGGTGTGTGGTGGGGGAAGAGGGAGGCCCAATTAACTATAGAGGTACAATGGTTGGTATATGTGTGGAGGAGGAGAGAGGCCTACCTCATGTATTAAGGAGATCGATCTGCCTCATGTATTAAGGGAGATCGATCGACATCCATGCATATGTGCAGGAGATGAATAAGGTTGGGAGAGAGACAGAGCTAGAGTGTTGGAGGGGTGGTAGTGGAGTTGCTTCTAACAAATGGTGGGATAGGCTTGCTAGACAAACGGAGGGCACGCCCACAATACCAATAAGAGAGGAGATGGCTGCTTGTTGTCTGTGCACGTGCGTGTGAGAGACAGGTTAGGAGGCATGCACGAATGATGAGGGGGGACGATGTGGTTGTGGTAAGCAGAAGTAACTACATAGGAAGATCAATCGCCCTTTGTAAGAGAAAGGAGAGACATAACTTGTGAGGTACTTCGATCGATGGGGGGGTAGTTAAAGTCGATCTAGGTATAGGTTGGGAGATCGATCGGTATACATGCATGTGTGTGTTAGAAGCAAATGAGGCACGAGGAGAAGGATAGAGAGAGAGGGATGCATGTAGTAGGTGGTACGAGAGGCATACTATATCGAGGGGGAGGAGTGTGCGAGTATGAGAACGATGAAAAGAGTGGTGGGAGTGAGGCATGGACGGTGACAAGAGAAGAGGGGAAGCTTGTGTTTGTGCTAGGCACACCTGGCTAGAGAGGCATATCGATCGATGTGTGCCGTAAAGAAGGAGCTGGGGGCCTATACACATCGTGGGTGAACGACCTAAAGTGAAAAGACGAATTTGCGTGATGGAGCTAGAGAATGCTGTGGGAGGGTGAGAGGGATGCGGGCGTGTGCATGCACAAGAGAAAGTTAGCGCTAGCTACAAAGATAAGAGGGTTGTGTGGGTGTAAAAGACGAATAGAGATCGTATATACTTCATTATAAAAAGCGAATTCAGATATTTGAAGAATTTATCGTAGTGTTTCAAACCGACGGATGTGTGAATATATATAACGGTGATACACATGGTGTGGTTATGAACATGGTATACTACATTTAATATGTTTTATATCTACTCTTATAAAAAAATGGAGTTGTTGATGATGGTGTGCCTGCCATCCTGCATTATAGGCCGTCTGATTTATATCTGGCGGATAGCAGGGAATCTATGAAGGTTGAAGTTGGCAACAATCATGATTGTAGATTCATATTGAAATAGAGAAACGAATTCAAATTTAGTTCGAATTGCAGCGGTAGTATAGACATTTGGAATGCACTAAAATGTTGGTTTGAGTAGGTTACATGCATTATACAGCAAGCGAACAAATTTAATCGGACATAACATGGATTCATACTCCCTCCTTCCATCTATATAGGGCGTAATGAGATTTTTAAGACTGCCTTTGACTATTGACAAGATTAATAGTACATGACATGCACAATGTGAAAATTATATCATTGAAAGAACCTTTCACAGACGAATTTAACGGTGTGCTTTGTGTAAGCTACATGTCATATATCATTGCTCTAATATTTGGTCAAAGTTAGCATCGAAAAACGCATTAGGCCCTATATAGATGGAAGGAGGGAGTAGCTTTGAATAGCATTTGTATAGTAAAATAGGGCAAGACTCTCTCTTTGTGTGGTGTGAATAGTTTTATTTTTTTTGTTTTATTTTTGGTTCAGGGAAGTGCGAATTGATTTGGTACGTACAAGTACAATATTACTACACGTTAGGCTTGTCCCTAAAATTCAACCCGCGTCTTGTTATATCCCGAAAATTCAGATATCGTGCTCCCAAAACTGGCGCCTTCACAACCCCCGCCTTGCTATCCCGAAATTACAACGCGCGCGAAACTCCCTGCAGCTGCCAAATCCCAACACATGAAATCCCCCTTATAACCCTGAGCTGAAAGGGCCGCTAGTTCAAATCGGTGGGGGGTACTTTTGTAACACACCCGACATTATGGACAAGCGCGTTCCTAAGTCATGCTTCGCCCCCTCCCATCGCCCCCTTTTCGCCATTCGAAATCCCAGGCCGCCATAACCTCTCCGCTCCAGCCGCGAAACCCCACCCTCCTCCGTCCGCCACGTCACCACTGCCTCGCCGGAGCCTCTTCCCCGACGACGTCGTGCAGCGCAACAGCTCGACGTCCCTCATCCACCTCCCAGGATGAGGATCCGTCGTCCATCTCACCGTCCCGCCGGTTCTGCCGCCCCGTCCTCCACCTCCAAGGAGCTGCTCCGACGATCGCCTCGTCTATCGCGGCTGCTCCATCCCCACAGCACCGCGTTAACCTGCTCCATCAGAACCGCAGCATCCTCACCGACTCCTCGGACGAAGCCGAGGCCTACTCGGCGCCACCAAAGAGGTTGTACACTCATTGCATCGCACCTTCTCCTTAACTCGACCTCCCGGCGCTGACGGTGCTCCCTTGAAGCCGGCGCCCCCATGCAGCGGCTACCTTGAAGCCGGCGCCGCGGGCGACATCTCCACGGCGGCTCTCCCCAGTGCGAGGCCCCTTCGGCGGCGGCGTCCATACCAGCCGGATCTGCTCCAGCTCTCGCTCGATCGCTCGCTCACCCAGCTGCTGCTGCTGCTGCTCTCCCCCTCACTCGTGCTGCTGCTCTGCTCCGATTAAGCCACACTTCAGTCGACTGAATCAACTTTTGGGTCAGTCGATTTTCAGGGGTTGGGGGCTCACCAGAGTTATGGAAGAACTACCCGCAGCGGGGACGGGGGCTCGCCGGAGAGGTACCCCACTATCTATCATAGGGTTCAGGGTTGGGGGGCGGGGGGGCCTAGAGGGCTGGCCGGGGCGGCGGTGACGAGTTGTTTCGGGGCGTCAAGGCGGCGCTGGGGCCGGCGGTTCGGCCGGCAGTGGCTGGCGGCTCGGGGGGGGGGTGCAGGTTGAAGATGAACTGCTGGCCCTCCCTAAACTACATGTCAAGTGCCTCTCTGCTACCATTGCGTTCAGTTTCGACAGTAGCATTCAGATTCCACAGTAAATTTCAGTTTCGACAATTAAGTTCAGAGTCAACAGTTTTTACCTCATCTGTTGTAGTCAGGTGGTTTTTGGTGATGTTAATTTTACATCCATTTTACATAATCTATTGGAGATGCTATTAGAATCCCACTTGAGATTGACGATGCTTGTCTTATGCTGCTTCAGCCTTGACGTCTTACGGCTCACCGGAGCTGCTCCAACGACAGAACGATCCGTCACAACAGAGCAGTGCCCTGGACGCCATCTACAGATTTCTTAGACCTTCCTCCACACCTCCGACAACCACCTCTGCCTCAACTGCTTTAGCGACCAACCCGATGATGCTGAGGTCGACACGGCTACGGCAAAGAGGTTGTACACTTGTTGCATCACTTATTACTATACATTCACATCGATCCATTAGGGCTATTTTGGTTCAACGGAAAAACATCGATCCACTGGTTGTTACCATCACTCTAAATTTCTGCATGCTCTCCTTACATAATCTCACCATATTTTTTTCATATACATGTCAGATATTGTACACAGTCATGCTGAACATGTAGAGAAAAAGAGAAGAGTTTTGTGTGGCAATACAATGCCATGCAGACATCGCTCCATGGTGGGTTCAATGGCAAACCCCCCCCCCCACCCCTCTCCAGATTGTAATCCAGAGGAAGATATCTGTTCTGAGGCGGATTCGGACGCCGCTGACCACTCCTATTTACCCCCCAAGGTGTTTGCTCTACCTTGGCATGATGATGTTAGTCATATCATGCATATGTTGCCTTGCAGTCCCTACTTTTGACATCATATATGTCATCTGCTTAGTTTAGACATGTTCTGTAATGCCACCTGTTTAGTTTCTATATCATATATGGGAATTATGCAGTCTCATGTCTTTTAGCCAGCCATAATATATGTGAAATGTGCAATGCCATCCTATTTAACCAGGCATCATATATTTGAATGATATCTTGCCCATCTTTTTCTTCATTACATTTCCATTTGTCGACATGTTTGTACATTAAACTACTCTTCCTGTGAATCAGCCATTTGGGTGGGAGATGGAAAAATCTGGAGTGAAAACAAGGCCTTCAGAGCAGACAGTGCTACCTGTCGAAGCAGATCTCTTGTTGGGTCCCGATAGCTCCTCAAAGATGGATTCAGAGACAGATGACCAGTCCTATTCCCCCACTGAGGTGTATGCTCCAACTTGGCACGGTTATACTGCTCATATCATGCATACGGTGTCTTGCATTGCAAAGTTTAGACATCATATACACAATATTCAACACCATGTTCTTAGTTCAGACATCATATCGAATGCCCTCTATTTAGCATATAAATCACATATGTGAATTAAATGATGCAATCCTGATTACTTAGATAACATGTAGGTGAATTATGTCATGCGATCCTGTTTAGTTATTCATCATATCTTTAAATTATGTTATGCTATGCTATCCAGTTTAGATAGACATCATATATGTGAAATTATGTCATGCTATCCGTTTTAGTTAAACAATATACATGTCAACTATTTCATGCCCTCTTTTTTCCACACTATCTATTGCATCTGTCTCTCATACAATGTCTGTACATTCAACTATGTTTCCTGTTTATCTGCCATTTGAATTGGAGCGGGTGATGCCAGTATCTAGCGGACTAAAAACACGGTCCTCAAATAAAACAGTGCTACCTCTTGGTGGAGATATCACGCCGGTTGTACATGCACAAGAACCAGCCCTACCACACATAACCCAAACTCTCGCAGATTGTACCCCTACTACGATGGACAGAGAACCAGCTTCACCCAATCTAACCCCAGCCGATAGTAACCCAGTTCCTGTTGACATAGCACCATATCCACCACAGAGCTCCCAAACAAGAGCAGTTAGTAAGGCAGCTCTAGTGCCCATAGGGCTAGTACTATCACGGCGAACCCCAACTCCACCAGTTAGTATGCCTATTCCTGTGGAGGAAGCACAACCAGCTAGTCGTAGTTTAGCATCTATCGCATTTGATGTTGTTAAATCGTATGTGCGTATTTTCCCATCTTGGAAATATTATACTGAAGATGAAGGAAAATGCCAGTTGCAGGTGTTTGTCCAGGATTTATGTATAAGTAATGTTATTCATGGCAATTACTTTGCTTGGTCATATACATCCTACCTCCATGATGGTTATAATACAACAAATTTTCCCATTTTTCTCTATAGAGAAGGACCTATTTGGAAACTCAGGATGAGGTAACCTATGATAATACCTCTGCTATCTTCAAGAATGCTTGGTCGCAGTATCGGAATTACCTGAAGAAAACATACTTCACCGGCAATGAAACTCAACAAATTCCCTTACGTTCTCCTGAGACACATTTACTGGATGATGACTGGGAACGCCTTGTTCTGTACTGGTCCCGAACCAAGAATGTGGTAAGGTCTATGAGCTCATTTTATATTTTTAAGTATTATATTCTTGCGTCTTATTGTACTCTGTTCATGTAGAACAAGTGCCTAAACTTGAAGAACAACTGTTCTTATTTAAGATTCCATTGCTACCATAGGACATAGATATATGTTTGTTTGATGCTTTTATTATGTACTAGTACTTGGCAATAGAAGACTTGGTAGTTTAATCTTGTCCACCTTACTAATGAACTGGTTCACCGAAATGAGTTTCATATACTAGTACATGCTAAACTTGTTATGTGTCTGCTTGTTTCTTCTTTTAGAATGCTGACAGAATATTGGGGAAGAGTGCCTTCTTAAGAAACGGTAAAGGAAGTAATGCAGATAAGGTTCAGGATAGTGCCACATCATGTCTTGGTTTAGTGTTGGAGTTTCTGGCCACTACCGCTTGCATAAGCTATTCAAACTCACTGTCTGAATCAGTTCGGTTTCTTGAGTCTCAACTACAAGTTGAAAGACATCGATCAGCTGTGCTGCGACAAGAAGAGGAAGGACTGCGGAAGTCCCTGGAGCATTCAGATGCATACTTTCTGGTGCAACAGCAAGCATTGGAGGATTTTAGCGCCAAACAGGACAAAGCTAATCAGCTTGCTAAGCTTATTGCCAGCATGGTGGATACCCAGGATAATGTTTCTTGAGCTCTTCTGAAGTTGTTTCAGTTATGCTCTTGTTTTGCTGCTGCGTTTATTTGCACTGGTGGCCAATTTTGACGGCCAGTGTATATGATATGCTGCTTTGATCCCTATATTTGCACTGGTGGCGAACTTTGATGCCCAGTGGACGTAATATGTGTAATAGCCGTGATAGCCTAACGTTAGTTGCTTGCTTATTTATTTCCTTGTTGTCTTGTTTATTTGTTTGCTTGTAGTCATTGCAGTTGCTTTTCCGCGGTTAACTAGTGGCTACAATAACCTATTTTTTAAAACTAGGCCACAATAACCATGGGCTAATATTTACTGTAATGACACTGGGCCTCCTACGGGCCGTAAAAATAGTGGGCCTTCTACGGGCCGTAGAAACAGTAGGCCTTCTACGGGCCGTAGAAACAATGGGCCTTCTACGGGCCGTATCATCAATGGGCCTTATACGGGCCATATGATCGAATGGCCAAACATGGGCGAATAACAGGTTGCATTATGGCTGTAAACGGGCTAGAGTTGGAATTGTCCGTTCATTGGCCGACCGTAACGGGCCATCATTGATAGGCCGTATTTGATGACGCTATGAAAACGGCCCAACGTATTAACGGACCACAAATGGGCCGACTGTAACCACGGGCTGAATTTGGCCCACAAGCAGAAAATGACAGTAACGGGCCGTAAATAAACGAATGCTGGAACTGAGCCCAAGAATAAATGGGCTCTGAGAAGGCCGAAAGATAACATGGGCTGGAAACGACCCAACGGAATAACGGGCCGTTAATGGGTATAAAGTGATACACTGTTCATTACGGGCCAATTTCACCACGGGCCGTTAATGGGTGTAAGGTTATACACTGTTCATTACGGGCCAGTTTCACCACGGGCTGTTAATAGGCCAAGAGTTACATAGGGCCTCATATGGGCCGAAAGACGTCATGGGCCATACATGGGCCAGAAGTGAAAACGGGTTGGAATCATATTGGATGGCCCAGATGACGCTACTGGGACTAATTCGGATAGGGCGTAACGGGCCTTGGGTTAGCGGGCTGTAAGTGGGCTATATGTGAACAGGCCGTTAACAGGCTTTCCATGGGCCGGCCCGCCACCTTTTGACCAAGTCAAACCGGCCAGCCTTTTCACAGGTATGGGCCTCTGTTGGGCCGTGCCACGTGTCAACGTATCATAGGCGCCTTCCATCCAATGAGTGGTTGACATCTGTCCCAACGATGAGCCGACACGTGTTTCCTCCAGCCAATGATGATTTTACACGTGGAAAATCCCCATTGGTCGGGGCTGTTAACGGGTTATCGGATCCAAAACCCGACCCGATGTTACATTTTCTACCGTTACCTTTTGCCACCGTTACCACTACTATCATATTACTTTGCTACTAAATACCTTGCTGCAGGTATTAAGTTTCCAGGTGTGGTTGAACTGACAACTCAGCTGCTAATACTTGAGAATATTATTTGGCTCCCCTTGTGTCGAATCAATAAATTTGGGTTGAATACTCTACGCTCGATAACTGTTGCGATCCCCTATACTTGTGGGTTATCAGTGGGCTCCAAAAACAAACTCTCATCGGCAAATATCCAGTGTATGCGAGATTACCGTCCTATCCCCAACCGGCTAATATTGTTGTGATGTAGGAAATTTAAAACGGGGGCTAAGTTTGTAAATTTCCTCGCATTTGAGACAAGCATGCCCTGAAGACATGGTTCCCCCCTTCCTCTCCACCTCCAGTTCCCCATTCGTACTTCGTGGGCACCAAAACACCCTCTCCACCCTAGCCTCCTCCGTCCGCCACCCCATCCACCGCCGTCCTCCTCCACCATGCCAGAGCTGATACCTCGATGCCTCCGTCCATTACAAGACATCGACCTCTCTCATTCATGGCTTCGGACCGGGATCCTTCCATCCCATCCTTTCGCTTCATCCACGCCATTGTCCACCTTGCCGGCGCCGCTCCTACGACCGTCTCATCCACCGCGCCCCGCAGCCACCGTCTACCCTCCTAGATCTTCTTCCATGCTGCCGACAGCCGTTGCTACTGCAACACCATCAAATTCTTAGCAGATGCATACACGGTGCCGCACCAGAGGCGGTACTCTTTCATATCTGCTCAACTTATTTACCGCAGCAAGAAAATAGATCGCCACTGCTTTACTCTGATTTCTTGTCCATCACTTACTTGCTAGTTGAAAGCAAACATTGGTTGCGAAGTTGCCTTTGTCCGGTTTGCACCTTCAGATCCGCCATGGCACGCTCAACACTATACTCCTAATGTTTATGGTTTTCCCCCTTTATATTCCACACTAGTTAAATCATAGTAGACTAAATTTCAAAACTGTGCCAGTCAATTTTTTAGAGCTCGCCGGAGTTCGCCGGTGCGTACGAAGGGGCTCGGGTGGGGACAGTGGTTGTGGGGGGGCGGTGGTGGGGCCTTGCCGAACAAAGAAAATTCGACGCGGGTGGTGGCGGTGGCGGGGATGTGGGTGGTGGAGGAACACAGGCGATGGGGGCCGGTGGTCCGGCCGGCGGCCCGTGCGGTGTTCTATATGGGAAGAATCAGAGACGAGGATGAAGATGGGTTAGGCGACATAGGATCTTCATCCAACCGCCTGAAATGGTTGACTGACCCAAATGACAAAAGTCACGCGACTTGCATGCAGACATGCCTTTATATTCAGTACCATCATCATACCTGCTTAGTATTGCTCCTGAATCCATCAAGCTAAACAACGTGCCACTCATAATTCCAAACTTGTTGCTCAAGTATGAATCTGATATTATGCTGATATTACTAAAATAGATAACATTTAATTGTCAGCTAATGTTCCTACTTTACTTTCAAAAAAGCACGTGCACCACATATAGAGAGACATTAGGGAGTTGCTTTCTTAATGCGCTCTGGTTCATCATGTGTGGGCACTGCGCAACAAACATTTTATTATGCAAAATCTGCTTGCTCTTCTTTAGCATAATTCCTCTTCCGTTCTTCTTTAATAAGTGCTCTCTCTGTTCCTAAATACAAGTCTTTGTATAGATTCCACCATGGACTACATATGGAGCAAAATTAGTGAATCTACACTCTAAAATGTATCTGGATACATCTGTATGTGATCCATAGTGGAAATCTCTACCAAGACTTATATTTTGGAATGGAGGGAGTATGATAGTAGTACAGTATGTTCCTTGTAGTGAAGATGAGCAGGGACATTTGCAGTGTAGAGGTCTATACGGTCGGTTGTGATGTACACATTGAACTCTTCGGGCCTCTTTGATTCGTAGGATTTTGTAAACATGGGAATAGGATTTGTAGTGGCCTGCCCACTCGAATCCTATAAGAATAGCAAGGAAATGCGGGGAGCTGTGTCGCCTTTGGGAGTTACACGGATATTAACAATACTGCACCTTCAGTTGAAGAGAATTGGTAACCGAAGCCTTTCTAGCCATACCGGCAATACTAGCACATATATTCCAGCAAGTTCCACTTTGCTGATTTTACTTTGATGCTTACGGTTTTCCCGTTATATCTACACTATGATCTGTGTAGCTGCTTTGTGTCGCACTAGCAGCAGTCCGCTCTTGAAGCTAAACACCGCAATGACTTACAAAATTGGCACCAAATCATTGAGTGCCATTATGGACGCAATGGAACTCATACGCTCCCCACATGTTGATTCTTGTTCAGAATATGATCCTAATGACTATTCTAACCTCGAGGAGTCAAAGGCAGATGGCCTGTCCTATTCACCCATCAAGGTGCATGTTCTAATATGGCACGGTTATATTGACTGCATGTATCTTGCATATGTTGTCTTGCATTTCTTCTACTTTGTTGCACCGCCACCTGCTTAGTTTACTCATCATATATGTGGAGATGCCATGCCCATCAATTATCAATACATATTCCATCTGTCATCATACCATGTTTTTCCACTCAAATGTTGTTCTTGTGCATCAGACATAAAAAAGGAAGAGGGTGATTGTCGAACCTGAAGGAGCACCAGCAAAGTCCTCGAAAAACGTGGTGGTGCCGGAGAAATCAGAAAGCACCCCATATATTGGTTGTACAACCAGTGACACAAAACGTAGGACCTACTCCAGCAGACTATAGCCATACTTCACTGGCCACACCACTAGCCCCACCACACATGACCTGCACTCCAGCAAAAGGTATACTGATTTCAGTTGCCATAGCACTTGCCGTACCACAGAAAAATCCCACTCCAGCAAAAAGTACAGCAAGTCCATCGGCCAAAGACCTATCCCAACTGTAGAGACGACCAATTCCTGCAAATTGGAACCCCATTCCAGTTATTCCCAGTTTAAAAGACAATGCTTTCAATGTTGTTAGGGACTACGTGCATATATTCCCATCATGGGAAGATTATAGTGAAGACAAACACCATTTTCACATCTTCCTTTCCAACTTATGTGTAAGTGCTATTATTCATGTTTATTATTTTCATGTTTTCTGCTTATTGAACACATCAATGATTTACATTATATTGTTGTAAGTGGGCGAGGGTCAATCTTGATAGTCATGACGAGCAAAGCTTGCTTGTGCTTTTCAAGAAAGCATTGCAACAGTATCGGTGTTACCTGAGGAAATCACAGTTTGATGGCAAGTCTATAAACGAATTTCCGGTGAGGTCTCCTGTGCTAAATTTAGAAGACATTGAATGGAAAAACCTTGTTATGCACTGGCCTCGTTTCCAGGATGAGGTACTGTCTATGAAATCACATGACAATTTGAACTTCTACTTTTCTGCATGTGCCTTACAGATCTTTTTTGCAGGAAATCTGCTCGAAGAAGAATTCCGGTTTGAAAAGAACGACAGGATATCGCAAATATGCTGCCCGTTTCTTTACTCTTGCTAGTACATGTTGTCGTGTATCACTGTGATGAAAAAGAGGTGACCGGACTGCAAACATGCATCCAGTACCTGGTGAACAAGCCAGTCCGGCTAGTTAATGTAATCCAGGTTATGCCCGTCCGCCGGATCCTCCCGTGCCAACAACGGGATTTTAATCTGTGGGAGTTCGACCCGGCGCAGCATCAAACCCTCAGCAGGCTTTTTGACACGATGTACAAAGACGCCTGGAAGATGCTATTCAAGGGCGCCGAGACTCCCGCATCCGCTTCCGAGGACCGCGGATACAGCTCGCAACGTCACGCTAGTGAGGTATGCCATCTACACCTTTTACTGGATGTTAAGCTTTTTTTTCATAGTTTGACTCTATGCGGGATCTAAACTCCCTTACCTTTGACAGGCTTGGCGGGCGATATCCGGACCGATTAACTGTCCGGCTCCACTGCCCGAAGACCCAGCCCCAGCTCTACTAGCGAAGCTGCTGGTTCCGGCGCCTTATGTGGTGTCGGATAAGAAGGCTAAGAAGAAGAAGACCACGGGGAATCGAAAGAGTGCCCACAACATGGTGGTGTCGGACTCGTCATCTGACGAGTCCGAGACGCCCTCCTCCCGCAAAAACGAAGAGGAGGAAGAAGAAAACTCTCCCCCCAGCGGAGGGAGGAGAGAAGAGGAAGGCCGCCCCAACGGGGGAGGTCGAGGGGTCTAGGAAAAGGAAGATCCCTCCGCCGGACTACGCCCCCAACGCCGAAGAGGGCAAAGAGGAGTGGCCAAACAGGACCAAGCGTCTGGCGAAATCGTAAGTTTGGATATCAGAATAACTCATGATGTTCCTTTGTTGCACAGCTTTCCCTAATGTCGAATGTAATTGTGCAGTCCGCCCCATGCCAAATTCAACGAATCGTCGGGCGGCTCCCTGGACTCATCGGACGTGAACTCAGTTACGCCCGCTGTCTCCCCCGCACTACAGACGACGCCGAAGTGGCGTCGCGACAAGCTCCGGGGGAGGAGGAGGTGGTCCCGGAGGAGCCGCCAGGCAACCTCCCGGACTCCAGGAGTGAAGGGGATAAGGCCCCCCAGGGCTCCAAGTCCGGCTTTGTGCCGGACACCGCGCCGGAATCTTCCACAGTTTCGGACCGCGGCAGGCGAACTCCTTCCAAGAGGAGAAAGCCTTCTGAGCCGGCGGCCTCCGTCCAACCGGAGGTGCCGGACAATCTGCTGGAGGTGCTCGACGGCGACTCCATCGACGAGGGGCACCGTACTATTATGAGTACGGTGATCCAGAAGGTTCAGTCCGTCAAGAGCGGACTGACTGAAGCTTGCGCTAGCCTTCTAACAGGCTTCAAGGTAAGTGAAAATATGTAAGAATATTACCGCATAGACAGTAGCCCCTGATGCTCTGTTTGGCGTTCGGAAAGAAAAGCCGAATAGAGGATCTATTAAATATCGCAGGAGTCTAACAAAAAAGAGTCAATATGCGTATTCAGGCTTCGCTGCTATCCACCGCCGCACTGACTGCGGAGGTGGGTGTCCTGAAGCGGGACCTCAAGCGGACCGAGCAAGAGCTCGGACTTACCAAGCGGCGGCTCGAGGAGGAAGAAGGTAAGAAATACCTTACACAAAAAGTGCCTATAAAAAGGCTTGATTGCAAAAAAAGAGTAACAGGATTGTACTGCTTATTGTAGGGCCACGACTGAGGTGGCGACCCTTAAGCAGGCGCTGTCTGAGGCCGAAAAGAAAACGGCTGCAGAGCGCCGAGCGAGACAGACTTGGGGCTCAGGTCGGCGAGGTGCAGCAACAGCTTCAGGCTGTCATGAAAAAACATGAGAGTTTGAAGCTGGAGTCGAAGGCGCAAGCATCCGAGCTTGCAACGGCCTTAGAGGCTACCAAGTCTGCCAAGGCCGAAGCCCAAAAGGCCCTCCAAGAGTTGGAGGAGATGAGGAAGATAGCAGCGGGTAAGGCATTCTTTATGCAAAGGAGAAATATAAAAGTGAACTACCTGTTACTTACCCAAATCTGGAGCTCTCCAGGGGCATTCGCAGATCTTCCCCGCAGCGTATCCGATGCCGCCGCATTCTACCGAGCTGAAGAGGGTAGCTCGACGGAGAAGGTGTTCTGGTCTCAGTATTCCGAGGCCGGACACCCTGTGCCCTTGAGCGACAAGCTAAAACAGCTGGTCGAGCTCCACAAGGCGGCCAAGCAGGCCATGAAGGGCTTCATAGTTCGGCTGTGGTCCGGAGAGGCCCTGCCTGGGAGCTATTTCGGGCTGGTGCGGCAGCTGGTGGAGGCCTGTACGAGGCTTGAGGTTATCAAGCGCTCCGTCTACATCGAAGGTGCCCGTCGGGCCCTTGCCCGTGCAAAGGTGCACTGGGGTAAGCTGGACGGTGAGAAGCTTGTGAAGGACCGGCCGCCGCCGGGGAAGGAGCATCGCAAGCCCGAGAACTACTACAAGGATGTTCTTGCAGGTGCCCGCCTTGTGGCGGATGAATGTACCAAGGATGTGATATTTGAATGAACTCGCTCGTGTTTATCCTGTGCGCTGAAAACTTGTTCATATGCGCTAAGCAATGCTTATTGAATTTAAAATATTACTTTCTGTGCGGCCGTTTATCAAAAATTGAGAGATGGCCAGTCGTCGGCTTCTGCCCCCGTGCCACTAGTGCTGGGGTGTTCGGGATAAACCTGAGCGCTCTTTTTCCCATACTTGGGTCCTTCGAGGGAGGCGCTCTGCACAACGAACCAGGCAATCGGACTATAATGCTTGAACACTCTCACCTAGCCATAGAACTCTATAATTTAAATTTTGGTGAAGCCCCTAGTTCAGAAGACCGAGTTCGGGGCGCTATCCACGCCTTGGCCGGACAAAGCCAGCTCCTCGCTCGAAGCGGCATAAGCCTTTAGGGACTCGAAAAACCTCTCGAACAGTGACCGGTCTCTCGCCACATCATGACAGTCAGTTTTAGCTTTCTCCACTGAGGTGCTTAACCCAGCTGAACCGGGGCACAATCGCAGTGGTTCTCCTAGTGCTACCTTAGCCGATAGAGCGGAACGTAAGGCACCAAAACATAGGAGCCGGGCAAACTCAACTATTGACCCAAATCATGATTCAGAGCCAATGCATATAGTGCTATAAGTTCGGGGTGCCGCACTTGTGAAAGTGTACGAACTTCTCACACCATTATGAGGGGTACTGAAGCCCCTGGCGTGTTTGCCGTACCATGGTGTACGGGTGCAATCATGTCATTTAATAAACATAAATGTGAAAAGAAGATAATGCAAAAAATAGACAAGAAGCTAAGCATTGTTTATAGAGAGGCTATTTATCAAAGCCGAATGATACAAATAGTGTAGTAAGCAAAACATATTGGACTATTCAGTATGTCCTGACCAGGGGCAGGCCGCGGAATTGTATTTAAAACAGGTATACCGCTCGTAACAGAGATCACCTGGGAGTTCCATAATGCGGCATGGCTTGTCTGCCTCCCTGGATCTTGCATCGTTTGTGCGGCAGTCGAATTGCCGAACAGGTCGTCCGAAATATGGAGTCCTGAAAATAAGAAAAAATTTAAAAAAAGAATCTGGCAGCCCCTAGTACGTTTGAGGCCGTATTTTGGGCGTGCAGTTATTGTGCCCCTTCCCCTGTGCCCATGGTATTTCAAGGGCGTAGTTATGTACGCGAGGTACTGGTTTCGCTATGTCACGAAAGCTGGGGTTGGGGCCGCATTGCTACGCTTGCTTAGAGTGTGCCAGGCGGTCCTGCTGTGGGTTACTCCGGGCGCGCTTGGCAGTGTCTGGCTTTTAATGGCCGGACTGGAGAATTGCCTGAGAAGGCTACTTTGTACTTCCGCTGGGAGAGCCGCCGTATGCTCCTCCGTACGGAGGGAGCGTTCGGTGTTTCCATTGACCGTAATTACACCTCGAGGGCCTGGCATATTGAGCTTGGATATGCGTAGTGCGGCACCACATTGAACTTTTCGAATGCGGTTCGTCCGAGCAGGGCGTGATAGCCACTGCGAAACGGGACTATATCAAAGATTAACTCTTCGCTTTGGAAATTGTCCGAGGATCCGAAGACCACGTCAAGTGTTACTGAGCCTGTACAGTTGGCTTCTACACCTGGTATAATGCCTTCAAAGGTCGTTCTTGTGGGCTTAATCCTTGAGGGATCTATGCCCATTTTCCGCACTGTATCCTGATAAAGCAGGTTCAGGCTACTGCCGCCGTCCATGAGGACTCTTGTGAGATGAAATCCGTCGATGATTGGGTCGAGAACCAATGCGGCGAAGCCGCCATGACGGATGCTAGTGGGATGGTCCCTTCGATCAAAAGTGATCGGGCAGGAGGACCATGGGTTGAACTTTGGGGCGACTGGCTCTATCGCGTATACGTCCCGTAGGGCACGCTTCCGCTCCCGCTTGGGAATGTGGGTTGCGTATATCATGTTCACCGTCCGCACTTGTGGGGGAAAGCCCTTCTGTCCATTGTTGTTCGGCGGCTTGGGCTCCTAGTCGTCGTTGTGCAGCCCCTTGTCTCTGTTTTCACCCTTAACTTGCCTGCCTGCTTGAACACCCAACAATCCCTGTTAGTGTGATTGGCTGGCATTTCGGGGGTGCCATGTATCTGGCACAAGCGATCGAGTATTTGGTCCAAACTGGACGGGCCCTAAGTATTCTTTTTCAATGGCTTTTTCCACTGACCGGATTTATAGCCTTTGAATCCGGCATTGACTGCCGTGTCTTCATTGCTATCGCTGTTAACGCGGCGTTTTTGCTTATTCTAACGTGTCCTGCCACTTTTGTCCTTGGTATCCGAATTACCAGGGTTCTATGATAAGTTGTTACTGCGAGCTAGCCAGCTGTCTTCTCCCGCGCAAAAGCGGGTCATGAGTGTCGTGAGGGCTGCCATGGATTTCGGCTTTTCCTGTCCTAGGTGCCGGGCAAGCCACTCGTCGCGGATGTTATGCTTGAAGGCTGCTAGGGCCTCTGCGTCCGGACAGTCGACTATTTGGTTTTTCTTTGTTAGGAACCGTGTCCAGAATTGTCTGGCCGATTCCTCTGGCTACTGAATTATGTGGCTTAGGTCGTCGGCATCCGGCGGTCGCACGTAAGTGCCCTGGAAGTTGTCGAGAAATGCGGCTTCCAGGTCCTCCCAAGAACCGATTGAGTCTGCTGGCAAGCTGTTAAGCCAATGCCGGGCCGGTCCTTTAAGTTTGAGCGGGAGGTATTTGATGGTGTGTAGATCATCGCCGCGTGCCATGTGGATGTGAAGGAGATAATCCTCGATCCATACCGCCGGATCTGTTGTGCCATCGTATGATTCGATATTTACAGGTTAGAAACCCTCTGGGATTTTATGATCCATTACTTCATTCGTGAAGCATAGCGGGTGTGCGGCGCCTCTGTACTGGGCTATATCACGACGCAGCTCGGAAGAGCTATGTCTGTTGTGTTCGGCCCGGCCGGATTTGTTGTATCCGGCGTGAAGATCATTGTCACATGCCGTAGGGCGCCTGCGCGATCCGTAGATCGATCTTGTTTGTCTTGCCTTATCCTCCAGTATGTCTCGCAGGTCGGGCGCATTTTTCCATGCCTTAGTTGAGCGGCGTCGGGGCATGGCTTGGGTGGAGGGCCGAGAGGCCCCTCTGTCGCGGCCGCGAGGTGGCCGTTCTGCCATGTCATGCGCTGGTGATGTAGGTGCTTCCTCCTCTGATCGGGGTAGCGGCCTGCGCTTCGGTTAATTCTTGGAGGGGCGTTCGAGTTCATACTCTTCGGCCGCAAGGACTTCAGTCCATCTGTCAGCTAGCAAATCTTGGGCAGCTCTAAGCTGTTGCTGCTTTTTCTTGAGGCTGCTTGCCGTGGCTAAAAGCCTGCGTTTAAAACACTCTTGTTCGGCGGGGTCTGATGGTATGAGGAATTCGTCGTCATCGAGGCTTGCCTCGTCTACGGAGGGAGGCGTATAGTTATCATCCTCGACCTCTCGGTCTGCCGCTCTCTCATGAGGGCTGGCTTCTCCATCTTCCTGTGCCGAATCTTGCTGAGGTGGGTGTTCTTTGGCGTTATCCGGGGTAGTATTATCTCCCGTGCCGGAATCACCGTTTTTGCTTTGGCGGGATTTAGAGCGGTGCCGCTGATGCCGGCGCTTTGGCTGTTTCTTGGGGGCGTCATCCCCCACTGTTCCATCACCATCTCCGTCTTTTGGAGTATCCACCATATATATGTCATATGACGAGGTGGCCTTCCAGCACCCTACAGGTGCTGGTTCCTGTTCGTCTCCTACATCGTCGTCCATGCCGTCGATGTCTTCGGAGCTGAAGTCAAGCATGTCGGTTAGATCGTCGACAGAGGCTAAAAAGTGGGTGGTGGGTGGGCTTTGAATTTCCTCATCGTCCGTATCCCACCCTCGCTGACCGTAGTCCAGCCAGGGCTCTCCTGATAAAGAGAGAGACTTAAAAGAATTCAGGATGTCGCCAAAAGGCGAATGCTGAAAAATGTCTGCGGCGGTGAACTCCATTATCGGCGCCCAATCGGATTCGATTGGCAGGGGCGCGGGGGGTTCGCAGTCCGGGGAGGGGTCCGGATCCTCAGAGTCACGGGTCGTGCAGAGTGCGGGGCTAGCGTTCGGCTCGATCGCTTTCGGGATCGCAGCCCTCGAGGTGACGTCCAACCGCTCATCCTCGATTGGCGCAATAGGCTCCGAGTTAGGGGTCGAAACCGATGCGTGTGCGGCCTCCAGGACACTGTCCGGGGGCAGAGCTAGATCATGCCCCTCGAGATAGCGCGGCGCGCTTGGCCGTGGCTCGAGCCCGTCGAAGATCAAGTCTCCGCGGATGTCAGTCGTGTAGTTTAAGCTTCCAAACCTGACTTGATGGCCAGGGGCGTAGCTTTCGATCTGCTCCAGGTGGCCGAGCGAATCGGCCCGCGGAGCGAAGCCGCCGAAGACAAAGATCTGTCCGAGGAGAAAAGTCTCACCCTGGACCGTATCATTGTTGATGACCATCGGGCCTAAAGGTGACGACACGGAGGAACTCTCAGTGAAAGCACCAATGTCGGTGTCAAAACCGGCGGATCTCGGGTAGGGGGTCCCGAACTGTGCGTCTAGGCCGGATGGTAACAGGAGGCAGGGAACACGATGTTTTACCCAGGTTCGGGCCCTCTTGATGGAGGTAAAACCCTACGTCATGCTTGATTAATATTGATGATATGGATAGTACAAGAGTAGATCTACCACGAGATCAAGGAGGCTAAACCCTAGAAGCTAGCCTATGGTATGATTGTTCTATATGGAGTTGATTGCCTACGGACTACAACCCTCCGGTTTATATAGACACTGGATAGGGTTAGCTAGGCTTACATAGAGTCGGTTACAATGGTAGGAGATCTTGAATATCCGCATCGCCAAGCTTGCCTTCCATGCCAAGGAAAGTCCCATCCGGACACGGGACGAAGTCTTCAATCTTATATCTTCATAGTCCAGGAGTCCGGCTGAAGGTATAGTCCGGCTACCCGAACACCCCCTAATCCAGGACTCCCTCACCCTTCATTGTCACTTACGAGAGAGAGATTTGATAGAGATAATAAGATAAATATTTTTGGTATTTTTATTATATAGATTGGAAAATAAAATAGATTGTAAACTTATATGATGGAAAATAGACCCGGGGCCATAGGTTTCACTAGTGGCTTCTCTCAAGATAACATAAGTATTACGGTGGGTAAACAAATTACTGTCGAGCAATTGATAGAAAAGTGCATAATTATGAGAATATATAGATATGATCATGTATATAGGCATCACATCCGCGACAAGTAGACCGAAACTATTCTGTATCTACTACTATTAATCCACACATCGACCACTATCCACCATGCATCTAGAGTATTAAGTTCATAAGACCAGAGTAATGCATTAGGCAAGATGACATGATGTAGAGGGATAAACTCAAGCAATATGATATAAACCCCATCTTTTTATCCTTGATGGCAATAATACAATACGTGCCTTGCTACCCCTGCTGTGACTGGGAAAGGACACCGCAAGATTGAACCCAAAGCCAAGCACTTCTCCCATTGCAAGAAAGATCAATCTAGTAGGCCAAACCAAACTGATAATTCAAAGAGACTTGCAAAGATAAAAAATCATACATAAAATATTTTAGAGAAGAATCAAATATTGTTCATAGATAATCTTGATCATAAACCCACAATTCACCGGATCTCGACAAACACACCGCAAAAAGAATTACATCGAATAGATCTCCAAGAAAATCAAGGATAACTTTCTATTGAGATCCAAAGAGAGAGAACAAGCCATCTAGCTAATAACTATGGACCCGAAGGTGTGTGATAAACTACTCACACATCATCGGAGAGGCTATGGTGGTGATGTAGAAGCCCTCTGTGATCGATTCCCCTCCGGCGGAGCTTCGAAAAAGGCCCCAAGATGGGATCTCTTGGGTACAGAAGGTTGCAGCGGTGGAAATAGGGTTTCGTGGTGCTCCTGGATGTTTTTGGGGTATATAGATATATATATATAGGAGGAAGAAGTAGTTCGGTGGAGCTGCGAGGGGCCTACGAGGGTGGGGGGCGTGCCCAGGGTGTGCAGGCGCGCCTCCCTACCTCATGGCCTCCTCGCTCCTTTCTTGACATCTACTCCAAGTGCCCTGGATCACGTTTGTTCCAAAAATAACTCCCCCGAAGGTTTCATTCCGTTTGGATTCCGTTTGATATTCCTTTTCTGCGAAACACTGAAATAGGCAAAAAACAGCAATTTGCACTGGGCGTTGGGTTAGTAGGATAGTCCCAAAAATAATATAAAAGTGTATAATAAAGCCCATAAAACATCCAGAACAGATAATATAATAGCATGGAACAATCAAAAATTATAGATACGTTGGAGACATATCAAGCATCTCCAAGCTTAATTCCTGCACATCCTCGAGTTGGTAAATGATAAAAATAGAATTTTTGATGTGGAATGCTACCTAGCATAATTCTCAATGTAATTTTGTTTGTTGTGGCATGAATATTCATATCCTAAAGATTCAAGACAAAAGTTTAATATTGACATAAAAATAATAATACTTCAAGCATACTAACTAAGCAATCATGTCTTCTAAAAATAACATGGCCAAAGAAAGTTCATCCCTACAAAATCATATAGTTTGGTCATGCTCCATTTTCGTCACACAAGAATGCTCTCATCATGCACAACCCCGATGACAAGCCAAGCAATTGTTTCATACTTTAGTAATCTCAAACTTTTTTTCAATTTTCACGCAATACATGAGTGTGAGCCATGGATATAGCACTATTGGTGGAATAGAATATAATGATGGGGGTTATGTCGAGAAGACAAAAAAGGAGAAACTCTCACATCGACGCGGCTAATCAACGGGCTAGGGAGATGCCCATCAATTGATGTCAATGCAAGGAGAAGGGATTGCCATGCAATGGATGCACTAGAGCTATAAATGTATGAAAGCTCAACAAAAGAAACTAAGTGGGTGTTCATCCAACTTTCTTGCTCACGAAGACCTAGGGCATTTGAGGAAGCCCATTTTTGGACTATACAAGCCAATTTCTATAATGAAAAATTCCCACTAGTATATGAAAGTGACAAAACAAGAGACTCTCTATGATAAAGATCATGGTGCTACTTTGAAGCACAAGTGTGGAAAAAAAGATAGTAGCATTGTCTCTTTTTTTCTCTTTTTTTTCTTTTTTTGGGCCTTTCCTTTTTTTATTTGCCCTTCTCCTTTTTTTATTTGGGACAATGCTTTATTAATGATGATAATCACACTTCTATTTATTTACAACTAGATGATTAGAACTCGATACTAGAACAAAATATGACTCTATATGAATGCCTCCGGCGTGTACAGGGAAGGGCAATGAATCAAGAGTGACATGTATGATAAATTATGCATGGTGGCTTTGCCACAAATATGATGTCAACTATAGGATCATGCAAGGAAATATGACAATGATGAAGCGTGTCATAAATGAAACGGTGGAAAGTTGCATGGCAATATATCTCGGAATGGCTATGGAGATGCCATAATAGGTAGGTATGGTTGCTGTTTTGAGGAAGATATAAGGAGGTTTATGTGTGATAGAGCGTATCATATCATGGGGTTTGGATGCACCGGCGAAGTTTGCACCAACTCTCAAGGTGAGAAAGGGCAATGCACGGTACCGAAGAGGCTAGCAATGATGGAAAGGTGAGAGTGCGTATAATACATGGACTCAACATTAGTCATAAAGAACTCACATACTTATTGCAAAAATCTACAAGTCATCAAAAACCAACCATTACATGCATGCTTCTAGGGGGATAGATTGGTAGGAAAAGACCATTGCTCGTCCCCGACCGCCACTCATAAGGAAGACAATCAAAGAACACCTCATGTTTCAAATTTGTTACACAACGGTTACCATACGTGCATGCTACAGGACTTGAAATATTCAACACAAGTATTTATAAAACTCACAACTACTCAACTAGCACAAATCTAATATCACCATCTTTATATCTCAAAACAATTATCAGGTATCGAACTTCTCATAGTATTCAATGCACCTTTTTATGAAAGTTTTTATTATACCAATCTTGGATGCCTATCATATTAGGACCAATTTTATAGCCAAAGAAAATTACCATGCTGTTCTAAAGGACTCTCAAAATAATACAAGTTAAGAATGAGAGATAAATAATTTCTATAAAATAAAACCACCACCGTGCTCTAAAAGATATAAGTGAAGCACTAGAGCAAATTATCTAGCTCAAAAGATATAAGTGAAGCACATAGAGTATTCTAATAAATTCCGATTCATGTGTGTCTCTCCAAAATGGTGTGTACAGAAAGGATTATTGTGGTAAACTAAAAAGAAAATACTCGAATCATACAAGATGCTCCAAGCAAAACACATATCATGTGGTGAATAAAAATATAGCCTCAAGTAAAGTTACCGATGGACGAAGACGAAAGAGAGGATGCCTTCCGGGGCATCCCAAAGCTTAGACTTTTGGTTGTCCTTGAATTTTACGTTTGGGTGCCTTGGGCATCCCCAAGCTTAGTCTCTTGCCACTCCTTATTCCATAATCCATCAAATCTTTACCGAAAACTTGAAAACTTCACAACACAAAACTCAACAGAAAATCTCATGAGCTCCGTTAGTATAAGAAAACAAACCACCACTTAAGGTACTTTAATGAACTCATTATTTATTTATATTGGTGTTAAAACTACTGTATTCCAACTTCTCTATGGTTCATCCCCTCCGATACTAGCCATAGATTCATCAAAATAAGCAAAGAACACACGAAAAATAGAATATGTCAAAAACAGAACAGTCTGTTGTAATCTGTAGGTTTCGAATACTTATGTAACCCCAACAATTCTGAAATAAATTTGTGGACTCTAGGAATTTGTCTATTAATCATCTCCAAAAAGAATCAACTTAATCGCACTCTCCAGTAAAAAATGACAGCAAATCTCGTGAGCGCTAAAGTTTCTGTTTTTACAGCAAGATCGCAAAAACTTCCCCAAGTCTTCCCAAAGGTTCTACTTGGCACAAACACTAATTAAAAGCATGAAAAAACACATCTAAACAGAGGCTAGATGAATTATTTATTACTAAACAGAACCAAAAAGCAAGAAAAAAATAAAATTTGGTTGCCTCCCAACAAGCGCTATCGTTTAACGCCCCTAGCTAGGCATTGACAAGTTCGATGATGCTCACATGAAGGACAAGAATTGAAGCACAAAGAGAGCATCGTAAAACACGTGACAAACACATCTAAGTCTAACATACTTTCTATGCACAGGCATCTTATAGGAAAACAAATTATCAAGGAAAGCAAAAACTAGCATATGCAAGTGAGCGGAAAGAAACAATAGCAATCTCAACATAACAAGAGGTAATTTAGTAACATGAAAATTTATACAATCATATTTTCCTCTCTCATAATAATTACATGTAGGATCATAATCAAATTCAACAATATAGCTATCACAAAACATATTTTTAGCACGATCCATATGTATGCAAAGTTGACACTCTTCCAAAATAGTGGGATTAACATTAACTAAAGTCCTGACCTCTCCAAACCCACTTTTATCAAAAACTTCATAAGATTGAACATTCTCCAAATATGTGGGATCTAAAGTTGACACTTTTCCATACCCACTTTAAATAATATTTCAAACACTATTATCAATCTCATATTCATCATGGGGCTTAAATAAATTTTCAAGATCAAGAGAAGAATCACCCCAATCATGATCATTGCAACAAATAGTAGTCATAGCAAAACTAGCATCCTCAAGCTTGAGGTTTTGCATATCATTAACACAATTGACATTAAGAGAATTTATAATAGCATCATTGCAATCATGCTTTTCTTCGAAGGAACTATCAAATATGGGTGCAATAGCAACGATCTCATGTTTAACATAAGGAACTATAGCAAATTCATCTTCATAAATATTGGCATCATGGCCACAAGAATAGCAAGCATCATGTTCATCAAGGGATATTTCAATCAAATCATCGGAATCATAATTATCTATAGATTCTTGCATATCATTATTTTCTTCCGGAGGAACGGTCATTCTTTTAATAAATTCTTTGACATAGACATTATGAGCATAGTTTTCATAGAAATATTTAAGTATGTCAAAATTTTCAGATTCGTAGAGGGTAAAATCATACTTTTCAATGAAATAAGAAACTTCATAAGCATCCTTAAAAGCAACAAATTCTTCAATTAGTTCGATAACGTAGTAACTATAAACACCCTTTGCATAAGAAGATAATATTCCATTATCATTAAACTCACATAGGTAGGGGAGGTGTTTTTTAGGGTTCTTAGATCAACATGTAAAATCATAAATTTCACAAAGATTCCAAGCATAACATATCAATCTGTTTATTTGATCCCATAAGAGTCTCCCCTTTTCAGACAAACGGTGACGCACAAAATGAGCATGCTCATCTAAAGATTTCCCCTGAACTAGGCTAGTTGGGGTTTTAGCACGAGCGCATAAGGATCGAAGATGATCCATGTAGAACACTTTAAGTGGATCCATATCAATAGAGATGCAAGCAAATAGAAGGCACATGGAAACACAAACAAAGATACATACGGGAAGAAGGCAAAGAAAAGTCAAAGGTGAAGTGGGGGAGAGGAAAATGAGAGGCAAATGGCAAATAATGTAATGCGAGGGATAAGAGTTCGTGATGGGTACTTGGTATGTCTTGACTTGTGCGTAGATCTCCCCGGCAACGGTTCTAGAAATCCTTCTTGCTACCTCTTGAGCACTGCGTTGGTTTTCCCTTGAAGAGGAAAGGGTGATGCAGCAAAGTAGCGTAAGTATATCCCTCAGTTTTTGAGAACCAAGGTATCAATCCGGTAGGAGACTACATGCAAGTAACCTCGCACCTACACAAACAAATAAGAACCTCGCAACCAACGCGATAAAGGGGTTGCCAATCCCTTCACTGTCACGTACGAGAGTGAGATCTGATAGAGATAATAAGATAAATATTTTTCGGTATTCTTATTATATAGATTGGAAAATAAAGATTGCAAAATAAAATAGATTGGAAACTTATATCATGGAAAATAGACCCGGGGACCATAGGTTTCACTAGTGACTTCTCTCAAGATAACATAAGTATTACGGTGGGTAAACAAATTACTGTCGAGAAATTGATAGAAAAGTGCATAATTATGAGAATATCTAGGCATGATCATGTATATAGGCATCACGTCCGTGACAAGTAGACCCGAACGATTCTGCATCTACTACTATTACTCCATACATCGACCGCTATCCAGCATGTATCTAGAGTATTAAGTTCATAAGAACAGAGTAACACATTAGGCAAGATGACATGATGTAGAGGGATAAACTCAAGCAATAAGATATAAATCCCATCTTTTTATCCTCGATGGCAACAATACAATACGTGCCTTGCTGCCCCTGTTGTCAATGGGAAAGGACACCGCAAGAATGAACCCAAAGCTAAGCACTTCTCCCATTGCAAGAAAGATCAATCTAGTAGGCCAAACCAAACTGATAATTCGAAGAGACTTGCAAAGATAACAAATCATACATAAAAGATTTCATAGAAGAATCAAATATTGTTCATAGATAATCTTGATCATAAACCCACAATTCATCTGATCTCGACAAACACACCGCAAAAAGAATTACATCAAATAGATCTCCAAGAAGATCGAGGAGAACTATGGAACCGAAGGACTGTGGTAAACTACTCACACATCATTTGAGAGGCTATGGTGTTGATGTAGAATCCCTCCGTGATCGATCCCCCCTCCGGCGGAGCTCCGGAAAAGGCCCCAAGATAGGATCTCTTGGGTACAAAAGGTTGCGGCGGTAGAAATAGGGTTTCATGGTGCTCCTTGATGTTTTTTGGGGTATAAAGATATATATAGGAGGAAGAAGTAGGTCGGTGGAGCTGCGAGGGGCCCACGAGGGTGATGGGCGCACCCAGGGGTGGCAGGCGCGCCTCCCTGCCTCGTGGCCTCCTTGCTCCTTTCTTGACGATTACTCCAAGTCCCCTGGATCCGTTTATTCCAAAAATAACTCTCCCGATGGTTTCATTCCGTTTGGATTCCGTTTGATATTCCTTTGCTGCGAAGCACTGAAATATGCAAAAAAAACAATTTTGCATTGGGCCTTGGGTTAGTAGGTTAGCTATAAAAATAATATAAAAGTTTATAATAAATCCCATTAAACATCCAAAACAGATAATATAATAGCATGGAACAATCAAAAATTATAGATACGTTGGAGACGTATCAGCCTCCCTTAAATAGAGAACCGAAACAAAGCATTAACACATAGTGAATACATGAACTCCACAAACTACGGTAATCATCGGAAGAAGTCCCGGTTATTGTCACTCCGGGGTTACCGGATCATAACACGAAGTAGGTGACTATAACTTGCAAGATCGGATCTAGTACATGGATATAATGGTGATAACATAAACGGTTCAGATCTGAAATCATGGCACCCGGGCCCAAAGTGACAAGCATTAAACATGGCAAAGTCATAGCAACATCAATCTAAGAACATAGTAGATACTAGGGATCAAGCCCTAACAAAACTAACTCGATTACATGATGAATCTCATCCAACTCCTCACCGATCAGCGAGCCTACGAAGGAATTACTCACTCCCGGTGCGGAGCATCATGGAATTGGCGATGGCGAAGGGTTGGTGATGACGAAGAATTAAGATCCCCCTCTCTGGAGCCCCAACGGACTCCAGATCTGCCCTCCCGAGGAAGAACAGAGCTTGGTGGCAGCTCCGTCTCGTGGGGAGCATAATTCTTTCTCCTTGATTTTTTTCACCAAAAATAGGAATTTATAGCGTTGGTTTGAGGGTCAGCGGGGCCACAACGTGGGGACAACCCACAAGGGTGCACCAGGAGAAGGGGGTGCGCCCTGGTGGGTTGTGCCCACCTAGGTGCCCCTCTCCAGCAGGTCTTGACTCTAGAAATTCTTATTATTGATATAAAACATCCTCACAAAGTTTCGTTCCATTTCGAGAACTTTTATTTCTCCACAAAAACAACACCATGGTAGTTCTGCCGAAAACAACGTCAGTCCGGGGTTAGTTTCATTCAAATCATGCAAATTAGAGTCCAAAACAAGAGGAAAGGCGTTAGGAAAAGTAGAAAAGTTGGAGACATATCAGCGGGCTAGGCGTGACTATAGTAGAGCAGGTCATGTCCTCCTTGTTGTCGCTCTTGCCACACACCTCATTCACCACCTCGTCGATCTCCTTTTAGGCGGCCGCCAATTCCTCCTAATGGAAGCATTACCACCAGCAGTCGCGGCGGATGTCGCGGGCAGAGTGGTAGCAGTCGACCAGTGCCTGCTGCTCCACCGCGCCCATGTCCATCATCATAGTCGCCCCGACGGCGAGTAGCTCCTCCGCGCGCCGGTGCTCCTCGAGGATGCCGAGGTTGTAGGACTGATCGGCCTGCACTTGTTGGAACCTGGCCTCCTCCTCCTCCTCCCACAACATGTTCATGTAGTGCACACAGGCCTCGCTAATGGTGAAAACCACACACACCGGCGAGGAGGGTGGCGCCACCTCATCCTCCATTGGAGCATCATCTGCCTCCATCTGCTAGCCGACCAGCCAACCAGCAGCAATGGAGGTCCTCTCCTTCTTCTGGTCGAGGATAGGGTGTCCCACGAGGGCTTTGGAGAATGAGGAGGCCATAGAGGGTGTGGTGCAAAGAGGAGAAAGTGAAGTAGCTAGGACGATGAGTGTGGCTACAGTCTGGGATGGTGTTTATATAGCGGGTGGATGGCGATGGGCCATGACAGTGAGGTCAATGTTGGGCGGCAGCCGGACAGACGGGTGGTGCCGGAGTAGGTTTCTCGATAACCGCATATAGTTAATGTAGGGGCGACGAACCGACGGGCTATCTTTTGAATGCGTAGTAGTCATCTGCACCGGGAAGCGGCATGGGTTGTGCTCTCTAGGCCGCGCACCACTTCAATGCCGGCAGCAGTGAGAGGTCGCATCCGCTCTGGCCGGGCATTAATGCGGCACTGACACTCTGGAGCAGTGCTGACTGTATCAGGCGGGAAGCGCGCTCGGGTGATGAAGGTTTTTTTGTGGGCCGGGACAGTCAGACACGGGCGTGGCAGCGCTCCGGTCTGCCCAGTGGATTGATATAGGTCTGTGTTGGATGGCACAACACATCCAGACCGCACGGTCAGGATGTATTCGGGCGATATGAGGGTCCGCGTTGGAGATCTCCTTAGTTGTTTTAATCCGAACATTTTATTTGCTTTTAAATTTTGATGATTATTCCTCATAAAGAATATGATCACACCTCTTATATATTTTTACATTAATAATAGAGTAATAATATAAAATTTGATTTTCGGTGGCATAGCTATGATTGCTTGGGGTGGCCGCCTAGGCGTCCAAGAGAGACACGCGACCGCTGCTAGAGTAGCGCACTACCGTAATGCTCGCACCTTGGCACATACCATGTAAGAGAGGAGTCACCATGCCATAGCACTACCTCGGTTAGGGCTGGACATCAACGATGCCGACCCACATGCAAAGGGAGTACCCAACCCCTGTCGTCGAATCCCACTTGTCACCAACTGCCTTAACATGACCCCACCTAGCCGAGCACCACACGCAACCCGCAAGCTATCAGTTTAGGACTGAGACCCAATCTAGATGTGTTGGTGCTCGGCTAGGTGAGGGTCTTCTCCCAACTGCCTTAACATTACCCCACCTAGCCGAGCACCACCGGTGTTGGCATCTAGATTGGGTCTCAGCCCTAAACTGATAGCTTGGTGGTTGCCGGTGACTAACACTGCTCGGAGTAGCATCTGCAATAACGTCCTAGCACGCCTCACAGTTGCAGCCATCGACGCCATTGAAGCAAGCCCCGTCCCCGCGGCATGCCTCGCAACATCGCTATGTCCATCGACATTGTCGAAGCATCGGCGTGGCCGTCGGCGCCATTGAAGTATGCCTCGCCACCACTCACATTGAAGCATGCCTTGCAGCATCACCATGGTCGTCGATGTCGTCGTAGCATGCCTCATCGCCGTGTCCATCGAACCATCCTCGTGGTCGTCGAAGCATCACCACGGCTGTCGACACCATCGAAGTACGCCTCGTCGCCACGGCCATTGAAGCATGCCTTGTAGCATCGCCTCGGCCGTCGATGTCGTCGTAGCATGCCTCGTCGCCATGTCCATCGAACCATCGTTGTGGTCGTCGAAGCATCGCCACGATCATTGTAACACACCTCGCGGCATCACCACGGCTGCCGACACCATCGAAGTATGCCTCATTGCCGCAGCCATTGAAGCACGCGTTGCAGCATCGCCAGGGCCGTTGACACCATCGAAGTACGCCTCGTCGCTGCGGCCATTCAAGCATGACTTGCAGCACCACCATGACCATTGATGCCGTCATCGCATGCCTCATCGTCGTGTCCACAGAACCATCGCGGTGGTCATTGAAGCATTGTCACTGTCGTCGACACCATCAAAGTATGCCTCGTCGCCGCGGCCAATGAAGCATGCCTTGCAGCATCGCCACGGCTGCCGATGCCGTTATAGCATGCCTCGTCGTCGTGTCCATTGAACCATCGCCGTGGCCATCGAAGCATCGTCGCGGCCGCCCCCATCGGGTTGCAGCAACGGTGGCTGCTGCGACCACCCCGTTGCAGGCTTGCAGCATGGACCGCGGCTGTTGCACCGGCGAGCTGTGTGGTTGCAGCACCGACTGTGGATACGACATCGGCATGCTCTGCGGTTGCAGCACCGGCCGTGACTACGATGCCGGCAAACTCTGCAGTTGCAGCACGACGGCCGTTATCACTACCCATTTTGCAGCACCGGCGGTGGCGTGCGACAGACATCGGCCAATGCTAGATTGGCAGTAACCATGGCTGCTAAGAGACCACCAATTACAGCACCGACCCCGGGTTGCAGCACCCCGGCGAGATTATGCATTTGCGACACTGGTGAGCGCTGCCGCGAGTGGCGAACCTGGGGCCTTGTAGCGCCTGTGCCAGGCACCCGCCATCGCGCCCCAATCCCGCCGGCCTTGCAACTTCTCCTTCAAAGGGCCCTGCAGCGGCGCCTCCACACCACGGCTGTCTCAAGCCAACACTCAATTCAGCGGTGAAGTAGACGGGCAGGGAGAGAGAAGGAGCATTACATCGATTGTGGAAAAAGAGAGAGACAGGAGATGGTACTGTGGAGTTGTGGTCAACGCACGGTGTAGGAGAAAAAAGTGTGGGAAGCCCTTCATCGGCTGGAATAAGGTTTTCGAGGGGGTTGTGGTGAGCGGGCCCGGTCGAAACACGTGGCAATCGCAGGACGCAGCTGGCGCAAGCATGTTTACATATGGTAAGATACTATTTGGTTAGAATCCAAACATATCCCTTAACCTTTTAGCAACAATTAAGTACATACTAAAACATCATGCCGTGTACTTTTTACACTACGAAGGAAATAAATGCCTTCAAAAAACAAATGAAATTAATGAGGGAAATAAAGGAGTACCGCGTATTCTGGACTGCTGATCCAGGGACCACACGCCAGTAGCCCTAGGATTTGCATGCCAGCTATCCTGTAATTATTTCAGTAGTGCTGGCACCTCGCCAGCGTGGCCGAAAACATGATAGGAAACGAAAGAAAACAAATACATCCCGCCCAGAGACTTGAAAGGAAAGTAGTAACCTGCCCGCGTTCTCCGTTCCCCAGTCTTTCATCCTCTTTATAAAGCAGCAAAGCAACAGGGTGCCCCCATAGATCCAATTCCACCTTCCTCCTTCAAGAGCTCCGCCTATCTCTGCCAGCCCGCCGCCGGCGAGCCTAACACGAATCTCATCCCATGGATGCATCTCGCGCCGGCTCCTCCTCCAACCCCACTCCCTCCAGGCGTCGTCTCACCGTTCCCGTTCATGGGCGGCCTTCACCAACCCCGCTGCCGGCACACCCTGGTGAATGGCGGTCCCGCCCGGCCGTCTCATGGACCGTGGAGAACATCTATGAGGACTTCTCTGGCCGCCGCAGCGCGCTTGTCCAAGCCCTCACCACAGGTATGCCACGGGATGCTCCTTAGTGACACGTTTTTCTGGATATATGTGACGCCTACGTGCTGATGGATCTAACACCGATCTCTTCTCCTCGTTGCCATACACGCAGATCAGGATACATTATATGATTTATTGCGCGAGGAAGGTATGTAATATAGAGATCCAACTGTCCCAGAAATGTTATATCCATTGCTTGTTACAAAATTGTAAATCTGGCTGGCAAGAAATTCCAGATCCATTTTTTATTAAGAAAAATTAGTCATCAGTTCCGTGCTGTTGCACGGGATAGTGGAGGTCTGTATTGAAACATGGGGAAACTTTGGCTGATAGTTTGGTCAGTTACTTTTAAACATATAAGCGTGTTTATTTTTGTATTAGACATAGGAAAAAATCTTTAGATCCCGTATTAGGCAGAGGCTGATAGTTTCATCTGACATGAAAGTTCAGATCCATTTTTTATTAAGAAAAACTAGTCATCAATCCCGTGTTTGCACGGCCTAGTGAAGTTCTGCACTCAAACATGGGGAAACTTAGGATGATAGTTTTGTCAGTTACTTTTAAACATATGACCTTGTTTATTTTTGTATTAGACATAGGAAAAAGAACTCCAGATCCGGTGTTTATTTTAGTATTAGGGATAGGCTGATAGTTTCATCTGACAGGAAATCTCAGATCCATTTTGTATTAAGAAAAACAAGTCATCAATCCCGTGATTGCACGGGCTAGTGAAGTTCTTTATTTAATTAAACTTGGACTGATAGTTTGCTCAGTTGCTTTGAAACATATAATGGTCTTTATTTCTTATTAGACATAGGAAAAAGTATTGAGTTAGACAACTACGGGCATTTGTGGCTGTATTTTTTAGATCCTGCTGTCCCTAAAATTTTAGATCCATTTTTAATTACAAAATTGTAAATCCGGCTGACATGAACTCTCAGATCCGTTTTTTCATGAAGAAAAGCTAGTCATCAATCCACTGCGGTTGCACGGCCTAGTGAAGTTCTGTATTGAAACACAGGGGAATTTAGGCTGGTAGTCTGATCAGTTACTTTCAAACATATTTCTCCGGAAGAAAAAGGTTATTTTCAGATATACAACCATGTTTATTTTTGTATTAGACAAAGGAAAAAGAGTATAGAGTTATAAACAACTCTCTGCATTAGTGGTAGTATTTTCTGCGTGCATAGACTTTTCCAATTGACTAGTGTGTGAAATCAATGCGCGTGATATATATATTCTTGGTGTGCTATGCCCCCAATTACTCCAAATTGATATAAGATGTAACATGGTAGAAATTTTATAAAGACTGCATGTGTACTGGTGGGCTATAGTATTGCAAACGCGAAATTCTTTGGTGGATGTATACTTTTTTTCTCCTTTTCTCCTAAAGAAATACGATGGGGTTTGGTCTTAAGTTTATTATAGACATTCAACACTTGTCGCCCACAAAACCTTCAACTGTTTCTAGACATATCTTTTCTAGGACTCGATTATGCATTACTATTTACATAGAATATTCATGCAGAATTGTTCTACAAGAGTACATGAGGACATTTATTTTCTCCGGTCATGAAGAGTATCCATGGTTCTATTTTGAAATATTTTTAATTTTAAGTCACATAGTATATACATGTATATTCACTAAAATACGTCAGACAAATGATATAGTTTTCTATTTTTTTAGTAATGATGAATTTTTTTAAAAGAAAATTGTCGGGAAATACAGACTCTAGCTATTTTCCGCCGACAATGCACAGTGTATATAAACATATATACTTGTGTGCGCACAAGCGATCTTTGTCACGATGACATAGAGAAGGCCGGCTTAATTTTAAATTAGCCAAAAGTAGAGGGATTTGTATAAATTTGGCAGACATAGAGAACTGCATATTTATCACGCCTCGTGGTAGGCCTAAAGTACCTGCAAATTCTAAGCCTTCAGCCAGTGATATGAACCTCGCTATCACCAAGCATATGCATGGCATGGGTGCTTCATGCAAAAAATATTTAATTAATTAGTGTCGAAAGTACTGCCCAAATGTAAAACAAACATGCAAACTAGCAATCTAATCTCCGACTTTTTTTACAATAGAGTTGTTTGACATGTACCTACATCAAACCTGTTTGAATAATATAATGACTTTTTGTCAAATCGATTGTTTGGTGAGGTAGTTTTTCTTAAATTAATGTAAATCTCATATGGTGCCCTCAATTACAATTAGTAAGATGGCGAGGTGTGCAGATCACTGTCTGATGTTGTGGTGTGATTCATTTTCTCGCTTCAGGTAAGGAGCCAATGTGCTTGTACGGGTACCCGGATGGTAGTTGGGAGTTGACGCTGCCGGAGGAGATGGTGCCGCCAGGCCTGCCGGTGCCGACACGAGGCATCAACCGCCGGCGAGATTATATGAACCGTTTTGACTACCTGACACTCGTCGCCCACCACTCCGACTCGTGGCTCATGGCCGTCACCTTTTTCTTGTCCACTTATCTCGCTGCCAACCAAAGGTATGTTACTACTATTGTTGTTGCTGCTACTACTACTATCACCACCACCACCACCACCACCATCACCACCACTACTACTACTTCGTTTCACAAACAGTTTTTTGAGCACTTAACATTTAGGACATTTATATGGGCAATCTACCTCCGAGAAACGTAACCAATAATTTCACAACACATACACTAGTAGAAAATAGGGCTTTGGTCCAGGCCAGGTCAGCCCATTATTCCCGGTTCAGTCCAGAACCGGGACCAATGGGGGCATTGGTCCCGGTTCGTGAGCCCAGGGGGCCGGCCGGGCCACGTGGGCCATTGGTCCCGGTTCATCTGGACCTTTTGGTCCCGGTTGGTGGGATGAACCGGAACCAATGGGCCTCGCTCCTGGCCCACAACCATTGGTCCCGGTTCATGCCTCAAACCGGGACTAAAGATTAGACCTTTAGTCCCGGTTTGAGGCACGAACCGGGACTAATGGGGTTGAGACCTTTAGTCCCGGTTCGTGCCACGAACCGGTACTAAAGGTCCCATTTTCAAACTCTACCCCCCCCCCCCCCCCCGGTTGGATCGCCTTTTCAGTTTAAAAAAAATAAAAGAAAATGATGGAAATGTCAAAAAAATAAAAGAAAATAAGTTTCCCATGTGATATGTGGTCTAGTTGTTGGGAAAATTTGCAAATGTGAATTTTGGCTTTATTTGCAAAATCTCTCTGAAATTTGTAAAAATGGGCATAACTTTTGCATACTAACTCGGATGAAACAATTTTTTATATGAAAAATCATCTACTTGAAAAGTTAAATCCGAATTTAACGGGGGAAACCCCGTTAAACATTTTCAAAATCCTCAAAAACCTAATAGAAAAAAGTTACGGGGCTTTTAAGATCTAGAGTGAAAAAAATCGAAAAAAATTCAAACAGTGGGCAAACTGTGGTCAAACAATGGTCAAACTAATTATTCTAGAATATTAGTGTTACTAAATAATTATTTCAGTTATTTCAATTTTGGTCAAATCTGGTCAAACTGTGGTCAAACAATGGTCAAACTAATTATTCAAGAAATATTAGTGTTACTAAATAATTATTGTTTTTTAAAACAATAGTTTCAAAATAAAACTATGAAATGTGTCACTTCATGCTCAAGCAAAATTCCTGAAGGTTAATAGGATTGACATCTTAGTATTGTTAGGAAAACAACAAGTGCAGACTTGGAGCGAGGGAGAATAGAACCCGGAAGTTAAGCGTGCTCAGGCTAGGGGAGTGGGAGGATGGGTGACCGTTCGGGAAGTTAGATGATTTGGAATGATGAGGGGTGATTAGAGGATAAATTGAGAAGTGATGAGGGGTGGTGATTACAGACTAGGGGTGTTACCAACCGGGACTAAAGGTGGAGCTCCACGTGGCCGCGCCCTTTAGTCCCGGTTATGGATTGAACCGGGACTAAAGGAAGAGGCATTAGTACCGACCCTTTAGTCCCGGTTCCAGAACCGGGACTAAAGGCCCTTATGAACCGGGACTGAAGGCCCTTTTTCTACTAGTGATAAAGCAAGTGCATGTAGAAGAATCTTTGAATGCGGCAAAAAGCGCAAAAATCAGTAACTTCTATCTAACAAAACTGAATGTAATTCCTATACTTTTAATCAAGCGTATAGAAGATTCTATTTTTTAACATAATATCTTGTTTTTTCCATTTAACAAACACGAGAGAGAATACAGCTTCAACAGAACAGTAGTCCTGCAGAACCAATTATTAGTGCCTCAGCATTAAATAATGGGCTCTATATTCTTATTAGGGGCGATCTTCGTCTTCTATTTAAATCATTATGTTTTGTGCTTATATAGTTCCTCCATGCATCAAGAATGTCATGTGTTACATATTGCTTGCGAAGCCAATTGCTGATTTGGTGATGTTGGTTTACTTTCTCGTTCAGGATACGTTTATTTGATATGGTAAACGAGATGCGAACAGTCCATGACGAATACTATCTCTCTTATGGTCTTCCTTGGCTATCAACATTTGCGTGTTACAATGCAAAGAGGGAGTCGAACGCACCAACTCAAGGGAATGTGTCCAATCCAGATGTAGACTCTATCACACCTGCTGAAGAGAACGTGCCACCTTCTCAAGACTCGATGCAAGTTTTGTCTGCTCCAAACAAGGACTCTAGGAAGCCTGCTGAAGACAAACAAACGGATAATGAAGTTACCGACTTTTGCGGATCTTGTAATGCTCCGTATCATGCCAATGCCTTTTGGATTGGTTGTGACGAATGTGACCAGTGGTTCCATGGCAAATGTGTGAACGTAACTGCCTCTAAAGCAGAACATATCAAAGAATACAAGTGTCCTGACTGCATCCGCGAGGTGATCGGAGAGTAGGATATAATATGTGCACCATTCCTTTATTTTAGGGTATGCAGTCACCCTTTGTATGAAAAATGATTAACTAGAAAGGTAGTAAGAGAGGCATTACATTCTTTTCCCATTCCGTTGGGATATATTTAAGAATTCAGTTTACAATGTCTTGACTCTTGAAACAGGCTTTCGCCTTGCTATATTAATATAGCAACCACCTGACAGAACTGTGATATCACCGATGGGCAAACACGACAATCAAGCCCACAAAGAGAAAAAAATGCCAAAGCGATGATTTCCAGCAACCGGCGCTACGCTCTTATGCCTCTGAATTCCACCACGCTCCTATGCCTCTGAATTCCCGCATACCAAACAACACCTTCAAGAAGTACTATGACGACAATGATGCTGCTGCCCAGACAGATCCTCGGATTTCTGCCGGTACACGGAGAGGAGTGCCGACAGGGTACACCTGACGCCCTTCAAGAAGGGAGGCGGCGCCCACAAGCGTCACCATGGCGCCCACAAGCGTCACTGTGTTGGTGCCGGCTGAACCGACAAAGATTTTTCCCGACCCCCGCACCGCTGGTAACTGCAGACCAAACATGGTAGTGTAGCACTTTCGCAGAAGTATGCCAATGAGTAATCGTCACAACAAAGAGCTGAGAAGAGTATTTATGGATGCGTTTCTGTCACACACACAAGGCCTCATAGCTCTTGTGTGAAGTACTGCCTGGGCTTCTTCAAATACTACTACTGTCGTCATAACTGTGTTTATTTCTTATTAGGCATAGGACAAAATGTATTGAGTTAAACAACTAAGGGCATTTGTGGCCGTACTTTTAGATCCTGCTGTCCCAGAATTCTTTAATCCGTTTTTAATAAAAAATTGTAAATACGGCGGACATGAAATCTCAGATCCGTTTTTCATGAAGAAAAAATATTCATCAAAATCCAGTGCTATTGCACGGGGTAGCGTAGTTCTGTATTGAAACAAAGAGGAATTTAGGCCAATAGTTTGATCAGTTACTTTCAAACATATTTCTTTGGGAAAAAGGTTATTTTCAGATATACGACCGTGTTTATTTTTGTATTAGACAAAGGAAAAGGAGTATCGAGTTATAAACAACACCATCCATTAGTGGTTGTATTTTTTGCATGCATAGACTTTTCCAATTGACAAGTGTGTGAAATCAATGCGCGTGATATATATTCTTGGTGTGCCATGCCCCAATAATTCCAGATTGATAGAAGATGTAACATTATAGCAATTTTATGAAGTCTACATGTGTACTGGTGGGCTATAGTATTGCGAATGCGAAATTCTTTGGTGGATGTACTCCGTCCATTTCAAAATATAGTGCGTCCGTGTTTTCCGAGGTCCAACTTTGACCATTAATTTAATCAACGAGACCGACTGCGGCAGGAGAAAAAACTATATAATTGAAAACTTGTTTTGAATACGAATTCACTGATAACTTTTGCTCCCGCCGCAATCGGTCTTGTTGGCTAAATTTATGGTTAAAGTTGAAGGACCAGAATAGAGGAAGCACTATATTTTGGAACGGAGGGAGTATAATTTTGTGTCCTTTTATATCCTAAAGAAATATGATGGGGTTTGGTCTTAAGTTTATTACAGACATTGGACACTTGTCGCCGACAAACCTTCAACTTTTTTGAATCATATATTTTCTAGGATTCGATCATGCATTAATTTTATAAGAGTACATGAGGGCAATCATTTTCTCCTGGCAATGAAGAGTATCCATGCATTGTATTATATTTTGAAATATTTGTAATTTTTAAGCCGCATATATTACATACATATTTTTCACTAAACAACATCAGATAAATGACATAGTTTTCTATTAATTTTAGTAATGATCAAATAAAAAAAACAAAATTGCTTGGAATATGGATTCTAGCTAATTTCCACTGGCAATGCACAGTGTATATAAACATATATACTTGTGTGCACACATGCGATCTTTTCACGGAAGATATAGAGAGGGCCAGCTTAATTTTTTAAATTCACCAAAAGTAGAGAGATGTGTATAATTTTGGCAAAAATAGAGATCTGTATATTTATCATGCCTCGGAACAGGATTGAAGTACCGGGAAATTCCAAGCCTGCAGCCAATGGTATGAACCACGCCAACACCAGCCATATGCATGGCATGGGTGCTTCATGCAAAAAACTGTTATAACTAAAGTGACAAAGTTGTACCGCCCAAATCTAAAACAAACACGCAAACTAATAATCCAATCTACGGCATTTTTTTTACAATAGACATCCTTGACTCTATCACACCTGCTGAAGAGAACGTGCCACCATCTCAAGAGTCGATGCAAAATTTATATTCTCCAAACAAGGACTCTAGGAAGCCTGCTGAAGACAAAGAAAATGATCATGAAGTTACATACTTGTGTGAAACCTGTAGTGCTCAGTACCATGCCAACGCCTTTTGGATATGCTGTGACACATGTGACCAGTGGTTCCATGGCAAATATGTGAACATAACTGCCACTGAAGCAAAACATCTCAAAGAATTCATGTGTGCTGACTGCATCAGCGAAGAGATCGGAGAGTAGGATATAATGTGTGCATGCTTCCTTTATTGTTGTGTATGCAGTCACCGGCCCTTTGTATGAAAAATGCTTAACTACGTACAAAGGTAGTGAGAGAGGCATTACATTCTTTTCGCATTTCGTTGGGATATATTCAAGAATTCATGTTACAATGTTAACCGGATAATGTAAGAGAAGTATGTTTTTTTTAAATTAGCCCAGATGAGCGCTTCTATGCTCTTTTAATATTTGTTTGCACCAATCTTGAAGAGCTCCGAGGCACTAATTGCTGCAAGAACAAACTTCCACTTGTGAGATGTAGTGTAGACGTGTATAACGTGGACTTAAAGCTCCTCAAATGTTAAAAATAGATTATGTGAGCTTTAGAGAAAAAATGAATGAATAATAGTAACATAAAATTATTAATAATGATAAAAACAATTCATCGAACAGTGACTATATGAGGAACAAATTTCTGCACAACGTGTGAAAAAGCTTGCAGGGCCTAGATCTTCACCGTCTCATCCACAGGGTAAACAGCATCGATCTGGAGTTCTGCAAGTGTGTAACAGGAAGGGAGCCTTGGAAGCTCATGTAGCGGTAGCTTGCCGGCCATCTGTGTACGCCAAGATAGCTAGCTCTGGGAGGCATTGGTCTCGGCGGCAACAATTAGTTCATATATTCCATGTTCGATGCTAGCCGTAAGATCAACTCCTCCAATAGAAACTAGTAGTACACCTTGCATTACTATGGACTACAGTGCATATAAATGAATCATACAGATGTTTAAAGTCGTCTCCAAGATCGAATATTATTTCTCTCTGATAAGTCATAAGTCCGAACACATTCAGACATAAATGGGTGCCCAGCTCCCCAAAATCCAACCGTCTGAACAGTCCGGGCTCCCCAAATCCAGTCCATATGTGGAGAAGAAATATGGTTGTCTGAACTATCCGTCATGTTATCTCAAACACGCGGTCCCAACACAACAAATCCACCCTTGGACACACCATTCCCTTTTCCTGCCAGACCCTCCCCCTTCCCGCTCGTTTTCCCGTTGTAGCGGGATATTTCTTGCTAGAGCCCTCTCTTTTAAAATTTGATGAAGCCCACCTCGCTTTCGTCATGGCACATTTTCTCCTTCAGACTGTACTTCGACACAGACAACCTAGGAGAAGTCCCCCGCCAATCACCCCGCTCGCCCTCATCCTCCCCCCCCCCCCCCCCCCCCCCGGTGTCTGTGTTGATCCGCCAACGCCATCAAGGGGGACGAGGCATGTGCCGCCCAGGACGCCCCTCCAAGAAGGCAGACCCCATATCTGCTGAGCCATTGCCACGTTGTAACATATAGTTCAATCTCGTGCATGACCACGAAACAAAAATATAATGTCTTTTGTTGGGCATGCAACTGATACACCACCGTGTCCATTAATAACTCTTGAATCAACCAACCAAAGCATTTACCCTCCTATCCTTGCCAAAAAAAATGTATGACTTGATGAAAATGAATGAACCACCCTCTCATACAATTTTCTGCAAAGCCATCTCTAGTGAAAGGAAATTCCCGGCATTTTTAATGTAAGGAAAATATTCCACCTAGACAGCCTTGACTGAACATACCAACTCTACCCCCATCCCGCTCACTCTCAACCCTCACTTTTATCACAAAATCCACGAACTCGTGTTTTAAATGAGCCAGCAATCAATGCCACCATGGGAGGCCAGCATCAAGGGGCAAAGGCGGCAACCGCCTTAGCTTAGTGCTAATTCAACCCATGGTGACTAACTTAATTTAATTCCGTTGGTCACTAGCTAACTTAATTTAATTCCGTTCACTTGACGTCTCGCACACTAATTCCACCCATGACCAGTTCTGCTCTAGCCATTCTAAGTAAAACACAATGGTAGCATGCCCCCTTGAGAAGTTATGTCGGTAAAGTGTTTGATGAGGGAGAACCAAGACACACCTCCATTGTTGATGTCCCTCTCTTCTTCATTTGGTGCCTTTCATCAGCTGGCCCGATGAACAACCTAGATCCCATGATGGCGGAGCTGCACACCGGCGATGGCCGCTCGGCCCGGACGTGGCATTGACCCGTTGTCATCAAAGTTGAGTACCAAGGGGCTACATAACCATGGTTCACTGTCCCATGAGTCCCTCCATTGTGTGGCGGTCCTCTTGGCCATCTCGGCTTTACTGATGATGAGTGGGTGGTGCTAACCACGACAGGATGGGGGAATCGGGGTTGAGGCAGATGACGTGGATGAACTGATCGTGTCAGAGCTTGTTCATGAGCACGAGGTGGCGTGAAACACTAATTGTGTGGGGTGTAGTATTTTTGTTTGTGTATCTATTTATATATGCAAAAAAACTCGTTGTTCTAGTTTCCACTAAAATGGAATATACTCTTGCTACTGTTATTATATGCATATAAGAACAAATATGTTTGATTATTATTTTGGAGCACATGCATAATTAAGATTAAAATCTAAAAAGCTATCTTGCGAGACACCTCTGTTAATTTCTCCACCAATCATCAATGGCTACACCATTCTATCTCATTTCATTTTACATAGATAGACGACATTGCTAAGCTGCAACGAAAACCAACAGTGTGTTATATGTAGTGTTCACACCGTACACACTCACAGTTGCATCACCGGAAGGCCAAAAATCTGTGAATGTACATGGAAAATAAACGTTATAGTGGACGTGTTGTGTAAACCCAATCCTTGGCATCTCCCGCTTGCCACCATCTCCATCTCCACCCAAAATCTGCACTCATCACATGTTTACAAGAATGAATTAAGGAGATGAGTGGTAAGGAACATGTGAGTCCATCTGGCAAGTGGGAACACATTAGCTTGGTTCTTTCATGCCCTATCTTGTTTTGATCCAGCTGAAAGGTTGGCATTATTCCTGTTCTTTCTAGCTGAAAGGTTGGTATCCAGCTAAAACCACCATGTTAGTTACTGAGTTCTTTCTATTGCTAAACGAAAGACTGACACGTTGTTTAATTTTCCGACCCAGGAGGTGGGGGATGGTGGTGGGTGGTGGTGGTGGTGGGGGGGGGGGGGGGGGGTCTCCTGGAACATTTGCACATAAATTTGTTCAGTCAAGATAGTGCATCATATCTCCAAATACTTCAAGGTCAATCTAAATGAAATTCAGAACTACATACGACAGAATTACCTGCACGGGAAGATCATGAAATAATCTACATAAAATTCAGATTGGTTGAGCTACCTCGTGGTAGGACCAGAAAATCAATCCTTACTATGTCAGGCTCTTCCCTGTCATATCTTCCATTATCTGAACCACCGAGTTTCAGAAGATCATAATTATATGCCAGATCGCTCAATCCCGATGAAGAAAAATTCAATAGTTAATTGCATTAAAGTTTTCGATACAATAGTATGTTGTACAAAAATGAGTTAAATGAAGCACTACATGTTAGTATTATAAGATGTTGCCATTGTTCATACCAGGTAGTTTGGATCACCGTCTGTAGAAAAAAAAGTCTTAATTGCCAGATTTGCTGCCACTACAAGGTACTTCTTGAAATACACAGTAAATGCCATCTGATGTTTGCTAAGTGTATATTCAGTCTTCTAATACTATCACACAGTGAAGGCCATAATGTGGGATCGACATAGTAAAGGCCATAAGTGATTGCTTACTGTAATTAAATAATAAGAACAGGTAGCATTTAATACATATTGTTCCATGTCAGTCTTCTAATCCTATCACACACACACACACACACACACACATGTAATATAATCATTCATGGAGTCGTAGCAAGAAGACAAGGGAGGGTGGGATCTGGGAGCGAAACCAAACCTGTTTGGGCTCAAAGCCGAGACGGCGCATGATAGGCTGCTGCACTTCCTCGTCATTCCAACTTCTTCGGCATATATACCTCAGACATGATCCTGTAGGTGCCTGGGATCACAAAACCACATGGAGTAGTTGGCGAAGCATACCCTTCTTGTCATCATATGCAGTCGAGCACAAAGACGACCTCACCTGTACTGTCGCCAAAAACGTGCTCCCCCTCACAAGCGCATCAAATTACCGCTACATTGAAATGTCGTCACCCTTGATCCTTGGCGGCTGCGGCGTAGAGGAACGTCCAGAGAGGTAATTCGAAGGCAGAGTCAGTGGCGCCGAGAGCGTTGCTGTGAGAGGATAGCAGGGGAGCGGCAACGGTTGGAACCCTTGCCGGGTCGGGTGTGGGGGAGAGGGATGTGTGGGGCCAACTTCAGTCAGGGAGCGAACATTCAGGGTGAAAAAAACCGAGTGTGAGAGAACCCTACGTGGTGCTCTCCTCACGTGACAAGGAAGAAATGGTCTAGTCGGAATCGGGGAGATTGCTTATTTTTGTGGGATGGATGAAGTAGCGAATAGAGAATTGGATGAGTCGGTACGAGGCGCGTAGGTGGGGATTACATGAGAGGGGAGGTCGAACGAGGAGGGCTGAAGGAGGTTGAGGGGAGATGGGGTTTATTTGGAAAAATGCGGTGGGTTGAAAATTAATGGAAAGGGTGCAACATACGCGGGAGCGGAGGTCAAACGGAACAAACGAAACAAGAAAAAAACATATGCGGTGAAAACAGAGATATGTGGGTGGGATTGAAGAAAAAATATCTACGGAAAGTTGTGATTATGATTCAATACTAGAGATGATGATAGATAATAAATAGCGTAGTGCGCGGGATTAGCTATTCATTATTCAGAAATATCTAGTTTTGTTTTAAAAGGTTATCGAGAAAAATCTTTTGTCTGTCTTTAGGAATGTGATATCACTTATATGTTGCGATGTCCAAATTTTGAATTACCCAATATTTACATGATTTGTTTGAATCGACGTCTGCCAAATCAAGAAGGAAAAAAATGAAAAGAAAGGTTGGGTGAATATATCCGGGTTTTTGGTGGGAGGGAGAAAAAACCAACATGGAGCGTGGTGATATGTTGAGGTGAAATAAACCATGCATACCGACCTACCAACTCCCCTTTTAGGAGTGCAGATTTGGAAGGTTATCGAGAAAAAAATCTTTAGTATATCTTTTAGGAAGGTGACCTTACATATATAATGTTTCTAAATTCTTATTATTTACCTAATATTTACATGATTGAATTGAATCGGCACCTACCAAAGCAAGCATGAAAAAAATGAATCCGAAAGTTGGGTGGATCGATCCGTTTTTTAGTGGCAGTGAGAAAAAAATCAGCATGGAGGGGGTGGTGTTCACCAACTCCCCTTTTAGGAGTAGAGATTTAATAATAGAGATAATGATAGATAATAAATGTGATAGGATGTGGTATTATCTATTTCTTATTGAGGAATATCTTATTTTGATTTGGAAGGTTATTGAGAAAAATCTTCTCTTTGTCTTTTAGGAAGGTTATCTTACATATATGATGCGATTTCGGAATTCTTAATTAGATAATATTTACATGGTTGAATTAAATTAGCACCTGCCAAAGAAGGCACGAACAAGTGAGAGGAGGATCAGGAAAATTGATTTGGTATCAAGAGGTAGCCAGAAAAACCAACATGGAGCGAGTGCTGGGCGGTGAGGCAAAAAACAAAAACCATGGATACTATCCTGCCAACTGGCCTTGTAAAAGTAGAGATATTGAGAGCGCTTTGCGTTAAGGACTATGAACTCAAGATTCACGTGGTCTGGTTTAACCCTTCGGTCCGATGGACCGGACCTGGCTGTTGGCACCTGTGGATTAACTGGATAGCCCACATAAACATTAGGGTCCACCGGGGACATAACCTTTCGACCCGAAATCCTATTCCCTGCCTTAAGCGCCGAATATAGGTATTTTGGTACAGGGTGCACACCCTCCCTGTACCCTAGGTTTCTATAGCGGGCCGGCCCATGTGCTCCTTCTCTGTTTCTATAAAAGGAAAAAAAGTGCGTGCTACCCAGGATTCAAACCCGCGACGCGGGTCTTAGGTTTTCAACCCCATAACCACCCGACCAACTGACCTCAAGTATTACATAGTGGTTTCTTTGGCCTTTTCTTCTTTCTTTCTTATTTTTCTCTGTCCCTTTTACATTTTTTTCAAAGTCACGCACTTTTTTTTGGTGAAAGAAATTCGTGAAACTTTTTCTTGATAGTAGATTCACTTTTTCGAATTCGATGGACTTTTTTCGAAACTAATGAACTTTTTCAAATTCAATGAACTTTTTCGAATTCGATGAAGTTTTACAAGCTCGATGAACTTTTTTCAAAACCGATGAACTTTTTTGCAAACTAGATGAACAATTTTCAAAACCGATGAACTTGTTTTCAAATTTGATGAACTTTTTTTTCTAATTTTCTGAACTTTTATGAAAATTCATGTACATTTTTTAATTCATGATTTTTTTCAATTTTTCCCTTTTTTATTTTTAAATAACAAGGCTTTTTTGACAAGTGCTCGCAAGAAAAAAAAGGCTACCAAGGAGCGGTCGAGCGAGCATCATTCAAGAGAATGGGCCACGGCCCACTAGGGGGCGCGCGTGATCGCCAGGAAAGTGATCGGGCACTGAAGGCGCCAACGAAGAGGTCTCCCTTTCGACCATAGGGTCGAACCACTCACTATTAGTCATGACATCATAGCCGCCGCCAGCCAAGCACCTGCAATTTTCGCCGCGCCAATGCACACACTTCAGCTTGCGTCGCCGCACCGGCGACGTGTCCGTCTCGGCATCATCCATGGCACCATGTCGCACCGCCCTCCAGGCAACTCATACCGCGGCTCCGGGAGCACATCTCCATTGTCCGTGGCACCACAGCCACAACCACACTGGCCATTTTTGACTGCTAGAGTGAGCGCTCAGCAAGCCGGTGCTTGCCCTGCAGCTCATGATGCGAGACGGCTACACGTCTGTCTTGTCATTGTCTGCGACACCATAGCTACTGCCACGCCGCTACATGCTGCTGCTTGAGGCAGGAGAGCATCTACAACTGGAGTCCTCAGATATCCGCCCCAAACGATCGGGCATCTTGCCTAGTACATCCCAAACACAAAATTGCGACCCAACTAGACTTGTCAAATCTAGCCCAAATACCAGGATTGACCGGCACTTCCCATAGCAAACACATATCTCGGGCAGATATGAAGATGTCCAGACATGTACATCGCTTAGGACAGACCGCAAGGGTCCATGCAGACAAAAGCGTAAACCAGTGGTCTTACGTGTGCCTCCTTAGTTCATCGATGAGGACGCATTGGCGTCGTGTGGTGCCGCTCTAGCATGCCATGTGAGGATACATGTCCGGCTATGTAAGCCAGACGGCAAAAGCCCAACCATAGACCGCCTCCATTTCTTCCCCCTCCTCCCCTCCACCGCCGCAACATTCAATCCATCCATCAGCCGCTAACCACTAGTTACAACATGCTCACTCCCGAGCGGCAGCTGTAGCTGCTAGAGGAGATCCAGGGCAGGCGCAAAGATCGGATCATAGCTAGCCTGCCTCTGGATTCAGTGTAGCCCGAGGCGGAGGAGGAGGAGGTGGAGGGGGAGGCAAAGAAGGAGGATGCGGTCATAGAGGAGGAGGTGGAGGAGGACTCAGAGGAGGCGCATCAGGCAGATTTGGCATCTACCGGCTTCGCCATGGTCGATGCCCGGAGTTCGAGGTGGCCCCGACAGAGGAGGCAATGGATCAGCATGCCATTCTTCACTCCCGAGGAGGAACCGAAGGTTCGCCCAGCTGCCAATGACCATAACGACGGCGACCCCGACATCAATTTCATCCACATATCTGACGAGAAGGATGAGTAGTGTAGATGGTAGTTGGTAGTACAAAGATCTTGCTTTTTTGGATGGTTTTGTATGAAAATGCTAATTGAAAAATGCCTACTATGGTTGTTGGAGTTGTCATGTGGGGTCTGACCGGTCACTATCCACGGACGTGGCCGGGCGTGTTCGGGGGCGTTCGGCAACTCAAATTAGGTATCCGTCATTGTAGATGCTCTAACGAAGTGATACGTCTCCAGCGTATCTATAATTTTTTATTGCTCTATGCTATTATATTATCTATTTTGGATGTCAATGGGTTTATTTTACACTTTTATATCATTTTTGGGACTAACCTACTAACCGTAGGCCCATCCCAAATTCCTGTTTTTTTTTTGCCTATTTTAGGATTTCGAAGAAAAGGAATATCAAACGGAGTCCAAACGGAATGAAACCTTCGTGAACGTGATTTACTCAACAAACGGGATCCAGGAGACTTGGAGTGGGCGTCAAGAAACAACGGAGAAAGCCACGAGGCAGGGGGCGCGCCTACCCCCTATGCGTGCCCTCCACCCTTGTGGGCCCTCCGTTGCTCCACCGACGTACTTCTTCCTCCTATATATATCCACATATCCCCCAAACATCCAGGAGCACCACGAAAACCTAATTCCATCGCCGCAACCTTCTGTACTCGAGAGATCCCATCTTGGGGCCTTTTCCGGAGCTCCGCCGGGGGGGGGGGGGCATTGATCACTGAGGGCTCTACATCAACTCCATGGCCTCTCCGGTGATGTGTGACTAGTTTACTTTAGACGTACGGGTCCGTAATTATTGGCTAGATGACTTCTTGTCTCTCTTTGGATCTCAATACAAAGTTCTCCTCGATCTTCTTGGAGATCTATTCAATGTAATCTTCTTTTGCGGTGTGTTTGTCGAGATCCGATGAATTGTGGGTTTATGATCCAGATTATCTATGAACAATATTTGATTCACCTCTGAATTCTTTTATGTATGATCGGTTTATCTTTGCAAGTCTCTTCGAATTATCAGTTTGGTTTGGCCTACTAGTTTGATCTTTCTTTCAATGGAAGAAGTGCTTAGCATTGGGTTCAATCTTGCGGTGCTCGATCCCAGTGACAGAAAGGGAACCGACACGTATTGTATTGTTGCCATCGAGGATAAAAAGATTGGGTTTATATCATATTGCATGAGTTTATCCTTCTACATCATGTCATCTTCCTTAAAGCATTACTCTGTTCTTATGGACTTAATACTCTAGATGCATGCCGGATAGCGGTTGATGTGTGGAGTAATAGTAGTAGATGCAGAATCGTTTCGGTCTACTTGTCGCGGACGTGCACTACAAAAAAAGAGACATCCTTGAAATTTTGGGCCGAACGAAAAAAAATTCTATCATACATATGACACTTCTATGACGATAATTGTGACAAAACCTAGTATCATCATAGATGTGGTGGGCTCCTACTTCTATGACGAAAATCATGACAGAAAATGAGCTTTTCATCCTGGGCGGGCCGGAGACGTAGCTGCATGACATTCTTTGGGCCGTCCATGACGGAAAAAATCGTGGTAGAAGCGAGGGGGAGGAAATTTTCGGGGAGTTACCAGTTACGGTGGGAGGTCAGGGGCCGAGCGATGCGCGTTTCTCTCGTACACATACGCGCGTGTGTGCGAGGCGTTGGCTTGAACTAAACCCGAGCGAGGCGTTGGGCTCTAACTGAACCTGAGCGATTGCACTGCAGGCTACGAGTTACTGAACCCGAGCGATCGGTCGATGGTTGTTAACTAAACCCGATCGAGCGATTCCTTCGCTACTGCTGCTAACTGAAGCCGATCGATGTTGCCTCTGGGATGAACAATGAGCGTTGCGGGGGGGGGGGGGGGGGTGGATGAATAGTGAGCGGTGGAGTTGCCTCTGGATGAACAGGACCCCGTTGTGTGGTGGAGGACTGGATGAACAGTAGACGGTGGAGGGGTGCCCGTGGAGGGGTGGTTGAACAGGACCCCGTGGTGTGGAGGGCTGGATGAACAGTAGACAGTGGAGGGGTGCCCATGGAGGGGTGGTTTAACAGTAGCCGGTGGAGTAGCGCGCGGTGGAGGCTGGATGAACAGGAGCCTGTGGAGGCTGGAGGAGGTCGACGGTGGAGATGAACAGTATCCCGTGGAGTCCCGTTTTGCGGTACGCCACACCCCTCATGATGAACAGGACCCCTGTTTCGACCGTAGGAGGTCTATTTCGTCCGTTTTGCGGTACGCCACACCCCCTCCCGATGAACAGGACCATCGTTTCAACCGTAGGAGGTCTGTTTCGTCCGTTTTGCGGTACGCGACACCCCTCCCGATCAACAGGACCCCCGTTTCGACCGTAGGAGGTCTGTTTCCTTCGTTTTGCAGTACGCCAGACCCCTCCCGATCAACAGGACCCCGTTCCGAACGTAGGAGGTCTATTTCCTCCGTTGTGCGGTACGCCAGGCCTCGTTTCCATCGCCGGTTCCGTCCAAGCCCTCCCGATGAACAAGACCACGCATTCCGTTCCGACCAAGCCGGTTGGCTCCCACGCGTTCTGTTGCCTCCCGATGAACACGATGCATTTCGTTGCCTCCCCATGAACACGACGCATTCCATTGCCTCCCCATGAACACGACGACGACGTTGTTTCTCCGTTCCGACCCAGCCATGTACACGAGCCCTGGCCGTACGTATGCACGAGTAGGCGTTCGAGACCCCGCCCGTATGTACACATACATGGTCGTATTTTCTTTCTTGCACCCTGGCCGCTGTACGTACGTGTACACGCTACGTGCGCGCCTCTACTACCACACGTACGCGCCTCTACTACGACACGTGCGCGCCTCTACATCCATCAGTATATATGTACGTACACGTTCGCGACCAGAATGACAACGCTACGTATGCTTCGACCACGTGGGTCCCGACTGTCAGGCACTTCCTTGCCTGCGAAGATGCAGCTGGTGGGTCCCAGCAGTCAAGGGGGCGAATCGTTTTTTTGCCCGGACGCACTTCCTTGCATGTGAAGATGTAGCTGGTGAGCCCAGCAGTCAGGGGCAAACGTTTTTTTCACGAAATACGGTGGCCCGTCCGGTGGGTCCCCGTTGTCAGGTGGAGGAATAATTATTTTGCACGTAATATGGAGGCACTTCCTTGCTGCGGCCGGGGACCCAGCTGTCAGCCTCTCCACGTACAGTCCACGTCCGATGGATGTCGTTCCTTAACCACGTTGACCACGCCGCGCCGAGAGCACCAGGGCGGTGGACGACGGCGAGGCCTACGAAGGGGACGACGCGGAGCCGGGGAAGATGCGACAGTGGATGCCCACGCGTAGAGGAGTACGAGGGTTCACTAGTTCGCTGTGGTATGAGGCTACCGTCGCTGTAGAATAACAGGGGGTGTCGGTCATTGACCACGTTGACCAGACCGCGCCGAGAGCACCGGGGCGGTGGACGACAGCGAGGCCTAGGAAGGGAACGACACGGAGGCAGGGAAGACTCGGCAGTTGTTTCCCACCGGAGGGGAGTACGACTGTACGAGGGTTTACTGGTTCGTCTGCCGTCGCCGGAGAATAACAGCAGGTGTGGGTGAGTAGAGGGATGGCGAGGCCAGCGCTGGGTGTACGGTGGGGCAGTGAGGCCTGCGCGGCAGCACAGCCGGCCGCGGGGAGGAGGGAGCAGGCAGTCCCGCCAACGCTTGTTCGAGCGGCTGGAGCAGGAAGAGCAGAGATTGAAGAAGCACGATGGCCGTTCGATGGACATCCAACAGTCACTGCTTGTGCGTCAACCTTTTTTTTAGGAAAGCCTCAAATCTGTGGAAAACAGCATACAGCCCATCTGCCATTATTTCTAATAATTTACATCCCATTTGCTAATTCTTAAGATTTTTTGGAGCCCATATTCTTTTTGTTAGCATTACAACCCATATTATGGCCACGGTTAAAAAATTATACGAAATTTTGCATATTTCGGTGCGGTCCAAACTGTTTTTAATCCCGAAATTTCGACTCACATTCAAACTGATTTTAAAAATAAATGTATATCAATGTAAAATCCAACAAATTCTCCACGCATAAAAATTAATGTAATTTAAAATCTCAAAATGAAAAAAATATATTTGAAACTAATTGCCGGTTTGATGTGTTTTAAATATGTACAGCCCATTTCTCATTACTGATGGGCCATTTTCTCGGCCAGCTGAATGAAAGCTCTCCTCGTCTTGAAAGATTTGCAGCCCAACAGGCCTGACAAAGCGACTTACTTGGCAAATCACAAAAAAACTGGGCTGTGGCCATGGACCAAGCTGTCAGCCTCTCCATGTACAATAATCTTCCGATGGAAGTTGTTCCTTGACCACGTTGACCATGCCGCGCGGAGAGCACCACGGCGGTGGACGACGGCGAGGCCTAGGAAGGGGACGACGCGGAGCCTGGGAAGACGCGGCAGTGGAAGCCCGCGCGGAGAGGAGTACGAGGGTTCACTGGTTCCGTTGCGGTGTGAGGCTGCCGTCGCCGCAGGGCCTGGCCAGCAGTGGGTATAGTAGGGGGCAGTGAGGCCTCCGCGGCAGCACAGCCGACCACGGGAGGCAGGAGCATGCGGCACGACCGGCGCGGCTTTGGGCGGCTGGAGCAAGAAGACCAGAGGTTGAAGAAGCACTACGGCCGTTGGATGGACATCGTACAGTCACTGGAGCTAGAATCGTTCATATTGACTAAGTTGACAAAGCCCTTCGTCCCCGTCAACTTAGTAGGCCCACAAGTCAGCCTCCCACCAAGGTGGGTCCCTGCTAGCCGGGGGAGTATTCATTTTTTATCAAAATAAGGAGGCACTTCCGATGGGTCCGAGCTGACAACGGGGGGAACGTTTTTTTCGCGAACTACGGTGGCCCGTCAGGTGGGTCCCAGCAGTCAGGGGGAAATTTTTTTTTTTTGCAAAATACGGTGGCATGTCCAGTGGGTCCCTGCTGCCAGTTGGAGGAATCATTATTTTTCGCATAATAAGGAGGCACTTACTTGCTGTGGCCGTGGACCCCGTTAAACATTTTCAAAATCCTCAAAAACCTAATAGAAAAAAAGTTACGGGGCTTTTAAGATCTAGAGTGAAAAAAATCGAAAAAAATTCAAACAGTGGGCAAACTGTGGTCAAACAATGGTCAAACTAATTATTCTAGAATATTAGTGTTACTAAATAATTATTTCAGTTATTTCAATTTTGGTCAAATCTGGTCAAACTATGGTCAAACAATGGTCAAACTAATTATTCAAGAAATATTAGTGTTACTAAATAATTATTGTTTTTTAAAACAATAGTTTCAAAATAAAACTATGAAATGTGTCACTTCATGCTCAAGCAAAATTCCTGAAGGTTAATAGGATTGACATCTTAGTATTGTTAGGAAAACAACAAGTGCAGACTTGGAGCGAGGGAGAATAGAACCCGGAAGTTAAGCGTGCTCAGGCTGGGGGAGTGGGAGGATGGGTGACCGTTCGGAAAGTTAGATGATTTGGAATGATGAGGGGTGATTAGAGGATAAATTGAGAAGTGATGAGGGGTGGTGATTACAGACTAGGGGTGTTACCAACCGGGACTACAGGTGGAGCTCCACGTGGCCGCGCCCTTTAGTCCCGGTTCTAGATTGAACCGGGACTAAAGGGAGATGCATTAGTACCGACCCTTTAGTCCCGGTTTCAGAACCGGGACTAAAGGCCCTTATGAACCGGGACTGAAGGCCCTTTTTCTACTAGTGATAAAGCATGTGCATGTAGAAGAATCTTTGAATGCAGCAAAAAGTGCAAAAACCTGTAACTTCTATCTAACAAAACTGAATGTAATTCCTGTACTTTTAATCAAGCGTATAAAAGATTCTTTTTTTGACATAATATCTTGTTTTTTCCATTTAACAAACACGAGAGAGAATACAGCTTCAACAGTAGTCCTGCAGAACCAATTATTAGTGCCTCAGCATTAAATAATGTGCTATATATTCTTATTAGGGGCGATCTTCGTCTTCTATTTAAATCATTATGTTTTTGTGCTTATATAGTTCCTCCATGCATCAAGAATGTCATGTGTTACATATTGCTTGCGAAGCCAATTGCTGATTTGGTGATGTTGGTTTACTTTCTCGTTCAGGATACGTTTATTTGATATGGTAAACGAGATGCGAACAGTCCATGACGAATACTATCTCTCTTATGATCTTCCTTGGCTATCAACATTTGCGCGTTACAATGCAAAGAGGGAGTCGAACGCACCAACTCAAGAGAATGTGTCCAATCCAGATGTAGACTCTATCACACCTGCTGAAGAGAACGTGCCACCTTCTCAAGACTCGATGCAAGTTTTGTCTGCTCCAAACAGGGACTCAAGGAAGCCTGCTGAAGACAAACAAACGGATAATGAAGTTACCGACTTTTGCGGATCTTGTAATGCTCCGTATCATGCCAATGCCTTTTGGATTGGTTGTGACGAATGTGACTAGTGGTTCCATGGCAAATGTGTGAACGTAACTGCCTCTGAAGCAGAACATATCAAAGAATACAAGTGTCCTGACTGCATCCGCGAGGTGATCGGAGAGTAGGATATAATATGTACACCATTCCTTTATTTTAGGGTATGCAGTCACCCTTTGTATGAAAAATGATTAACTAGAAAGGTAGTGAGAGAGGCATTACATTCTTTTCCCATTCCGTTGGGATATATTTAAGAATTTAGTTTACAATGTCTTGACTCTTGAAACAGGCTTTCGCCTTGCTATATTAATATAGCAACCACCTGACAGAACTGTGATATCACTGATGGGCAAACAGGACAATCAAGCCCAGAAAGAGAAACAAATGCCAAAGCGATGATTTCCAGCAACCGGCGCCACGCTCTTATGCCTCTGAATTCCACCACGCTCCTATGCCTCTGAATTCCCGCATACCAAACAATACCTTCAAGAAGTACTACGACGACAATGATGCTGCTGCCCAGACAGATCCTCGGATTTCTGCTGGTACACGGAGAGGAGTGCCGACGGGGTGCACCTGACGCCCTTCAAGAAGGGAGGCGGCGCCCACAAGCGTCACCATGGCGCCCACAAGCGTCACCGTGTTGGTGCCGGCTGAACCGACAAAGATTTTTCTCGACCCCTGCACCGCTGGTAACTGCAGACCAAACATGGTAGTGTAGCACTTTCGCAGAAGTATGCCAATGAGTAATCGTCACAACAAAGAGCTGAGAAGAGTATTTATGGATGCGTTTCTGTCACACACACAAGGCCTCATAGCTCTTGTGTGAAGTACTGCCTGGGCTTCTTGAAATACTACTACTGTCGTCATAACTGTGTTTATTTCTTATTAGGCATAGGACAAAATGTATTGAGTTAAACAACTAAGGGCATTTGTGGCCGTACTTTTAGATCCTGCTGTCCCAGAATTCTTTAATCCGTTTTTAATAAAAAATTGTAAATACGGCGGACATGAAATCTCAGATCCGTTTTTCATGAAGAAAAAATATTCATCAAAATCCAGTGCTATTGCACGGGGTAGCGTAGTTCTGTATTGAAACAAAGAGGAATTTAGGCCAATAGTTTGATCAGTTACTTCCAAACATATTTCTTTGGGAAAAAGGTTATTTTCAGATATACGACCGTGTTTATTTTTGTATTAGACAAAGGAAAAGGAGTATCGAGTTATAAACAACACCATCCATTAGTGGTTGTATTTTTTGCATGCATAGACTTTTCCAATTGACAAGTGTGTGAAATCAATGCGCGTGATATATATTCTTGGTGTGCCATGCCCCAATAATTCCAGATTGATAGAAGATGTAACATTATAGCAATTTTATGAAGTCTACATGTGTACTGGTGGGCTATAGTATTGCGAATGCGAAATTCTTTGGTGGATGTACTCCGTCCATTTCAAAATATAGTGCGTCCGTGTTTTCCGAGGTCCAACTTTGACCATTAATTTAATCAACGAGACCGACTGCGGCAGGAGAAAAAACTATATAATTGAAAACTTGTTTTGAATACGAATTCACTGATAACTTTTGCTCCCGCCGCAATCGGTCTTGTTGGCTAAATTTATGGTTAAAGTTGAAGGACCAGAATAGAGGAAGCACTATATTTTGGAACGGAGGGAGTATAATTTTGTGTCCTTTTATATCCTAAAGAAATATGATGGGGTTTGGTCTTAAGTTTATTACAGACATTGGACACTTGTCGCCGACAAACCTTCAACTTTTTTGAATCATATATTTTCTAGGATTCGATCATGCATTAATTTTATAAGAGTACATGAGGGCAATCATTTTCTCCTGGCAATGAAGAGTATCCATGCATTGTATTATATTTTGAAATATTTGTAATTTTTAAGCCGCATATATTACATACATATTTTTCACTAAACAACATCAGATAAATGACATAGTTTTCTATTAATTTTAGTAACGATCAAATAAAAAAACAAAATTGCTTGGAATATGGATTCTAGCTAATTTCCACTGGCAATGCACAGTGTATATAAACATATATACTTGTGTGCACACATGCGATCTTTTCACGGAAGATATAGAGAGGGCCAGCTTAATTTTTTAAATTCACCAAAAGTAGAGAGATGTGTATAATTTTGGCAAAAATAGAGATCTGTATATTTATCATGCCTCGGAACAGGATTGAAGTACCGGGAAATTCCAAGCCTGCAGCCAATGGTATGAACCACGCCAACACCAGCCATATGCATGGCATGGGTGCTTCATGCAAAAAACTGTTATAACTAAAGTGACAAAATTGTACCGCCCAAATCTAAAACAAACACACAAACTAATAATCCAATCTACGGCATTTTTTTTACAATAGACATCCTTGACTCTATCACACCTGCTGAAGAGAACGTGCCACCATCTCAAGAGTCGATGCAAAATTTATATTCTCCAAACAAGGACTCTAGGAAGCCTGCTGAAGACAAAGAAAATGATCATGAAGTTACATACTTGTGTGAAACCTGTAGTGCTCAGTACCATGCCAACGCCTTTTGGATATGCTGTGACACATGTGACCAGTGGTTCCATGGCAAATATGTGAACATAACTGCCACTGAAGCAAAACATCTCAAAGAATTCATGTGTGCTGACTGCATCAGCGAAGAGATCGGAGAGTAGGATATAATGTGTGCATGCTTCCTTTATTGTTGTGTATGCAGTCACCGGCCCTTTGTATGAAAAATGCTTAACTACGTACAAAGGTAGTGAGAGAGGCATTACATTCTTTTCGCATTTCGTTGGGATATATTCAAGAATTCATGTTACAATGTTAACCGGATAATGTAAGAGAAGTATGTTTTTTTTAAATTAGCCCAGATGAGCGCTTCTATGCTCTTTTAATATTTGTTTGCACCAATCTTGAAGAGCTCCGAGGCACTAATTGCTGCAAGAACAAACTTCCACTTGTGAGATGTAGTGTAGACGTGTATAACGTGGACTTAAAGCTCCTCAAATGTTAAAAATAGATTATGTGAGCTTTAGAGAAAAAATGAATGAATAATAGTAACATAAAATTATTAATAATGATAAAAACAATTCATCGAACAGTGACTATATGAGGAACAAATTTCTGCACAACGTGTGAAAAAGCTTGCAGGGCCTAGATCTTCACCGTCTCATCCACAGGGTAAACAGCATCGATCTGGATTTCTGCAAGTGTGTAACAGGAAGGGAGCCTTGGAAGCTCATGTAGCGGCAGCTTGCCGGCCATCTGTGTACGCCAAGATAGCTAGCTTTGGGAGGCATTGGTCTCGTCGGCATCAATTAGTTCATATATTCCATGTTCGATGCTAGCCGTAAGATCAACTCCTCCAATAGAAACTAGTAGTACACCTTGCATTACTATGGACTACAGTGCATATAAATGAATCATACAGATGTTTAAAGTCGTCTCCAAGATCGAATATTATTTCTCTCTCATAAGTCATAAGTCCGAACATATTCAGACATAAATGGGTGCCCAGCTCCCCAAAATCCAACTGTCTGAACAGTCCGGGCTCCCTAAATCCAGTCCATATGTGGAGAAGAAATATGGTTGTCTGAACAATCCGTCATGTTATCTCAAACACGCGGTCCCAACACAACAAATCCACCCTTGGACACACCGTTCCCTTTTCCTGCCGGACCCTCCCCCTTCCCGCTCGTTTTCCCGTTGTAGCGGGATATTTCTTGCTGGAGCCCTCTCTTTTGAAATTTGATGAAGCCCACCTCGCTTTCGTCATGGCACATTTTCTCCTTCAGACTGTACTTCGACACAGACAACCTAGGAGAAGTCCCCCGCCAATCACCCCGCTCGCCCTCATCCTCCCCCCCCCCCCCCCCCCCCGCTTTGTCTGTGTTGATCCGCCAACGCCATCAAGGGGGACGAGGCATGTGCCGCCCAGGACGCCTCTCCAAGAAGGCAGACCCCATATCTGCTGAGCCATTGCCACGTTGTAACATATAGTTCAATCTCGTGCATGACCACGAAACAAAAATATAATGTCTTTTGTTGGGCATGCAACTGATACACCATCGTGTCCATTATTAACTCTTGAATCAACCAACCAAAGCATTTACCCTCGTATCCTTGCCAAAAAAATGTATGACTTGATGAAAATGAATGAACCACCCTCTCATACAATTTTCTGCAAAGCCATCTCTAGTGAAAGGAAATTCCCCGCATTTTTAATATAAGGAAAATATTCCACCTAGACAGCCTTGACTGAACACACCAACTCTACCCCCATCCCGCTCACTCTCAACCCTCACTTTTATCGCAAAATCCATGAACTATTGTTTTAAATGAGCCAGCGATCAATGCCACCGTGGGAGGCCAGCATCAAGGGGCAAAGGCGGCAACCGCCTTAGCTTAGTGCTAATTCAACCCATGGTGACTAACTTAATTTAATTCCGTTGGTCACTAGCTAACTTAATTTAATTCCGTTCACTTGACGTCTCGCACACTAATTCCACCCATGACCAGTTCTGCTCTAGCCATTCTAAGTAAAACACAATGGTAGCATGCCCCCTTGAGAAGTTATGTTGGTAAAGTGTTTGATGAGGGAGAATCAAGACACACCTCCATTGTTGATGTCCCTCTCTTCTTCATTTGGTGCCTTTCATCAGCTGGCCCGATGAACAACCTAGATCCCATGATGGCGGAGCTGCACACCGGCGATGGCCGCTCGGCCCGGACGTGGCATTGACCCGTTGTCATCAAAGTTGAGTACCAAGGGGCTACATAACCATGGTTCACTGTCCCATGAGTCCCTCCATTGTGTGGCGGTCCTCTTGGCCATCTCGGCTTTACTGATGATGAGTGGGTGGTGCTAACCACGACAGGATGGGGGAATCGGGGTTGAGGCAGATGAGATGCATGAACTGATTGTGTCAGAGCTTGTTCATGAGCACGAGGTGGCGTGAAACACTAATTGTGTGGGGTGTAGTATTTTTGTTTGTGTATCTATTTATATATGCAAAAAAAACTCGTTGTTCTAGTTTCCACTAAAATGGAATATACTCTTGCTACTGTTATTATATGCATATAAGCACCAATATGTTTGATTATTATTTTGGAGCACATGCATAATTAAGATTAAAATCTAAAAAGCTATCTTGCGAGACACCTCTGTTAATTTCTCCACCAATCATCAATGGCTACACCATTCTATCTCATTTCATTTTACATAGATAGACGACATTGCTAAGCTGCAACGAAAACCAACAGTGTGTTATATGTAGTGTTCACACCGTACACACTCACAGTTGCATCACCGGAAGGCCAAAAATCTGTGAATGTACATGGAAAATAAACGTTATAGTGGACGTGTTGTGTAAACCCAATCCTTGGCATCTCCCGCTTGCCACCATCTCCATCTCCACCCAAAATCTGCACTCATCACATGTTTACAAGAATGAATTAAGGAGATGAGTGGTAAGGAACATGTGAGTGCATCTGGCAAGTGGGAACACATTAGCTTGGTTCTTTCATGCCCTATCTTGTTTTGATCCAGCTGAAAGGTTGGCATTATTCCTGTTCTTTCTAGCTGAAAGGTTGGTATCCAGCTAAAACCACCATGTTAGTTACTGAGTTCTTTCTATTGCTAAACGAAAGCCTGACACGTTGTTTAATTTTCCGACCCAGGGGGTGGGGGATGGTGGTGGGTGGTGGTGGTGTGGGGGGGGGGGGGGGGTCTCCAGGAACATTCGCGCGGCGGCACTCCGCCTCCTTCTCCGCCTGCGCCGACGCGCCCGAGCAGGCAGCCTCCTCCTTCTCCGCCTCGTCAGCAAGGGCGGAAGAGACCTGCCGCCGCTCCAGCTGCTCCGGCGCGTCGTAGTCCTTCTCCTCCGCCTCTTAAGTAAGTAAAGAAGACAACCGCTACGTCTGGTCGGTCGGCGTCTAGCAGTACAACCAGAGGCGGGAGGACATACAGATTCGGTCCTTCTCTGAAGACTCCAGAGAAGTTACCACACGAGAGGACCCAGGAGGAGAACGCCGAGATCGCGCGAGAAGAAGTGAAGAAATTCTTTGAAGGGGTGAAAGCAAAGAAACATCCACCTCCGGAGGAGAAGGTAGATCGGGTGAAAGTGAAGCGCACTCTGGCTGCCCTGACAAAACCACCGAAGTCTGATTCGCCGAAAGGAAACTATGACCGCATTATTGGAAAGGAATTTGCCGAAGCGGAGCGGTCGGGAAGTACTGTCAGTGACCAAAGGTTGAAAGAACGACGAGCTGGGAAACAAATTGCCCAGCTCGGCGAACAAGCGAAGCAATCGTGCCCCCCGCTCAAGGTGCCTAGCCACAACGTCGATAATGATCCGAGGATGGTGCCCGGTTATAGCAATCTTGCAGATTACCTGCCCGACGAAGTACATTATGAACCCATGGACGTGCAGATACAAAGATACGAGTACGGGAAGCCTCTCGTCAAAGATGAAAGATCTCTATCAACGATGATGCGAAGATTGCATGATTGGTACTTGAAAATCTGCAGAGACTCTGGGGGGAGGAGTACTTTGTATGCGAGAGTTAAACCGGAGCATGACCTCGTTGGAATTGATCTGTTGCCTGTTCCATTTGAGGAGTTCTATCAGTTCTTCAATCATTTGGCCCTCGATAAAACAACGGTCGCTTGCTACTGTCTGTAAGTAGTACTACTTCTGTCATTAAGTTTCTCTATATAGCTTAGCTCTTTCATTGCATGTATTTATAATCATCCTCACTATATTATGCAGATTGAAGATCGTCGAATTGAAGAAAAGACAAGTCGGTGATATTGGGTTCATTAACACATATCTCATAGATGCAACTCAGGTTAAACTTCATGCCGCAGCTACCGAGGCCAGCTTGCTACGATCGTTCGTAATAAATCAAAACAAAGATATAATACTCTTTCCTTACAACTTCAGGTGAGTGTTACTGTCTTGTGCGTATTGGTTATAGTAATGTAATTGATGAGTTATGCATGTGTGTGCAGTTACCACTATATTCTCCTAGAGATTAAGCTTGAGCAGGGAGTAGTAACCGTCTTGGACTCTAAACGAAAAGATCCCAAGGAGTATGCGGACATGACTGAAATCCTCAAGAAGTAAGTTAAATCGATCATTATCCACCATATCAGCAACTTTGTTCATTTCTTGATATCAAGTAATTGTTTTCTTTGTCCGGTAGGGTTTGGAGAAAATTCACCAAAACAGTTCCGGGACTGCCGAAGGAGCTGGAATTTAGACACCCGAAAGTAAGTACTATAGTAGCATGTTCCACGCATCTCCTAGTGATTCAAGCGCTAGTTTCATCAATACCATTTAGCATTCTTGCTTATCAGTTTGATTGACCTTTATTTCTTGTAAAGTGGTTGTGGCAGGAACAAGGGAATGATTTCTGTGGATACTACATCTGCGAGTCCATCCGCCACACGACCTGTGAGCGGGGCGGGTACTCTAACGAACAATATGAAGTACGTAAATAACAACATTCACAATTTTATTTTATTACCATCATTTGTGTTGAGTTTCATTCATTTATATATATATATGTATTGACCCCCTTCTTCAAATTAGATGTTTCCGAAGCGGGATGAACTCCTAGCACCAGCTCGCATGCGAGCAATTCAAGAGGAATTGGCGGCATTCTTTCTTGACCACGTGATCCCTGAAGACGGAGAATTCTATGTGGACCCTGAGTCCGTATGATTACATTTGTAAGAGATAATTATTGTATATATGTAGCCGGTAGTGTCAGATAGATATACGAGAACTTGTTGTTCGACCAATCTCTCGGAGAAGGAGAGGTGGTCTATATCACTTCTCTCTGTATATATGCATATATGTTCATGACGATCTTCTGTTTCGTTCGTTTGCTTACTAGCTAGCTAGCGTGTCTAGTCCTCTCTATATACGTATGTATAGTACGTAGCGTCGACCAAGCACGGACATAAGAGAGGACACTTCTCTCTATTAATTATAACTAGCTAACACAATATATGAAACACCTAAATTAACCCCGCAAAACCCCCAACCCCCCCCCCTCCTTTCAAAAAAAACAAAAACCCCAGCCACAGAAGTGCTGACGCGTGGATGCCTATTGGTCCCGGTTGGTGCCACCAACCGGGACCAAAGGGTCTCCTGACTGGGCTCTGCGCAATGCCCACGTGGAGGGCCTTTAGTCCCGGTTCTGGATTGAACCGGGACTAAAGGGGGGAGGTATTAGTACCGACACTTTAGTCCCGGTTCCGGAACCGGGACTAAAGGTCCTTACGAACCGGGACTATAGGCCCTTTTTCTACCAGTGAAGATAGTGCATCATATCTCCAAATACTTCAAGGTCAATCTAAATGAAATTCAGAACTACATACGACAGAATTACCTGCACGGGAAGATCATGAAATAATCTACATAAAATTCAGATTGGTTGAGCTACCTCGTGGTAGGACCAGAAAATCAATCCTTACTATGTCAGGCTCTTCCCTGTCATATCTTCCATTATCTGAACCACCGAGTTTCAGAAGATCATAATTATATGCCAGATCGCTCAATCCTGATGAAGAAAAATTCAATAGTTAATTGCATTAAAGTTTTCGATACAATAGTATGTTGTACAAAAATGAGTTAAATGAAGCACTACATGTTAGTATTATAAGATGTTGCCGTTGTTCATACCAGGTAGTTTGGATCACCGTCTGTAGAAAAAAAAGTCTTAATTGCCAGATTTGCTGCCACTACAAGGTACTTCTTGAAATACACAGTAAATGCCATTTGATGTTTGCTAAGTGTATATTCAGTCTTCTAATACTATCACACAGTGAAGGCCATAATGTGGGATCGACATAGGAAAGGCCATAAGTGATTGCTTACTGTAATTAAATAATAAGGACAGGTAGCATTTAATACATATTGTTCCATGTCAGTCTTCTAATACTATCACACACACACACATGTAATATAATCATTCATGGAGTCGTAGCAAGAAGACAAGGGAGGGTGGGATCTGGGAGCGAAACCAAACCCGTTTGGGATCAAAGCCGAGACGGCGCACGATAGGCTGCTGCACTTCCTCGTCATTCCAACTTCTTCGGCATATATACCTCAGACATGATCCTGTAGGCGCCTGGGATCACAAAACCACATGGAGTAGTTGGCGAAGCATACCCTTCTTGTCATCATATGCAGTCAAGCACAAAGACGACCTCACCTGTAGTGTCGCCAAAAACGTGCTCCCCCTCACAAGCGCATCAAATTACCGCTACATTGAAATGTCGTCACCCTTGATCCTTGGCGGCTGCGGCGTAGAGGAACGTCCAGAGAGGTAATTCGAAGGCAGAGTCAGTGGCGCCGAGAGCGTTGCTGTGAGAGGATAGCAGGGGAGCGGCAGCGGTTGGAACCCTTGCCTGGTCGGGTGTGGGGGAGAGGGATGTGTGGGGCCAACTTCAGTCGGGGAGCGAACATTCAGGGTGAAAAAAACCGAGTGTGAGAGAACCCTATGTGGCGCTCTCCTCACGTGACAAGGAAGAAATGGTCTAGTCGGAATCGGGGAGATTGCTTATTTTTGTGGGATGGATGAAGTAGCGAATAGAGAATTGGATGAGTCGGTAGGAGGCGCGTAGGTGGGGATTACATGAGAGGGGAGGTCGAACGAGGAGGGTTGAAGGAGGTTGAGGGGAGATGGGGTTTATTTGGAAAAATGCGGTGGGTTGAAAATTAATGGGAAGGGTGCAACATACGCGGGAGCGGAGGTCAAACGGAACAAACGAAACAAGAAAAAAACATATGCGGTGAAAACAGAGATATGTGGGTGGGATTGAAGAAAAAATATCTACGGAAAGTTGTGATTATGATACAATAGTAGAGATGATGATAGATAATAAATAGCGTAGTGCGCGGGATTAGCTATTCATTATTCAGAAATATCTAGTTTTGTTTTAAAAGGTTATCGAGAAAAATCTTCTGTCTGTCTTTAGGAATGTGATATCACTTATATGTTGCGATGTCCAAATTTTGAATTACCCAATATTTACATGATTTGTTTGAATCGACATCTGCCAAATCAAGTAGGAAAAAAATGAAAAGGAAGGTTGGGTGAATAGTTCCGGGTTTTTGGTGGGAGGGAGAAAAAACCAACATGGAGCGTGGTGATATGTTGAGGTGAAATAAACCATGCATACCGACCTACCAACTCCCCTTTTAGGAGTGCAGATTTGGAAGGTTATCGAGAAAAAAATCTTTAGTATATCTTTTAGGAAGGTGACCTTACATATATAATGTTTCTAAATTCTTATTATTTACCTAATATTTACATGATTGAATTGAATCGGCACCTACCAAAGCAAGCATGAAAAAAATGAATCCGAAGGTTGGGTGGATCGATCCGATTTTTAGTGGCAGTGAGAAAAAAATCAGCATGGAGGGGGTGGTGTTCACCAACTCCCCTTTTAGGAGTAGAGATTTAATAATAGACATAATGATAGATAATAAATGTGATAGGATGTGGTATTATCTATTTCTTATTGAGGAATATCTTATTTTGATTTGGAAGGTTATTGAGAAAAATCTTCTCTTTGCCTTTTAGGAAGGTTATCTTACATATATGGTGCGATTTCGGAATTCTTAATTAGATAATATTTACATGGTTGAATTAAATTAGCACCTACCAAAGAAGGCACGAACAAGTGAGAGGAGGATCAGGAAAATTGATTTGGTATCAAGAGGTAGCGAGAAAAACCAACATGGAGGGAGTGCTGGGCGGTGAGGCAAAAACAAAAACCATGGATACTATCCTGCCAACTGGCCTTGTAAAAGTAGAGATATTGAGAGCGCTTTGCGTTAAGGACTATGAACTCAAGATTCACGTGGTCTGGTTTAACCCTTCGGTCTGATGGACCGTACCTGGCTGTTGGTACCTGTGGATTAACTGGATGGCCCACATAAACATTAGGGTCCATCCATTATCAATACATATTTCATCTGTCACCATACCATGTTTTTCCACTCAAATGTTGTTCTTATGCATCAGACATAAAAAAGGAAGAGGGTGATTGCCAAACCTGAAGGAGCACCAGCAAAGTCCTTGAAAAACGTGGTGGTGCCGGAGAAATCAGAAAGCACCCCATTATATTTGTTGTACAACCAGTGACACAAAACGTAGGACCTACTCCAGCAGACTATACCCATACTTCACTGGCCACATCACTAGCCCCACCACACATGACCTGCACTCCAGCAAAAGGTATACTGATTTCAGTTGCCATAGCACTTGCCGTACCACAGAAAAATCCCACTCCAGCAAAAAGTACAGCAAGTCCATCGGCCAAAGAGCTATCCCAACTGCAGAGACGGCCAATTCCTGCAAATTGAACCCCATTCCAGTTATTCCCAGTTTAAAAGACAATGCTTTCAATGTTTTTAGGGACTACGTGCATATATTCTCATCATGGGAAGATTATAGTGAAGACAAACACCATTTTCACATCTTCCTTTCCAACTTACGTGTAAGTGTTATTATTCATGTTTATTATTTTCATGTTTTCTGCTTATTGAACACATCAATGATTTACATTACATTGTTGTAAGTGGGCGAGGGTCAATCTTCATAGTCATGACGAGCAAAGCTTGCTTGTGCTTTTCAAGGAAGCATTGCAGCAGTATCGGTGTTACCTGAGGAAATCACACTTTGATGGCAAGTCTATAAACGAATTTCCGGTGAGGTCTCCTGTGCTAAATTTAGAAGACATTGAATGGAAAAACCTTGTTATGGACTGGCCTCGTTTTCAGGATGAGGTACTGTCTAGGAAATCACATGACAATTTGAACTTCTACTTTTCCGCATGTGCCTTACAGATCTTTTTTGCAGGAAATCTGCTCGAAGAAGAATTCCGGTTTGAAAAGAACGACAGGATATCGCAAATATGCTGCCCGTTTCTTTACTCTTGTTAGTACATGTTGTCCTGTATCACTGTGACGAAAAAGAGGTGACCGGACTGCAAACATGCATCCAGTCCCTGGTGAACAAGCCAGTCCGGCTTGTTAATGTAATCCAGGTTATGCCCGTCCGCCGGATCCTCCCGTGCCAACAACGGGATTTTAATCTGTGGGAGTTTGACCCGACGCAGCATCAAACCCTCAGCAGGCTTTTTGACACGATGTACGAAGACGCCTGGAAGATGCTATTCAAGGGCGCCGAGGCTCCCGCATCCGCTTCCGAGGACCGCGGATACAACTCGCAGCATCACGCTAGCGAGGTATGCCATCTACACCTTTTACTGGACGTTAAGGTTTTTTTTATAGTTTGACTCTATGCGGGATCTAAACTCCCTTACCTTTGACAGGCTTGGCGGGCGATATCCGGACCGATTAACTGTCCGGCTCCGCTGCCCGAAGACCCAGCCCCAGCTCTACTAGTGAAGCTGCTGGTTCCGGCGCCTTATGTGGTGCCGGAGAAGAAGGCTAAGAAGAAGAAGACCATGGGGACTCGAAAGAGTGCCCGCAACATGGTGGTGTCGGACTCGTCATCTGACGAGTCCGAGACGCCCTCCTCCCTCAAAAACGAGGAGGAGGAAGAAGAAAACTCTCCCCCCAGCGGAGGGAGGAGAGAAGAGGAAGGCCGCCCGAACGGGGGAGGCCGAGGGGTCTAGGAAAAGGAAGACCCCTCCGCCGGACTACGCCCCCAACGCCGAAGAGGGCAAAGAGGAGTGGCCAAACAGGGCCAAGCGTCCGGTGAAATTGTAAGTTTGGATATCACAATAACTCATGATGTTCCTTTGTTGCACAGCTTTCCCTAATGTCGAATGTAATTGTGCAGTCCGCCCCGGGCCAAATTCGACGAATCGTCGGGCGGCTCCCTGGACTCATCGGACGTGAACTCAGTTCCGCCCGCTGTCTCCCCCCGCACTGCAGACGACGCCGAAGTGGCATCGCGACAAGCTCCGGGGCAGGAGGAGGTGGTCCCGGAGGAGCCGCCAGGCAACCTCCCGGACTCCAGGAGTGAAGGGGATAAGGCCCCCCAGGGCTCCAAGTCCGGCTTTGTGCCGGACACCGCACCGGAATCTTCCACAGTTCCGGACCGTGGCAGGCGAACTCCTTCCAAGAGGAGCAAGCCTTCTGAGCCGGCGGCCTCTGTCCAACCGGAGGTGTCGGACAATCTTCTGGAGGTGCTCGACGGCGCCTCCATCGACGAGGGGCACCGTACTACTATGAGTACGGTGATCCAGAAGGTTCAGTCCGTCAAGAGCAGACTGACTGAAGCTTGCGCTAGCCTTCTAACAGGCTTCGAGGTAAGTAAAAATATGTAAGAATATTACCGCATAGACAGTAGCCCCTGATGCTCTGTTTGGCGTTCGGAAAGAAAAGCCGAATAGAGGATCTATTAAATATCGCAGGAGTCTAACAAAAAAGAGTCAATATGCGTATGCAGGCTTCGCTGCTATCCACCGCTGCTCTGACTGCGGAGGTGGGTGTCCTGAAGCGGGACCTCGAGCGGACCGAGCAAGAGCTCAGCCTTGCCAAGCGGCGGCTCGAGGAGGAAGAAGGTAAGAAATACCTTACACAAAAAGTGCCTATAAAAGGCTTGATTGCAAAAAAAAAGAGTAACAGGATTGTACTGCTTATTGTAGGGGCCATGACTGAGGTGGGGACCCTTAAGCAGGCGTCGTCTGAGGCCGAAAAGAAAACGGCTGCAGAGCGCGTCGAGCGAGACAGACTTGGGGCTCAGGTCGGCGAGGTGCAGCAAGAGCTTCACGCTCTCATGAAAAAACATGAGAGTTTGGAGCTGGAGTTGAAGGCGGAAGCATCCGAGCTTGCAACGGCCCTAGAGGCTGCCAAGTCTGCCAAGGCCGAAGCCCAAAAGGCCCTCCAAGAGTTGGAGGAGATGAGGAAGATAGCAGTGGGTAAGGCATTCTTTATGCAAAGTAGAAATATAAAAGTGAACTACCTGTTACTTACCCGAATCCGGAGCTCTCCAGGGGCATTCGCAGATCTTCCCCGCAGCGTATCCGATGCCGCCGCATTCTACCGAGCTGAAGAGGGTAGCTCGACGGAGAAGGTGTTCTGGTCTCAGTATTCTGAGGCCGGACACCCTGTGCCCTTGAGCGACCAGCTGAAACAGCTGGTCGAGCTCCACAAGGCGGCCGAGCAGGCCATGAAGGGCTTCATAGTTCGGCTGTGGTCCGGAGAGGCCCTGCCTGGGAGCTATTTCGGGCTGGTGCGGCGGCTGGTGGAGGCCTGTCTGAGGCTTGAGGTTATCAAGCGCTCCGTCTGCATCGAAGGTGCCCGTCGGGCCCTTGCCCGTGCAAAGGTGCACTGGGGTAAGCTGGACGGTGAGAAGCTTGTGAAGGACCGGCCGCCGCCGGGGAAGGAGCATCGCAAGCCCGAGAACTACTACAAGGATGTTCTTGCAGGTGCCCGCCTTGTGGTGGATGAATGTACCAAGGTTGTGATATTTGAATGAACTCGCTCGTGTTTATCCTGTGCGCTGAAAACTTGTTCATATGCGCTAAGCAATGCTTATTGAATTTAAAATATTACTTTCTGTGCGGCCGTTTATCAAAAATTGAGAGATGGCCAGTCGTCGGCTTCTGCCCCCGTGCCACTAGTGCTGGGGTGTTCGGGATAAACCTGAGCGCTCTTTTTCCCATACTTGGGTCCTTCGAGGGAGGCGCTCTGCACAACGAACCAGGCAATCGGACTATAATGCTTGAACACTCTCACTTAGCCATAGAACTCTATAATTTTAAATTTCGGCGAAGCCCCTAGTTCGGAAGACCGAGTTCGGGGCGCTATCCACGCCTTGGCCGGACAAAGCCAGCTCCTCGCTTGAAGCGGCATAAGCCTTTAGGGACTCGAAAAACCTCTCGAGCAGCGACCGGTCTCTCGCCACATCATGACAGTCAGTTTTAGCTTTCTCCACTGAGGTGCTTAACCCAGCTGAACCGGGGCACAATCGCAGTGGTTCTCCTAGTGCTACCTTAGCCGATAGAGCGGAACGTAAGGCACCAAAACATAGGAGCCGGGCAAACCCAACTATTGACCCAAATCATGATTCGGGGCCGATGCATACAGTGCTATAAGTTCGGGGTGCCGCACTTGTGAAAGTGTACGAACTTCTCACACCATTATGAGGGGTACAGAAGCCCCTGGCGTGTTTGCCGTACCATGGTGTACGGGTGCAATCATGTCATTTAATAAACATAAATGTGAAAAGAAGATAATGCAAAAAATAGACAAGAAGCTAAGCATTGTTTATAGAGAGGCTATTTATCAAAGCCGAACGATACAAATAGTGCGGTAAGCAAAAGATATTGGACTATTCAGTATGTCCTGACCAGGGGAAGGCCGCGGAATTGTATTTAAAACAGGTATACCGCTCGTAACAGAGACCACCTGGGAGTTCCATAATGCGGCATGGCTTGTCTGCCTCCCTGGATCTTTCATCGTTTGTGCGGCAGTTGAAATGCCGAACAGGTCGTCCGAAATATGGAGTCCTGAAAATAAGAAAAAATTTAAAAAAAGAATCCGGCAGCCCCTAGTACGTTTTAAGCCGTATTTTGGGCGTGCCGTTATTGTGCCCCTTCCCTGTGCCCATGGTAGCTATGTACGCGAGGTACTGTTTTCGCTATGTCACGAAAGCTGGGGTTGGGGCCGCATTGCTACGCTTGCTTACAGTGTGCCAGGCGGTCCTGCTGTGGGTTACTCCGGGCGCGCTTGGCAGTGTCTGTCTTTTTAATGGCCGGACTGGAGAATTGCCTGAGAAGGCTACTTTGTACCTCCGCTTCGGGAGCCGCCGTATGCTCCTCCGTACGGAGGGAGCGTTCGGTGTTTCCGTTGACCGTAATTACTCCTCGAGGGCCTGACATCTTGAGCTTGAGATATGCGTAGTGCGGCACCGCATTGAACTTTGCGAATGCGGTTCGTCCGAGCAGGGCGTGATAGCCACTGCGAAACGGGACTATATCGAAGATTAACTCTTCGCTTCGGAAATTGTCCGGGGATCTGAAGACCACGTCAAGTGTTACTGAGCCTGTACAGTTGGCTTCTACACGTGGTATAACGCCTTTAAAGGTCGTTCTTGTGGGCTTAATCCTTGAGGGATCTATGCCCATTTTCCGCACTATATCCTGATAAAGCAGGTTCAGGCTACTGCCGCCGTCCATGAGGACTCTTGTGAGATGAAATCCGTCGATGATTGGGTCTAGAACCAATGCGGCGAAGCCGCCATGACGGATGCTAGTGGGATGGTCCCTTCGATCAAAAGTGATCGGGCAGGAGGACCATGGGTTGAACTTTGGGGCGACTGGCTCTATCGCGTATACGTCCCGTAGCGCATGCTTCCGCTCCCGCTTGGGAATGTGGGTTGCGTATATCATGTTCACCATCCGCACTTGTGGGGGAAAGCCCTTCTGTCCATTGTTGTTCGGCGTCTTGGGCTCCTCGTCGTCGCTGTGCAGCCTCTTGTCTCTGTTTTCGGCCCTTAGCTTGCCTGCCTGCTTGAACACCCAACAATCCCTGTTAGTGTGATTGGCTGGCCTTTCGGGGGTGCCATGTATCTGGCACAAGCGATCGAGTATTCGGTCCAAACTGGACGGGCCCTGAGTATTCTTTTTGAATGGCTTTTTCCGCTGACCGGATTTATAGCCTTTGAATCCGGCATTGACTGCCGTGTCTTCATTGCTGTCGCTGTTAACGCGGCGTTTTTGCTTATTCCTACGTGTCCTGCCACTTTTGTCCTTGGTATCCGAATTACCAGGGTTCTTTGATAAGTTGTTACCGCGAGCTAGCCAGCTATCTTCTCCCGCGCAAAAGCGGGTCATGAGTGTCGTGAGGGCTGCCATGGATTTCGGCTTTTCCTGTCCCAGGTGCCGGGCAAGCCACTCGTCGCGGATGTTATGCTTGAAGGCTGCTAGGGCCTCTGCGTCTGGACAGTCGTCTATCAGGTTTTTCTTTTTTATGAACCGTGTCCAGAATTGTCTGGCCGATTCCTCTGGCTGCTGAATTATGTGGCTTAAGTCGTCGGCATCCGGCGGTCGCACGTAAGTGCCCTGGAAGTTGTCGAGGAATGCGGCTTCCAGGTCCTCCCAAGAACCGATTGAGTCTGCTGGCAAGCTGTTAAGCTAATGCCGGGCCGGTCCTTTAAGTTTGAGCGGGAGGTATTTGATGGCGTGTAGATCATCGCCGCGTGCCATGTGGATGTGAAGGAGATAATCCTCGATCCATACCGCCGGATCTGTTGTGCCATCGTATGATTCGATGTTTATTGGCTTGAAACCCTCTGGGATTTTATGATCCATTACTTCATTCGTGAAGCATAGCGGGTGTGCGGCGCCTCTGTACTGGGCTATATCACGACGCAGCTCGGAAGAGCTATGTCTGTTGTGTTCGGCCCGGCCGGATTTGTTGTATCCGGCGTGAAGATCATTGTCACATGCCGTAGGGCGCCTGCGCGATCCGTAGATCGATCTTGTTTGTCTTGCCTTATCCTCCAGTATGTCTCGCAGGTCGGGCGCATTTTTGCGTGCCTTAGTTGAGCGGCGTCGGGGCATGGCTTGGGTGGCCGGTCTGCCATGTCATGCGCTGGTGATGTAGGTGCTTCCTCCTCTAATCGGGGTAGTGGCCTGCGCTTCGGGTAATTCTTGGAGGGGCGTTCGAGTTCATACTCTTCGGCCACAAGGACTTCAGTCCATCTGTCAGCTAGCAAATCTTGGGCAGCTCTAAGCTGTCGCTGCTTTTTCTTGAGGCTGCTTGTCGTGGCTAAAAGCCTGCGTTTAAAACGCTCTTGTTCGGTGGGGTCTGATGGTATGACGAATTCGTCGTCATCGAGGCTTGCCTCGTCTTTGGAGGGAGGCGTATAGTTATCATCCTCGACCTCTCGGTCTGCCGCTCTCTCATGACGGCTGGCTTCTCCATCTTCCTGTGCCGAATCTTGCTGAGGTGGGTGTTCTTCGACGCTATCCGGGGTAGTATTATCTCCCGTGCCGGAATCACCGTTTTTGCTTTGGCGGGATTTAGAGCGGCGCCGCTGACGCCGGCGCTTTGGCTGTTTCTTGGGGGCGTCATCCCCCACTGTTCCATCGCCATCTCCGTCTTTTGGAGTATCCACCATATATATGTCATATGACGAGGTGGCCTTCCAGCGCCCTACAGGTGCTGGTTCCTTTTCGTCTCCTACATCGTCGTCCATGCCGTCGATGTCTTCGGAGCTGAAGTCAAGCATGTCGGTTAGATCGTCGACAGTGGCTACAAAGTGGGTGGTGGGTGGGCTTTGAATTTCCTCATCGTCCGTATCCCACCCTCGCTGACCGTAGTCCGGCCAGGGCTTTCCTGATAAAGAGAGAGACTTAAAAGAATTCAGGATGTCGCCAAAAGGCGAATGCTGAAACATGTCTGCGGTGGTGAACTCCATTATCGGCGCCCAATCGGATTCGATTGGCAGGGGCGCGGGGGGTTCGGAGTCCGGGGAGGGGTCCGGATCCTCAGAGTCACGGGTCATGCAGAGTGCGGGGCTAGCGTTCGGCTTGATCGCTTTCGGGATCGCAGCCACCGAGGTGGCGTCCAACCGCTCATCCTCGATTGGCGCAATAGGCTCCGAGTTAGGGGTCGGAACCGATGCGTGTGCGGCCTCCAGGACACTGTCCGTGGGCAGAGCTAGATCATGCCCCTCGAGATAGTGCGGCGCGCTTGGCCGTGGCTCGAGCCCGTCGAAGATCAAGTCTCCGCGGATGTCAGCCGTGTAGTTTAAGCTTCCAAACCTGACTTGATGGCCAGGGGCGTAGCTTTCGATCTGCTCCAGGTGGCTGAGCGAATCGGCCCGTAGAGCGAATCCACCGAAGACGAAGATCTGTCCGGGGAGAAAAGTCTCACCCTGGACCGTATCGTTGTTGATGACCATCGGGCCTAAAGGTGACAACACAGAGGAACTCTCAATGAAAGCACCAATGTCGGTGTCAAAACCGGCGGACCTCGGGTAGGGGGTCCCGAACTGTGCGTCTAGGCCGGATGGTAACAGGAGGCAGGGAACACAATGTTTTACCCAGGTTCAGGCCCTCTTGATGGAGGTAAAACCCTACGTCCTGCTTGATTAATATTGATGTTATGGGTAGTACAAGAGTAGATCTACCACGAGATCAAGGAGGCTAAACCCTAGAAGCTAGCCTATGGTATGCTTGTTGTATATGGAGTTGATTGCCTACGGACTACAACCCTCCGGTTTATATAGACACCGGATAGGGTTAGCTAGGGTTACATAGAGTCGGTTACAATGGTAGGAGATCTTGAATATCCGCATCGCCAAGCTTGCCTTCCACGCCAAGGAAAGTCCCATCCGGACACGGGACGAAGTCTTCAATATTGTATCTTCATAGTCCAGGAGTCTGGCTGAAGGTATAGTCCGGCTACCCGAACACCCCCTAATCCAGGACTCCCTCACCCTTCATTGTCACTTACGAGAGAGAGATTTGATAGAGATAATAAGATAAATATTTTTGGTATTTTTATTATATAGATTGGAAAATAAAATAGATTGTAAACTTATATGATGGAAAATAGACATGGGGCCATAGGTTTCACTAGTGGCTTCTCTCAAGATAACATAAGTATTACGGTGGGTAAACAAATTACTGTCGAGCAATTGATAGAAAAGTGCATAATTATGAGAATATATATTGATATGATCATGTATATAGGCATCACGTCCGCGACAAGTAGACCGAAACTATTCTGTATCTACTAATATTAATCCACACATCGACCACTATCCAGCATGCATCTAGAGTATTAAGTTCATAAGACCAGAGCAATGCATTAGGCAAGATGACATGATGTAGAGGGATAAACTCAAGCAATATGATATAAACCCCATCTTTTTATCCTCGATGGCAATAATAAAATACGTGCCTTGCTACCCCTGCTGTCACTAGGAAAGGACACCGCAAGATTGAACCCAAAGCTAAGCACTTCTCCCATTGCAAGAAAGATCAATCTAGTAGGCCAAACCAAACTGATAATTCAAAGAGACTTGCAAAGATAAAAAATCATACATAAAATATTTCAGAGAAGAATCAAATATTGTTCATAGATAATCTTGATCATAAACCCACAATTCACCGGATCTCGACAAACACACCGCAAAAAGAATTACATCGAATAGATCTCCAAGAAAATCGAGGAGAACTTTGTATTGAGATCCAAAGAGAGAGAACAAGCCATCTAGCTAATAACTATGGACCAGAAGGTGTGTGGTAAACTACTCACACATCATCGGAGAGGCTATGGTGTTGATGTAGAAGCCCTCTGTGATCGACTCCCCCTCCGGCGGAGCTCCGAAAAAGGCCCCGAGATGGGATCTCTTGGGTACAGAAGGTTGCAGTGGTGGAAATAGGGTTTCGTGGTGCTCGTGGATGTTTTTGGGGTATATAGATATATATATAGGAGGAAGAAGTAGGTCGGTGGAGCTGCGAGGGGCCTACGAGGGTGGGGGGCGCGCCCAGGGTGTGCAGGTGCGCCTCCCTACCTCATGGCCTCCTCGCTCCTTTCTTGACGTCTACTCCAAGTGCGCTGGATCACGTTTGTTCCAAAAATAACTCCCCCGAAGGTTTCATTCCGTTTGGATTCCGTTTGATATTCCTTTTCTGCGAAACAGTGAAATAGGCAAAAAACAACAATTTGCACTGGGCGTTGAGTTAGTAGGATAGTCCCAAAAATAATATAAAAGTGTATAATAAAGCCCATAAAACATCCATAATAGATAATATAATAGCATGGAACAATCAAAAATTATAGATACGTTGGAGACGTATCAAGCATCTCCAAGCTTAATTCCTGCTCATCCTCGAGTTGGTAAATGATAAAAATAGAATTTTTGATGTGGAATGCTACCTAGCATAATTCTCAATGTAATTTTCTTTATTGTGGCATGAATATTCATATCCGAAAGATTCAAGACAAAAGTTTAATATTGACATAAAAATAATAATACTTCAAGCATACTAACTAAGCAATCATGTCTTCTAAAAATAACATGGCCAAAGAAAGTTCATCCCTACAAAATCATATAGTTTGGTCATGCTCCATTTTTGTCACACAAGAATGCTCTCATCATGCACAACCCCGATGACAAGCCAAGCAATTGTTTCATACTTTAGTAATCTCAAACTTTTTTCAATTTTCACGCAATACATGAGTGTGAGCCATGGATATAGCACTATGGGTGGAATAGAATATAATGATGGGGGTTATGTCGAGAAGACAAAAAAGGAGAAACTCTCACATCGACGCGGCTAATCAACGGGCTAGGGAGATGCCCATCAATTGATGTCAATGCAAGGAGTAGGCATTGCCATGCAATGGATGCACTAGAGCTATAAATGTATAAAAGCTCAACAAAAGAAACTAAGTGGGTGTTCATCCAACTTTCTTGCTCACGAAGACCTAGGGCATTTGAGGAAGCCCATTTTTGGAATATACAAGCCAATTTCTATAATTAAAAATTCCCACTAGTATATGAAAGTGACAAAACAAGAGACTCTCTATGATAAAGATCATGGTGCTACTTTGAAGCACAAGTGTGGAAAAAAAGATAATAGCATTGTCTCTTTTTTTCTTTTTTTGGGCCTTTCCTTTTTTTTATTTGGCCTTCTCCTTTTTTTATTTGGGACAATGCTCTATTAATGATGATAATCACACTTCTATTTATTTACAACTCAATGATTAGAACTCGATACTAGAACAAAATATGACTCTATATGAATGCCTCCGGCGGTGTACCGGGAAGGGCAATGAATCAAGAGTGACATGTATGATAAATTATGCATGGTGGCTTTGCCACAAATATGATGTCAACTATAGGATCATGCAAGGAAATATGACAATGATGAAGCGTGTCATAAATGAGACGGTGGAAAGTTGCATGGCAATATATCTCGGAATGGCTATCGAAATGCCATAATAGGTAGGTATGGTGGCTGTTTTGAGGAAGATATAAGGAGGTTTATGTGTGATAGAGCGTATCATATCACGGGGTTTGGATGCACCGGCGAAGTTTGCACCAACTCTCAAGGTGAGAAAGGGCAATGCACAGTACCGAAGAGGCTAGCAATGATGGAAAGGTGAGAGTGCGTATAATACATGGACTCAACATTAGTCATAAAGAACTCACATACTTATTGCAAAAATCTACAAGTCATCAAAAACCAACCATTACATGCATGCTCCTAGGGGGATAGATTGGTAGGAAAAGACCATCGCTCGTCCCCGACCGCCACTCATAAGGAATACAATCAAAGAACACCTCATGTTTCAAATTTGTAACACAACGGTTACCATACGTGCATGCTACGGGACTTGAAATCTTCAACACAAGTATTTATAAAACTCACAACTACTCAACTAGCACAAATCTAATATCACCATCTTTATATCTCAAAACAATTATCAGGTATCAAACTTCTCATAGTATTCAATGCACCTTTCTATGAAAGTTTTTATTATACCAATCTTGGATGCCTATCATATTAGGACCAATTTTATAGCCAAAGAAAATTACCATGCTGTTCTAAAGGACTCTCAAAATAATACAAGTTAAGCATGAAAGATCAATAATTTCTATAAAATAAAACCACCACCATGCTCTAAAAGATATAAGTGAAGCACTAGAGCAAATTATCTAGCTCAAAATATATAAGTGAAGCACATAGAGTATTCTAATAAATTACGATTCATGTGTGTCTCTCCCAAATGGTGTGTACAGAAAGGATTATTGTGGTAAACTAAAAAGCAAAGACTCGAATCATACAAGATGCTCCAAGTAAAACACATATCATGTGGTGAATAAAAATATAGCCTCAAGTAAAGTTACCGATGGATGAAGACGAAAGAGAGGATGCCTTCCGGGGCATCCCCAAGCTTAGGCTTTTGGTTGTACTTGAATTTTACCTTTGTGTGCCTTGGGAATCCCCAAGCTTAGTCTCTTGCCACTCCTTATTCCATAATCCATCAAATCTTTACCGAAAACTTCAAAACTTCACAACACAAAACTCAACAGAAAATCTCATGAGCTCCGTTAGTATAAGAAAACAAACCACCACCTAAGGTACTTTAATGAACTCATTATTTATTTATATTGGTTTTAAAACTACTGTATTCCAACTTCTCTATGGTTCATCCCCTCCGATACTAGCCATAGATTTATCAAAATAAGCAAAGAACACACGAAAAATAGAATATGTCAAAAACAGAACAGTCTGTTGTAATCTGTAGGTTTCGAATACTTATGTAACCCAAACAATTCTGAAATAAATTTGTGGACTCTAGGAATTTGTCTATTAATCATCTCCAAAAAGAATCAACTTAATCGCACTCTCCAGTAAAAAATGACAGCAAATCTCGTGAGCGCTAAAGTTTCTGTTTTTACAGCAAGATCGCAAAAACTTCCCCAAGTCTTCCCAAAGGTTCTACTTGGCACAAACACTAATTAAAAGCATGAAACCACATCTAAACAGAGGATAGATGAATTATTTATTACTAAACAAAACCAAAAAGCAAGAAAAAAATTAAAATTCGGTTGCCTCCCAACAAGCGCTATCGTTTAACGCCCCTAGCTAGGCATTGACAAGTTCGATGATGCTCACATGAAGGACAAGAATTGAAGCACAAAGAGAGCATCGTAAAACACGTGATAAACACATCTAAGTCTAACATACTTTCTATGCATAGGCATCTTATAGGAAAACAAATTATCAAGGAAAGCAAAAACTAGCATATGCAAGGAAGCGGAAAGAAACAATAGCAATCTCAACCTAACAAGAGGTAATTTAGTAACATGAAAATTTATACAACCATATTTTCCTCTCTCATAATAATTACATGTAGGATCATAATCAAATTCAACAATATAGCTGTCACAAAACATATTGTTAGCACGATCCACATGTATGCAAAGTTGACACTCTTCCAAAATAGTGGGATTAACATTAACTAAAGTCATGACCTCTCCAAACCCACTTTTATCAAAAACATCATAAGATTGAACATTCTCCAAATATGTGGGATCTAAAGTTGACACTTCTCCATACCCACTTCAAATAATATTTCAAACACTATTATCAATCTCATATTCATCATGGGGCTTAAATAAATTTTCAAGATCAAGAGAAGAATCACCCCAATCATGATCATTGCAACAAATAGTAGTCATAGCAAAACTAGCATCCCCAAGCTTGAGGTTTTGCATATCATTAACACAATTGACATTAAGAGAATTTATAATAGCATCATTGCAATCATGCTTTTCTTCGAAGGAACTATCAAATATGGGTGCAATAGCAACGATCTCATGTTTAACACAAGGAACTATAGCAAATTCTTCTTCATAAATATTGGCATCATGGCCACAAGAATAGCAAGCATCATGTTCATCAAGGGATATTTCAATCAAATCATTGGAATCATAATTATCTATAGATTCTTGCATATCATTATTTTCTTCCGGAGGAACGGTCATTCTTTCAATAAATTCTTTGACATAGACATTATGAGCATAGTTTTCATAGAAATATTTAAGTATGTCAAAATTTTCAGATTCGTAGAGGGTAAAATCATACTTTTCAATGAAATAAGAAACTTCATAAGCATCCTTAAAAGCAACACATTCTTCAATTAGTTCGACAACGTAGTAACTATAAACACCCTTTGCATATGAAGATAAGATTCCATTATCATTAAACTCACATAGGTAGGGGAGGTGTTTTTTAGGGTTCTTAGATCAACAAGTAAAATCATAAATTTCACAAAGATTCCAAGCATAACATATCAATCTGTTTATTTGATCCCATAAGAGTCTCCCCTTTTCAGACAAACGGTGACGCACAAAATGAGCATGCTCATCTAAAGATTTCCCCTGAACTAGGCTAGTTGGGGTTTTAGCACGAGCGCATAAGGATCGAAGATGATCCAAGTAGAACACTTTAAGTGGATCCATATCAATAGATTTTTAGCAAGAAAAGATGCAAGCAAATAGAATGCACATGGAAACACAAACAAAGATACATACGGGAAGAAGGCAAAGAAAAGTCAAAGGTGAAGTCGGAGAGAAGAAAACGAGAGGCAAATGGCAAATAATGTAATGCGAGGGATAAGAGTTCGTGATGGGTACTTGGTATGTCTTGACTTGTGCGTAGATCTCCCCGGCAACGGTTCCAGAAATCCTTCTTGCTACCTCTTGAGCACTACGTTGGTTTTCCCTTGAAGAGAAAAGGGTGATGCAGCAAAGTAGAGTAAGTATATCCCTCAGTTTTTGAGAACCAAGGTATCAATCCGGTAGGAGACTACATCAAACCTGTTTGAATAACCATCAGCTTTTTTTACAATAGAGTTGTTTGACATGTACCTACATCAAACCTGTTTGAATAATATAATGACTTTTTGTCAAATCGATTGTTTGGTGAGGTAGTTTTTCTTAAATTAATGTAAATCTCATATGGTGCCCTCAATTACAATTAGTAAATATAAGATGGCGAGGTGTGCAGATCACTGGCTGATGTTGTGGTGTGATTCATTTTCTCGCTTCAGGTAAAGAGCCAATGTGCTTGTACGGGTACCCGGATGGTAGTTGGGAGTTGACGCTGCCGGAGGAGATGGTGCCGCCAGGCCTGCCGGTGCCGACACGAGGCATCAACCGCCGGCGAGATTATATGAACCGTTTTGACTACCTGACACTCGTCGCCCACCACTCCGACTCGTGGCTCATGGCCGTCACCTTTTTCTTGTCCACTTATCTCGCTGCCAACCAAAGGTATGTTACTACTATTGTTGTTGCTGCTACTACTACTATCACCACCACCACCACCACCATCACCACCACTACTACTACTTCGTTTCACAAACAGTTTTTTGAGCACTTAACATTTAGGACATTTATATGGGCAATCTACCTCCGAGAAACGTAACCAATAATTTCACAACACATACACTAGTAGAAAATAGGGCTTTGGTCCAGGCCAGGTCAGCCCATTAGTCCCGGTTCAGTCCAGAACCGGGACCAATGGGGGCATTGGTCCCGGTTCGTGAGCCCAGGGGGCCGGCCGGGCCACGTGGGCCATTGGTCCCGGTTCATCTGGACCTTTTGGTCCCGGTTGGTGGGATGAACCGGAACCAATGGGCCTCGCTCCTGGCCCACAACCATTGGTCCCGGTTCGTGCCTCAAACCGGGACTAATGATTAGACCTTTAGTCCCGGTTTGAGGCACGAACCGGGACTAATGGGGTTGAGACCTTTAGTCCCGGTTCATGCCACGAACCGGTACTAAAGGTCCCATTTTCAAACTCTACCCCCCCCCCGGTGGATCGCCTTTTCAGTTTAAAAAAATAAAAGAAAATGATGGAAATGTCAAAAAAATAAAAGAAAATAAGTTTCCCATGTGATATGTGGTCTAGTTGTTGGGAAAATTTGCAAATGTGAATTTTGACTTTATTTGCAAAATCTCTCTGAAATTTGTAAAAACGGGCATAACTTTTGCATACTAACTCGGATGGAAAAGTTTTTATATGAAAAATCATCTACTTGAAAAGTTACATCCGAATTTAACGGGGGGAACCCCGTTAAACATTTTCAAAATCCTCAAAAACCTAATAGAAAAAAAGTTACGGGGCTTTTAAGATCTAGAGTGAAAAAAATCGAAAAAAATTCAAACAGTGGGCAAACTGTGGTCAAACAATGGTCAAACTAATTATTCTAGAATATTAGTGTTACTAAATAATTATTTCAGTTATTTCAATTTTGGTCAAATCTGGTCAAACTGTGGTCAAACAATGGTCAAACTAATTATTCAAGAAATATTAGTGTTACTAAATAATTATTGTTTTTTAAAACAATAGTTTCAAAATAAAACTATGAAATGTGTCACTTCATGCTCAAGCAAAATTCCTGAAGGTTAATAGGATTGACATCTTAGTATTGTTAGGAAAACAACAAGTGCAGACTTGGAGCGAGGGAGAATAGAACCCGGAAGTTAAGCGTGCTCAGGCTAGGGGAGTGGGAGGATGGGTGACCGTTCGGGAAGTTAGATGATTTGGAATGATGAGGGGTGATTAGAGGATAAATTGAGAAGTGATGAGGGGTGGTGATTACAGACTAGGGGTGTTACCAACCGGGACTAAAGGTGGAGCTCCACGTGGCCGCGCCCTTTAGTCCCGGTTCTGGATTGAACCGGGACTAAAGGAAGAGGCATTAGTACCGACCCTTTAGTCCCGGTTCCAGAACCGGGACTAAAGGCCCTTATGAACCAGGACTGAAGGCCCTTTTTCTACTAGTGATAAAGCAAGTGCATGTAGAAGAATCTTTGAATGCGGCAAAAAGCACAAAAACCTGTAACTTCTATCTAACAAAACTGAATGTAATTCCTATACTTTTAATCAAGAGTATAGAAGATTCTATTTTTTAACATAATATCTTGTTTTTCCCATTTAACAAATACGAGAGAGAATACAGCTTCAACAGAACAGTAGTCCTGCAGAACCAATTATTAGAGCCTCAGCATTAAGAATGTCATTATGTTTTTGTGCTTATATAGTTCCTCCATGCATCAAGAATGTCATGTGTTACATATTGCTTGCGAAGCCAATTGCTGATTTGGTGATGTTGGTTTACTTTCTCGTTCAGGATACGTTTATTTGATATGGTAAACGAGATGCGAACAGTCCATGACGAATACTATCTCTCTTATGGTCTTCCTTGGCTATCAACATTTGCGCGTTACAATGCAAAGAGGGAGTCGAACGCACCAACTCAAGAGAATGTGTCCAATCCACATGTAGACTCTATCACACCTGCTGAAGAGAACGTGCCACCTTCTCAAGACTCGATGCAAGTTTTGTCTGCTCCAAACAGGGACTCTAGGAAGCCTGCTGAAGACAAACAAACGGATAATGAAGTTACCGACTTTTGCGGATCTTGTAATGCTCCGTATCATGCCAATGCCTTTTGGATTGGTTGTGACGAATGTGACCAGTGGTTCCATGGCAAATGTGTGAACGTAACTGCCTCTGAAGCAGAACATATCAAAGAATACAAGTGTCCTGACTGCATCCGCGAGGTGATCGGAGAGTAGGATATAATATGTGCACCATTCCTTTATTTTAGGGTATGCAGTCACCCTTTGTATGAAAAATGATTAACTAGAAAGGTAGTGAGAGAGGCATTACATTCTTTTCCCATTCCGTTGGGATATATTTAAGAATTCAGTTTACAATGTCTTGACTCTTGAAACAGGCTTTCGCCTTGCTATATTAATATAGCAACCACCTGACAGAACTGTGATATCACCGATGGGCAAACACGACAATCAAGCCCAAAAAGAGAAACAAATGCCAAAGCGATGATTTCCAGCAACCGGCGCAACGCTCTTATGCCTCTGAATTCCACCACGCTCCTATGCCTCTGAATTCCCGCATACCAAACAACACCTTCAAGAAGTACTATGACGACAATGATGCTGCTGCCCAGACAGATCCTCGGATTTCTGCCGGTACACGGAGAGGAGTGCCGACAGGGTACACCTGACGCCCTTCAAGAAGGGAGGCGGCGCCCACAAGCGTCACCATGGCGCCCACAAGCGTCACTGTGTTGGTGCCGGCTGAACCGACAAAGATTTTTCCCGACCCCCGCACCGCTGGTAACTGCAGACTAAACATGGTAGTGTAGCACTTTCGCAGAAGTATGCCAATGAGTAGTCGTCACAACAAAGAGCTGAGAAGAGTATTATGATGCGTTTCTGTCACACACACAAGGCCTCATAGCTCTTGTGTGAAGTACTGCCTGGGCTTCTTCAAATACTACTACTGTCGTCATAACTGTGTTTATTTCTTATTAGGCATAGGACAAAATGTATTGAGTTAAACAACTAAGGGCATTTGTGGCCGTACTTTTAGATCCTGCTGTCCCAGAATTCTTTAATCCGTTTTTAATAAAAAATTGTAAATACGGCGGACATGAAATCTCAGATCAGTTTTTCATGAAGAAAAAATATTCATCAAAATCCAGTGCTATTGCACGGGGTAGCGTAGTTCTGTATTGAAACAAAGAGGAATTTAGGCCAATAGTTTGATCAGTTACTTTCAAACATATTTCTTTGGGAAAAAGGTTATTTTCAGATATACGACCGTGTTTATTTTTGTATTAGACAAAGGAAAAAGAGTATCGAGTTATAAACAACACCGTCCATTAGTGGTTGTATTTTTTGCATGCATAGACTTTTCCAATTGACAAGTGTGTGAAATCAATGCGCCTGATATATATTCTTGGTGTGCCATGCCCCAATAATTCCAGATTGATAGAAGATGTAACATTATAGCAATTTTATGAAGTCTACATGTGTACTGGTGGGCTATAGTATTGCGAATGCGAAATTCTTTGGTGGATGTACTCCGTCCATTTCAAAATATAGTGCGTCCGTGTTTTTCGAGGTCCAACTTTGACCATTAATTTAATCAACGAGACCGACTGCGGCAGGAGAAAAAATTATATAATTGAAAACTTGTTTTGAATACGAATTCACTGGTATAACTTTTGCTCCCGCCGCAGTCGGTCTTGTTGGCTAAACTTATGGTCAAAGTTGAAGGACCAGAATAGAGGAAGCACTATATTTTGGAACGGAGGGAGTATAATTTTGTGTCCTTTTATATCCTAAAGAAATATGATGGGGTTTGGTCTTAAGTTTATTACAGACATTGGACACTTGTCGCCGACAAACCTTCAACTTTTTTGGATCATATATTTTCTAGGATTCGATCATGCATTAATTTTATAAGAGTACATGAGGGCAATCATTTTCTCCTGGCAATGAAGAGTATCCATGCACTGTATTATATTTTGAAATATTTGTAATTTTTAAGCCGCATATATTACATACATATTTTTCACTAAACAACATCAGATAAATGACATAGTTTTCTATTAATTTTAGTAACGATCAAATAAAAAAACAAAATTGCTTGGAATATGGATTCTAGCTAATTTCCACTGGCAATGCACAGTGTATATAAACATATATACTTGTGTGCACACATGCGATCTTTTCACGGAAGATATAGAGAGGGCGAGCTTAATTTTTTAAATTCACCAAAAGTAGAGAGATGTGTATAATTTTGGCAAAAATAGAGATCTGTATATTTATCATGCCTCGGAACAGGATTGAAGTACCGGGAAATTCCAAGCCTGCAGCCAATGGTATGAACCACGCCAACACCAGCCATATGCATGGCATGGGTGCTTCATGCAAAAAACTGTTATAACTATAGTGACAAAATTGTACCGCCCAAATCTAAAACAAACACGCAAACTAATAATCCAATCTACGGCATTTTTTTTACAATAGACATGATTGACTCTATCACACCTGCTGAAGAGAACGTGCCACCATCTCAAGAGTCGATGCAAAATTTATATTCTCCAAACAAGGACTCTAGGAAGCCTGCTGAAGACAAAGAAAATGATCATGAAGTTACATACTTGTGTGAAACCCGTAGTGCTCAGTACCATGCCAACGCCTTTTGGATATGCTGTGACACATGTGACCAGTGGTTCCATGGCAAATATGTGAACATAACTGCCACTGAAGCAAAACATCTCAAAGAATTCATGTGTGCTGACTGCATCGGCGAAGAGATCGGAGAGTAGGATATAATGTGTGCATGCTTCCTTTATTGTTGTGTATGCAGTTACCGGCCCTTTGTATGAAAAATGCTTAACTACGTACAAAGGTAGTGAGAGAGGCATTACATTCTTTTCGCATTTCGTTGGGATATATTAAAGAATTCATGTTACAATGTTAACCTGATAATGTAAGAGAAGTATGTTTTTTTTAAAATTAGCCCAGATGAGCGCTTCTATGCTCTTTTAATATTTGTTTGCACCAATCTTGAAGAGCTCCGAGGCACTAATTGCTGCAAGAACAAACTTCCACTTGTGAGATGTAGTGTAGACGTGTATAACGTGGACTTAAAGCTCCTCAAATGTTAAAAATAGATTATGTGAGCTTTAGAGAAAAAATGAATGAATAATAGTAACATAAAATTATTAATAATGATAAAAACAATTCATCGAACAGTGACTATATGAGGAACAAATTTCTGCACAACGTGTGAAAAAGCTTGCAGGGCCTAGATCTTCACCTCTCATCCACAGGGTAAACAGCATCGATCTGGAGTTCTGCAAGTGTGTAACAGGAAGGGAGCCTTGGAAGCTCATGTAGCGGCAGCTTGCCGGCCATCTGTGTACGCCAAGATAGCTAGCTCTGGGAGGCATTGGTCTCGGCGGCAACAATTAGTTCATATATTCCATGTTCGATGCTAGCCGTAAGATCAACTCCTCCAATAGAAACTAGTAGTACACCTTGCATTACTATGGACTACAGTGCATATAAATGAATCATACAGATGTTTAAAGTCGTCTCCAAGATCGAATATTATTTCCCTCTCATAAGTCATAAGTCCGAACACATTCAGACATAAATGGGTGCCCAGCTCCCCAAAATCCAACCGTCTGAACAGTCCGGGCTCCCCAAATCGAGTCCATATGTGGAGAAGAAATATGGTTGTCTGAACTATCTGTCATGTTATCTCAAACACGCGGTCCCAACACAACAAATCCACCCTTGGACACACCATTCCCTTTTCCTGCCAGACCCTCCCCCTTCCCGCTCGTTTTCCCGTTGTAGCGGGATATTTCTTGCTGGAGCCCTCTTTTTTGAAATTTGATGAAGCCCACCTCGCTTTCGTCATGGCACATTTTCTCCTTCAGACTGTACTTCGACAAAGACAACCTAGGAGAAGACCCCCGCCAATCACCCCGCTCGCCCTCATCCTCCCCCCCCCCCCCCCACCCCGCGGTGTCTGTGTTGATCCGCCAACGCCATAAAGGGGGACGAGGCATGTGCCGCCCAGGACGCCCCTCCAAGAAGGCAGACCCCATATCTGCTGAGCCATTGCCACGTTGTAACATATAGTTCAATCTTGTGCATGACCACGAAACAAAAATATAATGTCTTTTGTTGGGCATGCAACTGATACACCACCGTGTCCATTATTAACTCTTGAATCAACCAACCAAAGCATTTACCCTCCTATCCTTGCCAAGAAAATGTATGACTTGATGAAAATGAATGAACCACCCTCTCATACAATTTTCTGCAAAGCCATCTCTAGTGAAAGGAAATTCCCCGCATTTTTAATGTAAGGAAAATATTCCACCTAGACAGCCTTGACTGAACATACCAACTCTACCCCCATCCCGCTCACTCTCAACCCTCACTTTTATCACAAAATCCACGAACTCATGTTTTAAATGAGCCAGCGATCAATGCCACCGTGGGAGGCCAGCATCAAGGGGCAAAGACGGCAACCGCCTTAGCTTAGTGCTAATTCAACCCGTGGTGACTAACTTAATTTAATTCCGTTGGTCACTAGCTAACTTAATTTAATTCCGTTCACTTGACGTCTCGCACACTAATTCTACCCATGACCAGTTCTGCTCTAGCCATTCTAAGTAAAACACAATGGTAGCATGCCCCCTTGAGAAGTTATGTCGGTAAAGTGTTTGATGAGGGAGAACCAAGACACACCTCCATTGTTGATGTCCCTCTCTTCTTCATTTGGTGCCTTTCATCAGCTGGCCCGATGAACAACCTAGATCCCATGATGGCGGAGCTGCACACCGGCGATGGCCGCTCGGCCCGGACGTGGCATTGACCCGTTGTCATCAAAGTTGAGTACCAAGGGGCTACATAACCATGGTTCACTGTCCCATGAGTCCCTCCATTGTGTGGCGGTCCTCTTGGCCATCTCGGCTTTACTGATGATGAGTGGGTGGTGCTAACCACGACAGGATGGGGGAATCGGGGTTGAGGCAGATGACGTGGATGAACTGATCGTGTCAGAGCTTGTTCATGAGCACGAGGTGGCGTGAAACACTAATTGTGTGGGGTGTAGTATTTTTGTTTGTGTATCTATTTATATATGCAAAAAAAACTCGTTGTTCTAGTTTCCACTAAAATGGAATATACTCTCGCTACTGTGATTATATGCATATAAGCAGAAATATGTTTGATTATTATTTTGGACCACATGCATAATTAAGATTAAAATCTAAAAAGCTATCGTGCGAGACACCTCTGTTAATTTCTCCACCAATCATCAATGGCTACACCATTCTATCTCATTTCATTTTACATAGATAGACGACATTGCTAAGCTGCAACGAAAACCAACAGTGTGTTATATGTAGTGTTCACACCGTACACACTCACAGTTGCATCACCGGAAGGCCAAAAATCTGTGAATGTACATGGAAAATAAACGTTATAGTGGACGTGTTGTGTAAACCCAATCCTTGGCATCTCCCGCTTGCCACCATCTCCATCTCCACCCAAAATCTGCACTCATCACATGTTTACAAGAATGAATTAAGGAGATGAGTGGTAAGGAACATGTGAGTGCATCTGGCAAGTGGGAACACATTAGCTTGGTTCTTTCATGCCCTATCTTGTTTTGATCCAGCTGAAAGGTTGGCATTATTCCTGTTCTTTCTAGCTGAAAGGTTGCTATCCAGCTAAAACCACCATGTTAGTTACTGAGTTCTTTCTATTGCTAAACGAAAGACTGACACGTTGTTTAATTTTCCGACCCAGGGGGTGGGGGACGGTGGTAGGTGGTGGGGGGGGGGGGGGGGGGGGGGGGCTCCAGGAACATTCGCACATAAATTTGTTCAGTCAAGATAGTGCATCATATCTCCAAATACTTCAAGGTCAATCTAAATGAAATTCAGAACTACATATGACAGAATTACCTGCACGGGAAGATCATGAAATAATCTACATAAAATTCAGATTGGTTGAGCTACCTCGTGGTAGGACCAGAAAATCAATCCTTACTATGTCAGGCTCTTCCCTGTCATATCTTCCATTATCTGAACCACCGAGTTTCAGAAGAACATAATTATATGCCAGATCGCTCAATCCTGATGAAGAAAAATTCAATAGTTAATTGCATTAAAGTTTTCGATACAATAGTATGTTGTACAAAAATGAGTTAAATGAAGCACTATATGTTAGTATTATAAGATGTTGCCGCTGTTCATACCAGGTAGTTTGGATGACCGTCTGTAGAAAAAAAAGTCTTAATTGCCAGATTTGCTGCCACTACAAGGTACTTCTTGAAATACACAGTAAATGCCATCTGATGTTTGCTAAGTGTAAATTCAGTCTTCTAATACTATCACACAGTGAAGGCCATAATGTGGGATCGACATAGTAAAGGCCATAAGTGATTGCTTACTGTAATTAAATAATAAGGACAGGTAGCATTTAATACATATTGTTCCATGTCAGTCTTCTAATCCTATCACACACACACACACACACACACATGTAATATAATCATTCATGGAGTCGTAGCAAGAAGACAAGGGAGGGTGGGATCTGGGAGCGAAACCAAACCTGTTTGGGCTCAAAGCCGAGACGGCGCACGATAGGCTGCTGCACTTCCTCGTCATTCCAACTTCTTCGGCATATATACCTCAGACATGATCCTGTAGGTGCCTGGGATCACAAAACCACATGGAGTAGTTGGCGAAGCATACCCTTCTTGTCATCATATGCAGTCGAGCACAAAGACGACCTCACATGTAGTGTCGCCAAAAACGTGCTCCCCCTCACAAGCGCATCAAATTACCGCTACATTGAAATGTCGTCACCCTTGATCCTTGGCGGCTGCGGCATAGAGGAACGTCCAGAGAGGTAATTCGAAGGCAGAGTCAGTGGCGCCGAGAGCGTTGCTGTGAGAGGATAGCAGGGGAGCGGCAGCGGTTGGAACCCTTGCCGGGTCGGGTGTGGGGGAGAGGGATGTGTGGGGCCAACTTCAGTCAGGGAGCGAACAGTCAGGGTGAAAAAAACCGACTGTGAGAGAACCCTATGTGGCGCTCTCCTCACGTGACAAGGAAGAAATGGTCTAGTCGGAATCGGGGAGATTGCTTATTTTTGTGGGATGGATGAAGTAGCGAATAGAGAATTGGATGAGTCGGTAGGAGGCGCGTAGGTGGGGATTACATGAGAGGGGAGGTCGAACGAGGAGGGCTGAAGGAGGTTGAGGGGAGATGGGGTTTATTTGGAAAAATGCGGTGGGTTGAAAATTAATGGGAAGGGTGCAACATACGCGGGAGCGGAGGTCAAACGGAACAAACGAAACAAGAAAAAAACATATGCGGTGAAAACAGAGATATGTGGGTGGGATTGAAGAAAAAATATCTACGGAAAGTTGTGATTATGATTCAATACTAGAGATGACGATAGATAATAAATAGCGTAGTGCGCGGGATTAGCTATTCATTATTCAGAAATATCTACTTTTGTTTTAAAAGGTTATCGAGAAAAATCTTCTGTCTGTCTTTAGGAATGTGATATCACTTATATGTTGCGATGTCCAAATTTTGAATTACCCTATATTTACATGATTTGTTTGAATCGACATCTGCCAAATCAAGAAGGAAAAAAATGAAAAGGAAGGTTGGGTGAATAGATCCGGGTTTTTGGTGGGAGGGAGAAAAAACCAACATGGAGCGTGGTGATAAGTTGAGGTGAAATAAACCATGCATACCGACCTACCAACTCCCCTTTTAGGAGTGCAGATTTGGAAGGTTATCGAGAAAAAAATCTTTAGTATATCTTTTAGGAAGGTGACCTTACATATATAATGTTTCTAAATTCTTATTATTTACCTAATATTTACATGATTGAATTGAATCGGCACCTACCAAAGCAAGCATGAAAAAAATGAATCCGAAGGTTGGGTGGATCGATCCGTTTTTTAGTGGCAGTGAGAAAAAAATCAGCATGGAGGGGGCGGTGTTCACCAACTCCCCTTTTAGGAGTAGAGATGTAATAATAGAGATAATGATAGATAATAAATGTGATAGGATGTGGTATTATCTATTTCTTATTGAGGAATATCTTATTTTGATTTGGAAGGTTATTGAGAAAAATCTTCTCTTTGTCTTTTATGAAGGTTATCTTACATATATGGTACGATTTCGGAATTCTTAATTAGATAATATTTACATGGTTGAATTAAATTAGCACCTGCCAAAGAAGGCACGAACAAGTGAGGGGAGGATCAGGAAAATTGATTTGGTATCAAGAGGTAGCCAGAAAAACCAACATGGAGGGAGTGCTGGGCGGTGAGGCAAAAACAAAAACCATGGATACTATCCTGCCAACTGGCCTTGTAAAAGTAGAGATATTGAGAGCGCTTTGCGTTAAGGACTATGAACTCAAGATTCACGTGGTCTGATTTAACCCTTCGGTCCGATGGACCGGACCTGGATGTTGGCACCTGTGGATTAACTGGATAGCCCACATAAACATTAGGGTCCACCGGGGACATAATGTTTCGACCCGAAATCCTATTCCGTGCCTTAAGCGCCGAATATAGGTATTTTGGTACAGGGTGCACACCCTCCCTGTACCCTAGGTTTCTATAGCGGGCCGGCCCATGTGCTCCTTCTCTGTTTCTATAAAAAGAAAAAAAGTGCGTGCTACCCAGGATTCAAACCCGCGATGCGGGTCTTAGGATTTCAACCCCATAACCACCCGACCAACTGATCTCAAGTATTACATAGTGGTTTCTTTGGCCTTTTCTTCTTTCTTTCTTATTTTTCTCTGTCCCTTTTACATTTTTTTTCAAAGTCACACACTTTTTTTTGTGAAAGAAATTCGTGAAACTTTTTCTTGATAGTAGATTCACTTTTTTGAATTCGATGGACTTTTTTCAAAACTAATGAACTTTTTCAAATTCAATGAACTTTTTCGAATTCGATGAACTTTTACAAGCTCGATGAACTTTTTTCAAAACCGATGAACTTTTTTGCAAACTAGATGAACATTTTTCAAAACTGATGAACTTGTTTTCAAATTTGATGAACTTTTTTTCTAATTTTCTGAACTTTTATGAAAATTCATGTACATTTTTTAATTCATGATTTTTTTCAATTTTTTCCCTTTTTTATTTTTCAATAACAAGGCTTTTTTGACAAGTGCTCGTAAGAAAAAAAAAGGCGACCAAGGAGCGGTCGAGCGAGCATCATTCAAGAGAATGGGCCACGGCCCACTAGGGGGGCGCGCGTGATCGCCAGGAAAGTGATCGGGCACTGAAGGCGCCAACGAAGAGGTCTCCCTTTCGACCATAGGGTCGAACCACTCACTATTAGTCATGACATCATAGCCGCCGCCAGCCAAGCACCTGCAATTTTCGCCGCGCCAACGCACACACCTCAGCTTGCGTCGCCGCACCTGCGACGTGTCCGTCTCGGCATCATCCATGGCACCATGTCGCACCGCCCTCCAGGCAACTCATACCGCGGCTCCGCACCGCAGCCACAACCACGCTGGCCATTCTTGACTGCTAGAGTGAGCGCTCAGCAAGCCGGTGCTTGCCCTGCAGCTCATGATGCGAGACGGCTACACGTCTGTCTTGTCATTGTCTGCGACACCATAGCTACTGCCACGCCGCTACATGCTGCTGCTTGAGGCATGAGAGCATCTACAACTGGAGTCCTCATATATCCGCCCCAAACGATCGGGCATCTTGCCTAGTACATCCCAAACACAAAATTGCGACCCAACTAGACTTGTCAAATCTAGCCCAAATACCAGGACTGACCGGCACTTCCCATAGCAAACACATATCTCGGGCGGATATGAAGATGTCCAGACATGTACATCGCTTAGGACAGACCGCAAGGGTCCATGCAGACAAAAGCGTAAACCAGTGGTCTTACGTGTGCCTGCTTAGTTCATCGATGAGGACGCATTGGCGTCGTGTGGTGCCGCTCTAGCATGCCATGTGAGGATACATGTCCGGCTATGTAAGCCAGACGGCAAAAGCCCAACCATAGACCGCCTCCATTTCTTCCCCCTCCTCCCCTCCACCGCCGTGACATTCAATCCATCCATCAGCCGCTAACCACTAGTTACAACATGCTGACTCTCGAGCGGCAGTTGTAGCTGCTAGAGGAGATCCAGGGCAGGCGCGAAGATCGGATCACATCTAGCCTGCCTCTGGATTCAGTGTAGCGCGAGGCGGAGGAGGTGGAGGCAAAGAAGGAGGATGTGGTCATAGAGGAGGAGGTGGAGGAGGACTCAGAGGAGGCGCATCAGGCAGATTTGGCATCTACCGGCTTCGCCATGGTCGACGCCCGGAGTTCGAGGTGGCCCCGACAAAGGAGGCAACAGATCATCATGCCATTCTTCACTCCCGAGGAGGAACCGAAGGTTCGCCCAGCTGCCAATGACCATAACAATGGCGACCCCGACATCAATTTCATCCACATATCTGACGAGAAGGATGAGTAGTGTAGATGGTAGTTGGTAGTACAAAGATCTTGCTTTTTTGGATGGTTTTGTATGAAAATGCTAATTGAAAAATGCCTACTATGGTTGTTGGAGTTGTCATGTGGGGTCTGACCGGTCACTATCCACGGACGTGGCCGGGCGTGTTCGGAGGCGTTCGGCAACTCAAATTAGGTATCTGTCATTGTAGATGCTCTAACGAAGTGATACGTCTCCAGCGTATATATAATTTTTTATTGCTCCATGCTATGATATTATCTATTTTGGATGTCAATGGGATTTATTTTACACTTTTATATCATTTTTGGGACTAACCTACTAACTGTAGGCCCATCCCAAATTCCTGTTTTTTTGCCTATTTTAGGGTTTCGAAGAAAAGGAATATCAAACGGAGTCCAAACGGAATGAAACCTTCGTGAACGTGATTTTCTCAACAAACGGGATCCAGGAGACTTGGAGTGGGCGTCAAGAAACAACGGAGGAAGCCACGAGGCAGGGGGCGCGCCTACCCCCTATGCGGGCCCTCCACCCTCGTGGGCCCTCCTTTGCTCCACCGACGTACTTCTTCCTCCTATATATATATCCACATATCCCCCAAACATCCAGGAGCACCACGAAAACCTAATTCCACCGCCGCAACCTTCTGTACTCGAGAGATCCCATCTTGGGGCCATTTCCGGAGCTCTGCCAGGGGGGGGGGCATTGATCACTGAGGGCCTCTACATCAACTCCATGGCCTCTCCGGTGATGTGTGAATAGTTTACTTTAGACCTATGGGTCCGTAGTTATTGGCTAGATGACTTCTTGTCTCTCTTTGGATCTCAATACAAAGTTCTCCTCGATCTTCTTGGAGATCTATTCAATGTAATCTTCTTTTGCGGTGTGTTTGTCGAGATCCGATGAATTGTGGGTTTATGATCCAGATTATCTATGAACAATATTTGATTCTCCTCTGAATTCTTTTATGTATGATCGGTTTATCTTTGCAAGTCTCTTCGAATTATCAGTTTGGTTTGGCCTACTAGATTCATCTTTCTTGCAATGGAAGAAGTGCTTAGCATTGGGTTCAATCTTGCGGTGCCTGATCCCAGTGACAGAAAGGGAACCGACACGTATTGTATTGTTGCCATCGAGGATAAAAAGATTGGGTTTATATCATATTGCATGAGTTTATCCCTCTACATCATGTCATCTTCCTTAAAGCATTACTCTCTTCTTATGAACTTAATACTCTAGATGCATGCTGGATAGCGGTTGATGTGTGGAGTAATAGTAGTAGATGCAGAATTGTTTCGGTCTACTTGTCGCGGACGTGCACTACAAAAAAAGAGACATCCATGACATTTTGGGCCGAACGAAAAAAAATTATGTCATACATATGACACTTCTATGACGATAATTGTGACAAAACCTAGTATCATCATAGATGTGGTGGGCTCCTACTTCTATGACGAAAAATCATGATAGAAAATGGGCTTTTCGTCCTGGGCGGGCCGGAGACGCAGCTGCATGACATTCTTTGGGCCGTCCATGACGGAAAAAACCATGGTAGAAGCGAGGGGGAGGAAATTTTCGGGGAGTTACCAGTTACGGTGGGAGGTCAGGGGCCGAGCGATGCGCGTTTCTCGTACACGTACGCGCGTGTGTGCGAGGCGTTGGCTCGAACTGAACCCGAGCGAGGCGTTGGGCTCTAACTAAACCTGAGCGATTGCACTATAGGCTACGAGTTAATGAACCCGAGCGATCGATCGATGGTTGTTAACTAAACCCGATCGAGCGATTCCTTCTCTACTGCTGCTAACTGAAGCCGATCGATGTTGCCTCTTGGATGAACAATGAGCGTTGTGGGGGGGGGGTTGGATGAATAGTGAGCGGTGGCGTTGCCTCTGGATGAACAGGACCCCGTGGTGTGGTGGAGGGCTAGATGAATAGTAGACGGTGGAGGGGTGCCCGTGGAGGGGTGGTTGAACAGGACCTCGTGGTGTGCAGGGTTGGATGAACAGTAGACAGTGGAGGGGTGGTTGAACAGTAGCCGGTGGAGTAGCGCGCGGTGGAGGCTGGATGAACAGGAGCTTGTGGAGGCTGGAGGAGGTCGACGGTGGAGATGAACAGTATCCCGTGGAGTCCCATTTTGCGGTACGCCACACCCCTCACGATGAACAGGACCCCTGTTTCGACCGTAGGAGGTCCATTTTGTCCGTTTTGCGGTACGCCACACCCTCCCGATGAACAAGACCACCGTTTCAACCGTAGGAGGTCTGTTTCGTCCGTTTTGCGGTACGCGACACCCCTCCTTGTCAACAGGACCCCCGTTTCGACCGTAGGAGGTCTGTTTCCTTCGTTTTGCAGTACGCCACCCCAGACCCCTCCCGATCAACAGGACCCCGTTCCGAACGTAGGAGGTCTGTTTCCTCCGTTGTGCGGTACGCCAGACCTCGTTTCCATCGCCGGTTCCGTCCAAGCCCTCCCGATGAACACGACCACGCATTCCGTTCCGACCAAGCCGGTTGGCTCCCACCCGTTCCGTTGCCTCCCGATGAACACGATGCATTCCGTTGCCTCCCCATGAACACGACGCATTCCATTGCCTCCCCATGAACACGACGACGACGTTGTTTCTCTGTTCCGACCCAGCCATGTACACGAGCCCTGGCCGTACGTATGCACGAGTAGGCGTTCGAGACCCCGCCCGTATGCACTTCCTTGCCTGCGAAGATGCAGCTGGTGGGTCCCAGCAGTCAGGGGGGCGAATCGTTTTTTTGCCCGGACGCAATTCGTTGCATGTGAAGATGTAGCTGGTGAGCCCAGCAGTCAGGGGTAAACGTTTTTTTCACGAAATACGGTGGCCCGTCCGGTGGGTCCCCGCTGTCAGGTGGAGGAATAGTTATTTTGCACGTAATATGGAGGCACTTCCTTGCTGCGGCCGGGGACCCAGCTGTTAGCCTCTCCACGTACAGTCCACGTCCGATGGAAGTCGTTCCTTAACCACGTTGACCACACCGCGCCGAGAGCACCAGGGCGGTGGACGACGGCGAGGCCTACGAAGGGGACGACGCGGAGCCGGGGAAGACGCGACAGTGGATGCCCACGCGTAGAGGAGTACGAGGGTTCACTGGTTCGCTGTGGTGTGAGGCTACCGTCGGCGCAGAATAACAGGGGGTGTCAGTCATTGACCACGTTGACCAGACCGCGCCGAGAGCACCGGGGCAGTGGACGACGGCGAGGCCTATAGGAAGGGAACGACACAGAGGCAGGGAAGACTCGGCAGTTGTTTCCCACGCGGAGGGTAGTACGACTGTACGAGGGTTTACTGGTTTGTGTGCCGTCGCCAGAGATAACAACAGGTGTGGGTGAGTAGAGGGATGGCTAGGCCAGCGATGGGAGTATGGTGAGGCGGTGAGGCCTGCGCGGCAGCACAGCCGGCCGCGGGGAGGAGGGAGCAGGCAGTCCCGCCGGCGCTTGTTTGAGCGGCTGGAGCAGGAAGAGCAGAGATTGAAGAAGCACGATGGCCGTTCGATGGACATCCAATAGTCACTGCTTGTGCGTCAACCTTTTTTTTATGAAAGCCTCAAATCTGTGGAAAACAACATACAACCCATCTGCATTATATCTAATAATTTACATCCCATTTGCTAATTCTTAAGATTTTTTTGGAGCCCGTATTCTTTTTGTTAGCATTACAGCCCATATTGTGGCCACGGTTAAAAAATTATACGAAATTTTGCATATTTCGGTGCGGTCCGAACTGTTTTTAATCCCGAAATTTCGACTCACGTTCAAACTGATTTTAAAAATAAATGTATATCAATATAAAATCCAACAAATTCTCCACGCATAAAAATTAATGTAATTTAAAATCTAGAAATGAAAAAAAAATATTTGAAACTAATTGCCGGTTTGATGTGTTTTAAATATGTACAGCCCATTTCTCATTACTGATGGGCCATTTTCTCGGCCAGCCGAATGAAAGCTCTCCTCGTCTTGAAAGATTTGCAGCCCAACAGGCCTGACAAAGCGACTTACTTGGCAAATCACAAAAAAACTGGGTTGTGGCCATGGACCCAGCTGTCAGCCTCTCCACGTATAATAATCTTCCGATGGAAGTTGTTCCTTGACCACGTTGACCATGCCACGCGAAGAGCACCACGGCGGTGGACGACGGCGAGGTCTAGGAAGGGGACGACGCGGAGCCGGGGAAGACGCGGTAGTGGAAGCCCGCGCGGAGAGGAGTACGAGGGTTCACTGGTTCCGTTGCGGTGTGAGGCTGCCGTCGCCGCAGGGCCTGGCCAGCAGTGGTATAGTAGGGGGCGGTGAGGCCTCCGCGGCAGCACAGCCGACCACGGAAGGCAGGAGCATGCGGCACGACCGGCGCTGCTTTGGGCGGCTGGAGCATGAAGACCAGAGGTTGAAGAAGCACTACGGCCGTTGGATGGACATCGTACGTTCACTGGAGCTAGAATCGTTCATATTGACTAAGTTGACAAAGCCCTTCGTCCCCGTCAGCTTAGTAGGCCCACAAGTCAGCCTCCCACCAAGGTGGGTCCCTGCTAGCCGGGGGAGTATTCATTTTTTTATGCGTAATTAGGAGGCACTTCCGATGGGTCCGAGCTGACAGCGGGGGGAACGTTTTTTTCACGAAATACGGTGGCCCGTCAGGTGGGTCCCAGCAGTCAGGGGGAATTTTATTTTATTTTTGCAAAATACGGTGGCCTGTCCAGTGGGTCCCTGCTGCCAGTTGGAGGAATCATTATTTTTCGTGTAATAAGGAGGCACTTACTTGCTGTGGCCGTGGACCCAGCTGAGACTCTCCACGTATAGTATACTTCCGATGGAAGTCGTTCCTTGACCACGTTGACCTCGCCATGTTCCGTTGCATGCATGTGTCCATGGGCGTGGTGCGTCCCCACTGTCAGCCTCTCACGTACAGTCATCATCCGATGACTCTCGATTGTTGACCAGGTTGACCACACCGTGCCGAGCGCACCCAGAATGGAACGACCTGGAGATGGAGAAGAAGGGGCAGTGGAGTCGTAGATGGAGAGGAGTGGGAAACTTCACTGCTTCGGGTGCGTGGCAGCACAGTCGCGGTGCCGCCCACGAGAGACAGGAGCAAGAACAGAGATTGAAGAAGGAGCACGGTTGTTGGATTAAAATCCAACGGTCCAGCTGCTAGAATCATTTGTTGATTAAGTTGACAAAGCCGTGCGTACACGTCCGCTTAGTAGGCCCACAAGTCAGTCACCAAATCTGACGGGTCCCAGCTGTCAACGGGATGAATAATTTTTTTTTGCAAAACAAGGAGGCACTTCCTTCCGTGCGAAGATACAGCCGGTGGGTCCCAGCTGTCAGGTGGAGGAAACATTTTTTTCATCTTAATAAAGAGGAACTTTCCTTGCGTGCGACCATGGACCTCGTGGGTCCCAGCCGTCAGGCTCTCCACGTATAGTCCTCTTCCGATGACTCTCGTTTGTTGACCACACTGCACCGAACGCAGCGAGGCGGTGGACGACGGCGAGGCTCCGGACGGGAACGACTCGGAGATGGGAAAACGCGGCAGTGGAGTCGCAAATTGAGAGGAGGAGAAGGGTTATAGCTGGTTCTCTTGCGGCGTGGGGCTGTAGTCTGTGGAGAATAACAGGAGGTGTCGAGGGGTGGAGGGATAGCCTAGCCGGCGGTGGGGTAGCGATTCACAGCGATGCATGCTAAGCAGAGCCGCTAGCCGCCGGAGGCCGGACCAGGCGGTCCTGGCGACGCTGGAGGAAGAAGACGAGTGATTGAAGGTGCATGCCAGCCGTTGGATATAAATCCAATGGCCGTGGATGACACGATCATTTGTTGACCAAGTTGACAACGCCCTGCGTAGGCTTCGACCTATTGGCCCACATGTCAGCCTGCAAAAATCTGGCATATATTTAACCCATGTTTTCTAGAATGTACAGTCCATTTGCTGGGCTGGGTGAACAAATAATTTCGCGTCAATCAGGCCCATTTATATATTCTAAGAAATCCCAGCCCATTTGCACATCCTTGAAATACACGTATTAGGTGGGCTTGTTATATGTATAATGTTATGTTAGAAGGAGCAATTAATATCAAAGAATAAACCGGAGAGGCACATTTTATATATATATAATTAAGAAATTAGCGAGTTATTGCTCAAAATAAAAATGAGCGTGTTATTATTAAATTGGTCCTTAAAATCTTCGCAAGCTTTTGTACGCAATCACCAGGATTTTCCTTGCCTGTGAATCAAAACAACCAGGATTTTCCTTGCCAACTTCCGTTAAACATTTACTTTTATAAGTTAATAACACGTGGGATGTTTTTATAATGTATATATAAGTCTCTATAAAATATACGATAATAGTAATAATATAAATCTTTCCCTAATAATAAAGCACGGATTGACTCTTTGGGTTCACCGTCACAATACACTTCTTTCCATGAATTTACGCTTTCAATTTTTTTCCGTTAGTTTTGATCAACGGTCCATCCAATTGCTGCGAGGCGGTACTAAAAACTCTGTCCATCCAATTGGTCCACGTCCACATTCTCTTATTGGGTCTGCACGCATGTTTCGGCCTGTATGCACGCTTCCGTATCTGTACCTTACCTGATTTTCACACATGTACTCGGAGTAATCCCACCTCGATTGCTTACATGAAAGTCTACCAGTTTTTATACCTCAAAAAATTGCATATCAACAATGAGCCTCTTGAATCAACAAACAGAGAATGAGAAAGAAGGGAAATTGTACAACAAAACGGCAGTCCGGCGCGAAGCTGTTCAGTCCGGCGCTCGGCCGGGTGAGGAAGTGGAGGCGCAGCGCGCAGATGCCTATGACACAGCCTATTCCACACGCTGGCCACCTCTACACCACACACGACATGGGCACGAGCGTGGCGGCACGGTGGCTTTAGGCTCGTGGTGGACCGGATCCAGCGAGGGGAAGGTCGTATCCGTCGGCTTGGAGAGGGAGGTGTGGAGGAGCACGCGGGACAGAGGGCGGAGGAGGATGGAGGCAGAATGCCGAGGTCGGGCTGTGGACTCGGAGTGGAGGAGCCATGGAGAGGCCCGGGAGCCACCACGGCAGCCACGAGAGCGAGATGGGCCTGGCCATGCTCGGCGGTCGTCAGCCAACTTTGTGTTTCTCTGCTGATGATCCCTGACTATCTGCTGCCCGGGGTCGGCTACATGCTGTTATCTCAGTTTGCTTGGTAGTTTCATTCTTGCTTAAGATTAGAGCTAGCGGTGTAGATGCAGATGGACATTGGAGGTACAATGTTGGCACTGACGACTTGGATAAAAATATTTTTGTATGCACTCCGAGTGGGTCAGTCTATATACACTTAAATTTTCACATTCAGTTTCCTTCAATTAGACGACAGCAAGGAGATAATGCATTCCTTTTTTCTGAAAAAATATCATAAGGGACATCTTTTGGAAGAATGACGAGCCATGTTGGTCGTAGTTGGAGTGAAAGAATTACTACTTTTTTGTGCCAAATAATCAAATATAACACTGGTTCAGAAAAAAACCGAAACCATGGAAAATGTTGTTATTGGATGTCAGTGTGCATCATATATCCTCTTGGCCATGCCGGTCCTAACAGCAACAACTTTCTTCAGGATGGTGATGCTCATATTGTCAATCATTCTCACTGTGGTGCCTGAGACAAAAACTCCTAAGGAAGTTTTGTAATTTATGATGTTATTACACCGGAGCACATGTAATGACAGACCCGGTAAGAAGAATAGAACGTAAGTGTGTGCCATATTTTTTTCCCGTTGCAACGCACGAGCCCTTTTGCTAGTATATATAATGTGGTTAGAAGGGAAAACATAAATTGGACACAGCATTACTTTTATAAGAGACCTGCGTTTTATACCCCACAGTAGGCATACTAACAAATTCACACACAAATACAACAGAAAAGGTAAACATTCATATCAAACTCAGGTTCACAGGACACGTTCATATTCATAGACAACATTCACTATCAACAACTCAAAAGATTCAGATATACACAAGCTCAGCATATCTATGCATCCAAATGATTGATAGATCACACGACAATATTCATACATAATTCACAAAAAGATTCAGATATACACATGTTCAGTATGTTTATGCATCCAAATGATTGAGATCACAGCCAATATGATCCATGGACGAACTTTAATTACCTAGGGTACAGACTGGTAAATGGTGTTCAATCGGAGGTACTTCTTGCTAAAATTAGTTCTTGTACGAGTAAACTTTCGAGTACATAAGAGGTAGCCCAGACAATCTAAACTTTGCTGGTAGGTTTATCCTCAAATAGTGGCCTCGTGCCGAGGGAGGTTTGAGCAACTTGGCCACTACTTTCATCCTACTAGTTTACTGGCTCATTTTAGTCCTATATCTCGCCAAAATTCTACATTGCAGACAAGAATGGAGGCGGTTGAGAAAATGAACCACCCAAATTTTTTGTGCAGTTCAACTGAGTTCAACTGAAATGGAGCTTCCTTGGCGTGCAGACTGATTAAGTGCCAGATGAATATACGCGTCAACCAACTTGTCTGGAATCTTTAGACTCCATGCCGTATAGTTCGCTACCATATGTGACGATAACCAAAAGGCACAAGTTGGGACCAAAGACTGGACTGCGTTTTTCTGGGCTATGCACCAAGCAATATTTTTGGCGTTCACTCTCCTAATACTTGGAGTTTGACAATTGGTTGATGCCGGTTGATACTCGAATGAATATAGGCACTTCTTGTCAACATCGATGCTTGTGTGAGTGAACTTTGGAGTACATAGCAGCAGCATAAGTACCTGTCCATCTGATCATTTTGTGCAGTTATACTGAAATCACCCGACGTAATGATTTGCCTGCGAGTTCAGGCTCCAAATTACTCCTTTATGAAATCAGCAAACAGTAGCACAATACCAAATTATCAATACATATGACAGGCACAATAATCAGGATAAAGACCAGTACCAACCTGTGTGAGGTATCATATCAATTACTATTTCCTTTGACTGGAAGCCGAGATAAGCCAAGCGAATGACAACAAAGGAAGAAAGCAAGCGGAGATTAGTGACTGACAGGAAAGGACAGAAGCTGTCAAGGCAATGAAGCACCCAAAGTTTTTGTGCAGTTCCACCAAAATCGAGCATCCCTGTTGGCACATATATTGAGAGTGAGATTACTGTAATAGTGGAACTAGTTGATGAAACATACACTAACAAATAGATGCACCCTCATTATCCTAATGGGTTAAGTTAGCAACATAGTAGTCTTGCTTAAAGAGAGGTATTAGTTTATTTAATCAGTGCCAATTAGCTCAACTCAACACTCAAAGCATTGCCATTTATCATAGGTTGCAAAACTTTAACGTGCAAAGATAAAGGAGTTTCTCATGACAGTAGCACGATACAAATAGAGATGACAGCAAACTAATATGGATGAAGGCCTTAGGCCCGTACCAACCTGAGAAAAAAAGCTTATTCATGTAGTCCCATAAGAGATGATAAAGCACTCACTGGAATCACACAATAGTATATATTTTTGTGCACTTCAAATGTATGGTTGAAATCACTCTTTTTTACCAGTGCTGAGATTATATCGAAACATTGTCAAGAACTTCCAGCAGAATTAAAGCACTGGCTGGGATACAGTTCATTGTATTGTCTTGTGTAGTTCCACTAAAATGTATGATTGGCACAACATGATCCCTGTTTGCACAAGTAGGAACAAGGTGAAACCTTCATTAGCTTAGTGAGAAAGGATAGGAAGACATTAGCGTATTACTCAAACAGTAGCATCAAATTCATGATGGACAATACGCAAAACATTGCCTCATTGAACCAATGGCAATAAATTGACATGCAAAACAATAGCACTATTATGTCATGACACTACTAATATTCCCTCCCTGCTCCACCACATGATTCACCTCCATAGATAAACATACACATGTACATGATTCAGCATAGGATCCTACTAATGATTTGTTTAACTCCAACAGGAAAATTAGGCAGTAATAAATTAGTGGTACTTAAGTACTCCTAATTAATTAAGTGGGACAGCAGAAGTGGAAGGGCACCCTGGAGGATCATCTCACATATAAGGTAGCCATTACCGGAGCCCTTGAATGGCCTCGACTGAGGCCTCTCGCTTCAGCAAGATCACCTTGGCACTGTTTATTCTTCTTCTTCTTCCTCTTCATGCTCTGTTTCTCTTTCTCCTCACTAGTTGGTGAAACCAAGTACATGATTGGCCTTCTAATTCAGAATTGGTTTTGTCAGTGAGGGAGTACAAGTGTACTAGTAAAAAATAGCATAATTTTCTCATGGCAGTCAGAAAATAGAGATAAACACATGCATTAAATATCATTCTTACCTAAAGGAAGGTTATGGCGCAAATATGGATGATGAGGATTGGCACACAGATCTCCCTTTGTGCAGTTCCACCAAAATGAACCAACTGTTCCATTCTGACATTCCAGTTAAACAGCACAAAAGTCACTTCTTTTAAGAAGAGTTTTGTGTAGTGCACCAAAAGGTCACAACAGCAACCAGGTGAATTGGATATCCCTGTTTGCACAAAAAGGCACAGAGGAAACCGTCAGAGTCTCAAACAATTACAGGCAAAAACATTTGGCTAAACTTGTCATGGCTTATACCAGTGGCATATCTTCATTTTTACCAGGGACATTACATTAAGAACAGTGTGTGCAGCAGCAGTCCAACACCATGTACGTAAACAGGGGCATAAAGTGGTGATTCATAGTTTGTTGCCCCGAGAAACAAACATCCAAGAAATATATCTGGGTTGGTCCCATTTTTTTTCACTCTAGCCACCTACTCCTATGTGTGAATAGCAAATCTAGTCCTGGTCATACCAATGTGTACAGTGTTACCCCTATATTTCCCTTCTCGACCAAGAGACCGGTTGGATGACTAGTCTGTACTACTTTCACCCCCTTTCCTTCCTGTTTGTACCAAGTCCGATGTACATACTAAATCCCCCCACCCCCACTTTATTTCTTGTTTGAACCAAGTACTCCCTCCGTCCGGAATTACTTGTCATCAAAATGGATGTGTCTAGAACTAAAATACATCTAGATACATCCATTTCAATGACAAGTATTTTCGGACGGAGGGAGTACAAGATTCGACTCCATGAAGTAGCTTTATCTCTAACAATAGAAGAAAAAATATCTGACGTTGGACCATCCGATCGAGAGGGGCTGAGAGGTAGAAAATGATGCACATGCAGCAACGTAGCGAGCTGGGAATGTAGAGCTAAGGCGGTTTCGAATGAAGATATACCTGAAGGTCGTCGGGATGTGGATAGGTGGGCGGCGGGAGGACGGATCCACCCACAGGCAACGACGAAGGGATCGAAGGTACTCCCACGCAGGCGCTCGGCCAGAGATAATGGTGCAGCCGGCAGTGGGTCTCCTCCCTCGCTGTCGACGACGGCCTAAACGCTGCCCCTCCTCCCCTTCACCAGCGGAGGGGGATACGTCTGGATCTGTAACCATCGGTGAGGATAGAAAGCCAGTCTTTTTTCAAGGGAGAAAGACAATGCTACTACCCCTATCTTGTTTAGATCTGGAGAGGATGAGATTGTGTGAATAGAGAAACCCTAGCAAGCAAGCTCGGAGGCTCTGGCCTATATATACGTAGTGGGGTAGTTTTCCTTTTTCACTCCATCAAAACAATCGTTTAAAATTGTGTGCTACTACATGCTAGGTCGCGGTTTTTTTAGTTGTTGATTGTTTTTTGAGATAGCTACCCGCTTTTTCCAAGCGGTGTTACGGTGTGCTAGGTCGCACTTTGTATCGTTCAAGTCTGGTACTAAAAGTCCCTCCATTAAATGAACAACCACCCCCTCGTCAAAATTGTGAACAAGCCCATAGCTAAAATTAGTGGAAACGTGGGTTCCCCCAACATGCATTATTATCTATATTTTCTACTCCCTCCGTTCCTAAATATAAGTCTTTTTTATTAGCCACACATAAGACAAGAATTTTTTTTATTAGCAGTGAAACCCACATGTCATAGACACAAAAATTGTGGCAAGATTCCCTTAGGCAAGCCAAAGTGTGTCTAACAATTTGAGCAACTCAGGTTAGGCAAGTGTGGCAAGTGTGGGAAAAATAATGTGGCAACATAAGACAAACATAGTCACAATCCAAACAGCCCCGTAATTTTTTGTGACATGCATGAAAATTTGGTTAGTTAAATTTATAGTCAAAATTTGGCAAGGTGCATAAAATCAACACATGCAAGTATCAAAAGGAAAGTCACGGCATGCATGCATGCGTTTTATTCCTTCTGTTTCCAAATATAAGTCTTTTTAGAGATTGCAACAAGTGACTACATACGAAGCAGAATATGTCTACTCCTACATATGAAGTAGCCCATTTGAAATGTGTAAAAGGAATTATATCGAGTGCAGTGCTTTGATGTGTCGCGTCAACTCGTACAAGACCGAGAAATTTGATTACTACAACGCCCTCTCCCTCGCGGACTGAGCTCCGGTGCCTTAACTGCACCTGCCTTTGGCTGCATGACAGGAGGGCCAACCACCTGTTAGGCCCACCTGTCATAGACGCAAAGGCAGGAGCAATAAGTAGAAGCTTTCTCTACACGCTATCCCTCCCGCACGAGGTGGACGGACATGCAGCAGTGGATTCGATACTGTAGAAGTAGGAGTAACATCATTTTTCGTCTTCTCGAAGAGGCGAAGAGCCAAGCGCAACCCGAACATGGCAGTTGCGAACGCTCGCGTGGTGCGGTTCCTTGGAGTACTATCCAGGCTCTTGCATGAGACAAAATTGCTATTGTTTAACAATTAAACTCCATTATCCATTGGTTGATACTCATTCTGCATAGGTCCACGCGCTTAGCATCGTTTCCTCCTGGGTCACCAATGTTTATTTGCTAATTAATAGCATTTCATGCAATGAACTAGCCATTGCAAGTCATTAAAAGCATGCACACCTCTCATCTCTTATTGGTTGATATGTCAAGAAACAAGAAACAAGGTAGAAGTTAATGCACCGCGCCTAAGTGTTTTGGGACTATTTGGTTTTCATAAGATGACTTACACACCTAGATGGAGGGAGTAATATAGCCCTGTAAACCGGAAAGGAGTATTTACCTTTCTAGAGATTTAAACAAGTGACTAGACTACACCGTGTGCAGTACTCCCTCCCTTCCAGTTTATAGGGCTCAAATCTCAAATCTCATGAACCAAGGCATTTTGTGATTGGAGGAATGTATCTCGTACTTTACAAAACTACCCTAATTAAACTCATGCATTAATTACGTAGTTCTCTCGTTTTCCTCTCCGTCTTGGTCGCGGTGCACAATATTGAGCACTCCTATATGACTGGCCGCTCTATCTACATGCGGGACATTTCAATGCATCCGGGGCCGCGTGCCATCCACCAAATCATAGCGAGGTGCTACAGTCGAGACTCACCTGTCACCCCGGTGTGGCCGTCATGACCCGTCATATCACAAAACCCACACCTTTACCAGCAGTGGTAAGGTGGCCTCCAAGTTGGACTGGACGAAGCAACCATCATTTCACTAGAACGCTCGTTCAAGCCCTTTCTTCCCTTTCTTGAAGAAAACCTCACTCCAGGCTACTCACTTCTGCCATTTTTCTTCTGTACCGACGAAGGAAAGGTGGGAGAATCAGTTATGTTGCTATATTTTCATTCCAAGAATCTTCTTTTTGCGAAGCACCGACCGATTCTCACATCCTATTCTTTTCCCGTTTTTATTGCGATTGTGGTTTCCTTTTGATTGCTTTTTGTTTGTCAGTTCATTGATGGATCCTGGAGCACTGGGCAAAGAGTTGCCGGCGGACAACCCACTAGAGACAGCGATCTCCAGGAAGCGAGCACCGACCAACGAGTTGACCATATTGGCGGGCCAACCCATGGAGACGAAGAACTCCAAGAAACAAGCACTGGCCAAAGAGTTGAGGACGTTGGTGGACGAACTCCTCAAAGGAAGTTGGAAGAACAGCAAGGGCCCCACTGTGCCTACCCCAGGAACTCTGATTGCCACCTATGTGAGGCTCAAGACCGAGTTTGAGGAGATAGTCGCCATTGAGAAGCAGTATTCCCCTAGCAAGGTGATGGCCCCCATCGAGGATGAGGAGATGGCCCCCAGAGGGATGAGATCCGCCGGTGTGCTGCACAAGGTAAAAAATAATGGCGTATTACCATATTTGTGGTTTTTGATTATTTGCAATGTGCTTGCTAATATGTTAGGGTTGTGCAGGTGCCGGTGGATGTCCTTGATGATTTCGATGTCGTGGCCCGTCCTGTTGGCATCACCCTGGAGATCGATTCCGATGCCGCTATCCATCCTGTGGACATTGCCCAGAGATCGATTCCGATGTCGCAGTCAGTCATGTGGTCATCGCCCCAGAAATCGATTCCCATGCCGCTGTCCGTGCTGTGGTCATTGCCCGAGAGATCGATGACAAGAAATAGTTGGTCACGCTAATCCTTCAGGGTAGTTTGCATTGCCCTGTGTTTTATTACCAAAACGATGCGTGTTATCAAACCATCTTAGGGCTAGTGCACTGTCGTGTGTGGGTGGATCTTGCTACTTTTGTTTGATAGTGAATCATGCGAACCCTCTCTTAGTTATGGAAACAGATGTATCCTCACCAGCTTTTGATGTAATATATGGCATGCTTAGATGTAAGTTTGAACTGTTTATCATATCAGCAGGGCTTGTTTGATGATTCTTGGTGTTAGTAGGCTAGCTACTATGTGAGCTATTGTACTTGCAAAACACTCACCGAAGAGAAACGTTGGGGCTGATGAGCTCGTGGTACGCTTATACTTATCCCTCGTCGATCGACCAATAGCGCTAGCTCCTAAAATTGTAGGCTTAGCGATCGATCAGACAATAGTCGACATACATTCAGGTCTCATTTGGTTCATTGGGTAGGAAAATCATAGCAAAAGTACAGAGAACGTGCAACACAAAATCATAGCAGTGCAAAGACGTCCTCCCTCCGTTCCAAAACAGATGACCTAGGCGGGCTAGTTTTGCCTAGTGGGTTTCAGTGATATCACGTGGTACAGTGCCGTCCAGTCTTCGCGTGTGGTAGCAGTATTGTGGGTACAGTAAGTTTTCTTGAAGAAGCGGAATTCAACGAAGTCATGATGGTTCCTTCGTCCGAACAACTTATAGTGGGAAAGGTTGGGCCTGCGATACGACCGGGGTAGACCGGGATAATTTTGTGCATGGCAGGTGGACCAGGTTGGTCGACGTCCCACATGTCGGCGAATGAAAGTATTCTTTCCGATATAGAGGATGAGCAACGCGTATTCATTGTTTATTTTTGATGAAAGTTGTTGTCTCCACTGTTAAGACAGAGGAATGTGAAACACGGCAGCCCAGTGAACTTGGCATGTGCACCACTCCCTCCTTCCTCATGTAATGCCCAAGTTACAACTTTTTCTCACTTTCTCTCTATCTATTTCCTCTCAAATGTTTTTTACCTTTATTTTTTTAAGACACAATTGTTTTTTATGCCTTTTTTAGAATTATTTTTTATACCTAGGAGCATGTGTAGAGATGGGCTCTTGCAGAGCCCACTCCTTGACTTTGTCAATGCCTCTCTCTCCTCCACATAAGGAGTACTACTTGCTATGCATGCATGCGGCGGGCAGCCGGCGTCTTGAGGGGCCAGGGCGGTGAGAGTGGGCTCCGGAAGCGGTTCAGACTCTAGCATAGCCCACCTCACATTATCACCATATATTTCTTGGAGTCCGTGCGCGGCGGGTGGGCGATCTCTTCTCCCTCCCCCGTTTCTCTCTTCTAAGCCCACGCTCGCCGAGTGATTAGATTTCGGCTATCGACGGTTTATTCAATTACGGTCCCACATGTCAGTGAAATTGCAAGACAATGCGTGTCCCCTCTGGTGAGCGGCGTGCGAGCCGGACTGTCGGGGTTGCGACGCGTACGAGTCGTAAGTGTGCCGCCTTTTCCTTTAGAACATGCCAAGCGTAACATTTTCGCGCGATCGATCGATAGAAATCCAGAACAAAATGACGAGGGTGGTGCTTTCCCGCTCGTTAGGTGGGCTAGTTCGAGTGATATGACGTGCTACAGTGCCGTCCACTTGCTCCATTTTTTATCTAAGCAAGAGTTTACACTCTTACGCGGGAGGAGTGCGAAACACTGCGGTTCTGATTTTGATCGAGGGATAACTGTTCCCTGCCAAATAATGGAGGATTGTTAGCGATTATAGCTTGATAGTTAGGGCATCTCCAGCGTTGGCCCACAAATTACACCGGCATCTGCCCGAGGACACGGATGGATGCAATCCGATGCTGCCCGCATACCTTTCGACAACTATATGAACTAACCGGACGAAATTCGTGCAAACAAAGCAAATTTCAAATTAACCGGATGAAATTCATTACATTTTGAAAACTTTTCCTACAAACTGGACGAAATTCATTACATATTTCGCACAAACCGTACTAAAACCTACTGTAAACCTAATCTAAATGATTGCCGGCGCCCGACCACCATGTCCGGCCATGAACCCGAGAAAGACGGCCATTGCCTTTGCCACCTCCTCATCCGCCTCGATAACCTCCTCCTCCGGAGCACAACGTTATGAAGATTTCCGCCTCCATGTCGCTGTCAAGCTGCTAATCTGTCACACCTTAGCTAGTTCATGCATTAGAGTGCTGCATCATGTCTACTCTTCCAGAAAACTGAAATGGGGATGACAAAACCCCCAGCACCCCCTGGAAACAACTAGGGCTTACTAATATCTTTTTCAATGAACCAAGGCATTTTGCAATTGGAGGAATGTATCTCATACTTTACAAAACTACCCTAATTAAACTCATGCATTAATTACGTAGTTCTCTTGTTTTCCTCTCCGCCTTGGTCGCGGTGCACAATATTGAGCACTCCTATATGACTGGCCGCTCTATCTACATGCGGGACATTTCAAAGCACCTGGGGCCGCGTGCCATCCACCAAATCACAGCGAGGTGCTAAAGTTGAGACTCGCCTGTCACCCCGGTGTGGCCGTCATGACCCGTCATATCACAAAACCCACACCTTTACCAGCAGTGGTAAGGTGGCCTCCAAGTTGGACTGGACGAAGAAACCATCATTTCACTGGAACGCTCGTTCAAGCCCTTTCTTCCCTTTATGGAAGAAAACCTCACTCCAAGCTACTCACTTCTGCCATTTTTCTTATGTACCGACGAAGGAAAGGTGGGCGAATCAGTTATGTTGCTATATTTTCATTCCAAGAATCTTCTTTTTGCGAAGCACCGACCGATTCTCGCATCCTATTCTTTTCCCGTTTTCATTGCGATTGTGGTTTCCTTTCGATTGCTTTTTGTTTGTCAGTTCATTGATGGATCCTGGAGAACTAGGCAAAGAGTTGCCGGCGGACATCCCACTGGAGACTGCGATCTCCAAGAAGCGAGCACCGACCAACGAGTTGACCATGTTGGCGGGCCAACCGATGGAGACGAAGAACTCCAAGAAACAAGCACTGGCCAAAGAGTTGAGGACGTTGGCAGACAAACTGCTCAAAGGAAGTTGGAAGAACAGCAAGGGCCCCATCGTGCCTACCCCAGGAACTCTGATTGCCACCTATGTGAGGCTCAAGACCAAGTTTGAGGAGATAGTCGCCATTGAGAAGCAGTATTCCCCTGGCAAGGTGATGGCCCCCATCGAGGATGAGGAGATGGCCCCCGGATGGATGAGATCCCCGGTGAGCTGCACAAGGTTAAAAAATAATGGCTTATTACCATAGTTGTGGTTTTTGATTATTTGCAATGTGATTGCTATGTTAGGGTTATGCAGGTGCCGGTGGACGTCCTTGATGATTCCGATGTCGTGGCCCGTCCTGTTGGCATCGCCCCGGAGATCGATTCCGATGCCGCTGTCCATCCTGTGGACATCGCCCCAGAGATCGATTCCGATGTCACGGTCAGTCCTGTGGTCATCGCCCCAGAAATCGATTCCCATGCCGCTGTCCGTGCTGTGGTCATTTCCCGAGAGATCGATGACAAGAAATAGTTGGTCACGCTAATCCTTCAGGGTAGTTTGCATTGCCCTGTGTTTAATTACCAGAACGATGCATGTTATCAAACCATCTTAGGGCTAGTGCACTGTCTTGTGTGGGTGGATCTCGCTACTTTTGTTTGATAGTGAATCATGTGAACCCTCTCTGAGTTATGGAAACAGATGCATCCTCACCAGCTTTTGATGTAATATATGGCATGCTTAGATGTAAGTTTGAACTGTTTATCATATCAGCAGGGCTTGTTTGATGATTCTTGGTGTTAGTAGGCTAGCTACTGTGCGAGCTATAGTACTTGCAAAACACTCACCGAAGAGAAACATTGGGGCTGGTGAGCTCGTGGTGTGCTTATACTTATCCCTCATCGATCGACCAATAGCCCTAGCTCCAAAAATTGTAGGCTTAGCGATCAATCAGACAATAGTCGACATACATTCAGGCCTCATTTGGTTCATAGGGTAGGAAAATTGTAGCAAAAGTACAGAGAACGTGCAACACAAAATCATAGCAGTGCAGAGACGTATACCCTCCGTTCCAAAATAGATGACCTAGGCGGGCTAGTTTGGCCTAGTGGGTTTCAGTGATATGACATGGTACAGTGTCATCCAGTCTTTGCGTGTGGTAGCAGTATTGCGGGTACAGTAAGTTTTCTTGAAGAAGCGGAATTCAACGAAGTCATGATGGTTCCTTCGTCCGAACAATTTATAGAGGGAACGGTTGGGCCTGCGATACGACCGGGGTAGACCAGGATAATTTTGTGCATGGCAGGTGGACCAGGTTGGTCGACGTCCCACATGTCAGCGAATGAAAGTATTCTTTCCGATATAGAGGACGAGCAACGAGTATTCATTGTTTATTTTTGATGAAAACTATTGTCTCCACTATTACGACAGAGGAGTGTGAAACACGGCAGCCCAGTGAACTTGGCATGTGCACCACTCCCTCCTTCCTCATGTAATGCCCAAGTTACAGCTTTTTCTCACGTTCTCTCTATCTATTTCCTCCCAAATGTTTTTTACCTTTCTTTTTTTAAGACACAATTGTTTTTTATGCCTTTTTTTAGAATTATTTTTTATACCTAGGAGCACGTGTAGAGACGGGCTCTTGCAGAGCCCACTCCTTGACTTTGTCAATGCCTCTCTCTCCTCCACATAAGGAGTACTACTTGCTATGCATGCATGCGGCGGGCAGCTGGCGTCTTGAGGGGCCAGGGCGGTGAGAGTGGGCTCCGGAAGCGGTCCAGACTCCAGCATAGCCCACCTCACATTATCACCATATATTTCTTGGAGTCCGTGAGCGGCGGGCGGGCGATCTCTTCTCTCTCCCCCGTTTCTCTCTTCTAAGCCGACGCCCGCCGAGCGATTAGATTTCGGCTATCGACGGTTTATTCAATTACGGTCCCACATGTTAGTGAAATTGCAAGACAATGCGTGTCCCCTCTGGTGAGCGGCGTGCAAGCCGGACTGTCGGGGTTGCGACGCGTACGAGTCATAAGTGTGCCGCCTTTTCCTTTAGAACTTGCGAAGCGTAACATTTTCGCGCGATCGATCGATACAAATCCAGAACAAAATGACGATGGCGGCGCTTTCCCGCTCGTTAGGCGGGCTAGTTCGAGTGATATGACGTGCTACAATGCCGTCCACTTGCTCCATTTTTATGTAAGCAAGAGTTTACACTCTTATGCGGGAGGAGTGTGAAACACCGCGGTTCTGATTTTGATCGAGGGATAACTGTTCCCTGCCAAATAATGGAGGATTGTTAGCGATTATAGCATGATAGTTAGGGCATCTCCAGCGCTGGCCCACAAATTTACACCGGCATCAGTCCGAGGACATGGATGGATGCCATCCGATGCTGCCCGCATACCTTTCGACAACTATATGAACTAACCGGATGAAATTCGTGCAAACAAAGCAAATTTCAAATTAACCAGATGAAATTCATTACATTTCGAAAACTTTTCCTACAAACTGGATGAAATTCGTTACATATTTCGCACAAAACGTACTAAAACCTACTGTAAACCTAATCTAAACGATCGCCAGCGCCCGACCACCATGTCCGCCCATGAACCCGAGAAAGCCGTCCATTGCCTTTGCCTCCTCCTCATCCGCCTTGATAACCTCCTCCTCCGGAGCACAAGGTTATGAAGATTTCTGCCTCCACATCGCCGTCAAGCGGCTAATCTGTCACACCTAGCTAGTTCATGCATTAGAGTGTTGCATCATGTCTACTCTTCGAGAAAACTGAAATGGGGATGACAGAACCCCCAGCACCCCTCTGGAAACAACTAGGGTTTACTAAAATCTTTTTCAATGAACCTGAAATGCCCTTCTAAAAAGTCCATCCTTTTTGTTTTGGGGTTAGAACCTCAGACAAAATGGGTTCACATTTTTCCAAGACACATAAGGTCATTGAATTAAATCATTACTATTTGCATTTCGGCAATTTAAATCCTATAAATATTTTGAAATGCACAAATAATCCTGAAAGTATTTTTAGGCTGTTGGGAATATTCCCAAATGTGCCTCTGAATATTTTTAGGTTTATCCTAAATGGAATAGTATTTTACTATTTCAAAACACAGAACAGGAATAAATAAAAAGAAAAACAGAGAGAAGAGGCTTACCTGGCGCTCACCTAGCAGGCCCACCTAGCCGGCCCAGCCCAGCCACCGCTCCAGCGAGCTGCTTGGCTCGGCCAGGCAGGCAGGCAGGTGCTCGAGGCTGGCACCAGCGCGCGCCATGCAGCTGCTCGCCACCTTGCTTCCTCCCCTCGCCGTTCTGCTGCCCTGGGTAGGTCACCCACTCCTCCCCCGAGCTCGCAGACACGCCCCTTCCTCCCCAGCTCCTCTCCCTCGCTCTCCCGCACCATGGCCGACGTTGCCGCGCCCGCGCCACCGTGATAACTGCGCCCGCCGTCGTCCCCGTGGCGCATCACCGTGTCAGTTCGCTCCGTCGTCGTCGACTACGTCGAGCAGGCCGAGCCCCAAGCGCTCGCCCGCTCTGGAGTCTCCCCCGACCCCGTCTTCCCCATCTCCGGCTGCCGAGATCGCCATCGTCGCCCCGCTCAGCTCCAGCCTTCCCAGAGCCCGCTTCGACGCTAGCCGCAATCTCCATGAGCTCAGCTCCGTCCTCCCCCTCTCCGTTAACTCTCTCCCGCACCGTATGCACCGCACCACGTTCACCCGCACCTGCCGCCGCCGAGCTCGTCACCGACGTGACTCCATCCACCCACCGGCCACACCACCTTGACCAACGCACTCACCACACTCATAGGAACCCGTAGCACCACTCCACGCGTCTCGCCGTGCCCCGTAGCCTCGGGTTCGACCTCACCCGAGCTCCGGCAGCTGCACAGGTTGTCACAAGCGACGTTTCGGGCCACCCCGAGCTCCACCTCTGCCACCAAATGATGTGTCTTGCTCCCAGCTACACGTAGATGCTCTCCGCCGTCCATTTGGTCGCCGGAGCACGAAACCCGCACTGCCCGGCCGTGTCTGGCCTTGCTGGCGGCTAAACGCCAGCGAGTTTGACCTTGTTTGACCCTAGTTCACCCCGTGTGGGCCCAGGTTGACTCCCCCTGAGTCTATGACAAGTGGGACCGCTCTGTTAATTAACTTAGATTAGTGCTAACTAAATTTAGTTAGTTAATTAACTACTGACACGCGGGTCCCACTGGTCAGGTTTGACCTGGACCGGCTCTGTTGACCACTGACGTCACCCTAACGCAATGCTGACGCAATAATTCAATTACTGGAATTATTCTTATACATGAAATTCCAGAAAATACTACAAACTTCAAAAATTCATAACTTTTAATCTGTAACTCCAAATGCAAAGACTTATATATGAAATTTGATCAGAAAAATTCAATCTTTCCATCTATAAAGGTTTCATGCATGACAAAACACATTAAACTTGCTGTTTAGGTGAAACAAGCTAATGCACTTATTTGGCTTAAGAACATAACCTTCCATTTGAATCCTTGATTCAAATAGACTCAAATCAACTTGTTTCACAATGCATTAGCCAGGACACCTCATATTGCCATGTCATAGCATGCATCATATTGTTGCATATTGCCATGTGATGATTGTGTTCTGTGATGTCTTTCATGGTAGGTTCTGCCTCCGAGGATATTCTCGAGTATCCAACTGAAGGGTAGTACCCTACTACTACTCCATTAGGCAAGCAGCCCATTTGATCATATCGATACAATCCCATGTTCTCACTCCTGCTCTCATTTACTGCATTAAGACAACAACGTTTCAAACTGCTGTGTGCTACGGTAGTTGAACCCTTATCCTCTGCATGACCTGTCATTGCCACAGTAACTAGATGAAACCCACTAGCATGTGTAGGAGTTGGTCGAGCCATGTATGTGTTTCCTACCTTGCTATGTCTGCTATGCTTAGAGTTGTGTCAGGTCTGGTTCATCTGGGTGATGGGCTAGATTGAAATGATTACGTCGGTAATGTGAGGGATGTGTTGAACATGATTTGGTAACAGTATCGATGAGAGGCCATGTAGAAGTACATGGTGGGTTGTTTCATGGAGGCTGTCCCTAAGAACTGAGATCTGTATGTGTGATTTAAGAATCAGTTACTACCATGCATTGGGAAACTTAATCGACCCTCTTGGCTTCTTAACCACCCTAGTACTCTGTCCAGGAGTTGCAACTAGTTTCTGGTGTTTATAGGTTATGTGTTGGCGGCCGTGCGTAGCGCTGACCCTAGGGGTGGGCTATGATGCGGTAGATACACCGTGGCCGGGTATACCGGGCGCCCGTTTGGCGTCTCGGGACCCTGTACACATCGTTTGGGTCCGTATGTGGAAACCTCGGCCGGACTCCATGCGATGGAACCTGGATAGGCGATAAACCTGGAGTAGAGACTTGAGTGTTTAGGTTGGTCATGGCCAACACCCTTGTTGGGCTTCCGCTTGAAGGTTACCGAGTACATGTCGTGTAAACGGCGGTAAGTGGTGAGAGCGTGAATGAAGAAGTACACCCCTGCAGGGTTAACATCATCTATTCGAATAGCCACGTCTGCGGTAAAGGACTACTTGGTTGCCTATACAGTTCATAGACAAGTTAATGGTTACTACTAAAAGACTCAAGATAAGTGTGAGTACCGAGGATGGCCCTCTCGTAGGATGACGAGGGAGGATCCTCGGTGGAGTATTGTGTTGGTGATTAGTGGACTCGTGTGCGAAAACTATTTTACTATTGGTGTCTCGTAGGATAGCTTAGCCAAGAGTCAAAGCTGGCTTGCTGCAATAACTCCACCACCTTCTTGAGAATGAGCATGTCTAGTAGGATCTGTTGTAAGACTTGCTGAGTACCTTTGTACTCATGTTGCTTTAATTACTGTTTTCAGACGATAACGCCGCCCCCTCCGACGGGTTTTACATAGACCTCGACGTCGATGAGTGACTTGCCACCCAGGTAGTGATTCTGGCCATGGAGGGCCCTTTGTAGATAGACAGGCTTCATCAAGCCTTCTTTCTTTCTAGTGTCTGTACTCAGACTTATTTGCTTCCACATGTGCTTGTATGCTTGTATGACTTGAGTGTCGGGTCATGTGACCCCTACCTGTATGAACATGTTATGTATGGCTCTCTGGAGCCTTTAAATAAAGTACTTTGAGTTGTAGAGTTTTGTTGTGATGCCATGTTGTATTTACACATATCGAGCATATTGTGTGTATCATTGAAATGCTTGGTATGTGTGGGATCCGACAATCTAGTTGTTTATCCTTGGCAGCCTCTCTTATGGGGAAATGTAGTCTAGTGCTTCCATGAGCCATAGTAGTCCGCTACAGCCCGGTTGAGCGGAGTCCTGCTAGCCCAGCACTATTGCTCAGGACACTTGACTGGCCGACATGTGGTTCACTTCGTTCCTGTGTCTGTCCCTTTGGGGAAATGTCACGCGGTGACATCCGGAGTCCTGCCTAGCCTGCTACAGCCCGGGTTCCCGGAGTCCTGTTAGCCCAGTGCTACAGCCCGGATTCACACGCTGATGACCGACATGCTCGATGTGATTCATGTATGCCTGTCCCCATAGGTTAGTGCCGCTTTGGGTTCACGACTAGCCATGTCGGCCCGGGTTCTCTGTCATATGGATGCTAGCGACATTATCATATACGTGAGCCAAAAGGCGCAAACGGTCCCGGGCCATGGTAAGGCGACACTCGTGGGAATACCGTGCGTGAGGCCGCAAAGTGATATGAGGTGTTACCGGCTAGATTGATGTGACTTGGAATCGGGGTCCTGACATAATCGGCCACCGATGTTTACCCCACCAAGCTTAGCTTCGACTGAGTGGAGTAGCGGTGGCCTTCCCGAGACCAGAGCGGCGGTGACCTACCGTGTACTACTCTTCCTTGCTGCCGGCTGCGCTCGCGCACGCGCGCCGGCTTCGTGGTCGTGGCGGCGGAGGGCGGCCCGGGGGGTGGCGGCGATCTCCTTCATTTGCTCTTGCGACAGTACGTCGAAGAGAGCTTTGGAGGACGCCCGAAGCGGAGCCTCCGATGTCCCTCGTCTGCTACTGCGACAGTACGTCCAAGAGAGCTTCGGAGCGCCAGGAGGCCATGGTTGAAGTGGTGCCGATAGAAGGAAGGGACCAGAGGAGAATAAGTGTGGGTCTTTGGCTATGGCTGGGAGCTGGGGCTCAAGTTAATATTGCGGGCGAATGGCAATGAGCCGCGACAGACAGATGGACAACTGGCACCGGTGTAGGTTCGTCGGGCATGAATGCGGACGCTGCTTCAGTGACTTAACTGCAGATGCGTTTGGGTTACTGACATGTGGGCCCAACGGGCATCTGGCCCGCATGTCAGTGACACACCAATTGCACCTACAGTTAAGTCCGGTGAATGCGGCATTGACATTCTGGAGAGACGGTGACCTTTCAGGCGGGAAGCGCGCGCTAGCGATGCAAGGGGTTTCGATGTGAAGTGGCACAAGATAGGTCATTCACGATAGTACATACTCCATACCATACTACCATAGTACCCTCTCTAGCTTAGGCTGTTTTATAGATTGTCGTTGTGATGGACGATATACATGAGCAAGGCGGTGCGAGTATGACCGTTGGTGTTGAGCCAGGTGAATACATGCTCGGCGTTCGCGTAGGCCTCCATCAAACGTCTAAACAGTAATGTCAGGCACCGCCGGGGCACGCAGGTGATGGGCTCGCCATTTGCGTTGCGCCATGAGCAGGACTTTGATTTAGAGGGCGACGTGCATGCATTATCATGCTTTGACAGCGTGAGCGTGAGTGTTTGACGCGAAGTATTTCATTTTCATTTGGCTGACGAGGGTGCGTTGCAGCGACGAGTCCGTGGTTTGATTCCCCACATATGCATAATTTTGGTTTTTACAGTATTTCTTTCTCCATTGACAGGTAGGCCCGCGTAGATAGATAAAGAATACGAGCTGATGAGGCGCATACAGACTGTTTGACTGGTCAACCAGACAAATACGGAGCTATAGGCTGAGCCAGTGACCGTATAATAACCATATCTCGTATACAATGATCAAAGTGAGCTATCAAGACAAGTTCGATGACCGCCAATGCATTTTACTCGGTAATAAATGACCAGGATTGAAGGGGATTCCAAATTTGCTTCGTCTTCTGTCCTTGAGCTCTTGACAAACCAATACGATTGTCCAGCCACTCCACCCCAGAGCTCTCACCAAGTTTCGTTCATGCCACCGCTCCGCACACTAACCGGTAAGGCAGCGATGGCATCCCGCCGCGCCGAGTTCCTCGCCGCCCATGACCGCACACAAAATGGTAGGGAAGCGATGGCATCCCGTCGTGCCAAGTTCATCGCCTCTCGCGGCCTCACAACTATGTGGGAGGAATTTGAAGATGCCAAGGCCGAATGGGCGGTAGAGCAAGAGGCGGACAAAGCCGCACAGAGGGAGCGGAAAAGTCAGAAAGCACTCAAGAATAGAGAGGCCCACCGCCGCAAGAAAGAAAAGGATGCATGAGCTGCTGCGGAGAGGCTGGCGGAGATCCAAGCATGGTGGGGTGTCGCCGACAAAGCCGGGAAGGAGAACGACGGCGTCTGGCCAGCATGTGAGAAATAGTAGTACTAGTAGTTAGTGTTTGTGTCTGTGTCTGAGTACGAGCATGTACCAATACTACTAGTTACTACTGTAGTTTTTAGAGCAAATTACCAGTACATTAGCCTAGACTAAATGGAAAAATTCCTATCCTAAGCATCAAATGGCATCTCTTTCTCTATAGGAATTGAGATGCATGTCATCTCACTTCCTATGATTTTCATATTCCTATCCTATGAACGGAAGGAGGCCTCTGTTGGAGTAACTACTGTAGCTAGCAGTACTGCTGGTATAGTAGTTTTCTTCAAGAAGCGGAATTCAACAAAGTCATGATGGTTCCTTTGTCCGAGCAACTTCAAAGTGGGAAGTGGGCCTGTGATTTGACAGCTCATTAGTCATTGTTACTGCGGCGCGACGACCTGGGTGACTCTCCCTTTGAGTTCTGCGTGCATGGAAAGTGGACAAGGATGGTCCATGTCCCACATGTTGGCGAACGGAAGTATTCTTTCTGATATCGAGGAGCAAGGAAACCGCGTGGTATAGTATCATTGCTGATTGGTTCACAAAAAAATAGAATCACTGCCGATTTATAATTATTTTTTATTTCTGATGAATGCTAGCGTTTCAACTCTTACGACGAAGGGTGCCAAACACGGCACGTGCTAGATGTCCCACACGTCAGCGAAAGGAGTGGGACATGAACAGCATGGTAGAGCCCAGCGTAAAAAACAGTGTGGTAGAGCGTCTCCACTTCTTCCACTTCTGGGTCGGAGACCACACGTAGTAGTACTTAGTGGTATGAACGATACAAAGTGCGACCTGGAGAGAAAGACACGTCTAGTTGGAAGGTCTCGGGGCATACACGTAAACAAATATAAAAGTTAATATGTGCCTTCAACTAATATAGTAGTAGTAGAGTACTTAGGCACGTACTCCATAACATCACCATGCATTGCACGTACAACATTTAGTGGTAGTACGTAGTAAGAGACAAATGCCGCCCAAGAGTTCCTTTCTCGGCCTACTTTTGGGTGTTTGGTAGAGTGTATGGAGGGTGCATGAATCCACACTAGTTTAGCACAAATACACTAGAAGCATGCATGAAGAGGGGTGTTGAGTTGCACATGCATATAGAGGGAACAACTATGCTGAGACGAGAACGCAACCAAACACACCCTATATGCCACACATGTTCATACAATTTGTGCCTTTCTACTTCACTTACTGCGCTACATTACTCAGGTTCATACGTCCACTCCTGGGTACATGTCCGTCTCATAGTTCCAGTCCCACGTGTTCTTCATATAGATGGAATGATCCTTGCATAACACGTGCACCTTGATGCTAGATGTCTCGCGTGTTGGCAAAATGATGAATAAAGCTCACGTAAAAAAAGAGTGGAAGAACATAGATTCCGGACAACCGAGAAGGAGCAAGAAACCTCGTGGTGGAGCATCTGCACTCATAATATTTAATATTATTCAGCGATATAAAATTAACCAATCATCTCCATAGTGGACTGGAAGAGTACGAAACACGGCAGCCCAGTGTAGTTACATCATACTAGTACATGGCTAACCCATGCTATCACCATATTTCTTGGCTTCCGTGCGACACCTATCTCTAGTAATCCAGTAGCCCGTATCGCTTCTCCCTCCTCGTCTCTATCAAAGTGCAGCGGGCTGGCGTGTCTGCCGTCTATTGAGGTCGGTTAACTATCACATGTTAGCGACATGCCAAGAGCATTCTAAAAAAAATTCCTTTCACGTTCCATTTTCAAAAAGAAAAAAATCCTTTCACGTACGAATTTGCATGTATGCTTTGAGCAACTTGCATGTCCTATACTGCTCCTGTTTGATACTCTAACTTAGCTAGAGGTTAGACTAACTCATGACTTACCCTGAACTAACTGTAGCCAAAGAGGTGTTTGGGTGACAGGGTTAGATTGACAATAAATGCACTTCATGGAGAGAGAAAAGTGATTTTTTCAGTGGTCCCAATGAGAACTATCTCCAGTTAGCACCTCTTGGGTGGAATAGTTTTTTTTGGTGGGTTCGGTGCAACTTTCTCCATTTTAAACCCTCATGCTTGGATACTTTAGGGCTATTTGAGACCCAACTACCTCAAACCAACTCTAACCCATGGATCCAAACAGGGCCTATGGCCAGCCTCGACACGGAGCAGTCGCGTGCACCGGGAAGCGGCGCTCTCTCGGCCGTCGCGCCACTTCAAAGCCGGCGCCAGTGAGAGGTCGCCTCCGCTCTGGCCGGGCATTAATGCGGCACTGATGCTCCAGGGAGACGCTGATCGTTTCACGCGAGAAGCGTGCGCTGGCAAGGGAGTATAGGTTTTGAACCATTTCAGGTGTAGTACTGGTAGTTTGCAAAACTACTCAACTATTGCACTCAGTTTCTGTCGTGGAATTGTCACGGCAGATGTCCTAGAGAAAGGACTTAGTCGTGGAGCCATCGCGACGGGTTAGCTTGAAGGGGTTATAGCGGACACAGGGACGCAAGGGAGTTTATAGTAGTTCGGCCCCTTCGATGAAGGTAAAAGCCTACGTCTAGTTGTGATGGAATTGATGGGTGTTTCGATGACTAGGGAGCAAACAAGCTTCACCTATGTCTCGAGTTGTTGTCTGTATCCTTGAACCGCTGCCGGGTCGTCCCCTTATATACACGGGTGACTCCCGTCGGCTTACGGAGTCCCAATACCGGCTCATAGATGTGTCCGGTTTGGTCTCTACTTATTCCTAACTTACAATACAAATTAACTACTAACGCCGGTTTACGGCTACAGGCCTTGAACCGACCATGGTCCTTGAGCCCTCCTCTGTCTTCTTGGGCTTTAACATACTTAACTACTGACGAAGTTAACCCGGCCCAGATAGGCCGGTTTATGCCCAGTAGTAATATCTCCACCAGTTTCCTAAGAAATTGTGGTAAAAACATTACTCCACAGCCCGCTTCCCTTCTCCTTCCTCTTCCACCGCCCGCGCACGTCCGTGGGAAGCGACCTGTCAACCCTTATATAGGAGTGCTAGCACAAAAAGATGCATGCATGACCACTAAAATTTCCATATTAAAGCGCCGCTCCGGTGGGAATATGGCGTATGTTGTTACTTTCGGCCGGCCCATGGCTACCGGGCGACGGTGACCAGAGAAGAGGCGGCGGGAGGGGAATGAATGCAGCTACTGTTTGGGTTCGCCTTCCGGCTTAAATAAATGCGCAGCATCACGTGTACCCGCGGGTGCACAAATTGTATCATACGTGTCTGCTTAAGTGGGCGTCACGTAACTGGTGTGTGTGAGAGAGAGATTCTGAGAGACAGAGTGCGTGTGTGCGACTCTACTCTTCGGACATGTACTCAACCTTTTGCATCGGGAAATAAGTATAATGGTATTTACTTTAGCTAGTGATTTACGTGGCCATGTTAACGTGTTTGTGTCAAAAAAATGTCACTTCCTGCTCATGATTTGCGTTATATAATTACAAGCAAGATTATCGTGCATTGCAGGGAACATCAGTATGCATTTTTTTTACAAAACACCTGTTGTGATTGACCCATGCAGGAGTAATCCCGTGTGTAAAAACTAATGATATCTCGATAATTTTATCGGAAAACTAGTATCTCGAGAATGTCATTGAAAAAATGAAAGATGAGAGATAAGGCGAGGAGGAGTGGAGTGTGGTGGTGACTGGTGGTCGGAATGGGCAGAGGCATGGGGATAGACGGTGCCGGCAGGCGGCAGCGGCCACCATGCATGCTAGATTGTTCCAGAGACTTATTCCTTTTTTAATTGCTGAGCAACATGAGATCGCGGGAGATAATGATGTGGAGAGAGGTGCGGGTATCTTTTGTAAAATTATCATAGTTTGCTTTCTATCCACAGATAAAGATCATACGGTTTGTATTACAAGATGGCAGGCACACCATCACCACCAACTCGTTTTTTATAAGGGTACAGATGATAAGTTTGCTGACTACTAAAGTATAGTGGAATTTGTCCATGTTATGCAAGTAAATAAAGGTGATTGTTTATCATACAGGTAAGGTTGGATGAAGGGTGGTAGGAACAAATGCTCCGCCTAGAGCATGTGTGTGAGATATGGAGTCTTAGTGTGTGTGTGTGAGAGAGAGAGAGAGAGAGGAGAGAGAGAGAGATGGAGTCTTAGTTTGTGTGTGTGAGAGAGATAGAGAGAGATATGGAGTCTTAGTGTGTGTGGGGGTGCGTGCATGCGTGCATGTGTGTGTGTGTGTGTTTGTGTGTGTGTGTGTGTGAGAGAGAGAGAGAGAGAGAGATGGAGTCTTAGTGTGTGGGGGGGGGGGTGTGCGTGCGTGTGTGTGTGTGTGCGTGTGTGTGTGTTTGTCACAGGGTCCTCTGTGGTGGATGTAATTTAAGCGTGCATGGCTTCATCATAGACAGGTGATGTGTATGGCAGAGGCCACCAATGATGGGGTGCGAGAGAGAAAATGCCCGTAGAGAGGGAAGAGAAGGTGTGTGCGCGTGAGAGGGGTCGACATCGAGAGAACGTGTTTGTTCAAGAGACACCGAGGAAGACTACTATATATCGATGGTTCATGTAGGCGAGAATTAAACAAAGGGATGGTCTTATTGGTTTCGGGGATATAGGGGAAGAGTGAGAGGCGGGGGGTAGCAAGAAGGAGTTTGTTAAGTATGAGTGTGTGTTTTACCCATCCAGGCGAAAGTATTTGCACAAAAGAGGAGAACGATTCGATGTGGCATTAGGATTGAGGGTAATTAACTACGTATGGAGACATAGAGACCTTGAACGTGCATGTGTGAGAGGTATACATGCATACGTGGGATGTGTGTGTGTGCGCGTGCACATGATCGAGATAAAAGAAAGAAGACATAAGTCATAAGATCAACGACATGGGAGAGATGGATCGGTATGACAATATGCATGCATGTGAGAATGCTGGGAAGAAGGCCCGACAATTGAGCATGTGTTTTTTTCTTTAAGAGATAGTGGCGTGGGCTGGAGCATGCATCTATGGCGAGCAGAGGGAGTGAGGCGCAGCGATTGTGCAAAAGAGACCAACCTATAAATGCATATGTATGGAGAGACATATATAGTGTGGGTGATAGGAAGCAAGACTCCGTGCGAGAAAGGAATGTTGACGGAGAAACTACAGATAGATACAAAGATGGAGATGCTAGCTAGAGGGACATCCGCTAGTTTGGGTGTTGGAGATGACCGTCGGGTGGTTCAAAGGGTGAAGTTATATATGTGTGTGAGAGGGCACTTGACTGCATGTAGAGAGAAACATATGTAGAGTGCGTGATAGGAATCAAGAGTGAGGGCGAGAAAGAAGGTTGATGGAGAAACAGATAAATAGAAAGATAAAGATACTAGCTAGTGTGCGTTAGAGATAGGAGTCGAGTGGATCAGAAGGCTGGGTTATGTGTGTGGGTGTGAGAGAGATAGAGAGAGGGTGCATGTGAGTCACATACAAACAGATATTAGAGAGAAATGAGATCCGGTGAGACGGAGTTTTGTGTCTGCGAGAGAGAAAGATATTTCACAACGAGAGTGATAGCTAGAGAGACATACGAGGGAACGCAAGATATCTCTAGGGAGAGAGGGTGTGTGTGAGCGACATACAAGAGAACAATGGAGAAATATGAGACCCTGAGAGACAGAGTTTGTGTTTGTGTGTGAGAAAGAGATATTGAAGAGGAAGAGTCGTAGGTTCTCGTATCTAAGGAGCGAAAGACATCTCAGTATGAGGGGTGTGCGAGTGGCACACATGGGAATAGTAGAGAGAAATGAGACCCCGGGAGACAAATTCTTGTGTTTGTGTGAGAGAAAGAGATTCCACATGGAGAATCATAGTTAGAGACACATAGCAGGGAGCGACATATACTTAGAGAGAGATAGAGTGATGAAGGTCGAGGGAGAGAGTACCGTCAGTGTGTTACGAAGATAAAAGACTATTGTCGACATACAGGTAGCACGAGAGATACCTGAGAGATGATGAACGCGTATAGGTCCAGAGAGATAGTCTTGTATAAGCATGAGTGATAGCTATATGAGACGAATATCTAGATTAAAGGGGATTCAAATATTTAAACTGGAGATCACGACATCGATAATATCATAACGCAAATTGATGTATCAAACATGCATATTCATTTGAATTTGGGCACACCTGTAATGTTATATAGTTTATCAATATTGGTGATCCATAGATTCTTCAATTACAAACAATGCATGGTTTATATGAAATTAATGTCTAAATGAGATTACACTATATGTTGCGTGTGTGAAACACATTATACATGTTTGAGAAGTAAATAAAACCCGCATGAAACACACATTAATTGGAGACAGTTAGCGAGGAATGCATACATTGGATTTCAACATAAAGTGGTTTCAAATATTTGAAAATCCAAATTGATGGATACAACCTTATGAATCTGAGATCATGCCATTTGTAAACCATATTTATGTATAAATGGTGTTGTGCTTTTGAAAGTATATATAAAAAATTGATATATATATATATATAGAATGTAATTCCAATTGAAAATGGATCCTGCCCAAAAAAAATAGAATACAAACGGGATTCGAATTGAGTTGGCATGGTAAACGTGCACTCTGCAAAATTTGAACGAAGCGGGGAAAGTCGCAGTAACCGCCCGAAACCAAAATCTGCGAGATGGAAATCACTACTGCCTATCCCTGCCACACAAAGCCTATCTGCTGGATTTCTATAGGTTTTGATAGGGGTAGGTTTGTAATTTCACCCAAACGTGACGTAACAGCCTCTCACCCGGATTCATACATGGTGGGCGCCAAAACACGGTGTGTCCTCGGCCGAAATCGACTCCCTCCCTGATTCATATTCATACACGATGGGCGCCAAAAACAAACTCTCGTCGGCAAATATTCGGTGTATGCGAGATTACCGTCCTATCCCCAACCGACTAATGTTGCTGTGATGTAGTAGAAATTTGAAACGGGGGCTAAGTTTGTAAATTTCCTCGCATTTGAGACAAGCGCGCCCTGAATACATGGTTCCCCCCTTCCTGTCTACCTCCCTTTTCCCAATTCGTACTCTGTGGGCGCCAAAACACCCTATCCACCCCACCCTCCACCATCTGCCGCCGTCCGCCACCCCATCCACCGCCTTCCTCATCCACCATGCCAGAGCTGATACCCCGACGGCGCCGTCCATTACAAGAGATCGACCTCTCTCATCCACGGCTTCAGACCGGGATCCTTGCATCCCGTCCTCTCGCTTCATCCCCGCCGTCGTCCACCTTGCCGGGCCGCTCCTATGACCGTCTCGTCCACCGTGCCCTGCCGCTACCGTCTACAATCCTAGATCTGCTTCCACGCCGCCGACAGCCATCACTACCGCAGCACCGTCAAATTCTCAGCAGATGCGTACACGGCGCCGCACCAGAGGCGGTACTCTTGCGTATCTGCTCAACTTATTTATCGCAGCAAGAAAATAGATCGCCACTGCTTTACTCTGATTTCTTGTCTTGGTTGCGAAGTTGCCTTTGTCCGGTTTGCACCTTCAGATCCGCCATGGCACGCTCAACACTATACTCCCAATGCTTATGGTTTCCCCCTTTTATATTCCACACTAGTTAAATCACAGTAGACTAAATTTCAAAATTGAGTCAGTCGATTTTTCAGAGCTCGCCGGAGTTCGCCGGTGCGATCGAAGGGGCTCAGTTGGTTGTGGGGCCTCACCGAACGAAGAAAACTCGACGTGGGTGGGGGTTGGGGCGGGGGTGGGGGTGAGGGTGGCAGAGGAACACAGACGGTGGGGGCCGGTGGTCCGGCCGGCGGCCCATGCGGTGTTCTGTATGGGAAGAATCAGAGACGAGGAAGAAGAAGGGTTAGGAGACAGAGGATCTTCATCCAACCGCCTGAAATGGTTGAGAGACAGCTGCGAGTTGCATTCTTAATGTGCTCTCGTTCATCATGTGTGGGCATTGCGCAACCAACATTTTATTATCCAAAATCTGCTTGCTCTTCTTTACCATGTTCCTCTTCCGTTCTTCTTTAATATGTACTCTCTTCGTTCCTAACTACAAGTCTTTGTATAGATTCCACCATGTACTACATATGGAGCAAAATGAGTGAATCTACACTCTAAAATGTATCTGGATACATCTGTATGTGATCCATAGTGGAAATCTCTACCAAGACTTATATTTTGGAACGGAGGGAGTATGATAGTAGTACAGTAAGTTCCTTGTACTGAAGATGAGCAGGGACATTTGCAGTGTGGAGGTCTATACGGTCGATTGTGATGGGCACTTTGAGCCTCTTTGATTCGTAGGATCTTGTAAACATAGGAATAGGATTTGTAGTGGTCTGCCCACTTGAATCCTATAAGAATAGCAAGGAACTGCGGGGAGCTGTGTCGCCTTTGAGAGTTACACTGGTATTAACAGTACCGCACTTTCACTTGAAGAGAGCTGGCATACGGAGCCTTTCTAGATGTACCGGCAATACTAGCACATATATTCCAGCAAGTTCCACTTTGCTGATTTTACTCTAATGCTTAAGGTTTTCCCGTTATATCTACACTATGATCTGTGTAGCTGCTTTGTGTCGCACTAGCAGCAGTCCAGTCTTGAAGCTAAACACTGCAATGACTTACAAAATTGGCACCAAGGCATTGAGTGCCATTCTGGATGCAATGAAACTCATATGCTCCCCACCTGTTGATTCTTGTTCAGAATATGATCCTAATGACTATTCTAACCTCGAGGAGTCAAAGGCAGATGGCCTGTCCTGTTCACCCATCAAGGTGCCTGTTGTAATTTGGCAATGTTTTATTGATTGCCGATATCTTGCATATGTTGTCTTGCATTTCTTCTACTTTGTTGCACCGCCATCTTCTTAGTTTACTCATCATATATGTCGAGATGCCATGCACATCCATTATCAATACATATTCCATCTGTCATCATACTATGTTTTTCCACTCAAATGTTGTTCTTGTGCATCAGACATCAAAAAGGAAGAGGGTGATTGCCGAACCTGAAGGAGCACCAGTAAACTCCTTGAAAAACATGGTGGTGCTGGAGAAATCAGACAACATCCCACTTATATTGGTTGTACAACCAGTGACACAAAACGTAGGACCGACTCCAGCAGACTGTACCCATACTTCACTGGCCACACCACTAGCCCCACCACACAGGACCTGCACTCCAGCAAAACGTATACCGATTTCATTTGCCATAGCACCAGCTGTACCACAGAAAAATCCCACTCCAACAAAAAGTACAGCAAGTCCACTAGCCGAAGACCTATTACAACTGCAGAGACGGCCAATTCCTGCAGATTGGAACCCCATTCCATTTATTCCCAGTTTAAAAGACAATGCTTTCAATGTTGTTAGGGACTACGTGCATATATTCCCATCATGGGAAGATTATTGTGAAGACAAACACCATTTTCACATCTTCCTGTCCAACTTACATGTAAGTGCTATTATTCATGGTTATTATTTTCCTGTTTTCTGCTGATTGAACACATCAATGATTTACATTACATTGTTGTAACTAAGCGAGGGTCAATCTGGATAGTCATGACGAGCAAAGCTTACTTGTGCTTTTCAAGGAAGCATTGCAGCAGTATCGGTGTTACATGAGGAAATCACACTTTGATGGCGAGTCTATAAACGAATTTCCGGTGAAGTCTCATGTGCTAAATTTAGAAGACATTCAATGGAAAAACCTTGTTATGCACTGGTCTCATTCCAAGGATGAGGTACTGTCTATGAAATCACATGACAATTTGAACTTCTACTTTTCCGCATGTGCCTTACAGATCTTTTTTGCAGGAAATCTGTTCGAAGAAGAATTCCGGTTTGACAAGAATGACAGGATATCGCAAATATGCTGCCCGCTGCTTTACTCTTGTTACTATCTGTTGTCCTGTATCACTATACTTGCATACGTACCTGGTTCATTATGTGACAACAGTATGCATGATAGCTTGCTTATCAATTGTTCGCTCCAAATTATCTGATCAGTATGAATTGTTACATTAGTGTAGAATATATCCAATGCCAATGTTTTTTTAGCTCTGCATTGTTCTTGTAAGTACATGCTATCCTTTATCAGTGTACTTATAATGACAGGTAGTTGTTCATGTACCATCACTCTGCAGCTTATTTTCCTTTGTCCTCCATTTTCTACACATTAGGTCTATATTTACTCTTACCATAAGGTTGGTACTGAAGAAGTTTAGCTGCGCATTGCTCTTGGTTGTACCTTTTGCTTGTATCGCTGCACTTACATTTATAGCGACTTGGTTATGTAGCATCACTCTTCATCTTATCTTAAATATTCTCCATTTTTTCGTATATTATCAAATCTATATTTACTCTTAACAAAATGTAGAATAAAGGCAATGCTTTTGAAGAAGATTATGTGGTAAACTTCTTGAATTGTCCCCCCATCAGCATGGACAAGGCCTTTATAGAGCTTGTCTTCACCAATAATGTAAGTTTGTCCATCTCAAGCCTTCAAACTTTGTTATATATATTTGGTTAGGCATGACTGCAACAGTTGTTTATTTTTGGTGTTTGTATCAAATTGCTTGTTTAAAGTTTATTATGTAGATCATAAACAAAATTTTGTCCTTTCTCAATTTAAGTTTGCAGTTATACAACCAAGTTCCTTCTTCATACCATGTAAATTAAACTATACAGAGCAATTGATCTTCTTTTGCACTGCATGTATGCTTCTGTTCTTCATCCGTAATCCAGTGGTGTGGTGAACCTACCCACTACAACACAATGTCATATTCTGCAATGTCTTAACTATGAACAATGTCATATCACTCTGCTATTATTTAAACCATCTCTTTATTTGCCAATCTAAATTGGTATAAATTGACAGCAGACTAACCATTGATACTTATGAGTTCTTGATCTATAATCCAGTGGTGTCGTGAAGCCGCCAACTCCTTCACAATTTCATTTCCTGCCATGTCTTGACCTAAACAATAGCATATTGTCTTAATGCAATTTTAAACTATGTCACTTTATTCGTCAGTAAAAAATGTGATGAATTGTCAGCACTGATACTTTTATGTGCAAAACCTGTCATTTGTCGGCTTGTTTATCTTTCCGAGTGAGGAAGATATAAGTGTTGAACAAGCGCAGTCTCATCATCTTGCTCAGCTGCTTGCGCTGCAGCTCCCCAGCAGGGCTAACCTTTCTTGAACTCTATTGAAGTGCTGTCGGTTTTGTATATTATTTTGTCGGCGTGTTTATTTGCACTGGTGGCGATCTTTGATGCGCAGTGTATGTAATCTGCTGTCTTCTTGTGCTTTATTATCATAGTGGTAAACTTTGATGCCCAGTGGATGTAATATGCTGTAATTTCTTTATTGTATAGTCTAGGTTTTTTCTTATTCACGATGCTGCAGTTATTTTACTGTATATATATCCTGTCTTCACAGTAAACCAGCCAAACCGGAAAATTACGGTACATAATAGGGCCGTCATGCAATCACGATGTAGGTTGGGCCTGAAACGTGTCGAACAACTCACGGGCCAGTAGCAGTTCGAAATGAACCCCGGCCCATGATTGTGCGAATCAAATCACGGGCTTTTAATAGGCCAAAATTGTCTCGGTCCTTGTTTGGCCCAATCAGATATTGGCTGCGAGCAGGCCGGATGCAAACCGGGCCGTAGTTAGGCCCAACTATATGACGGGCTTTTAACAGGCCGAAATTAATATAGGGCCGAAATGTTAAACGGGCCCTTAACATGCCAAAACTAATATGAGGCCGAATTACTAAGTGGGCCTTTAGAAAGTGGGCCCAAAAGCATAGTGTCCGGTTGACGGGCCAAATCTGATATGGGCCATAATTGAGCCCAAAGCCTCTTAAAGGGCCGGACCTGATCTGGGCCGTAATTTGGCTCAGAACGTGGTAGGCTTTTAACGGGCCGGATCTCATATGGGCCACTATTAGGCCCGGAGCGTGGCAGGCCATTAATGGACCGAATCAAATATGGGCCAGCATTTGGCCCAAAACATGGCAGCCAGTTAATGGGCCGGCCTAGTAGGGTCCTCAAAATCTTGTAGGCCTACAGCTGGGCCAGCCCATTAATGTCGGTGAAATCTCGTGGGCCTTTAGATGTGCCGGCCCATTATGATCCGCAAGAATCTTGTGGGCCTTTTCCTCGGCCGGCCCATTATGGCACACAAAAATCTTGTGGGCCTTTACCTGGGACGGCCCATTATGGCCCACACAATCTTGTGGGCCTTTAGCTGGGCCAGCCCATTATGGTCCGCAAAATCTCGTGGGCCTTTAGCTGGGCCGGCCCATTATGGTCTGCTAAATTTTGTGGGCCTTCAGTTGGGCCGGCCCATTTAAACTTGATGGGCCGGTCTACGTGTCAACATATCATAGGCACGTCTCGCCCATTGGATGAGTGACACCTGTGCCAACGCGGACCTAACATGTGTCACCTCCAGCCAATGAAGATTTTACACGTGGAAAATCCCCATTGGTCGGGGCTGTTAATGGGCTATCGGATCCAAAACCCGACCTAATAGCTTAACGGCGCTCCATTACGGTGGATGCCACGTGTCAGTCACCCTTGACGAAAGTACCTTTGTGACGCGCGATTTATCGTCATGGAAGTGGACACTTCCGTGATGATAATTTCGGTAATGTCATGGAACACTTCTACGAAAACACAGGTATGACTATCTTGATTCTGTCATAAAATCGTCATGGATGTACATGCATGACAAAAAAACGCGACCTACTGTGACAAACACGTATCATCACGGAAGTGTATTTTTTTGTAGTGGTGATGCCTATATACATGATCATACCTAGATATTCTCATAACTATGCTCAATTCTATCAATTGCTCGACAGTAATTCGTTTACCCATCGTAATACTTATGCTCTTGAGAGAAGCCACTAGTGAAACCTATGGCCTCCGGGTCTATCTTTCATCATATAAATCTTCCAACACTTAGTTATTTCCTTTGCCGTTTATTTTACTTTGCATCTTTATTTCTCTTTATCATAAAAATACCAAAAATATTATCTTATCATATATATCAGATCTCACTCTCGTAAGTGACCGTGAAGGGCTTGACAACCCCTTTACCACGTTGGTTGTGAGGTTCTTATTTGTTTGTGTAGGTGTGTGGGACTTGAGCCTGATCTCCTACTGGATTGATACCTTGGTTCTCAAAAACTGAGGGAAATACTTACGCTACTTTGCTGCATCACCCTTTCCTCTTCAAGGGAAAACCAACGCAGTGCTCAAGAGGTAGCAAGAAGGATTTCTGGCGCCGTTGCCGGGGAGATTCGCGCCAAGTCAAGTCAAGATCTGACTCCCAACAATGAGTCATTTTAGGTGCCATTGCCAAGTCAAGACATACCAAGTACCCATCACAAACTCTTATCCCTCGCATTAAATTATTTCTCATTTGCCTCTAGTTTTCCTCTCCCCCCACTTCACCCTTACCTTTTTATTCGCCGTCTCTTTTCCGTTCATCGCTTTCTTGCTTGCCTTGTCGTCATGGCTAGTCCTCTATCTTCTTCGTTGTCTCCCGAGAATGAAGTTATAAATGTTAAACAAAGGGAGGGAGAAAATCTAAAAGATGCTTGGTATAGAATTTGCAATGCTTAAAATAGATCTATCAGGAAGCAATCTACTTCCGTTCTTCTCCTCAATTTTTATGTAGGCACTACTCCTTGGTACAGATATATTATTGATACCATTACCGGAGGGAATTTCTTGGGTGGCCATACTTTTGATTCTTATTACGCTATGATAGATTTGTTTGGCTCACCACCTCTTTTGGTTAATGGAACTATGTTAACTTTGGAACATGTGATGCAAAGGCTTGAAATTATTGAGAATAAAGTTGCTACTGTAGAGTTGATTGAGAATTTGGATAAAAAGATCCACAACCTAATTACCCAATATGGATCTAAGGTGGGAGTTACTCTGAAATTTTTTAAGGAAAAAGAACCCATAGTTAATGAAAGAATAGATCAGGATTCTACTAGAACCGATAAACTTGAGGGAATTATCACCAACTTGGGGTCCGGTTTTTCTTCTGTTAAAGAATACTCCAAATCCTCCCACTAAAATTGCCAAGCTTGTTTATGTTCCTAAAAATAAGGGTGAATCCTCTAGTAAGGAAACTACAGATTTAAAATCAATAAGTGTTCATCCCAATCTTTTTGCTATCATTAAGGAACCGTTTGCTACAAATGATTTTCTTGATTTTGTGCCTAGGAGTTTGATAATTAATAAAAATAAAAGAAACTCCTAAGAGTTATAGGTGTATCATTGAAGAATTGCCTACCAATGATGGCAATACCTAGATCTATCTTCGCTTTTATGCCTAGCTAGGGGCGCTAAACGATAGCGCTTGTTGGGAGGAAACCCAATTTTATTTTTATACCTTGATTTTTGCTCCTGTTTAGTAATAAATAATTTATATTACCTCTGTTTTGGTTGTGTTTTTTTGGTTTAATTAGTGTTTGTGCCAAGTAGAACCGTTGGGAAGACTTGGGGAAAGTTTCTTTGATCTTGCTGTAGAAAACAGAAACTTTAGCGCTCACGAGAATCGCTGCAATTTTTATTTGGAATGCGATATTTAGTTAATTCTTTTTGCAGATGATTAATAGATAAATTATTCACGTCCAGAAATTTATTTTAGATTTTTTTCGGGTTCCATAAGTTGCGTTAGCTACAGATTACTACAGACTGTTCTGTTTTTGACAGATTCTGTTTTTCTTGTGTTGTTTGCTTATTTTGATGAAGCTATGGCTAGTAAAAGAGTTTATAAACCATAAAGAAGTTGGAATACAGTAGATTTAACACCAATATAAATAAACAATGAGTTCATTACAGTACCTTGAAGTGGTGTTTTGTTTTCTTTCGCTAACGAAGCTCACGAGATTTTCTATTTTGAGTTTTGTGTTGTGAAGTTTTCAAGTTTTGGGTAAAGATTTGATGGATTATGGAACAACGAGTGGAAACAGCCTAAGCTTGGGGATGCCCATCGCACCCCAAGGTAAAATTCAAGGACACCAAAAAGCCTAAGCTTGGGGATGCCCCGGAAGGCATCCCCTCTTTCGTCTTTGTCTATCGGTAACTTTACTTGGAGCTATATTTTTATTCACCACATGATATGTGTTTTGCTTGGAGCGTCTTGTATGATTTGATTCTTTGCTTTTTAGTTTACTACAATCATCCTTTCTGTACACACCTTTTGAGAGAGACTCACATGATTTTAAATGTATTAGAATACTCTATGTGCTTCACTTATATCTTTTGAGCTATGTAGTTTTTGCTCTAGTGCTTCACTTATATCTTTTAGAGCACGGTGGTGGATTTGTTTTATAGAAATAATTGTTCTCGCATGGTTCACTTATATTATTTTGAGAGTCCTTTAGAACAACATGGAAATTTGATATAATATAAAAACTTTCATATAAGTGCATTGAATACTATGAGAAGTTTGATACTTGATAATTGTTTTGAGATATGGAGATGGTGATATTAGAGTCATGCTAGTTGAGTAGTTGTGAATTTGAGAAATGCTTGTGTTGAAGTTTGTGATTCCCGTAGCATGCACATATGGTGAACCATTATGTGATGAAGTCGGAGCATGATTTATTTATTGATTGTCTTCCTTATGAGTGGCGGTCGGTGGCGAGTAATGGTCTTTTCCTACCAATCTATCCCCTTAGGAGCATGCGCGTAATACTTTGTTTCGGTAACTAATAGATTTTTACAACAAGTATGTGAGTTCTTTATGACTAATGTTGAGTCCATGGATTATACGCACTCTCACCCTTCCACCATTGCTAGCCTCTCTAGTATCGCGCAACTTTCGCCGGTACCATAAACCCACCATATACCTTCCTCAAAACAGCCACCATACCTACCTATTATGGCATTTTCATAGCCATTCCGAGATATATTGTCATGCAACTTTCCACCGTTCCGTTATTATGACACGCTTCATCATTGTCCTATTGCTTGCATGATCATGTAGTTTACATCATATTCGTGGCAAAGCCACCGTTCATAATTCTTCATACATGTCACTCATGCATCATTGCACATCCCGGTACACTGCCGGAGGCATTCACATAGAGTCATATTTTGTTCTAAGTATTGAGTTGTAATTCTTGAGTTGTAAGTAAATAAAGTGTGATGATCATCATTATTAGAGCATTGTCCCAAGTGAGGAAAGGATGATGGAGACTATGATTCCCCCACAAGTTGGGATGAGACTCCGGACGAAAAAAAGAGGCCAAAAAAAGAGAAAGAAGGCCCAAATAAAAAAAGAAAAAGAGAGAAGGGACAATGCTACTATCATTTTTCCACACTTGTGCTTCAAAGTATCACCATGTTCTTCATATAGAGAGTCTCCTATGATATCACTTTCATATACTAGTGGGAATTTTTCATTATAGAACTTGGCTTGTATATTCCAATGATGGGTTTCCTCAAAATGCCCTAGGTCTTTGTGAGCAAGCAAGTTGAATGCACACCCACTTAGTTTCTTTTGTTGAGCTTTCATATACTTATAGCTCTAGTGCATCCGTTGCATGGCAATCCCTACTCAGTCACATTGATATCTATTGATGGGCATCTCCATAGCCCGTTGATACGCCTAGTTGATGTGAGACTATCTTCTCCTTTTTGTCTTCTCCACAACCACCATTCTATTCCACCATAGTGCTATATCCATGGCTCACGCTCATATATTGCGTGAAGATTGAAAAGTTTGAGAACATTAAAAGTATGAAACAATTTTTTGGCTTGTCATCAGGGTTGTGCATGATTTAAATATTTTGTGTGGTGAAGATAGAGCATAGCCAGACTATATGATTTTGTAGGGATAACTTCCTTTGGCCATGTTATTTTGAGAAGACATGATTGCTTAGTTAGTATGCTTGAAGTATTATTATTTTTATATCAATATTAAACTTTTATCTTGAATCTTTCGGATCTGAACATTCATGCCACAATAAAGAAAAATTACATTGAGAAATATGTTAGAAAGCATTCCACATAAAAAATTCTTCTTTTATCATTTACCTACTCGAGGACGAGCAGGAATTAAGCTTGGGGATGCTTGATACGTCTCCAACGTATCTATAATTTTGATTGCTCCATGCTATTATATTATCTATTTTGGATGTCAATGGCTTTATTTTACACTTTTATATCATTTTTGGGACTAACCTACTAACCATAGGCCCAGCCCAAATTGGTGTTTTTTTCCTATTTCAGGGTTTCAAAGAAAAGGAATATCAAACGAAGTCTAAACGGAATGAAACCTTCGGGAACGTCATTTTCTCAACAAACGGGATCCAGGAGACTTGGAGTGGGCGTCAAGAAACAACGGAGGAAGCCACGAGGCAGGGGGGCGCGCCTACCCCCTAGGCGCGCCCTCCACCCTCGTGGGCCCTACGGTGCTCCACCGACGTACTTCTTCCTCCTATATATATCCATGTATCCCCCAAACATCCAGGAGCACCACGAAAACCTAATTCCACCGCCGCAACCTTCTGTACTCGAGAGATCCCATCTTGGGGCCTTTCGGAGCTCCGCCGGAGGGGGCATTGGTCACTAAGGGCCTCTACATCAACTCCATGGCCTCTCCGGTGATATGTGAGTAGTTTACTTCAGACCTACGGGTCCATAGTTATTAGCTAGATGGCTTCTTGTCTCTCTTTGGATCTCAATACAAAGTCCTCCTCGATCTTCTTGGAGATCTATTCAATGTAATCTTCTTTTGCGGTGTGTTTGTCGAGATCCGATGAATTGTGGGTTTATGATCCAGATTATCTATGAACAATATTTGATTCTCCTCTGAATTTTTTTATGTATGATTGGTTTATCTTTCCAAGTCTCTTCGAATTATCAGTTTGGTTTGGCCTACTAGATTGATCTTTCTTGCAATGGGAGAAGTGCTTAGCTTTGAGTTCAATCTTGCGATGCTCGATCCTAATGACAGAAAGGGAACCGACACGTATTGTATTGTTGCCATCGAGGATAAAAAGATGGGGTTTATATCATATTGTGTGAGTTTATCCCTCTACATCATGTCATCTTCCTTAAAGCATTACTCTGTTCTTATGAACTTAATACTCTAGATGCATGCTGGATAGCGGTCGATGCGTGGAGTAATAGTAGTAGATGCAGAATCGCTTCGATCTACTTGTCATGGACGTGATGCCTATATACATGATCATACCTAGATATTCTCATAACTATGCTCAATTCTATCAATTGCTCGACAGTAGTTCGTTTACCCACCATAATACTTATGCTCTTGAGAGAAGCCACTAGTGAAACCTATGGCCCCCGGCTCTATCTTTCATCATATTAATCTTCCAACACTTAGTTATTTCCTTTGCCGTTTATTTTACTTTGCATCTGTATTTCTCTTTATCATAAAAATACCAAAAATATTATCTTATCATATCTATCAGATCTCACTATCATAAGTGACCGTGAAGGCTTGACAACTCCTTTACTGCGTTGGTTGCGAGGTTCTTATTTGTTTGTGTAGGTGTGTGGGACTTGAGCGTGATCTCCTACTGGATTGATACCTTGGTTCTCAAAAACAGAGGGAAATACTTACGCTACTTTGCTGCATCACCCTTTCCACTTCAAGGGAAAACCAACGCAGTGCTCAAGAGGTAGCACGAAGCCGGAAGTGGTGGTCGTGCTGCTGTCATGGATCGAGGGTGCCCATCCAGCTCTGTCCCACACCATTGCTGACCCTTGCGGGAACACGAAGTGCACGTCTAGTGCCGGCCATCTCATCGGCATGCGCCCTTCTACACTCAATATACAGAAGAATTGTCAAACATAGGTTTACCTGTTGCCATGTTAGATGAGGTGTAGACCGAACTCTGGCCCCTAGGAATCTAGAACACGTTCATAGGTCCAATAACAAGTCCAGACCGGACCGTTCACTTTTGAATCTTGACCATGCGCAAATTATATGTTTGTCAGAAAAGATTGGTGGGGTTAGGGCATCTCCAACGTTGACCCATAAATATATTCCATCATCCATCCGCGCATAGGGGGAACAGTCCATATATGCGGGAGCCGGCTATCTAATGTTGCCCGCATACATTCCAGCCGCCGTTTGAACTAACCGGCTAAAATTCATGTAAATACGATGGACTTTCATATAAAACGGTCAAAATTCACTATATTTGGATCAATTTTCATATAAACCAGACAAAACTCATTACATTTTTCATATAAACTGGACAAACCCGACACTAAACCTAATCTAAATGATCATCGGCCCACGTTTCCCATGTCCTACCATGAGCCCTAAGAAGTGTTGGTCCGGCGAATGCCTTCTCCTTCTCCAGTTCAGCCTCGATGCTCTCCAGCTCTTCCTCTGGAGCACCGGGAACTACTGTTGTCCGCCCCCACATCGCCGCCAGGTAGCTCATCGGCCATCGATGTTAGGCGCACCAAGCGTGGCTTCAACGGGAGGGGAAGAGTTATGGCCTTCTTAGGACCCGAGCGGTAGTGACCTACCATGCACTACTCTTCCTTGCTATCAGCGGCGTCCGTGGACGTATTAGCTTTGTGGTTGCGGTAGCGGGCTAGGCGCGACTAGGGCAGAGCGGGTGATGTCCTCCTTGTTGTCACTCTTGCCACACACCTCATTCACCACCTCGTCGGTCTCCTTTTAGGCGGCCGCCAATTCCCCCTAATGGAGGCATTACCACCAGCAGTCGCGACGGATGTCGCGGGCGGAGCGGTAGCAATCGACAAGTGCCTACTGCTCCACTGCGTCCATGTCCGACACGATAGTCGCGCCGATGGCGAGTAGCTCTTCCATGCGCCGGTGCTCCTCGAGGAGGCCGAGGTTGTAGGACTTATCAGCCTGCACCTGTCGGAACCTAGCCTCCTCCTCCTCCCATAACATGTTCGTGTAGTGCGCACAGGCCTCATCAATGGTGAAACTCACACGCACCGGCGAGGAGGGTGGCGCCACCTCGTCCTCCATTGGGGCGTCGTCTGCCTCCATCTGCTAGCCGACCAGCCAACCGGTGGCAATGAAGGGCTTTGGAGCATGAGGAGGCCATAGAGGGCGTGGTGCGGAGAGGAGAAAGTGGAGTAGCTAGGACGATGACTGTGGGAATGGTCTGGGCTGGTATTTATATAACGGGCGGATGGTGATGGGCCATGATAGTGAGGTCAATGTTGGGCGGCAGACGGACAGACGGGTGATGCCGGAGTAGGTTCGTAGAGAACCGCATATCGTTAATGTAGGGGCGACGAACTGACGGGCTATCATTTGAATGCGAAGGAGTCGCCTTCACCGGGAAGTGAGGGCCGAGCAGTGAGGGCTGGACAACAATGATGCCGACCCACATGCAAAGGGAGTACCCAACCCCTGTCGTCGAATCCACTTGTCACCAACTGCCTTAACATGACCCCACCTAGCTGAGCACCACATATGGGAGAAAACCCTCCCAAGCCACCTATAACCACCAAGCCATCAGTTTAGGGCTGGGACCCAATCTAGATGACAACGCCGGTAAGAACACGGTTCAGACCAGCGAACAGGAAGGGAGGCGAAGAAGCGGGTGTCGCTTTGCACGCATTCGCCGCCTAAGTCGGGGCACCGTCCTTGCCCGCTGTTGCACGCCGTCCGCACCACCAACATAGCAATGCCGACAGAGTCGACCCACTTAAGCGTCGCGCTAGTACCTCCCTGCGAATGATTTGCTTCTCCGGCCACTGCTCGGCCCCGCCATAGAGGGCCAAGCCGAGCTATCCATGAGTCCAGAAAAGAGGGTATGAAAAGCCACTGCCCCACCCCCTGTCGCGTGGGCTTCGCCCGGCCGCGCCCACCGGCTACGACAAGGGAGGAAGGTGGGATTCCCAGAGGGTGGCGGTGCTAGGATTCTCCCATACCGCTTCCAACATGGTTGGACTGCCAGTTTCTTTTTCTTTTGGGAAAGTGGATGTGCGCGATCTAAAAAAATGAACTAGACTTGGGAAAGGAGCATTGGAGTTGGCACTCATCCGGACGAAGACCAGGGCAAAATATGGTGGACGCTAGGCACCATCCGCCTGCAGCGATTCAAATATCAGCCACCGGTTGTGCCGTCCGATGCGTCTTATCAGGGCCGCTAATCTCCTTAGCTCGCCCTGCTCATCCACAGTGCGCGTCATTGCAGTAGCGACACCCATGCACTGCTCGGAGTAGCATCAGCATTAACGTCCTAGCACGCCTCACAGCTGCGACAGTCGACACCATTGAAGCACGCCCCGTCCCCGCGGCATGCTTCGCAACATCGCCATGGCCGTCGACATTGTCGAAGCATCAGCGTGGCTGTCGGCGCCATTGAAGTATGCCTCACCGCCACTCACATTGAAGCATGCCTTGCAGCATCGCCATGGTCGTCGATGTCGTCGTAGCATGCCTCATCGCCGTGTCCATCGAACCATCCCCGTGGTCGTCGAAGCCTCACCAGGCTGTCGACACCATCGAAGTACGCCTCATCGCCACGGCCATTGAAGCATGCCTTGCAGCATCGCCTCGGCCGTCGATGTCGTCGTAACATGCCTCATCGCCATGTCCATCGAACCATTGTTGTGGTCGTCGAAGCATCGCCACGACCATTGTGACACGCCTCACAACATCACCACGGCCATCGACATCATCGAAGTACGCCTCATCGCCGCAGCCGTTGAAACACGCGTCGCAGCATCGCGAGGGCCCTCGACACCGTCGAAGTACGCCTCGTCACTGTGGCCATTCAAGCATGCCTTGCAGCACCACCACGACCATCGATGCCGTCATCGCATGCCTCATCGTCGTGTCCATAGAACCATCGCCGTGGTCGTTGAAGCATTGTCACTGTCGTCGACACCATCAAAGTATGCCTCTTCGCCGCGGCCAATGAAGCATGCCTTGCAGCATCGCCACGGCTGCCAATGTCGTCATAGCATCCCTCGTCGTCGTGTCCATTGAACCATCGCCGTGGCCATCAAAGCATCGTCACGGCCGCCCCCATCGGGTTGCAGCAACGGTGGCTGCTGCGACTACCTCGTTGCAGGCTTGCAGCATCGACCGTGGCTGTTGCCCCGGCCAGCTGTGTGGTTGCAGCATCGGCAGTGGATACGACATTGGCATGCTCTGCGGTTGCAGCACGATGGCCGTTATCACCACCCATTTTGCAGCACCGCCGGCGGCATGCGACGAGACATCGGCCAACGCTGGATTGGCAGTAACCATGGCTGCTAAGATACCACCAATTACAGCACCGACCCTGGGTTGCAGCACCCCGGCGAGATTATGCATTTGCGACACTGGTGAGCGCTGCCGCAAGTGGCGAACCCGGGGCCTTGTAACCAACATGCGTTTGTGCCAGGCACCCGGCATCGCGCCCCAATCCCGCCGGCCTTGCAACTTCTCCTTCAAAGGGCCCTGCAGCGGCGCCTCCACACCACGGCAGTCTCAAGCCAACACTTAATTCAGTGGTGAAGTAGACGGGCAGGGAGAGAGAAGGAGCATTCCATCGATTGAGGAAAAAGAGAGACAGGAGATGTGGTCAACGCACGGTGTAGGAGAAAAAAGTGGGGCAAGCCCTTCATCGGCTCGAATAAGGTTTTCGAGGGGGTTGTGGTGCGCGGGCCCGATCGAAACACGTGGCAATCCTGGGACGCGGCTGGCGCAAGCATGTTTACATACGGTAAGGTACTATTTGGTCAGAATCCAAACATATCCCTTAACCTTTTAGCAATAAGTGCATACAAAATAATCATCAAAGTTTCATCTTAGAAACTGCATGACTAAAACATAATGCATTTCAAAACCGTGGGAGAACATCGTGCCCTATACTTTTTACACTACGAAGGAAATAAATGCCTTTAAAAAAAATGAAATTAATGAAGGAAATAAAGGAGTACCGCGTATTCTGGACTGCTGATCCAGGGACCACACGCCAGTAGCCCTAGGATTTGCATGCCAGCTAACATGTAGTTATTTCACTGGTGCTGGCACCTCGCCGGCGTGGCCAAAAACGTGATAGGAAACGAAAGAAAACAAATACATCCCGCCCATCGACTCGAAAGGAAAGTAGTAACCCGTCCGCGTCCTCCGTTCCCCAGTCTTCCATCCTCTTGATGCCGGCTCTTTATAAAGCAACAAAGTATGAGGGTGCCCCCATAGATCCAATTCCACCTTCCTCCTTCAAGAGCTCCGCCCATCTCTGCCAGCCCGCCGCCGGCGAACCTAGCACGAATCTCATCCCATGGACGCATCTCGCGCCGGCTCCTCCTCCAACCCCACTCCTGCCAGGCGTCGTGTCACCGTTCCCGTTCATGGGCGGCCTTCACCAACCCCGCTGCCGGCACACCCTGGTGAATGGTGGTCCCGCCCGGCCGTCTCATGGACCGTGGAGAACATCTATGAGGACTTCTCTGGCCGCCGCAGCGCGCTTGTCCAAGCCCTCACCACAGGTACGCCACGGGATGCTCCTTAGTGACACATTTTTCTGGATATATGTGACGCCTACGTGCTGATGGATCTAACACCGATCTCTTCTCCTCCTTGTTGCCATACACGCAGATCAGGATACATTATATGATTTATTGCGCGAGGAAGGTATGTAATATAGAGATCCAACTGTCCCAGAAATGTTATATCCATTGCTTGTTACAAAATTGTAAATCCCGCTGACAAGAAATTCCAGATCCATTTTTTATTAAGAAAAACAAGTCATCAGTTCCGTACTGTTGCACGGGATAGTGGAGTTCTGTATTGAAACATGGGGAAACTTTGTCTGATAGTTTGGTCAGTTACTTTTAAACATATAAGAGTGTGTTTTTTTTTGTATTAGACATAGGAAAAAAATCTTTAGATCCCGTATTAGGCAGAGGCTGATAGTTTCATCTGACATGAAAGTTCAGATCCATTTTCTATTAAGAAAAACTAGTCATCAAACCCGTGTTTGCACGGCCTAGTGAAGTTCTGCACTGAAACATGGGGAAACTTAGGATGATAGTTTTGTCAGTTACTTTTAAACATATAACCTTGTTTATTTTTGTATTAGACATAGGACAAAGAACTTCAGATCTGGTGTTTATTTTAGTATTAGGGATAGGCTGATAGTTTCATCTGACATGAAATCTCGGATCCATTTTGTATTAAGAAAAACAAGTCATCAATCCCGTGATTGCACGGGCTAGTGAAGTTCTTTATTTAATTAAACTTGGACTGATAGTTTGATCAGTTCCTTTGAAACATATAATGGTTTTTATTTCTTATTAGACATAGGAAAAAGTATTGAGTTAGACAACTACGGGCATTTGTGGCTGTATTATTTAGATCCTGCTGTCCCTAAAATTTTAGATCCATTTTTAGTTACAACTCTCAGATCCGTTTTTTCATGAAGAAAAGCTAGTCATCAATCCACTGCTGTTGCACGGCCTAGTGAAGTTCTGTATTGAAACACAGGGGAATTTAGGCTGGTAGTCTGATCACTTACTTTCAAACATATTTCTCCGGAAGAAAAAGGTTATTTTCAGATATACAACTATGTTTATTTTTGTACTAGACAAAGGAAAAAGAGTATAGAGTTATAAACAACTCTCTGCATTAGTGGTAGTATTTTTTGCGTGCGTAGACTTTTCCAATTGACTAGTGTGTGAAATCAAAGCGCGTGATATATATTCTTGGTGTGCTGGTGGGCAATAGTAACATGGTAGAAGATGTAACATGGTAGCAATTTTATGAAGGCTGCATGTGTACTGGTGGGCAATAGTATTGCAAACGCGAAACTCTTTGGTGGATGTATACTTTTTTTTCTCCTTTTCTCCTAAAGAAATACGATGGGGTTTGGTCTTAAGTTTATTATAGACATTCAACACTTGTCGCCCACAAAATCTTCAAGTGTTTCTAGACCATATCTTTTCTAGGACTCGATTATGCATTACTATTTACATCGAATATTCATGCAAAAGTGTTCTACAAGAGTACATGAGGACATTTATTTTCTCCTGGTCATGAAGAGAATCCATGGTTCTATTTTGAAATATTTTTAATTTTAAGTCACATATTATATACATGTATATTCACTAAAATATGTCAGATAAATGATATAGTTTTCTATTTTTTATAATGATCAAATTTTTTAAAAGAAATTTGTTGGGAAATACAGACTCTAGCTATTTTCCGCCGACAACGCACAGTGTATATAAACATATATACTTGTGTGCGCACAAGCGATCTTTCTCACGATGACATAGAGAAGACTGGCTTAATTTTAAATTAGTCAAAAGTAGGGAGATTTGTATAAATTTGGCAAACATAGAGAACTGCATATTTATCACGCCTCGTAATAGGCCTAAAGTACGTGCAAATTTTAAGCCTGCAGCCAGTGATATGAACCTCGCCATCACCAAGCCATATGCATGGCATGGGTGCTTCATGCAAAAAATATTTAATTAATTAAAGTGTCGAAAGTACTGCCCAAATGTAAAACAAACATGCAAACTAACAATCTAATCTCCGGCTTTTTTTACAATAGAGTTGTTTGACATGTACCTACATCAAACCTGTTTGAATAATATAATGACTTTTTGTCAAAAGGATTTTTTGGAGAGGTAGTTTTTCTTAAATTAAAGTAAATCTCATATGGTGCTCCCAATTACAATTAGTAAATATAAGATGGCGAGGTGTGCAGATCACTGGCCGATGTAGTGGTGTGATTCATTTTCTCGCTTCAGGTAAAGAGCCAATGTGCTTGTACGGGTACCCGGACGGTAGTTGGGAGTTGACGCTGCCGGAGGAGATGGTGCCGCCAGGCCTGCCAGTGCCGACACGAGGCATCAACCGCCGGCGAGATTATATGAACGGTTCTGACTACCTGACACTCGTCGCCCACCACTCCGACTCCTGGCTCATGGGCGTCACCTTTTTCTTGTCCACTTATCTCGCCGCCAACCAAAGGTATGTTACTACTATTGTTGTTGCTGCTGCTACTATTATCACCACCACCACCACTACTACTACTTCGTTTCACAAAGAGTTTTTTTGTGCACTTAACATTTAGGACATTTATATGTGCAATCTACATCCGAGAAACGTAACCAATAATTTCACAACACATAAAGCATGTGCATGTAGAAGAATCATTGAATGCAGCAAAAAGCGCAAAAACCTGTAACTTCTATCTAACAAAACAGTATGTAATTCCTATGCTTTTAAACATGCATATAGAAGATTCTATTTTTTGACATAATATCTTGTTTTTTTCATTTAACAAACACGAGAGAGAATACAGCTTCAACAGAACAGTAGTCCTGCAGAACCAACTATTAGAGACTCAGCATTAAATAATGGGCTATTCTTATTAAGGGAGATCTTCGTCTTCTATTTAAATCATTATGTTCTTGTGCTTATATAGTTCCTCCATGCATCAAGAATGTCATGTGTTACATATTGCTTGCAAAGCCAATTGCTGATTTGGTGATGTTGGTTTACTTTCTCTTTCAGGACACGTTTATTTGATATGGTAAACGAGATGCGAACAGTCCATGACGAATTCTATCTCTCTTATGGTCTTCCTTGGCTATCAACATTTGTGCGTTACAATGCAAACTGGGAGTCGAGCACACCAACTCAAGAGAATGTGTCCAATCCAGACGTAGACTCTATCGCACCTGCTGAAGAGAACGTGCCACCTTCTCAAGACTCAATGCAAGTTTTGTCTGCTCCAAACAGGGACTCTAGGAAGCCTGCTAAAGACAAACAAAAGGATAATGAAGTTACCGACTTTTGCGGATCTTGTAATGCTCCGTATCATGCCAATGCCTTTTGGATTGGTTGTGACGAATGTGACCAGTGGTTCCATGGCAAATGTGTGAAGGTAACTGCCTCTGAAGCAGAACATATCAAAGAATACAAGTGTCCTGACTGCATCCGCGAGGTGATCGGAGAGTAGGATATAATATGTGCACCATCCCTTTATTTTAGGATATGCAGTCACCCTTTGTATGAGAAAATGATTAACTAGAAAGGTAGTGAGAGAGGCATTACATTCTTTTCCCATTCTGTTGGGATATATTGAAGAATTCAGTTTACAATGTCTTGAAACAGGCTTTCGCCTTGCTATATTAATATAGCAACCACCTGACAGAACTGTGATATCATTGATGGGCAAATAGGACAATCAAGCCCAGAAAGAGAAACAAATGCCAAAGCGATGATTTCCAGCAACCGCCGCCACGCTTCTATGCCTCTGAATTCCCGCATACCAAACAACACCTTCAAGAAGTACTACGACGACAATGATGCTGCTGCCCAAACAGATCCTTGGATTTCTGCCGGTACACGGAGAGGAGTGCCGACGGGGTACACCTGACGCCCTTGAAGAAGGGAGGCGGCGCCCACAAGCGTCACCGTGTTGGTGCCGGCTAAACCGACAAAGATTTTTCCCGACCCCCGCACAACTCGTAACTGCAGACCAAACATGGTATTGTAGCACTTACGCAGAAGTATGCCAACGAGTAATCGTCCCAACAAAGAGCTGAGAAGAGTATTTATGGATGTGTTTCTGTCACACACACAAGGCCTCATAGCTCTTGTGCGAAGTACTGCTTGGGCTTCTTCAAATACTACTGCTGTCCTCGTAACTGTGTTTATTTCTTATTAGGCATAGGAAAATTGTATTGAATTAAACAACTAATGGCATTTGTGGCCGTAGTTTTTAGATCATGCTGTCCCAGACTTCTTGAATCCGTTTTTAATAAAAAATTGTAAATCTGGCGGACATGAAATCTCAGATCCGTTTTTCATGAAGAAAAAATAGTCATGAAAATCCAGTGCTGTTGCACGGGGTAGCGTACTTCTGTATTGAAACAAAGAGGAATTTAGGCCAATAGTTTGATCAGTTACTTTCAAACATATTTCTTTGGGAAAAAGTTATTTTCAGATATACGACCGTGTTTATTTTTGTATTAGACAAAGGAAAAAGAGTATCGAGTTATAAACAACACCGTCCATTAGTGGTTGTATTTTTTGCACGCATAGACTTTTCCAAATGACAAGTGTGTGAAATCAATGCGCGTGATATATATTCTTGGTGTGCCATGCCCCAAATAATTCCAGATTGATAGAAGATGTAACATTATAGCAATTTTATGAAATCTACATGTGTACTGGTGGGCTATAGTATTGCGAATGAGAAATTCTTTGGTGGATGTACTCCGTCCATTTCACAATATAGTGCGCCTGCGTTTCCCGAGGTCCGACTTTGACCATTAATTTAATCAACGAAACCGACTGCGACCGAAGAAAAAATTATATAACTGAAAACTTGTTTTGAATACGAATTCACTGGTATAACTTTTGCTCCCGCCGCAGTCGGTCTTGTTGGCTAGATTTATGGTCAAAGTTGAAGTACGGCAATAGAGGAAACACTATATTTTGGAACGGAGGGAGTATAATTTTGTGTCCTTTTATATCCTAAAGAAATATGATGGGGTTTGGTCTTAAGTTTATTACAGACATTGGACACTTGTCGCCCACAAAACCTTCAAATTTTTTGGACCATATATTTTCTAGGATTCGATCATGCATTAATTTTATAAGAGTACATGAGGGCAATCATTTTCTCCTGGCAATGAAGAGTATCCATGCACTGTATTCTATTTTGAAATATTTGTAATTTTTAAGCCGCATATATTACATACATATTTCTTCACTAAACTACATCAGATAAATGACATAGTTTTCTATTTATTTTAGTAATGATCAAATAAAAAAATTGTTTGGAATATGGATTCTAGCTATTTTCCACTGGCAATGCACAGCGTATATAAACATATATACTTGTGTGCGCACATGCGATCTTTTTCACGGAAGATATAGAGAGGGCCGGCTTAATTTTTTAAATTCGCCAAAAGTAGAGACATGTGTATAATTTTGGCAAAAATAGAGATCTGTATATTTATCATGCCTCAGAATAGGATTGAAGTACCGGGAAATTCCAGGCCTGCAGCCAATGGTATGAACCACGCCAACACCAGCCATATGCATGGCATGGGTGCTTCATGCAAAAAACTGTTAACTAAAGTGACAAAATTGTACCACCCAAATCTAAAACAAACACGCAAACTAATAATCCAATCTCCGGCATTTTTTTTACAATAGACATGCTTGACTCTATCATACCTGCTGAAGAGAACATGCCACCATCTCAAGAGTCGATGCAAAATTTATCTGCTCCAAACAAGGACTCTAGGAAGCCTGCTGAAGACAAAGAAAATGATCATGAAGCTACATACTTTTGTGAAACCTGTAGTGCTCAGTACCATGCCAACGCCTTTTGGATATGTTGTGACATATGTGACCAGTGGTTCCATGGCAAATATGTGAACATAACTGCCACTGAAGCAAAACATCTCAAAGATTTCATGTGTGCTGACTGCATCGGCGAAGAGATCGGAGAGTAGGATATAATATGTGCATGCTTCCTTTATTGTTGCGTATGCAGTCACCGGCCCTTTGTATGGAAAATGCTTAACTACAAAGGTAGTGAGAGAGGCATTACATTCTTTTCACATTTCGTTGGGATATTTTCAAGAATGTTACAATGTTAACCGGATAATGTAAGAGAAGTATGTTCTTTTTAAATTAGCCCAGATGAGCACTTCTATGCTCTTTTAATATTTGTTTGCACCAATCTTGAAGAGCTCCGAGGCACTAATTGCTGCAAGAACAAACTTCCACTTGTCAGATGTAGTGTAGACGTGTATAACGTGGACTTAAAGCTCCTCAAATGTTAAAAATAGATTGTGAGCTTTAGAGAAAAAAATTAATGAATAACAGTAACATAAAATTATTAATAATGATAAAAACAATTCATCGAACAGTGACTATATGAGGAACAAATTTCTGCACAACACGTGAAAAAGCTTGCAGGGCCTAGATCTTCACCGTCTCATCCACAGGGTAAACAGCATCGATCTGGAGTTCTGCAAGTGTGTAACAGGAAGGGAGCCTTGGAAGCTCATGTAGCGGCAGCTTGCCGGCCATCTGTGTACGCCAAGATAGCTAGCTCTGGGAGGCATTGGTCTCGGCGGCAACAATTAGTTCATATATTCCCTGTTCGATGCTAGCCGTAAGATCAACTCCTCCAATAGAAACTAGTAGTACGCCTTGCATTACTATGGACTACAGTGCATATAAATGAATCATACAAATGTTTAAAGTCGTCTCCAAGATCGAAGATTATTTCTCTCTCATAAGTCATAAGTCCGAACACATTCAGAGATAAATGGGCGCCCAGCTCCCCAAAATCCAATCGTCTGAACAGTCCGGGCTCCCAAAATTCAGTCCATATGTGGAGGAGAAATGTGGTTGTCCGAACTATCCGTCATGTTATCTCCAACACGCGGTCCCAACACAACAAATCCACCCTAGGACACACCATTCCCTTTTCCTGCCAGACCCTCCCCTTCCCGATCGTTTTCCCGTTGTAGCGGGATATTTCTTGTTGGAGGTCTCTCTTTTAAAATTGGATGAAGCCCACCTCGCTTTCGTCATGGCACATTTTCTCCTTCAGACTGCACTTCGACACAGACAACCTAGGAGAAGTCCTCCGCCAATCACCCCGCTCGCCCTCATCCTACCCCCCCCCCCCCCCCTGCGGTTTCTGTGTTGATCCGCCAACGCCATCAAGGGGGACGTGCCGCCCAGGACGCCCCTCCAAGAAGGCAGACCCCATATCTGCAGAGCCATTGCCACGTTGTAACATATAGTTCAATCTCGTGCATGACCACGAAACAAAAATATACTGTCTTTTGTTGGGCATGCAACTGATACACCACCGTGTCCATTATTAACTCTTGAATCAACCAGCCAAAGTATTTACCCTCCTATCCTTGCCAAAAAATTGTATGACTTGATGAAAATAAATGAACCACCCTCTCATACAATTTTCTGCAAAGCCATCTCAAGTGAAAGGAAATTCCCCGCATTTTTAATGTAAGGAAATTATTCCACTTAGACAACCATGTCTGAACATACCAACTTTACCCCCATCCCGCTCACTCTCAACCCTCACTTTTATCACAAAATCCACAAACTCGTGTTTTAAATGAGCCAGCGATCAACGCCACCATGGGAGGCCAGCATCAAGGGGCAAAGGCGGCAACCGCCTTCGTAGCTTAGTGCTAATTCAACCCATGGTGACTAACTTAATTTAATTCCGTTGGTCACTAACTTAATTTAATTCTGTTCACTTGACGTCTCGCACACTAATTCTACCCATGACCAGTTCTGCTCTAGCCATTCTAAGTAAAACACAATGCTAGCATGCCCCCTTGAGAAGTTATGTCGGTAAAGTCTTTGATGAGGGAGAACCAAGACACACCTCCATTGTTGATGTCCCTCTCTTCTTCATTTGGTGCCTTTCATCAGCTGGCCCAATGAACAACCTAGATCCCATGATGGCGAGCTTGTACTTGTTATCCTATCGGTGATGAGACATGGGCGGAGCTGCACACCGGCGATGGCCGCTCGGCCCGGACGTGGCATTGACCCGTTGTCATCAAAGTTGAGTGCCGAGGGGCTACATAACCATGGTTCACGGGCCCATGAGTCCCTCCATTGTGTGGCGGTCCTCTTGGCCATCTCGGCTGTACAGATGATGAGTGGGTGGTGCTAACCACGACAGGATGGGGGAATCGGGGTTGAGGCAGATGACGTGGATGAACTGATCGTGTCAGAGCTTGCTCGTGAGCACGAGGTGGCGTGAAACACTAATTGTGTGGGGTGTAGTATTTTTGTTTGTGTGTGTGTGTCTATATATATATATATATATATATATATATACATATATATATAGATATATATATATATACATATATATATATATATATATGCAAAAGAAAACTCGTTGTTCTAGTTTCCACTAAAATGGAATATACTCTTGCTATTGTTATTATATGCATAAGCACAAATATGTTTGATTGTTATTTTGGAGCACATGCATAATTAAGATTAAAATGTAAAAAGCTATCTTGCGAGACACCTCTGATGACCCAAAACTGTTAATTTCTCCACCAATCATCAGTGGCTACACCATTCTATCTCATTTCATTTTACATAGATAGACGACATTGCTAAGCTGCAACGAAAACCAACAGTGTGTTATATGTAGTGTTCACACCGTACACACTCACAGTTGCATCACCGGAAGGCCAAAAATCTGTGAATGTACATGGAAAATAAACGTTATAGTGGACGTGTTGTGTAAACCCAATCCTTGGCATCTCCCGCTTGCCACCATCTCCATCTCCACCCAAAATCTGCACTCATCACATGTTTACAAGAATGAATTCAAGAGATGAGTGGTAAGGAACATGTGAGTGCATCTGGCAAGTGGGAACACATTAGCTTGGTTCTTTCATGCCCTATCTTGTTTTGATCCAGCTGAAAGGTTGGCATTATTCCTGTTCTTTCTAGCTGAAAGGTTGGTATCCAGCTAAAACCACCATGTTAGTTACTGAGTTCTTTCTATTGCTAAACGAAAGACTAACACGTTGTTTAATTTTCCGACCCAGGGGGTGGGGGGGGGGGGGGGGGGGGGGAGCTGCAGGAACATTCGCACATAAATTTGTTCAGTCAAGATAGTGCATCATATCTCCAAAGACTTCAAGGTCAATCTAAATGAAATTCAGAACTACATACGACAGAATTACCTGCACGCACGGGAAGATCATGAAATAATCTACATAAAATTCAGATTGGTTGAGCTACCTCATGGTAGGACCAGAAAATCAATACTTACTATGTCAGGCTCTTCCCTGTCATATCTTCCATTATCTGAACCACCGAGTTTCAGAAGATCATAATTATATGCCAGATCGCTCAATCCTGATGAAGAAAAATTCAACAGTTAATTGCATTAAAGTTTTCGATACAATAGCATGTTGTACAAAAATGAGTTAAATGAAGCACTACATGTTAGTATTATATGATGTTGCCGCTGTTCATACCAGGTAGTTTGGATCACCGTCTGTAGAAAAAAAAAGTCTTAATTGCCAGATTTGCTGCCACTACAAGGTACTTCTCGAAATACACAGTAAATGCCATCTGATGTTTGCTAAGTGTAAATTCAGTCTTCTAATACTATCACACAGTGAAGGCCACAATGTGGGATCGACATAGTAAAGGCCATAAGGTGATTGCTTACTTTAATTAAATAATAAGGACAGGTAGCGTTTAATATATATTGTTCCCTGTCAGTCTTCTGATCCTATCACACACGCACACACATGTAATATAATCATTCATGGAGTCGTAGCAAGAAGACAAGGGAGGGTGGGATCTGGGAGCGAAACCAAACATGTTTGGCCTCGAAGCCGAGACGGCGCATGATAGGCTGCTGCACTTCGTCGTCATTCCAACTTCTTCGGCATATATACCTCAGACATGATCCTGTAGGCGCCTGGGATCACAAAACCACATGGAGTAGTTGGCGAAACATACCGTTCTTGCGATTTCTAAATTCTTAATTAGATAATATTCACATGTTGAATTAAATTAGCACCTGCCAAAGAAGGCACGAACAAATGAGAGGAGGATCGGGAAAATTGATTTGGTATCAAGAGGAGCAAGAAAAACCAACATGGAGAAAGTGGTGGGTGGTGAGGCAAAAACAAAAACCATGGATACTATCCTACCAACTCGCCTTGTAAAAATAGAAATATTGAGAGCGATTTGCGTTAAGGACTATGAACTTAAGATTCACGTGGTCTGGTTTAACCCTTCGGCCCAATGGACCGTACCTGGCTGTTGGCACCTGTGGATTAACTGGATGGCCCAGATAAACATTAGGGTCCACTGGGGACATAACCTTTCGATCCGAAATCCTATTCGGTGCCTTAAATGCCGAATATAGGTATTTTGGTACAGGTGCACACCCTCCCTGTACGCTAGGTTTCTATAGCGGGCCGGCCCACGTGCTCCTTCTCTGTTTCTATAAAAAGAAAAGAAGTGCGTGCTGCCCAGGATTCAAACCCGCGACGCGGGTCTTAGGACTTCAACCCCATAACCACCCGACCAACTGACCTCAAGTTTTACATAGTGGTTTCTTTGGCCCTTTCTTCTTCTTTCTTTGTTTTTTTCTCTGTCCCTTTTACATTTTTTTCAAAGTCACGCACTTTTTTTTGTGAAAGAAATCCGTGAAACTTTTTCTTGATAGTACATTCACTTTTTTTTGAATTGGATGGACTTTTTTCAAAACTAATGAACCTTTTCAAATTCAATGAACTTTTTCGAATTCGATAAACTTTTACAAGCTCAATGATCTTTTTTCAAAACCGACGAACTTTTTTGCAAACTAGATGAACATTTTTCAAAACCGATGAACTTGTTCTCAAATTCGATGAACTTTTTTTTCTAATTTTCTGACCTTTTATGAAAATTCATCTACATTTTTTAATTCATGATTTTTTTTTCAAATTTTTTTCCTTCTTTATTTTTTAAATAACAAGGCTTTTTTGACAAGTGCTCGCAAGAAAAAAAAGGCTACCAAGAAGCGGTCGAGCGAGCATCATTCAAGAGAATGGGCCATGGCCCACTAGGGGGCGTGCGTGATCGCCAGGAAAGTGATCGGGCTCTGAAGGTGCCAACGAAGAGGTCTCCCTTTCGACCATAGGGTCGAACCACTTATTATTAGTCATGTCATCGTAGCCGCCGCCAGCCAAGCGTCTGCAATTTTCGCCGCGCCAGCGCACACACTTCAACTTGCATCGCCGCACCGGCGACGTGTCCATCTCGGCATCATCCATGGCACCATGTCGCACCGCCCTCCAGGAAACTCATACCACCGCTCCGGCAGCACGTCTCTGTTGTCCATGGCACCACAGCCACAACCACGCTGGCCATTTTTGACTTCTAGAGTGAGCGCTCAGCAAGCCGGTGCTTGCCCTGCAGCTCATGATGCGAGACAACTACACGTCTGTCTTGTCATTGTCTGCGACACCATAGCTACTGCCACGCCGCTACATGCGGCTACTTGAGGCATGAGAGCATCTACAACTGGAGTCCTCGGATATCCGCCCCAAACAACCAGGCAGTTTGCCTAGTACTTCCCAAACACAATTGCGACCCAACTAGACTTTTCAAATCTAGCCCAATTACCAGGATTGACCGGCACTTCCCGTATCCGACACATATCTGGGGCGGATATGAAGATGTCCAGACATGCACGTCGCTTAGGACAGACCGCAAGGGTCCATGCGGACAAAAGTGTAAACCAGTGATCTGACGTGTGCCTCCTTAGTTCATCGATGAGGACGCATTGGCGTCGTGTGGTGCTGCTCTAGCATGCCATGTGAGGATACATGTCCAGCTATGTAAGCCAGACAGCAAAAGCCCAACCATAGACCGCCTCCATTTCTTCCCCCTCCTCCCCTCCACCGCTGTGACATTCAATCCATCCATCAGCCGCTAACCACTAGTTACAACATGCTAACTCCGGAGCGGCGGCTGTAGCTGCAAGAGGAGATCTAGGGCAGGCGCGAAGATCGGATCGCAGCTAGCCTGCCTCTGCATTTAGTGCAGCCCGAGGAGGAGAAGGAGGTCGAGGTGGAGGCAAAGAAGGAGGACGCGGTCATAGAGGAGGAGGTGGAGGAGGAGTCAGAGGAGGCGCATCAGGCTGATTTGGCGTCTACCGGCTTCGCCATGGTCGATGCGCATAGTTCGAGCTGGCCCAGGCAGAGGAGGCAACGGAGGAGCATGCCATTCTTCACTCCCGAGGAGGAACCGAAGGTTCGCCCAGCTGCCAATGACCATAACGATGGCGACCCCGACATCAATTTCATCCACATATCTGATGAGAAGGATGAGTAGTGTAGATGGTAGTTGGTAGTATATAGATCTTGCTTTTTTGCATGGTTTTGTATGAAAATGCTAATTGAAAAATACCTATTATGGTTGTTGGAGTTGTCATGTGGGGTCTGACCGGTCACTATCCACGGACGTGGCCGGGCGTGTTCGGGAGCGTTCGGCAACTCAAATTAGGTATCCATCATTGTAGATGCTCTAACGAAGCCGGAAGTGGTGGTCGTGCTGCTGTCATGGATCGAGGGTGCCCATCCAGCTCTGTCCCACACCATTGCTGACCCTTGCGGGAACACGAAGTGCACGTCTAGTGTCGGGCATCTCATCGGCATGCGCCCTTCTATACTCAGTATACAGAAGAATGGTCAAACTTATGTTTACCTGTTGCCATGTTAGAGGAGGTGTAGACCGAACTCCTGCCCCTGGGATTCTAGAACACGTTCATAGGTCCAGTAAAGACCGGACCGTTCACTTTTGAATCTTGACCATGCGCAAATTATATGTTTGTCAGAAAAGATTGGTGGGGTTAGGGCATCTCCAACGTTGACCCATAAATATATTCCATCATCCATCCGCGCATAGGGGCAACAGTCCATATATGCGGGAGCCGGCTATCTAATGTTGCCCGCATACATTCCAGTCACCGTTTGAACTAACCGGCTGAAATTCATGTAAATACGATGGACTTTCATATAAAACGGTCAAAATTCACTATATTTGGATCAATTTTCATATAAACCAGACAAAACTCATTACATTTTTCATATAAACTGGACAAACCCGACATTAAACCTAATCTAAATGATCATCGGCCCACGTTTCCCATGTCCTACCATGAGCCCTAAGAATTGTTGGTCCGGCGAATGCCTTCGCCTTCTCCAGTTCAGCCTCGATGCTCTCCAGCTCTTCCTCCGGAGCCCCGGGAACTACTGTTGTCCGCCCCCACATCGCCGCCAGGTAGCTCATCGGCCATCGATGTTAGGCGCACCAAGCGTGGCTTCAACGGGAGGGGAAGAGTTGTGGCCTTCTTAGGACCCGAGCGGTAGTGACCTACCATGCACTACTCTTCCTTGCTATCGGCGGCGTCCGTGGACATATTAGCTTTGTGGTTGCGGTAGCGGGCTAGGCGCGACTAGGGCAAAGCGGGTGATGTCCTCCTTGTTGTCGCTCTTGCCACACACCTCATTCACCACCTCGTCGATGTCCTTTTAGGCGGCCGCCAATTCCTCCTAATGGAGGCATTACCACCAGCAGTCGTGACGGATGTCGCGGGCGGAGCGGTAGCAATCGACCAGTGCCTGCTGCTCCACCGCGTCCATGTTCGGCACAATAGTCGCGCCGACGGCGAGTAGCTCCTCCGTGCACCGGTGCTCCTCGAGGAGGCCGAGGTTGTAGGACTGATCAGCCTGCACCTGTCAGAACCTGGCCTCCTCCTCCTCCCACAACATGTTCGTGTAGTGCGCACAGGCCTCATCAATGGTGAAACTCACACGCACCGGCGAGGAGGGTGGCGCCACCTCGTCCTCCATTGGGGCGTCGTCTGCCTCCATCTGCTAGCCGACCAGCCAACCGGTAGCAATGGAGGTCCTCTCCTTCTTCTGGTCAAGGATAGGGTGTCCCGAAGGGCTTTGGAGCATGAGGAGGCCATAGAGGGCATGGTGCAGAGAGGAGGAAGTGGAGTAGCTAGGACGATGATTGTGGGTATGGTCTGGGCTGGTGTTTATATAGCGGGCGGATGGTGATGGGCCATGACAGTGAGGTCAATGTTGGGCGGCAGACAGACAGACGGGTGGTGCCGGAGTAGGTTCCTAGACAACCGCATATCGTTAATGTAGGGGCGACGAACTGACGGGCTATCATTTGAATGCGGAGGAGTCGCCTGCACTGGGAAGCGGCATGGGTTGTGCTCTCTCGGCCACGCACCACTTCAATGCCGGCAAAAGTGAGAGGTCGCATCTGCTCTGGCCGGACATTAATGTGGCACTGACACTCTGGAGCACCGGTGGACCGATATAGGTCTTTGTTGGATAGCATAACACGTCCAGACCGCACGGTCTGGATGTATTCGGGCGGTATGAGGGTCCGCCTTGGAGATATCCGTAGTTGTTTTAATCCGAACATTTTTTTTCTTTAAATTCGTGATGATTATTCCTCGTAAAGAATAGGATCATAGCTCTTATATATTTATACATTAATAATAGAGTAATAATATAAAATTTGGTTTTTGTGGCATAACTATGATTGCTCAGGGTCGCCGCCTAGGCGTCCAAGAGAGACACGCCACCGCTGCTAGAGTAGCGCATTACCGTAATGCTCGCACCTTGGCACATACCATGTAGGAGAGGAGTCACTGTGCCATAGCACTATCTCGGTGAGGGCTAGACAACAATGATGCCGACCCACATGCAAAGGGAGTACCCAACCCCTGTCGTCGAATCCCACTTGTCACCAACTGCCTTAACATGACCCCACCTAGCCGAGCACCACACATATGGGAGAAAACCCTCCCAAGCTACCTGCAACCACCAAGCCATCAATTTAGGGCTGGGACCCAATCTAGATGCCAAAGCTGGTAAGAACACGGTCCGGACCAGCGAACAGGAAGGGAGGCGAAGGAGCGGGTGTGGCTTTGCACGCATTCGCTGCCTAAGTCGGGCCACCGTCCTTGCCCGCTGTTGCACCACCAACATAGCAATGTCGACAGAATCGCCCCACTTGAGCATCACGCTAGTACCTCCCTGCGAATGATTTGCTTCCCCAGCCACTGCTTGGCCCCGCCATAGAGGGCCAAGCCGAGCTATCCATGAGTCCAGAAAAGAGGGTATGAAAAGCCACTGCCCCACCCCCTGCCGCGTGGGCTTCGCCCGGCCGCGCCCACCGGCTACAACAAGGGAGGAAGGTGGGATTCCCAGAGGGTGGCGGTGCTAGGATTCTCCCATACCGCTCGCACGGACATGGTTGGACTGCCAGTTTCTTTTTATTTTGGGAAACTGGATGTGCGCGATCTAAAAAAATGAACTAGACTTGGGAAAGGAGCATTGGAGTTGGCACTCATCCGGACGAAGACCAGGGCAAAATATGGTGGATGCTAGGCACCATCCGCCTGCGGCGATTCAAATATCAGCCACCGGTTGTGCCGTCCGATGCGTCTTATCAGGGCCGCTAATCTCCTTAGCACGCACCGGTCGTCCACAGTGCGCGTCATTGCAGTAGCGACACCCATGCACTGCCCGTTGTAGCATCAGCATTAACCTCCTAGCACGCCTCACAGGTGCGACAGTCGACACCATTGAAGCACGCCCCGTCCCCGCGGCATGCCACGCAACTTCGCCATGGCCGTCGGCGCCATTGAAGTATGCCTCACCGCCACTCACATTGAAGCATGCCTTGCAGCATCGCCATGGTCGTCGATGTCGTCGTAGCATGCCTCATCGCCGTGTCCATCGAACCATCCCCGTGGTCGTCGAAGCATCACCACAGCTGTCGACACCATCGAAGTACGCCTCATCGCCACGGCCATTGAAGCATGCCTTGCAGCATCGCCTCGGCCGTCGATGTCGTCGTAACATGCCTCGTCGCCATGTCCATCGAACCATTGTTGTGGTCGTCGAAGCATCGCCACGACCATTGTGACACGTCTCGCAACATCACCACGGCCGTCGACACCATCGAAGTACGCCTCATCGCCGCAACCGTTGAAACACGCGTCGCAACATCGCCAGGGCCGTCGACACCATCGAAGTACGCCTCGTCGCTATGGCCATTCAAGCATGCCTTGCAGCACCACCACGACCATCGATGCCGTCATCGCATGCCTCATCGTCGTGTCCATAGAACCATCGCCGTGGTCGTTGAAGCATTGTCACTATCGTCGACACCATCAATGTATGCCTCGTCGCCGCGGCCAATGAAGCATGCCTTGCAGCATCGCCACGGCTGCCGATGTCGTCATAGCATCCCTCGTCGTCGTGTCCATTGAACCATCGCCGTGGCCATCAAAGCATCGTCGCGGCCGCCCCCATCGGGTTGCAGCAACGGTGGCTGCCGCGACCACCCCGTTGCAGGCTTGCAGCGTTGCACCGGCGAGCTGTGTGGTTGCAACATCAGCAGTGGATACGACATCGGCATGCTCTACGGTTGCAGCACAACGGCCGTTATCACCACCCATTTTACAGCACCGCCGGCGGCGTGCGACGAGACATCTTCCAACGCTGGATTGGCAGTAACCATGGCTGCTAAGATACCACCAATTACAGCACCGACCCCGGGTTACAGCACCCCGGCGAGATTGTGCATTTGCGAGACTGGTGAGCGCTGCCGCGAGTGGCGAACCCGGGGCCTTGTAGCGCCTGTGCCAGGCACCCGGCATCGCGCCCCAATCCCGCCGGCCTTGCAACTTCTCCTTCAAAGGGCCCTGCAGCGGCGCCTCCACACCACGGCAGTCTCAAGCCAACACTTAATTCAGTGGTGAAGTAGACGGGCAGGGAGAGAGAAGGAGCATTCCATCGATTGAGGAAAAAGAGAGAGACAGGAGATGGTACTACGGAGTTGTGGTCAACGCACGGTGTAGGAGAAAAAAGTGGGGCAAGCCCTTCATCGGCTCGAATAAGGTTTTCGAGGGGGTTGTGGTGCACGGGCCCGATCGAAACACGTGGCAATCCTGGGACGCGGCTGGCGCAAGCATGTTTACATACGGTAAGGTACTATTTGGTCAGAATGCAAACATATCCCTTAACCTTTTAGCAACAATTAAGTGCATACAAAATAATCATCAATGTTTCATCTTAGAAACTGCATGACTAAAACATAATGCATTTCAGAACCGTGGGAGAACATCGTGCCGTGTACTTTTTACACTAGGAAGGAAATAAATGCCTTTAAAAAAATAAATGAAATTAATGTAGGAAATAAAGGAGTACCGCGTATTCTGGACTGCTGATCCAGGGACCACACGCCAGTAGCCCTAGGATTTGCATGCCAGCTAACTTGTAGTTATTTCACTGGTGCTGGCACCTCACCGGCGTGGCCAAAAACGTGATAGGAAACGAAAGAAAACAAACACATCCCGCCGATAGACTCGAAAGGAAAGTAGTAACCCGTCCACGTCCTCCGTTCCCCATTCTTCCATCCTCTTGACCCCGCCTCTTTATAAAGCAACAAAGTATCAGGGTGCCCCCATAGATCCAATTCCACCTTCCTCCTTCAAGAGCTCCGCCCATCTCTGCTCCTCCTCCAACCCCATTCCCTCCAGGCGTCGTCTCACCGTTCCCGTTCATGGGCGGCCTTCACCAACCCCGCTGCCGGCACACCCTGGTGAATGGCGGTCCCGCCCGGCCGTCTCATGGACCGTGGAGAACATCTATGAGGACTTCTCTGGCCGCCGCAGCGCGCTTGTCCAAACCCTCACCACAGGTACGCCACGGGATGCTCCTTAGTGACACGTTTTTCTGGATATATGTGACGACTACGTGCTGATGGATCTAACACCGATCTCTTCTCCTCCTTGTTGCCATACACGCAGATCAGGATACATTATATGATTTATTGCGCGAGGAAGGTATGTAATATAGAGATCCAACTGTCCCAGAAATGTTATATCCATTGCTTGTTACAAAACTGTAAATCCGGCTGACAAGAAATTCCAGATCCATTTTTTATTAAGAAAAACAAGTCATCAGTTCCGTGCTGTTGCACGGGATAGTGGAGTTCTGTATTGAAACATGGGGAAACTTTGTCTGATAGTTGGTCAGTTACTTTTAAACATATAAGAGTGTTTTTTTTGTATTAGACATAGGAAAAAATCTTTAGATCCCGTATTAGGCAGAGGCTGATAGTTTCATCTGACATGAAAGTTCAGATGCATTTTTTATTAAGAAAAACTAGTCATCAATCCCGTGTTTGCACGGCCTAGTGAAGTTCTGCACTGAAACATGGGGAAACTTAGGGTGATAGTTTTGTCAGTTACTTTTAAACATGTGACCTTGTTTATTTTTGTATTAGACATGGGACAAAGAACTTCAGATCTGGTGTTTATTTTAGTATTAGGGATAGGCTGATAGTTTCATCTGACATGAAATCTCGGATCCATTTTGTATTAAGAAAAACAAGTCATCAATCCCGTGATTGCACGGGCTAGTGAAGTTCTTTATTTAATTAAACTTGGACTGATAGTTTGATCAGTTCCTTTGAAACATATAATGGTTTTTATTTCTTATTAGACGTAGGAAAAAGTATTGAGTTAGACAACTACGGGCATTTGTGGCTGTATTTCTTAGATCCTGCTGTCCCTAAAATTTTAGATCCATTTTTAGTTACAAAATTGTAAATCCGGCTGACATGAACTCTCAGATCCGTTTTTTCATGAAGAAAAGCTAGTCATCAATCCACTGCTGTTGCACGGCCTAGTGAAGTTCTGTATTGAAACACAGGGGAATTTAGGCTGGTAGTCTGATCACTTACTTTCAAACATATTTCTCCGGAAGAAAAAGGTTATTTTCAGATATACAACTATGTTTATTTTTGTATTAGACAAAGGAAAAAGAGTATAGAGTTATAAACAACTCTCTGCATTAGTGGTAGTATTTTTTGCGTGCGTAGACTTTTCCAATTAACTAGTGTGTGAAATCAATGCGCGTGATATATATTCTTGGTGTGCTATGCCCCCAATAACTCCAAATTGATAGAAGATGTAACATGGTAGCAATTTTATGAAGGCTGCATGTGTACTGGTGGGCAATAGTATTGCAAACACGAAACTCTTTGGTGGATGTATACTTTTTTTTCTCCTTTTCTCCTAAAGAACTACGATGGGGTTTGGTCTTAAGTTTATTCTAGACATTCAACACTTGTCGTCCACAAAATCTTCAACTGTTTCTAGACCATATCTTTTCTAGGACTCGATTATGCATTACTATTTACATAGAATATTCATGCAAAAGTGTTCTACAAGAGTACATGAGGACATTTATTTTCTCCTGGTCATGAAGAGTATCCATGGTTCTATTTTGAAATATTTTTAATTTTAAGTCACATATTATATACATGTATATTCACTAAAATACGTCAGATAAATGATATAGTTTTCTATTTTTTAGTAATGATCAAATTTTTTAAAAGAAATTTGTTGGGAAATACAGACTCTAGCTATTTTCCGCCGACAACGCACAGTGTATATAAACATATATACTTGTGTGTGCACAAGCGATCTTTCTCACGATGACATAGAGAAGACCGGCTTAATTTTAAATTAGTCAAAAGTAGGGAGATTTGTATAAATTTGGCAAACATAGAGAACTGCATATTTATCACGCCTCGTAATAGGCCTAAAGTACGTGCAAATTCTAAGCCTGCAGCCAGTGATATGAACCTCGCCATCACCAAGCCATATGCATGGCATGGGTGCTTCATGCAAAAAATATTTAATTAATTAAAGTGTCGAAAGTACTGCCCAAATGTAAAACAAACATGCAAACTAACAATCTAATCTCCGGCTTTTTTTACAATAGAGTTGTTTGACATGTACCTACATCAAACCTGTTTGAATAATATAATGACTTCTTGTCAAATGGATTGTTTGGAGAGGTAGTTTTTCTTAAATTAAAGTAAATCTCATATGGTGGTCCCAATTACAATTAGTAAATATAAGATGGCGAGGTGTGCAGATCACTGGCCGATGTAGTGGTGTGATTCATTTTCTCGCTTCAGGTGAAGAGCCAATGTGCTTGTACGGGTACCCGGACGGTAGTTGGGAGTTGACGCTGCCGGAGGAGATGGTGCCGCCAGGCCTGCCGGTGCCGACACGAGGCATCAACCGCCGGCGAGATTATATGAACCGTTCTGACTACCTGACACTCGTCGCCCACCACTCCGACTCGTGGCTCATGGGCGTCACCTTTTTCTTGTCCACTTATCTCGCCGCCAACCAAAGGTACGTTACTACTATTGTTGCTGCTGCTGCTACTACTGTCACCACCACCACCACTACTACTACTTCGTTTCACAAAGAGTTTTTTTGTGCACTTAATATTTAGGACATTTATATGTGCAATCTACCTCCGAGAAACGTAGCAATAATTTCACAACACATAAAGCATGTGCATGTAGAAGAATCATTGAATGGTGCAGCAAAAAGCGCAAAAACCTGTAACTTCTATCTAACAAAACAGTATGTAATTCCTATGCTTTTAAACAAGCGTATAGAAGATTCTATTTTTTGACATAATATCTTGTTTTTTTCCATTTAACAAACACGAGAGAGAATACAGCTTCAACAGAACATTAGTCCTGCAGAACCAACTATTAGAGACTCAGCATTAAATAATGGGCTATTCTTATTAGGGGCGATCTTCGTTTTCTATTTAAATCATTATGTTCTTGTGCTTATATAGTTCCTCCATGCATCAAGAATGTCATGTGTTACATATTGCTTGCAAAGCCAATTGCTGATTTGGTGATGTTGGTTTACTTTCTCTTTCAGGACACGTTTATTTGATATGGTAAACGAGATGCGAACAGTCCATGACGAATTCTATCTCTCTTATGGTCTTCCTTGGCTATCAACATTTGTGCGTTACAATGCAAACTGGGAGTCGAGTGCACCAACTCAAGAGAATGTGTCCAATCCAGACATAGACTCTATCGCACCTGCTGAAGAGAACGTTCCACCTTCTCAAGACTCAATGCAAGTTTTGTCTGCTCCAAACAGGGACTCTAGGAAGCCTGCTAAAGACAAACAAAAGGATAATGAAGTTACCGACTTTTGCGGATCTTGTAATGCTCCGTATCATGCCAATGCCTTTTGGATTGGTTGTGACGAATATGACCAGTGGTTCCATGGCAAATATGTGAAGGTAATTGCCTCTGAAGCAGAACTTATCAAAGAATACAAGTGTCCTGACTGCATCCGCGAGGTGATCGGAGAGTAGGATATAATATGTGCACCATCCCTTTATTTTAGGATATGCAGTCACCCTTTGTATGAAAAATGATTAACTAGAAAGGTAGTGAGAGAGGCATTACATTCTTTTCCCATTCCGTTGGGATATATTTAACAATTCAGTTTACAATGTCTTGAAACAGGCTTTCGCCTTGCTATATTAATATAGTAACCACCTGAAAGAACTGTGATATCATTGATGGGCAAACAGGACAATTAAGCCCAGAAAGAGAAACAAATGCCAAAGCGATGATTTCCAGCAACCGCCGCCATGCTTCTATGCCTCTGAATTCCCGCGTACCAAACAACACCTTCAAGAAGTACTACGACGACAATGATGCTGCTGCCCAAACAGATCCTCGGATTTATGCCGGTACACGGAGAGGAGTGCCGACGGGGTACACCTGACGCCCTTGAAGAAGGGAGGCGGCGCCCACAAGCGTCACCGTGTTGGTGCCGGCTGAACCGACAAAGATTTTTCCCGACCCCCGCACCGCTCGTAACTGCAGACCAAACATGGTATTGTAGCACTTTCGCAGAAGTATGCCAACGAGTAATCGTCCCAACAAAGAGCTGAGAAGAGTATTTATGGATGTGTTTCTGTCACACACACAAGGCCTCATAGCTCTTGTGCGAAGTACTGCTTGGGCTTCTTCAAATACTACTACTGTCGTCGTAACTGTGTTTATTTCTTATTAGGCATAGGAAAAATTGTATTGAGTTAAACAACTAAGGGCATTTGTGGCCGTAGTTTTTAGATCATGCTGTCCCAGACTTCTTGAATCCATTTTTAATAAAAAATTGTAAATCCGGCGACATGAAATCTCAGATCCGTTTTTATGAAGAAAAAATAGTCATCAAAATCCAGTGCTGTTGCACGGGGTAGCGTAGTTCTGTATTGAAACAAAGAGGAATTTAGGCCAATAGTTTGATCAGTTACTTTCAAACATATTTCTTTGGGAAAAAGTTATTTTCAGATATACGACCGTGCTTATTTTTGTATTAGACAAAGGAAAAAGAGTATCGAGTTATAAATAACACCGTCCATTAGTGGTTGTATTTTTTGCATGCATAGACTTTTCCAAAATGACAAGTGTGTGAAATCAATGCACGTGATATATATTCTTGGTGTGCCATGCCCCAATAATTCCAGATTGATAGAAGATGTAACATTATAGCAATTTTATGAAATCTACATGTGTACTGGTGGGCTATAGTATTGCGAATGCGAAATTCTTTGGTGGATGTACTCCGTCCATTTCACAATATAGTGCGCCCGCATTTTCCGAGGTCCAACTTTGACCATTAATTTAATCAAGGAAACCGACTACGGCAGGAGACAAAATTATATAACTGAAAACTTGTTTTGAATATGAATTCACTGTTATAACTTTTGCTCCCGCCGCAGTCAGTTTTGTTGGCTAGATTTATGGTCAAAGTTGAAGTACGACAATAGAGGAAACACTATATTTTGGAACGGAGGGAGTATAATTTTGTGTCCTTTTATATCCTAAAGAAATATGATGGGGTTTGGTCTTAAGTTTATTACAGACATTGGACACTTGTCGCCCACAAAACCTTCAAATTTTTTGGACCATATATTTTCTAGGATTCGATCATGCATTAATTTTATAAGAGTACATGAGGGCAATCATTTTCTCCTGGCAATGAAGAGTATCCATGCACTGTATTCTATTTTGAAATATTTGTAATTTTTAAGCCGCATATATTACATACATATTTTTTCACTAAACTACATCAGATAAATGACATAGTTTTCTATTTATTTTAGTAATGATCAAATAAAAAAATTGTTTGGAATATGGATTCTAGCTATTTTCCACTGGCAATGCACAGCGTATATAAACATATATACTTGTGTGCGCACATGCGATCTTTTTCACGGAAGATATAGAGAGGGCCGGCTTAATTTTTTAAATTCGCCAAAAGTAGAGAGATGTGTATAATTTTGGCAAAAATAGAGATCTGTATATTTATCATGCCTCGGAATAGGATTGAAGTACCGGGAAATTCCAGGCCTGCCGCCAATGGTATGAACCACGCCAACACCAGCCATATGCATGGCATGGGTGCTTCATGCAAAAAACTGTTAACTAAAGTGACAAAATTGTACCGCCCAAATCTAAAACAAACACGCAAACAAATAATCCAATCTCCGGCATTTTTTTTACAATAGACATGCTTGACTCTATCATACCTGCTGAAGAGAACATGCCACCATCTCAAGATTCGATGCAAAATTTATCTGCTCCAAACAAGGACTCTAGGAAGCCTGCTGAAGACAAAGAACATGATCATGAAGTTACATACTTTTGTGAAACCTGTAGTGCTCAGTACCATGCCAACGCCTTTTGGATATGCTGTGACATATGTGACCAGTGGTTCCATGGCAAATATGTGAACATAACTGCCACTGAAGCAAAACATCTCAAAGATTTCAAGTGTGCTGACTGCATCGGCGAAGAGATCGGTGAGTAGGATATAATATGTGCATGCTTCCTTTATTGTTGCGTATGCAGTCACCGGCCCTTTGTATGAAAAATGCTTAACTACAAAGGTAGTGAGAGAGGCATTACATTCTTTTCGCATTTCGTTGGGATATTTTCAAGAATTCATGTTACAATGTTAACCGGATAATGTAAGAGAAGTATGTTCTTTTTAAATTAGCCCAGATGAGCGCTTCTATGCTCTTTTAATATTTGTTTGCACCAATCTTGAAGACCTCCGAGGCACTAATTGCTGCAAGGACAAACTTCCACTTGTCAGATGTAGTGTAGACGTGTATAACGTGGACTTAAAGCTCCACAAATGTTAAAAATAGATTGTGAGCTTTAGAGAAAAAATTAATGAATAATAGTAACATAAAATTATTAATAATAATGAAAACAATTCATCAAACAGTGACTATATGAGGAACAAATTTCTGCGCAACGTGTGAAAAAGCTTGCAGGGCCTAGATCTTCACCGTCTCATCCACAGGGTAAACAGCATCGATCTGGAGTTCTGCAAGTGTGTAACAGGAAGGGAGCCTTGGAAGCTCATTTTTTTTTAAAATGGAGGCAAAAGCTTTGCCTCATCTCATTAATAAAGAAGAAGAGAGTTTGCCCGGTTAATAAACGGAAACCGGGCGAAAACCGTCACAAACCGCTGAGCGGCACACATAATACCACACACCTCACATAGAGGGTCTCGTCAACATCACACACCGGTGTCATCGTCATCACTTCTCCCCAACAGGCCCCATCGCCCTCCCTAATCTCCGAGAAAGCGACTCCGACTTCTCCGAAGACAAAAGTCGACCCAACCCACACCGTAGAGCTGTGTGAAACACAAGAACCCCGCGCCAAACTCAGCCACCCGCGCCAAGGACAACACAACTCCGACTCTGAAAGATGGCTCCGAAGGAGAACTATGCAAGGCTGGCGCCGCGGAAGACCACCGAACAGACCACCTACTGCCTGTCATTGTCGCCACAGGGCCCTGCCGCCGCAGCTCCGACTTCACCGCAACAAAACAACCCGAGGTAGTCCCACGAACACGCCGGAGAAGAGCCGACTACCGCAACCATTGCCGCGTCTCCGACATCACACACGCCCATCATCGTTGCCACAAAAGCCTCGACGCCAACACCACCAACTTCCATCGGTCCCGCCTGATGATGCCTAGCTCCAAAGACGAAGCCCCCAAAAGGGAATACGATGCTAGAGCACCGTCATCGTCCGATCCCCTGGATCTAGAGTTTCCCCCGAAGCTGCGAAGATTGGAGCTGAGAGTGCCTCGACGATGCCAACAAGAAGGGAACAACGCTTGAAAGCGTCGCCATCGCCGGCTCCGGACACGCCGGAGACAAGCTTTCGTCCGAGTCAGCTCATGTAGCAGCAGCTTGCCGGCCATCTGTGTACGCCAAGAAAACTCGTTGTTCTAGTTTCCACTAAAATGGAATATACTCTTGTTATTGTTATTATATGCATAAGCACAAATATGTTTGATTATTATTTTGGAGCACATGCATAATTAAGATTAAAATGTAAAAAGCTATCTTGCGAGACACCTCTGATGACCCAAAACTGTTAATTTCTCCACCAATCGTCAATGGCTACACCATTCTATCTCATTTCATTTTACATAGATAGACGACATTGCTAAGCTGCAACGAAAACCAACATTGTGTTATATGTAGTGTTCACACCGTACACACTCACAGTTGCATCACCGGAAGGCCAAAAATCTGTGAATGTACATGGAAAATAAACGTTATAGTGGACGTGTTGTGTAAACCCAATCCTTGGCATCTCCCGCTTGCCACCATCTCCATCTCCACCCAAAATCTGCACTCATCACATGTTTACAAGAATGAATTCAAGAGATGAGTGGTAAGGAACATGTGAGTGCATCTGGCAAGTGGGAACACATTAGCTTGGTTCTTTCATGCCCTATCTTGTTTTGATCCAGCTGAAAGGTTGGCATTATTCCTGTTCTTTCTAGCTGAAAGGTTGGTATCCAGCTAAAACCACCATGTTAGTTACTGAGTTCTTTCTATTGCTAAACGAAAGACTAACACGTTGTTTAATTTTCCGACCCAGGGGGTGGGGGGAGCTGCAGGAACATTCGCACATAAATTTGTTCAGTCAAGATAGTGCATCATATCTCCAAAGACTTCAAGGTCAATCTAAATGAAATTCAGAACTACCTGCACGGGAAGATCATGAAATAATCTACATAAAATTCAGATTGGTTGAGCTACCTCATGGTAGGACCAGAAAATCAATACTTACTATGTCAGGCTCTTCCCTGTCATATCTTCCATTATCTGAACCACCGAGTTTCAGAAGATCATAATTATATGCCAGATCGCTCAATCCTGATGAAGAAAAATTCAACAGTTAATTGCATTAAAGTTTTCGATACAATAGTATTTTGTACAAAAATGAGTTAAATGAAGCACTACATGTTAGTATTATATGATGTTGCCGCTGTTCATACCAGGTAGTTTGGATCACCGTCTGTAGAAAAAAAAATTCTTAATTGCCAGATGTGCTGCCACTACGAGGTACTTCTCGAAATACACAGTAAATGCCATCTGATGTTTGCTAAGTGTAAATTCAGTCTTCTAATACTATCACACAGTGAAGGCCACAATGTGGGATCGACACAGTAAAGGCCATAAGGTGATTGCTTACTTTAATTAAATAATAAGGACAGGTAGCGTTTAATACATATTGTTCCCTGTCAGTCTTCTGATCCTATCACACACGCACACACATGTAATATAATCATTCATGGAGTCGTAGCAAGAAGACAAGGGAGGGTGGGATCTGGGAGCGAAACCAAACATGTTTGGCCTCGAAGCCGAGACGGCGCACGATAGGCTGCTGCACTTCCTCGTCATTCCAACTTCTTCGGCATATATACCTCAGACATGATCCTGTAGGCGCCTGGGGAGCGGCGGCGGTTGGAACCCTTGCTGGGTCGGGTGAGGGGGAGAGGGATGTGTGGGGCCAACTTCAGTCAGGGAGCGAACATTCAGGATGAAAAAAACCGAGTGTGAGAGAATCCTATGTGGTGCTCTCCTCACGTGACAAGGAAGAAATGGTCGAGTCAGAATCGGGGAGATTGCTTATTTTTGTGGGATGGATGAAGTAGCGAATAGAGAATTGTAAGAGTCGGTAGGAGGCGCGTAGGTTGGGATTACATGAGAGGGGAGGTCGAATGAGGAGGGCTGGAGGGGGTTGAGGGGAGATGGGTTTTATTTGGAAAAAATCGGTGGGTTGAAAATTAATGGCGAAGGTGCAACATACGCGGGAGCGGAGGTCAAATGCAACAAACGAAACACGAAACAAAAACATATGCGGTGAAAACAGAGATATGTTGGTGGGATTGAAGAAAAAATGTCTACGGAAAGGTGTGATTATGATTCAATACTAGAGAAGATGATAGATAATAAATAGCATAGTCCGTGGGATTAGCTATTCATTATTCAGAAATATCTAATTTTGTTTTAAAAGGTTATCGAGAAAAATCTTCTGTCTGTCTTTAGGAATGTGATATCACTTATATGTTGCGATGTCCAAATTTTTAATTACCTAGTATTTACATGATTGATTTGAATCGACGCCTGCCAAATCAAGAAGGAAAAAATGAAAAGGAAGGTTGGGTGAATAGATTCGGGTTTTTAGTGGGAGGGAGAAAAAACCAACATGGAGCGTGGTGATATGTTGAGGTGAAATAAACCATGCATACCGACCTACCAACTCCCCTTTTAGGAGTGCAGATTTGGAAGGTTATCGAGAAAAAATCTTTAGTCTATCTTTTAGGAAGGTGACCTTACATATATAATGTTTCTAAATTCTTATTAATTACCTAATATTTACGTGATTGAATTGAATCGGCACCTGCCAAAGCAAGCATGGATAAAATGAATTCGAAGGTCGGGTGGATGATCCGTTTTTTAGTGGCAGTGAGAAAAAAATCAGTATGGAGGGGGTGGTGTTCACCAACTCCCCTTTTAGGAGTAGAGATTTAATAATAGAGATAATGATAGATAATAAATGTGATAGGATGTGGATACTGTCCTACCAACTCGCCTTGTAAAAGTAGAAATATTGAAAGCGCTTTGCGTTAAGGACTATGAACTCAAGATTCACGTGGTCTGGTTTAACCCTTCGGCCCGATGGACCGTACCTGGCTATTGGCACCTGTGGATTAACTGGATGGCCCAGATAAACATTAGGGTCCACTGGAAACATAACCTTTCGAACCAAAATTCTATTCGTGCCTTAAGTGCCGAATATAGTATTTTGGTACAGGGTGCACACCCTCCCTGTGCGCTAGGTTTCTATAGCAGGCCGGCCCGTGTGCTCCTTCTTTGTTTCTATAAAAAGAAAAGAAGTGCGTGCTACCCAGGATTCAAACCCGCGACGCGGGTCTTAGGACTTCAACCCCATAACCACCCGACCAACAGACCTCAAGTTTTACATAGTGGTTACTTTGGCCTTTTCTTCTTCTTTCTTTGTTTTTTTCTCTGTCCCTTTTACATTTTTTTCAAAGTCACGCACATTTTTTTGTGACAGAAATCCGTGAAACTTTTTCTTGATAGTAGGTTCACTTTTTCGAATTCGATGGACTTTTTTCAAAACTAATGAACCTTTTCAAATTCAATGAACTTTTTCGAATTCGATGAACTTTTACAAGCTCGATGATCTTTTTTCAAAACCGATGAACTTTTTTGCAAACTAGATGAACATTTTTCAAAACCGATGAACTTGTTTTCAAATTTGATGAACTTTTTTTCTAATTTTCTGAACTTTTATAGAAATTCATCTACATTTTTTAATTCATGATTTTTTTAAATAACAAGGCTTTTTTGACAAGTGCTGGCAATGAAAAAAAAGGCTACCTAGGAGCGGTCGAGCGAGCATCATTCAAGAGAATGGGCCACGGCCCACTAGGGAGCGCGAGTGATCGCCAGGAAAGTGATCGGGCACTGAAGGCGCCAACGAAGAGGTCTCCCTTTCGACCATAGGGTCGAACCACTCATTACTAGTCATGTCATCGTAGCCGCCGCCAGCCAAGCATCTGCAATTTTTGCCGCGTCAACCCACACACTTCAGCTTGCGCCGCCGCACCGGCGACGTGTCCGTCTCGGCATCATCCATGGCATCATGTCGCACTGCCCTCCAGGCAACTCATACCACTGCTCCGGGAGCACGTCTCCGTTGTCCGTGGCACCACAACCACAACCACGCAGGCCATTTTTGACTGCTAGAGTGAGCGCTCAGCAAGACGGTGCTTGCCCTGCAGCTCATGATGCGAGACGGCTACACATCTGTCTTGTCATTGTCTGCGACACCATAGCTACTGCCACGCCGCTACATGCGGCTACTTGAGGCATGAGAGCATCTACAACTGGAGTCCTCGGATATCTGCCCCAAACGACCAGGCAGCTTGCCTAGTACTTCCCAAACACAATTGCGACCCAACTAGACTTGTCAAACCTAGCCCAAATACCAGGACTGACCGGCACTTCCCGTATCCGACACATATCTGGGGCAGATATGAAGATGTCCAGACATGCACGTCGCTTAGGACAGACCGCAAGGGTCCATGCGGACAAAAGCGTAAACCAGTGGTCTGACGTGTGCCTCCTTAGTTCATCGATGAGGACGCATTGGCATCGTGTGGTGCCGCTCTAGCATGCCATGTGAGGATACACGTCCGGCTATGTAAGCCAGACAGCAAAAGCCCAACCATAGACCGCCTCCATTTCTTTCCCCTCCTCCCCTCCGCCGCCGTGACATTCAATCCATCCATCAGCCTCTAACCAGTAGTTACAACATGCTCACTCCCGAGCGACGGCTGTAGCTGCTAGAGGAGATCCAGGGCAGGCGCGAAGATCGGATCGCAGCTAGCCTGCGTCTGGATTCAGTGAAGCCCAAGGAGGAGGAGGAGGTGGAGGTGGAGGCAAAGAAGGAGGACGCGGTCATAGAGGAGGAGGTGGAGGAGGAGTCAGAGGAGGCGCATCAGGAAAATTTGCCGTCTACCGGCTTCGCCATGGTCGATGCACATAGTTCGAGGTGGCCCAGGCAGAGGAGGCAACGGAGGAGCATGCCATTCTTCCCTCCCAAGGAGGAACCGAAGGTTCGCCCGGCTGCCAATGACCATAACGACGGCGACCCCAACATCAATTTCATCCACATATCTGATGAGAAGGATGAGTAGTGTAGATGGTAGCTGGTAGTATATAGATCTTGCTTTTTTGCATGGTTTTTGTATGAAAATGCTAATTGAGAAATGCCTACTATGGTTGTTGGAGTTGTCATGTGGGGTCTGACCGGTCACTATCCACGGACGTGGCCGGGCGTGTTCGGGGGCATTTGGCAACTCAAATTAGGTATCCATCATTGTAGATGGTCTAACGAAGCGGGAAGTGGTGGTCGTGCTGCTGTCATGGATCGAGGGTGCCCATCCAGCTCTGTCCCACACCATGGCTGACCCTTGCGGGAACACGAAGTGCACGTCCAGTGTCGGGCATCTCATCGGCATGCGCCCTTCTACACTCAGTATACAAAAGAATGGTCAAACTTAGGTTTACCTATTGCCATGTTAGACGAGGTGTATACCGAACTCCTGCCCCTAGGATTCTAGAACACGTTCATAGGTCCAGTAACAAGTCCAGACCAGACCGTTCACTTTTGAATCTTGACCATGCGCAAATTATATGTTTGTCAGAAAAGATTGGTGGGGTTAGGGCATCTCCAACGTTGACCCATAAATATATTCCATCATCCATCCGCGCATAGGGGCAACAGTCCATATATGCGGGAGCCGGCTATCTAATGTTGCCCGCATACATTTCAGCTACTGTTTGACCTAACCGGCTGAAATTCATGTAAATACGATGGACTTTCATATAAAACGGTCAAAATTCACTATATTTGGATCAATTTTCATATAAACCAGACAAAACTCATTACAGTTTTCATATAAACTGGACAAACCCGACACTAAACCTAATCTAAATGATCATCGGCCCACGTTTCCCATGTCCTACCATGATCCCTAAGAAGTGTTGGTCCGGTGAATGCCTTCACCTTCTCCAGTTCAGCCTCGATGCTCTCCAGCTCTTCCTCCGGAGCCCTGGGAACTACTGTTGTCCGCCCCCACATCGCCGCCAGGTAGATCATCGGCCATCGATGTTCGGCGCATCAAGCGTGGATTCAACGGGAGGGGAAGAGTTGTGGCCTTCTTAGGACCCGAGCGGTAGTGACCTATCATGCACTACTCTTCCTTGCTATCGGCGGCGTCCGTGGACGTATTAGCTTTGTGGTTGCGGTAGCGGGCTAGGCGCGACTAGGGCAGAGCGGGTGATGTCCTCCTTGTTGTCGCTCTTGCCACACACCTCATTCACCACCTCGTCGATCTCCTTTTAGGTGGCCGCCAATTCCTCCTAATGGAGGCATTACCACCAGCAGTCGCGGCGGATGTCACGGGCGGAGCGGTAGCAATCGACCAGTGCCTGCTGCGCCACCGCGTCCATGTCCGGCACAATAGTCGCGCCGACGGCGAGTAGCTCCTCCGTGCACCGGTGCTCCTCGAGGAGGCCGAGGTTGTAGGACTAATCGGCCTGCACCTATCAGAACCTGGCCTCCTCCTCCTCCCACAACATGTTCGTGTAGTGCGCACAGGCCTCGCCAATGGTGAAACTCACATGCACCGGCGAGGAGGGTGGCGCCACCTCGTCCTCCATTGGGGCGTCGTCTGCCTCCATCTGCTGCCGACCAGCCAACCGATAGCAATGGAGGTCCTCTCCTTCTTCTGGTCGAGGATAGGGTGTCCCGAAGGGCTTTGGAGCATGAGGAGGCCATAGAGGGCGTGGTGCGGAGAGGAGAAAGTGGAGTAGCTAGGACGATGATTGTGGGTATGGTCTGGGCTGGTGTTTATATAGCGGGCGGATGGTGATGGGCCATGACAGTGAGGTCAATGTTGGGCGGCAGACGGACAGACGGGTGGTGCCGGAGTAGGTTCCTAGACAACCGCATATCGTTAATGTAGGGGCGACGAACTGACGGGCTACCATTTGAATGCGGAGGAGTCGCCTGCACCGGGAAGCGGCATGGGTTGTGCTCTCTCGCCCGCACACCACTTCAATGCCAGCAGAAGTGAGAGGTCGCATCTGCTCTGGCCGGGCATTAATGCGGCACTGACACTCTGGAGCAGCACTGACTGTATTAGGTGGCAAGCGTGCTCGGGTGATGAAGGTTTTTTTTGTGTGGGCTAGGACAGTCAGACGCGGGCGTGGCAGCGATCCGGACTGCCAAGTGGACTGATATATGTCTTTGTTGGATAGCGCAACACGTCCAGACCGCACGGTCTAGATGTATTCAGGCGGTATGAGGGTCCGCGTTGGAGATATTCTTAGTTGTTTTAATCCGAACGTTTTTTTTGCTTTAAATTCGTGATGATTATTCCTCGTAAAGAATAGGATCACAGCTCTTATATATTTATACATTAATAATAAAATAATAATATAAAATTTGGTTTTTGTGGCATAACTATGATTGCTCAGGGTCGCCGCCTAGGCATCCAAGAGAGACACGCCACCGCTGCTAGAGTAGCGCATTACCGTAATGCTCGCATCTTGGCACATACCATGTAGGAGAGGAGTCACTGTGCCATAGCACTATCTCGGTTAGGGCTGGACAGCAATGATGCCGACCCACATGCAAAGGGAGTACCCAACCCCTGTCGTCGAATCCCACTTGTCACCAACTGCCTTAACATGACCCCACCTAACCGAGCACCACACATATGGGAGAAAACCCTCCCAAGCCACCTGCAACCACCAAGCCATCAGTTTAGGGCTGGGACCCAATCTAGATGCCAACGCCGGTAAGAACATGGTCCAGACCAGCGAACAGGAAGGGAAGCGAAGGAGCGGGTGTCGCTTTGCACGCATTCGCCGCCTAAGTCGGGCCACCGTCCTTGCCCGCTGTTGCACGCGGTCCGCACCACCAACATAGCAATGCCGACAGAGTCGCCCCACTTGAGCGTCGCGCTACTACCTTCCTGTGAATCATTTGCTTCCCCGGCCACTGCTCGGCCCCGCCATAGAGGGCCAAGCCAAGCTATCCATGAGTCCAGAAAAGAGGGTATGAAAAGCCACTGCCCCACCCCCTGCCGCGTGGGCTTCGCCCGGCCGCGCCCACCGGCTACGGCAAGGGAGGAAGGTGGGATTCCCAGAGGGTGGCGGTGCTAGGATTCTTCCATACCGCTCGCAGGGACATGGCTGGACTGCCAGTTCCTTTTTCTTTTGGGAAAGTGGATGTGCGCGATCTAAAAAAATGAACTAGAGTTGGGAAAGGAGCATTGGAGTTGGCACTCATCGGGACGAAGACCAGGGCAAAATATGGGGGACGCTAGGCACCATCCGCCTGCAGCGATTCAAAGATCAGCCACCGGTTGTGCCGTCCGATGCGTCTTATCAGGGCCGCTAATCTCCTTAGCACGCACCGCTCGTCCACAGTGTGCGTCATTGCAGTAGCGACACCCATGCACTGCTCGGAGTAGCATCAGCATTAACTTCCTAGCACGCCTCACAGCTGCGACCGTCGACACCATTGAAGCACGCCCCGTCCCCACGGCATGCCTTGCAACATCGCCATGGCCGTCGACATTGTCGAAGCATCGGCGTGGCCGTCGGCGCCATTGAAGTATGCCTCACCGCCACTCACATTGAAGCATGCCTTGCAGCATCGCCATGGTCGTCGATGTCGTCGTAGAATGCCTCATCGCCGTGTCCATCGAACCATCCTGGTGGTTGTTGAAGCATCACCACGGCTGTCGACACCATTGAAGTACGCCTCATCGCCACGGCCATTGAAGCATGCCTTGCAGCATTGCCTCGGCCGTCGATGTCGTCGTAACATGCCTCGTCGCCATGTCCATCGAACCATTGTTGTGGTCGTCGAAGCATCGCTAGGACCATTGTGACACGCCTCGCAACATCACCACGGCCGTCGACACCATCGAAGTACGCCTCATCGCCGCAGCCATTGAAACACGCGTCGCAGCATCGCCAGCGCCGTCGACACCATCGAAGTACGCCTCGTCGCAGCGGCCATTCAAGCATGCCTTGCAGCACCACCACGACCATCGATGCCGTCATCGCACGCCTAATCGTCTTGTCCATAGAACCATCGCCGTGGTCGTTGAAGCATTGTCACTATCGTCGACACCATCAAAGTATGCCTCGTCGCCGCGGCCAATGAAGCATGCCTTGCAGCATCGCCACGGCTGCCGATGTCGTCATAGCATCCCTCGTCATCGTGTCCATTGAACCATCGCCGTGGCCATCAAAGCATCGTCGCGGCCGCCCGCCCGTCGCGACCACCCCATTGCAGGCTTGCAGCATCGACCGTGGCTGTTGCACCGGTGAGCTGTGTGGTTGCAGTATCGGCAGTGGATATGGCATCGGCATGCTCTGCGGTTGTAACACCGGCCATGACTACGATGCTGGCAAAATTTGCGGTTGCAGCACGACGGCCGTTATCACCACCCATTTTGCAGCACCGCCGGCGGCGTGCAACGAGACATCGGCCAACGCTGGATTGGCAGTAACCATGGCTGCTAAGAGACCACCAATTACAGCACCGACCCCGGGTTGCAGCACCCCGGAAAGATTATGCATTTGCGAGACTGGTGAGCGCTGCCGCGAGTGGAGAACCCGGGGCCTTGTAGCGCCTGTGCCAGGCACCCGGCATCGCGCCCCAATCCCGCCGGCCTTGCAACTTCTCCTTCAAAGGGCCCTGTAGCGGCGCCTCCACACCACGGCAGTCTCAAGCCAACACTTAATTCAGTGGTGAAGTAGACGAGCAGGGAGAGAGAAGGAGCATTCCATCGATTGTGGAGTTGTGGTCAACGCACAGTGTAGGAGAAAAAAGTGTGGCAAGCCCTTCATCGACTGGAATAAGGTTTTCGAGGGGGTTGTGGTGCGCGGGCCCGATCGAAACACGTGGCAATCCTGGGACGCGGCTGGCGCAAGCATGTTTACATACGGTAAGGTACTATTTGGTCAGAATCCAAACATATCCCTTAACCTTTTTAGCAACAATTAAGTGCATACAAAATAATCATCAAAGTTTCATCTTAGAAACTGCATGACTAAAACATAATGCATTTCAGAACCGTGGGAGAACATCGTGCCGTGTACTTTTTACACTACGAAGGAAATAAATGCCTTTAAAAATGAAATTAATGAAGGAAATAAAGGAGTACCGCATATTCTGGACTGCTGATCCAGGGACCACACGCCAGTAGCCCTAGGATTTGTATGCCAGCTAACTTGTAGTTATTTCACTGGTGCTGGCACCTCGCCGGCGTGGCCAAAACGTGATAGGAAACGAAAGAAAACAAATACATCCCGCCCATAGACTCGAAAGGAAAGTAGTAACCCGTCCGCGTCCTCCGTTCCCCAGTCTCCCATCCTCTTGACGCCGGCTCTTTATAAATCAACAAAGTATCAGGGTTCCCCCATAGATCCAATTCCACCTTCCTCCTTCAAGAGCTCCGCCTATCTCTGCTAGCCCGCCGCCGGCGAACCTAGCACGAATCTCATCCCATGGACGCATCTCTCGACGGCTCCTCCTCCAACCCCACTCCCTCCCGGCGTCGTCTCACCGTTCCCGTTCATGGGCGGCCTTCACCAACCCCGCTGCCGGCACACCCTGGTGAATGGCGGTCCTGCCCGGCCGTCTCATGGACCGTGGAGAACATCTATGAGGACTTCTCTGGCCGCCGCAGCGCGCTTGTCCAAGCCCTCACCACAGGTACGCCACGGGATGCTCCTTAGTGACACGTTTTTCTGGATATATGTGACGCCTACGTGCTGATGGATCTAACACCGATCTCTTCTCCTCCTTGTTGCCATACACGCAGATCATGATACATTATATGATTTATTGAGGAAGGAAGGTATGTAATATAGAGATCCAACTGTCCCAGAAATGTTATATCCATTGCTTGTTACAAAATTGTAAATCTGGCTGACAAGAAATTCTAGATCCATTTTTTATTAAGAAAAACAAGCCATCAGTTCCGTGCTGTTGCACGGGATAGTGGAGTTCTGTATTGAAACATGGGGACACTTTGTCTGATAGTTTGGTCAGTTACTTTTAAACATATAAGAGTGTTTTTTTGTATTAGACATAGGAAAAAATCTTTAGATCCCGTATTAGGCAGAGGCTGATAGTTTCATCTGACATGAAAGTTCAGATCCATTTTTTATTAAGAAAAACTAGTCATCAATAGGGCTGCAAGAAAAGCTCCAGGCTCGTGAGCCGCTCAAGATTGACTCGTTTTTTGACTCGACTCAAGATCGACTCGAAAAGAAACGAGCTAGGTTTAAACACTTTATGTAGGTCGATCGAGAAACGAGCCGATCTTGAGCCAATGTTGGCTCGTTCAATTTTAGCTCGACAGGATATTATTATGTTAAATAATCATGTCTTATATTAAATGGAAATACGATAATTTATTATCATCTATGTTGTCCATAATTTTTCTCCATTTTATTTACCAACGAACGTGGAAACTTAACTAAGTGCAGAGAAGATTTAGGTCTCATTATGGCACGTGGTCGACTACGTGTTAAATAACTTATGTTTTTGGCAAAGTTCCCAGCATATTCACCTTAATTTTTTTGTTTTTTATCCATAGATTCATATTTTTTACCAACTCATTTAACTCGAAACTAGCTCGAGATCGACTCGAGATCATTACAAGCTGAGCATGAGTCATGTTCTACAGCTTGACCATGAGCTTCACTCAGTTTGAGCTCACTCAAATTTTCATATGAATTAAGCTGAGCCAACTCCAACTAGCTCGAGCTCGACTCGTTTGCAGCCCTAGTCATCAATCCCGTGTTTGCACGGCCTAGTGAAGTTCTGCACTGAAACATGGGGAAACTTAGGATCATAGTTTTGTCAGTTACTTTTAAACATATGACCTTGTTTATTTTTGTTAGACATAGGACAAAGAACTTCAGATCTGGTGTTTATTTTAGTATTAGGGATAGGCTGATAGTTTCATCTGACATGAAATCTCGGATCCATTTTGTATTAAGAAAAACAAGTCATCAATCCCGTCATTGCACGGGCTAGTGAAGTTCTTTATTTAATTAAACTTGGACTGATAGTTTGATCAGTTCCTTTGAAACATATAATGGTCTTTATTTCTTATTAGACATAGGAAAAAGTATTGTGTTAGACAACTACGGGAATTTGTGGCTGTATTTTTTAGTTCCTGCTGTCCCTAAAATTTTAGATCCATTTTTAATTACAAAATTGTAAATCCGGCTGACATGAACTCTCAGATCCGTTTTTTCATGAAGAAAAGCTAGTCATCAATCCACTGCTGTTGCACGGCCTAGTGAAGTTCTGTATTGAAACACAGGGGAATTTAGGCTGGTAGTCTGATCACTTACTTTCAAACATATTTCTCCGGAAGAAAAAGGTTATTTTCAGACATACAACCATGTTTATTTTTGTATTAGACAAAGGAAAAAGAGTATAGAGTTATAAACAACTCTCTGCATCAGTGGTTGTATTTTTTGTATGCGTAGACTTTTCCAATTGACTAGTGTGTGAAATCAATGCTCGTGATATATATTCTTGGTGTGCTATGCCCCCAATAACTCCAAATTGATAGAAGATGTAACATGGTAGCAATTTTATGAAGGCTGCATGTGTACTGGTGGGCAATAGTATTGCAAACGCGAAACTCTTTGGTGGATGTATACTTTTTTTTCTCCTTTTCTCCTAAAGAAATACGATGGGGTTTGGTCTTAAGTTTATTATAGACATTCAACACTTGTCGCCCACAAAATCTTCAACTGTTTCTAGACCATATCTTTTCTAGGGACTCGATTATGCATTACTATTTACATAGAATATTCATGCAAAAGTGTTCTACAAGAGTACATGAGGACATTTATTTTCTCCTGGTCATGAAGAGTATCCATGGTTCTATTTTGAAATATTTTTAATTTTAAGTCACATATTATATACATGTATATTCACTAAAATACATCAGAGATATAGTTTTCTATTTTTAGTAATGATCAAATTTTTTAAAAGAAATTTGTCGGGAAATACAGACTCTAGCTATTTTCCGCGGACAATGCACAGTGTATATAAACATATATACTTGTGTGCGCACAAGCGATCTTTCTCACGATGACATAGAGAAGGCTGGCTTAATTTTAAATTAGCCAAAAGTAGGGTGATTTGTATAAATTTGGCAATCATGGAGAACTGCATATTTATCACGCATCGTAATAGGCCTAAAGTACCTGCAAATTCTAAGCCTGCAGCCAGTGATATGAACCTCGCCATCACCAAGCCATATGCATGGCATGGGTGCTTCATGCAAAAAATATTTCATTAATTAAAGTGTTGAAAGTACTGCCCAAATGTAAAACAAACATGCAAACTAACAATCTAATCTCCGGCTTTTTTTACAATAGAGTTGTTTGACATGTACCTACATCAAACCTGTTTGAATAATATAATGACTTTTTGTCAAATGGATTGTTTGGAGAGGTAGTTTTTCTTAAATTAAAGTAAATCTCATATGGTGCTCCCAATTACAATTAGTAAATATAAGATGGCGAGGTGTGCAGATCACTGGCAGATGTAGTGGTGTGATTCATTTTCTCGCTTCAGGTAAAGAGCCAATGTGCTTGTACGGGTACCCGGGTGGTAGTTGGGAGTTGACGCTGCCGGAGGAGATGGTGCCGCCAGGCCTGCCGGTGCCGACACGAGGCATCAACCGCCGGCGAGGTTATATGAACCGTTCTGACTACCTGACACTCGTCGCCCACCACTCCGACTCGTGGCTCATGGGCGTCACCGTTTTCTTGTCCACTTATCACGCCGCCAACCAAAGGTATATTACTACTATATTGTTGCTGCTGCTGGGGAAATACCGAATGGTTTCTGGGGACATCTGTCTCCGGAATCTCGCCATTCATTCAGACGTGATCTTCAACCCGCCTATTATTATACTTTGACTTTCTTTTGTATTATCTCTTTCTCTGTTTTGTACTCCCTCCATTCCAAAATATAGTGCGCCCGCGCTTCCCGAGGTCCTACTTTCACCATAAATTTAACCAACGAGACCAACTGCGGCGGGAGAAAAAATTATATAATTGAAAACTTATTTCGAATACGAATTCACTGATATAATTTTTGCTCCCGCCACAATTGGTATTGGTAGTTAAATTTACTGTCAAAGTTGAAGCACGTGGATAGAGGAAGCACTACATTGTGGAATAGAGGGAGTATTAGATGCCTTCGGACAGCAGGGGCCCACCCTCGCATTTAACCAACGGTAGCTGCTACTCACGAGTCGGCCAACTCACCCTGACACGCATTAACCAACTTAGCTTTTCAGTTTGCCTGCTATTTCTTGTCTCAGCAGTGTCGACAAATTTTGAGTAGCGTAACGAAGTCCTTCAATACAACTCTGTACTCTCAATGCGACCAGATATATTAATCAGTCTACTGTTCATTTCATATTATTCGCTAACACCTTTTCACCATTTGCCTACTGCACACACATTTTTTTTATAAAATCTGATTTGAAAAATGTTAGGGAAAAGATATTTAGTAATAAAATTGATGCCGCATGTTAAGAAAAAGTTCAAACATACCAGGAAATACTTTGACCCCATATTAAAAAAAATACTTTAGAGATAATTTACCCGTTGTTACAGAATTTTTCCTATGTTCTGGAAAATATCATGACAGTTTGAAAAAAAAATGTCCATTACATGTTAATGAAAAAAAATGCTCATTACATGTAATGGAAAAATGTTCATCTAGAAATAAATTCTCGTTGACTGCTCCATTACATGTACATGATCAAGAATATATTCGTAATTGTGAAATTGGTTTGTGTTGTGAGAAAAGAATAGATTCTGATATAAAGACTAAGAAAATATTCAATTAATACATAAATGAGTTTATCGCCAAACAAAGTTATTTTTTGAAAAGTTACCGTGGATATATTTTCGAAAAAAGTTTTGTTTTCCAAATTTGACTTCTGTTTCAGAACATGTAGACTTATATTTCATCTAGAAGACCATATTACCCACATATTTATTCCTGTTCCAACTAATCGGCCGCATCCAATTTAATTTGAACCAACTTCCAATTCGATGGACCTCGTGAAAAAAAAAACTTCCAATTCAATAGATAACAACTTAGTAAATACATTCCCTGACACATGGACCGTTCTGTTACATGAAAAACTGAACTGAAAAAAACATATTTATATATAATTAGCTTAATTTTAACCCCCCCCCCCTATGGATTAATATAGCTGTTTCTCTAATTATCTTATTTTGAACTCCCTTATGGATTAATATATCTGTCATTGTGAGCACATTGTGATTTTGCCATGTCTGTCTATCCATTGCATCACCCTTTTTACTAGTTTCACTTGCTGGACACAGCTGCTACAGTGCTCTGCCACTTTTCCAATGTCGAGGATAAAGTTGCCGTGTCTCAGTAGCAGAACATTTAACTGCAGTGGCTGCAAAACGCGTCTTGGTACTGTGCGGATGCTGTCCTCTCATGTGCCAAGCGACGTACACCACTGTTCTTCTCAAGTATATCCACTTCCACACCTGCACTGCCTTCCGTATATCATAAATCGCTACTTTAGCAACGCATCGCGATGCACTTATTGATGATCTAGATACCGGGGACATATAGTGCCAGGGACCAAACGTCCGCCTCCCTGCTGCTGCTACTACTATCACCACCACCACCACTACTACTACTTCATTTCACAAACAGTTTTTTTGTGCACTTAACATTTAGGACATTTATATGTGCAATCTACCTCCGAGAAACGTAACTAATAATTTCACAACACATAAAGCATGTGCATGTAGAAGATACATTGAATGCAGCAAAAAGTGCAAAAACCTGTAACTTCTATCTAACAAAACAGTATGTAATTCCTATGCTTTTAAACAAGTGTATAGAAGATTCTATTTTTTGACATAATATCTTGTTTTTTCCATTGAACAAACACGAGAGAGAATACAGCTTCAACAGAACAATAGTCCTGCAGAACCAATTATTAGAGCCTCAGCATTAAATAATGGGCTATTCTTATTAGGGGCGATCTTCGTCTTCTATTTAAATCATTATGTTCTTGTGCTTATATAGTTCCTCCATGCATCAAGAATGTCATGTGTTACATATTGCTTGCAAAGCCAATTGCTGATTTGGTGATGTTGGTTTACTTTCTCTTTCAGGATACGTTTATTTGATATGGTAAACGAGATGCGAACAGTCCATGACGAATTCTATCTCTCTTATGGTCTTCCTTGGCTATCAACATTTGTGCGTTACAATGCAAACAGGGAGTCGAGCGCACCAACTCAAGAGAATGTGTCCAATCCAGACGTAGACTCTATCACACCTGCTGAAGAGAACGTGCCACCTTCTCAAGACTCGATGCAAGTTTTTTCTGCTCCAAACAAGGACTCTAGGAAGCCTGCTTAAGACAAACAAAAGGATAATGAAGTTACCGACTTTTGCGGATCTTGTAATGCTCCGTATCATGCCAATGCCTTTTGGATTGGTTGTGACGAATGTGACCAGTGGTTCCATGGCAAATGTGTGAACGTAACTGCCTCTGAAGCAGAACATATCAAAGAATACAAGTGTCCTGACTGCATCCGCGAGGTGATCGGAGAGTAGGATATAATATGTGCACCATTCCTTTATTTTAGGGTATGCAGTCACCCTTTGTATGAAAAATGATTAACTAGAAAGGTAGTGAGAGAGGCATTACATTCTTTTCCCATTCCGTTGGGATATATTTAAGAATTCAGTTTACAATGTCTTGAAACAGGCTTTCGCCTTGCTATATTAATATAGCAACCACCTGACAGAACTGTGATATCATTGATGGGCAAACATGACAATCAAGCCTAGAAAGAGAAACAAATGCCAAAGCGATGATTTCCAGCAACCGCCGCCACGCTCCTATGCCTCTGAATTCCCGCGTACCAAACAACATCTTCAAGAAGTACTACGCCGACAATGATGCTGCTGCATGCCCAGACAGATCCTCGGATTCCTGCCAGTACACGGAGAGGAGTGCCGGCGGGGTACACCTGACGCCCTTCAAGAAGGGAGGCGGCGCCCACAAGCGTCACCGTGTTGGTGCCGGCTGAACCGACAAAGATTTTTCCCGACCCCCGCACCGCTGGTAACTGCAGATCACACATGGTAATGTAGAACTTTCGCAGAAGTATGCCAACGAGTAATAGAGCTGAGAAGAGTATTTATGGATGCGTTTCTGTTACACACACAAGGCCTCATACCTCTTGTGTGAAGTACTTCTTTGGCTTCTTCAAATACTACTACAGTCCTCATAACTGTGTTTATTTCTTATTAGGCATAGGAAAAAAATGTATTGAGTTAAACAACTAAGGGCATTTGTGGCCGTAGTTTTTCGATCCTGCTGTCCCAGACTTCTTGAATCCATTTTCAATAAAAAAAAATTGTCATCAAAATCCAGTGCTGTTGCACGGGGTAGCGTAGTTCCGTATTGAAACAAAGAGGAATTTAGGCCAGTAGTTTGATCAATTACTTTCAAACATATTTCTTTGGGAATAAGGTTATTTTCAGATATACGACCGTGTTTACTTTTGTATTAGACAAAGGAAAAAGAGTATCGAGTTACAAACAACACCTTCCATTAGTGGCTGTATTTTTTGCATGCATAGACTTTTCCAATTGACAAGTGTGTGAAATCAATGTGCATGATATATATTTTTGGTGTGCCATGCCCAATAATTCCAGATTGATAGAAGATGTAACATTATAGCAATTTTATGAAGTCTACATGTGTACTGGTGGGCTATTGTATTGCGAATGCGAAATTCTTTGGTGGATGTACTCCCTCCATTTCAAAATACAGTGCGCCCGCGTTTCCCGAGGTCCAACTTTGACCATTAATTTAATCAACGAAACCAACTGCGACAGGAGAAAAAAAATATAATTGAAAACTTCTTCTGAATACGAATTCACTGGTATAACTTTTGCTTCCGCCGCAGTCGGTTTTGTTGGTTAAATTTATGGTCAAATTTGAAGTACGGCAATAGAGGAAGCACTATATTTTGGAATGGAGGAAGTATAATTTTGTGTCCTTTTATATCCTAAAGAAATATGATGGGATTTGGTCTTAAGTTTATTACAGACATTGGACACTTGTTGCCCACAAAACCTTCAACTTTTTTGGACCATATATTTTCTAGGATTCGATCATGCATTAATTTTATAAGAGTACATGACGGCAATCATTTTCTCCTGGCAATGAAGAGTATCCATGCACTGTATTCTATTTTGAAATATTTGTAATTTTTAAGCCGCATATATTACATACATATTTTTTCACTAAACTACATCAGATAAATGACATAGTTTTCTATTTATTTTAGTAATGATCAAATTAAAAAACAAAATTGTTTGGAATATGGATTCTAGCTATTTTGCACTGGCAATGGACAGTGTATATAAACATATATACTTGTGTGCGCACATGCGATCTTTTTCACGGAAGATATAGAGAGGGCCGGCTTAATTTTTTAAATTCACCAAAAGTAGAGAGATGTGTATAATTTTGGCAAAAATAGAGATCTGTATATTTATCATGCCTCGGAATAGGATTGAAGTAGCGGGAAATTCCAAGCCTGCAGCCAATGGTATGAACCACGCCAACACCAGCCATATGCATGGCATGGGTGCTTCATGCAAAAAACAGTTAACTAAAGTGACAAAATTGTACCGCCCAAATCTAAAACAAGCACGCAAACTAATAATCCAATCTCCGGCATTTTTTTTTTTACAATAGACATGCTTGACTCTATCATACCTGTTGAAGAGAACGTGCCACCATCTCAAGAGTCGATGCAAAATTTATCTGCTCCAAACAAGGACTCTAGGAAGCCTGCTGAAGACAAAGAAAATGATCATGAAGTTACATACTTTTGTGAAACCTGTAGTGCTCAGTACCATGCCAACGCCTTTTGGATATGCTGTGACATATGTGACCAGTGGTTCCATGGCAAATATGTGAACATAGCTGCCACTGAAGCAAAACATCTCAAAGAATTCAAGTGCGCTGACTGCATCGGCGAAGAGATCGGAGAGTAGGATATAATATGTGCATGCTTCCTTTATTGTTGCGTATGCAGTCACCGGCCCTTTGTATGAAAAATGCTTAACTACAAAGGTAGTGAGAGAGGCATTACATTCTTTTCGCATTTCGTTGGGATATATTCAAGAATTCATGTTACAATGTTAACCGCATAATGTAAGAGAAGTATGTTTTTTTTAAAATAAGCCCAGGAGAGCGCTTCTATGCTCTTTTAATATTTGTTTGCACCAATCTTGAAGAGCTCCGAGGCACTAATTGCTGCAAGAACAAACTTCCACTTGTCAGATGTAGTGTAGACGTGTATAACGTGGACTTAGAGCTCCTCAGATGTTAAAAATAGATTATGTGAGCTTTAGAGAAAAAAATGAATGAATAATAGTAACATAAAATTATTAATAATGATAAAAACAATTTATCGAACAGTGACTATATGAAGAACAAATTTCTCGGCAACGTGTGAAAAAGCTTGGAGGGCCTAGATCTTCACCGTCTCATCCACAGGGTAAACAGCATCGATCTGGAGTTCTGCAAGTGTGTAACAGGAAGGGAGCCTTGGAAGCTCATGTAGCGGCAGCTTGCCGGCCATCTGTGTACGCCAAGATAGCTAGCTCTGGGAAGCATTGGTCTCGGCGGCAAGAATTAGTTCACATATTCCCTGTTCGATGCTAGCCGTAAGATCAACTCCTCCAATACAAACTAGTAGTACGCCTTGCATTACTATGGACTACAGTGCATACAAATGAATCATACAAATGTTTAAAGTCGTCCCCTATATCGAAGATTATTTCTTTCTCATAAGTCATAAGTCCGAACACATTTAGACATAAATGGGCGCCCAGCTCCCCAAAATCCAACCGTCTGAACAGTCCGGCTCCCCAAATCCAGTCCATATGTGGAGGAGAAGTGTGGTTGTCTGAACTATCCGTCATGTTATATCCAACACGCGGTCCAAACACAACAAATCCACCCTAGAACACACCATTCCCTTTTCTTGCCAGACCCTCCGCTTCCTGCTCGTTTTCCCGCTGTAGCTGGATATTTCTTGCTGGAGCCCTCTCTTTTAAAATTGGATGAAGCCCACCTCGCTTTCGTCATGGCACATTTTCTCCTTCAGACTGTACTTCGACACAGACAACCTAGGAGAAGTCCCCCGCCAATCACCCCGCTCGCCCTCATCCTACCCCCCCCCCCCTCCCCGGGGTGTCTGTGTTGATCCGCCAACGCCATCAAGGGGGACGAGGCATGTGCCGCCCAGGACGCCCCTCCAAGAAGGCAGACCCCATATCCGCTGAGCCATTGCCACGTTGTAACATATAGTTGAATCTCGTGCATGACCACGAAATAAAAATATAATGTCTTTTGTTGGACATGCAACTGATACGCCACCGTGTTCATTATTAACTCTTGAATCAACCAACCAGAGCATTTACCCTCCTACCCTTGCCAAAAAATTGTATGACTTGATGAAAATAAATGAACCACCGTCTCATACCAAAAAATTGTATGCCAAAATTTCTTCTGCAAAGCCATCTCTAGTGAAAGGAAATTCCCCACATTTTTAATGTAAGGAAATTATTCCACTTAGACAACCATGTCTGAACATACCAACTTTACCCCCGTCCTGCTCACTCGCAACCCTCACTTTTATCACAAAATCCATGAACTCGTGTTTTAAATGAGCCAGCGATCAACGCCACCATGGGAGGCCAGCATCAAGGGACAAAGGCGGCAACCGCCTTCGTATCTTAGTGCTAATTCAACCCATGGTGACTAACTTAATTTAATTCCGTTGGTCACTAACTTAATTTAATTCCATTGGTCACTAACTTAATTTAATTCCCTTCACTTGACATCTCGCACACTAATTCTACCCATGACCAGTTCTGCTCTAGCCATTCCAAGTAAAACACAATGGTAACATGCCCCCTTGAGAAGTTATGTCGGTAAAGTCTTTGATGAGGGAGAACCAAGACACACCTCCATTGTTGATGTCCCTCTCTTCTTCATTTGGTGCCTTTCATCAGCTGGCCCGATGAACAACCTAGATCCCACGATGGCGAGCTTGTACTTGTTATCCTATCGGTAATGAGATATGGGCGGAGCTGCACACCGGCGATGGCCACTCGGCCCGGGCGTGGCATTGACCCGTTGTCATCAAAGTTGAGTACCGAGGGGCTACATAACCATGGTTCACGGGCCCATGAGTCCCTCCATTGTGCGGCGGTCCTCTTGGCCATCTTGGCTGTACTGATGATGAGTGGGTGGTGCTAACCACGACAGGATCGGGGAATCCGGGTTGAGGCAGATGACGTGGATGAACTGATCGTGTCAGAGCTTGCTCGTGAGCACGAGGTGGCGTGAAACACTAATTGTGTGGGGTGTTGTATTTTTGTTTGTGTATCTATTTATATATGCAAAAGAAAACTCGTTGTTCTAGTTTCCACTAAAATGGAATATACTCTTGCTATTGTTATTATATGCATAAGCACAAATATGTTTGATTATTATTTTGGAGCACATGCATAATTAAGATTAAAGTCAAAAAAAGCTATCTTGCGAGACACCTCTGATGACCCAAAACTGTTAATTTCTCCACCAATCATCAATGGCTACACCATTCTATCTCATTTCATTTTACATGATGCTAGTGGTAAAATGAAGATAAACGTGCTTTGAACCATAGACAGACGACATTGCTAAGCTGCAACGAAAACCAACAGGGTGTTGTATGTTGTGTTCACACCGTACACACTCACACTTGCATCACCGGAAGGCCAAAAATCTGTGAATGTAGATGAAAAATAAACGTTATAGTGGACGTGTTATGTAAACCATAGTTTTAAATAGCCGGCTATAGCCCCGCTATAGCCTTGCTATAGCCTTTTCAACAGGGTGCCGCTAAATGGTCTCATGTACAAACATCCCGCTATAGCCCGCTATAGCTCTGCTATAGCTGATTTTGAGGTCCGCCGCTATTTGGCATAGCCCGCTATTTAAAACATTGTTGTAAACCCAATCCTTGGCATCTCCCACTTGCCACCATCTCCATCTCCACCCAAAATCTGCACTCATCACATGTTTACAAGAATGAATTGAAGAGATGAGTGGTAAGGAACATGTGAGTGCATCTGGCAAGTGGGAACATATTATCTTGGTTCTTTCATGCCCTATCTTGTTTTCATCCAGTTGAAAGGTTGGCATTATTCATGTTCTTTCCAGGTGAAAGGTTGCTATCCGGCTAAAACCACCATGTTAGTTACTGAGTTATTTCTATTGCTAAACGAAAGACTGACACGTGATTTAATTTTCCGATGGGGGGGGGGGGGTCCAGGAACATTTGCACATAATTTGTTCAGTCAAGATAGTGCATCATATCTCCAAATACTTCAAGGTCAATCTAAATGAAATTCAGAACTACATACGACAGAATTACCTGCACAGGAAGATCATGAAATAATCTACATAAAATTCAGATTGGTTGAGCTACCTCTGTCAAGCTATCTTTGTCAAGCTATCTCTGTCGGCTTTCCCTGACGGGTGACCGACGGGAAATACTTTCCCTGTCGGGTTCGGCTCTTTTCCTGTCAGTTTCCAACCCACAGAAATATTGCGGTTTCTGGTAGTGAATACTTACTATGTCAGGCTCTTCTCTGTCATATCTTCCATGATCTGAACCACCGAGTTTCAGAAGATCATAATTATATGCCAGATCGCTAAATCCTGATGAAGAAAAATTCAACAGTTAATTGCATTAAAGTTTTCGATGCAATAGTATGTTGTACAAAAATGAGTTAAATGAAGCACTACATGTTAGTATTATAAGTTGTTCCGCTGTTCATACCAGGTAGTTTGGATCACTGTCTGTAGAAAAAAAGTCTTAATTGCCAGATTTGCTGCCACTACGAGGTACTTCTTGAAATACACAGTAAATGCCATCAGGTGTTTGCTAAATGTAAATTCAGTCTTCTAATACTACCACACGGTGAAGGCCATAATGTGGGATCGACATAGTAAAGGCCATAAGGTGATTGCTTACTGTAATTAAGTAATAAGGACATGTAGCGTTTAATACATATTGTTCCCTGTCAGTCTTCTGATCCTATCACACACGCACAAACATGTAATATAATCATCCATGGAGTCGTAGCAAGAAGACAAGGGAGGGTGGGATCTGGGAGCGAAACCAAATCTGTTTGGCCTCAAAGCCGAGACGGCGCACGATAGGCTGCCGCACTTCCTCGTCATTCCAACTTCTTCGGCACATATACCTCAGACATGATCCTGTAGGTGCCTGGGATCACAAAATCACATGGAGTAGTTGGCGAAGCATACCCTTCTTGTCATCATATGCAGTCGAGAACAAAGACGACCTCACCTGCAGTGTCGCCAAAAACGTGCTCCCCCTCACAAGCGCATCAAATTACCACTACATTGAAACGTCGTCACCCTTGATCCTTGGCGGCTGCGGCGTAGAGGAACGTCTAGAGAGGTAATTCGAAGGAAGAGTCAGTGGCGCCGAGAGCGCAGCTGTGAGAGGATAGCAGGGGAGCGGCGGCGGTTGGAACCCTTGCCGGGTCGGGTGTGAGGGAGAGGGATGTGCGGGGCCAACTGCAGTCAGGGAGCGAACATTCAGGATGAAAAAAACCGAGTGTGAGAGAATCCTATGTGGCGCTCTCCTCACGTGACAAGGAAGAAATGGTCGAGTCAAAATCGGAGAGATTTCTTATTTTTGTGGGATGGATGATGTAGCGAATAGAGAATTGGAAGAGTCTGTAGGAGGCGCGTAGGTGGGGATTACATGAGAGGGGAGGTCGAACGAGGAGGGCTGGAGGGGGTTGACGGGAGATGGGTTTTATTTGGAAAAAATAGGTGGGTTGAAAATCAATGGGGAGGGTGCAACATACGCGGGAGTGGAGGTCAAAGGGAACAAACGAAACAAGAAAAAAAACATTTGTGGTGAAAACAGAGATATGTGGGTGGGATTGAAGAAAAAATGTCTACCGAAAGTTGTGATTATGATTCAATACTAGAGATGATGATAGATAATAAATAGCGTAGTACGCGGGATTAGCTATTCGTTGTTCAGAAATATCTAGTTTTGTTTTAAAAGGTTATCGAAAAAATCTTTTATCTGTCTTTAGGAATGTGATATCACTTATATGTTGCGATGTCCAAATTTTTAATTACCTAATATTTACATGATTGATTTGAATCGACGCCTGCCAAATCAAGAAGGAAAAACAATGAAAAGGTAGGTTGGGTGAATAGATCCGGGTTTTTAGTGGGACGGAGGAAAAACAAACATGGAGTGTGGTGATGCGTTGAGGTGAAATAAACCATGGATACCGACCTACCAACTCCCCTTTTAGGAGTGCTGATTTGGAAGGTTATCGAGAAAAAAATCTTTAGTCTATCTTTTAGGAAGGTGACCTTACATATATAGTGTTTCTAAATTCTTATTAATTACCTAATATTTACGTGATTGAATTGAATCAGCACCTGCCAAAGCAAGCATGAAAAAAATGAATCCGAAGGTCGGGTGGATCGATCCTTTTTTTAGTGGCGGTGAGAAAAAAAAATCACCATGGAGGGGCTGGTATTCACCAACTCCCTTTTCAGGAGTAGAGATTTAATAATAGAGATAATGATAGATAATAAATGTGATATGATGTGGTATTAGCAATTTCTTATTGAGGAATATCTTATTTTGATTTGGAAGGTTATTGAGAAAAATCTTCTCTTTGTCTTTTAGGAAGGTTATCTTACATATATGGTGTGATTTCTGAATTCTTAACTAGATAATATTTACATGGTTGAATTAAATTAGCACCTGCCAAAGAAGGCACGAACAAACCAGAGGAGGATTGGGAAAATTGATTTGGTATTAAGAGGGAGCGAGAAAAACCAACATGGAGGGAGTAATCGTGGATATTGTCCTACCAACTCGCCTTGTAAGAGTAGAGATATTGAGAGCGCTTTGCGTTAACGACTATGAACTAAAGATTCACGTGATCTGGTCTAACTCTTCGCCCCGATGGACTGAACCTGACTGTTGGCACCTGTGTATTAACTGATGGCCCAGATAAACATTAGGGTCCACTGGGGACATAACTTTTCGACCCGAAATCCAATTCGGTGCCTACAGGGTGCACACCCTCCCTGTACGCTAGGTTTCTATAGCGGGTCGGCCCATATGCTCCTTCTCTGTTTCTATAAAAGAGAAAAAAAGTGCGTGCTACCCAGGATTCAAACCCGCGACGCGGGTCTTAGGACTTCAACCCCATAACCACCCGACCAACTGACCTCAAGTATTACATAGTGGTTTCTTTGGCCTTTTCTTCTTCTTTCGTTGTTTTTTTCTCTGTCCCTTTTACATTTTTTTCAAAGTCACGAACTTTTTTTTGTGAAAGAAATTCGTGAAACTTTTTCTTGATAGTAGATTCACTTTTTCGAATTCGATGGGCTTTTTTCAAAACTAATGGACTTTTTCAAATCCAATGAACTTTTTCGAATTCGATGAACTTCTACAAGTTCGATGAACTTTTTTGCAAACTAGATGAACATTTTTGAAAACCGATGAACTTGTTTTCAAATTCGATGAACTTTTTTTTTCTAATTTTCTGAACTTTTATGAGAATTCATGTACATTTTTTAATTCATTATTTTTTCAATTTTTTTCCTTTTTTATTTTTTAAACAACAAGGCTTTTTTGACAGGTGCTCGCAAGAAAAAAAAGGCTACCAAGGAGCGGTCGAGCGAGCAACATTCAAGCGAATGGGCCACGGCCCACTATGGGGCACGTGCGATCGCCAGGAAAGTGATCGGGCACTGAAGGCGCCAACAAAGAGGTCTCCCTTTCGACCATAGGGTCGAACCACTCACTATTAGTCATGCCATCGTAGTCGCCGCCAGCCAAGCACTTGCAATTTTCACCGCACCAGCGCACACACTTCTGCTTGCGTCGCCGCACCGGCGACGTGTCCGTCGTGGCATCATCCATGGCACTAGGGATGGCAATGGGTCGGGTTTGGGGCGGGTGGAGCTGTCCAAATCCAACCCATGACCCACCTTCCTACCCTCTGCCCATCCACAAAATTATCCATGGGCAAAACTTGTGCCCATGTCCAAATCCACTGGATACCCACATACCCATGGAGCTCCATGGGCAAAGAAAAGTCAGCATGAAGCCTTCCCAAAGAGCAAATTAACTCATCATCATTCACTCACAAATGACAACATAAGCTACATGCATAAGTAGGCAACAAGTAATACGATGAGTCCTTAAGTGTGACATACCAGAGGTTGATTCTGCAACATATAGCTCATGGAACAAGTTGCATATTTCCTGCCATTTCCCATTGATTCGCTCTTTCTACTATCGCTGGCATATGGCCCCACATGTCATACGGGTATCCATTGGATATCCATGGAGCACAAACTATGACCATGCCCAACCCGGCTGTTCGTGGGTATCCATATCCATGGACCCATGGGAGAAAATGTGCTCTATACCCTTGCCCAACCGGGTCGGGTATCCATGGGTATCCAGATCCGTGGATAAAATTGCCATCCCTACATGTCACCATGTCGCACCGCCCTCCAGGCAACTCATACCGCCGCTCCGGGAGCACGTCTCCGTTGTCCGTGGCACCACAGCCACAACCACGCTGGCCATTTTTGACTGCTAGAGTGAGCGCTCACCAAGCCGGTGCTTGCCCTGCAGCTCATGATGCGAGATGGCTACACGTCTGTCATGTCATTGTCTGCGACACCATAGATACTGCCACACTGCTACATGCGGCTACTTGAGGCATGAGAGCATCAACAACTGGAGTCCTCAGATATCCGCCCCAAATACCCGGGCAGCTTGCCTAGTACTGCCCAAACACAAAATTGCGACCCAACTAGACTTGTCAAATCTAGCCCAAATACCAGGACTGACCGGCACTTCCCATATCCGACACATATCTGGGGCTGATATGAAGATGTCCGGACATGCACGTCGCTTAGGACAGACCACAAGGGTCCATGCGGACAAAAGCGTAAACCAGTGGTCTGACGTGTGCCTCCTTAGTTCATCGATGAGGACGCATTGGCGTCGTGTGGTGCCGCTCTAGCATGCCATGTGAGGATACATGTCCGGCTATGTAAGCCAGACGACAAAAGCCCAACCATAGACCTCCTCCATTTCTTCCCCCTCCCCCCTCCACCGCCGTGACATTCAATCCATCCATCAGCTACTAACCACTAGTTACAACATGCTCACTCCCGAGCGGCGGCTATAGCTGTTAGAGGAGATCCAGGGCAGGCGCGAAGATCGGATTGCAGCCAGCCTGCCTTTGGACTCAGTGCAGCCCGAGGAGAAGGAGGTGGTGGTGGAGGCAAAGAAGGAGGATGCGATCATAGAGGAGGAGGTGGAGGAGGAGTCAGAGGAGGCGCATCAGGCTGATTTGGCGCCTACTGGCTTCGCCATGGTCGATGCATAGAGTTCGAGGTGGCCCAGGCAGAGGAGGCAACGGAGCGACATGCCATTCTTCACTCCCGAGGAGGAACCGAAGGTTCGCCCGGCTGCCAATGACCATAACGACGGCGACCCCGACATTAGTTTCATCCACATATCTGACGAGAAGGATGAGTAGTGTAGATGGTAGTTAGTAGTACATAGATCTTGCTTTTTTGCTTGGTTTTGTATGAAAATGCTAATTGAAAAATAATTACTATGGTTGTTGGAGTTGTCATGTGGGGTCTGACCGGTCACTATCCACAGACGTGGCTGTTGGGGAACGTAGTAATTTCAAAAAAATTCCTACGCACACGCAAGATCATGGTGATGCATAGCAACGAGAGGGAAGAGTGTTGTCTACGTACCCTCGTAGACCGAAAGCGGAAGCGTTAGCACAACGCGGTTCATGTAGTCGTATGTCTTCACGATCCTACCGATCAAGTACCGAACGCACAGCACCTCCGAGTTCAGCACACATTCAGCCCGATGACGTCCCTCGAACTCCGATCCAGCCGAGTGGTGAGGGAGAGTTTCGTCAGCATGACGGCGTGCTGACGATGTTGATGTTCTTCCAACGCAGGGCTTCGCCTAAGCACTGCTATAGTATTGTCGAGGTGGACTATGGTGGGGGGGGGCACCGCACACGGCTAAAAGATCAACTTGATCAATTGTTGTCTATGGGGTGCCCCCCTCCTCCGTATATAAAGAGGGGGAGGAGGAGGGGGCCGGCCAAGAGGAGGAGGCGCACCCAAGGGGGGGGGGGATCCTACTCCAAGTAGGTTTTGTCCCCCTTTCCTATTCCAATTAGGAGAAGGGGGAAGGAGGTGGTGGAGAGAAGGAAGAAGAAGGGGGCCGCGCCCCCTCCCCTTTCCCAATTCGGATTGGGGCAAGGGGGGCCGCGAGCCACCTCCTTCTGCCTCTCTTCTTCCACCACTTTGGGCCCATGAGGCTCAATAACACCCGTGGGGGTTCCGGTAACCCCCCGGTACTCTGGTATATATCCGATAACCCCGGAACCATTCTGGTGTCCGAATATAGTCGTCCAATATATCAATCTTCATGTCTCAACCATTTCGAAACTCCTCGTCATGTCCGTGATCACATCCGGGACTCCGAACAACCTTCGGTACATCAAAACTCATAAACTCATAATATAACCGTCATCGAAACGTTAAGCGTGCGGACCCTATGGGTTCGAGAACTATGTAGACATGACCGAGACAGGTCTCCGGTCAATAACCAATAGCAGAACCTGGATGCTCATATTGGCTCCTACATATTCTACGAAGATCTTTATCGGTCAAACCGCATAACAACATACGTTGTTCCCTTTGTCATCGGTATGTTACTTGCCCGAGATTAGATCGTCGGTATCTCAATACCTAGTTCAATCTCGTTACCGGCAAGTCTCTTTACTCGTTCCGTAATACATCATCCCGCAACTAACTCATTAGTTGCAATGCTTGCAAGGCTTAAGTGATGTGCATTACCGAGAGGGCCCAGAGAACCTCTCCGACAATCTGAGTGACAAATCCTAATCTTGAAATACGCCAACCCAACAAGTACCTTTGGGGACACCTGTAGAGCACCTTTATAATCACCCAGTTCCGTTGCGACGTTTGGTGGCACACAAAGTGTTCCTCCGGTAAACGGGAGTTGCATAATCTCATAGTCATAGGAACATGTATAAGTCATGAAGAAAGCAATAGCAACAAACTAAACGATCAAGTGCTAAGCTAAAGAAATGGGTCAAGTCAATCACATCATTCTCCTAATGATGTGATCCCGTTAATCAAATGACAACTCATGTCTATGGTTAGGAAACATAACCATCTTTGATTAACGAGCTAGTCAAGTAGAGGCACACTAGTGACACTCTGTTTGTCTATGTATTCAAACATGTATTATGTTTCCGGTTAATACAATTCTAGCATGAATAATGAACATTTATCATGATATAAGGAAATAAATAATAACTTTATTATCGCATCTAGGGCATATTTCCTTCAGTCTCCCACTTGCACTAGAGTCAATAATCTAGTTCACATCGCCATGTGATTTAATACCAATAGTTCACATCACCATGTGATTAACACACATAGTTCACATCGACATGTGACCAACACCCAAAGGGTTTACTAGAGTCAATAATCTAGTTCACATCGTTATGTGATTAACACCCAAAGAGTACTAAGGTGTGATCATGTTTTGCTTGTGAGAGAAGTTTAGTCAACGGGTCTGCCACTTTCAGATCCGTAAGTATTTTGCAAATTTCTATGTCAACAATGCTCTGCACGGAGCTACTCTAGGTAATTGCTCCCACTTTCAATATGTATCCAGATTGAGATTTAGAGTCATCTTGATTTGTGTCAAAATTTGCATTGACGTAACCCTTTACGACGAACCTTTTTGTCACCTCCATAATCGAGAAACATATCCTTATTCCACTAAGGATAATTTTGACCGCTGTCTAGTGATCTACTCCTTGATCACTATTGTACTCCCTTGTCAAAAACAGTGTAGGGTATACAATAGATCTGGAACACAGCATGGCATATTTTATAGAACCTATGGCCAAGGCATAGGGAATGACTTTCATTCTCTTTCTATTTTCTGCCGTGGTCGGGCTTTGAGTCTTACTCAGTTTCACACCTTGTAACACAAGAAAGAACTCTTTCTTTGACTATTCCATTTTGAACTACTTGAAAATCTTGTCAAGGTATGTACTCATTGAAAAACTTATCAAGCGTCTTGATCTATCTCTATAGATCTTGATGCTCAATATGTAAGCAGCTTCACTGAGGTCTTCCTTTGAAAAACTCCTTCAAACACTCCTTTATGCTTTGCAGAATAATTCTACATTATCTCTGATCAACAATATGTCATTCACATATGCTTATCAGAAATGATGTAGTGCTCCCACTCACTTTCTTGTAAATACATGCTTCACCGCAAGTCTGTATAAAACTATATGCTTTGATCAACTTATCAAAGCGTATATTCCAACTCCGAGCTGCTTGCACCAGTCCATAGATGGATCGCTGGATCTTGCATATTTTGTTAGCACCTTTAGGATTGACAAAACTTTCTTGTTGCATCATATACAACTCTACTTTAATAAATCCATTAAGGAATGTAGCAATTGCTAACATGATTCGGACAGACTTAAGCATAGATGCGAGTGAGAAACTCTCATCGTAGTCAACACCTTGAACTTGTCGAAAACCTTTTGCGACAATTCTAGCTTTGTAGATAGTAACTCTACTATCAGCGTCCGTCTTCCTCTTAAAGATCCATTTAATCTCAATGGCTCGCCGATCTTTGGGCAAGTCAATCAAAGTCCATACGTTGTTCTTATACATGGATCTCATCTCAAATTTCATGGCCTCAAGCCATTTCGCTGAATCTGGGCTCATCATTGCTTCCTCATAGTTCGTAGGTTCATCATGGTCAAGTAACATGACCTCCAGAACAGGATTACCGTACCACTCTAGTGCGGATCTCACTCTGGTTGATCTACGAAGTTCTGTAGTAACTTGATCTGAAGTTTCATGATCATCATCATTAACTTCCTCTCTTGTTGGTGTAGGCATCACTTGAACTGATTTCTGTGATGAACTATTTTCCAATTCGGGAGAAGGTACAATTACCTTATCAAGTTCCACTTTCCTCCCACTCACTTCTTTCGAGAGAAAATCCTTCTCTAGAAAGGATCCATTCTCAGCAATGAATATCTTGCCTTCGGATCTGTGATAGAAGGTGTACCCAACATTTTCTTTTGGGTATCCTATGAAGATGCACTTCTCCGATTTGGGTTTGAGCTTATCAGGATGAAACTTTTTCACATAAGCATTGCAACCTCAAACTTTAAGAAACAACAGTTTAGGTTTCTTGCCAAACCATAGTTCATACGGTGTCATCTCAACGGATTTAGATGGTGCCCTATTTAATGTGAATGTAGCTGTCTCTAATGCATAACCCCAAAACGATAGTGGTAAATCGGTAAGAGACATCATAGATCGCACCATATCTAATAAAGTACGGTTACGACGTTCGGACACAGCATTACACTATGGTGTTCCAGGTGGCGTGAGGAGTGAACACCATTTCACATTGTTTTAACTGAAGGCCAAACTCGTAACTAAAATATTTTACTTCTGCGATCATATCGTAGAAACTTTTTTTTTGTTACGATGATTCTCCACTTTACTTTGAAATTCTTTGAACTTTTCAAATGTTTCAGACTTGTGTTTCATCAAGTAGATATACTCATATCTGCTCAAATCATCTGTGAAGATCAGAAAATAATGATACCTGCCGCGAGCCTCAATATTCATCCGACCACATACATCAGTATGTATGATTTCCAACAAATTTGTTGCTCGCTCCATTGTTCCGGAGAACGGAGTCTTAGTCATATTGCCCATGAGGCATGGTTTGCAAGCATCAACTGATTCATAATCAAGTGATTCCAAAAGCCCATCAGCATGGATTTTTATTCATGCGCTTTACACCAATATGACCTAAACAGCAGTGCCACAAATAAGTTGTACTATCATTATTAACTTTGCATCTTTTGGCTTCAATATTATAAAAATATGTATCACCATGATCGAGATCCAACAAACCATTTTCATTGGGTGTATGACCATAGAAGGTTTTATTCATGTAAACAGAACAACAATTATTCTCTAACTTACATGAATAACAGTATTGCAATAAACATGATCCAATCATATTCATGCTCAATGCAAACACTAAATAACATTTATTTTAGGTTTAACACTAATCGCGAAAGTATAGGGAGTGTGCGATGATGATCATATCAATCTTGGAACCATTTCTAATACACATCGTCACTTCACCCTTAACTAGTCTATGTTCATTCTGCAACTCCCATTTCGAGTTACTATTCTTAGCAACTGAACTAGTATCAAATACTGAGGGGTTGCTATAAACACTAGTAAAGTACACATCAATAACATGTATATCAAATATACATATGTTCACTTTGCCATCCTTCTTATCCGCCAATTACTTGGGGTAGTTCCGCTTCCAGTGACCAGTCCCTTTGCAGTAGAAGCACTCAGTTTCAGTTTTAGGTCCAGACTTGGGTTTTTTCACCTGAGCAGCAACTTGCTTGCCGTTCTTCTTGAAGTTCCCCTTTTTTTCCCTTTGTCCCTTTACTTGAAACTAGTGTTTTTGTTTACCATCAACACTTGATGCTTTTCTTGATTTCTACCTTCATCGATTTCAGCATCACAAAGAGCTTGGGAATCGTTTCTGTTATCCCTTGCATATTATAGTTCATCATGAAGTTGTACTAACTTGGTGATGGTGACTAGAGAATTTTATCAATCACTATTTTATCTGGAAGATTAACTCCCACTTGATTCAAGCGATTGTAGTACCCAGACAATCTGAGCACATGCTCACTGCTTGAGCTATTCTCCTCCATCTTTTAGCTATAGAACTTGTTCGAGACTTCATATCTCTCAACTCGGGTATTTGCTTGAAATATTAAGTTCAACTCCTGGAACATCTCATATGGCCAATGACGTTCAAAATGTCTTTGAAGTCCCGATTCTAAGCCGTTTAAACATGGTGCACTAAACTATCAAGTAGTCATCATATTGAGCTAGCCAAACGTTCATAACATCTGCATCTGCTCCTACAATAGGTTTGTCACCTAGCGGTGCATCAAGGACATAATTCTTTTGTGCAGCAATGAGGATAAACCTCATATCACGGATCCAATCCGCATCATTGCTACTAACATCTTTCAACTTAGTTTTCTCTAGGAACATAATAAACTGGGAGCAACATCACGAGCTATTGATCTACAACATAGATATGCTAATACTACCAGGACTAAGTTCATGATAAATTAAAGTTCAATTAATCATATTACTTAAGAACTCCCACTTAGATAGGCATCCCTCTAATCCTCTAAGTGATCACGTGATCCAAATCAACTAAACCAAGTCCGATCATCACGTGAGATGGAGTAGTTTCAATGGTGAACATCACTATGTTGATCATATGTACTATATGATTCACGCTCGACCTTTCGGTCTCCGTGTTCCGAGGCCATATCTGTTATATGCTAGGCTCATCAAGTTTAACCTGAGTATTCCACGTGTGCAACTGTTTCGCACCCGTTGTATTTGAACGTAGAGCCTATCACACCCGATCATCACGTGGTGTCTCAGCACGAAGAACTTTCGCAACGGTGCATACTCAGGGAGAACACTTCTACCTTGATAATTTAGTGAGAGATTATCTTATAAAGCTACTGCCGTACTAAGCAAAATAAGATGTATAAAAGGTAAACATCACATGCAATCATAATATGTGACATGATATGGCCATCATCATCTTGTGCCTTTGATCTCCATCTCCAAAGCATCGTCATGATCTCCATCGTCACCGGCATGACACCATGATCTCCATCATCTTGATCTATATCAATGTGTCGTCACATGGTCGTCTCGCCAACAATTGCTCTTGCAACTATTGCTATCGCATAGTGATAAAGTAAAGCAATTATTTGGCGCTTGCATATTATGCAATAGAGAGATAACCGTAAGGCTTTTGCCCGTTGCCGATAACTTCAACAAAACATGATCATCTCATACAACAACTTATATCTCATCATGTCTTGACCATATCACATCACGACATGCCCTGCAAAAACAAGTTAGACGTCCTCTACTTTGTTGTTGCATGTTTTACGTGGCTGCTACGGGCTGAGCAAGAACCGTTCTTACCTACGCAACAAAACCACAACTATAGTTTGTCAAGTTGGTGCTATTTTAACCTTCGCAAGGACCGGGCGTAGCCACACTCGGTTCAAATAAAGTTGGAGAAACTGACACCCGCCAGCCACTTGTGTGCAAAGCACGTCAGTAGAACCAGTCTCGCGTAAGCGTACGCGTAATGTCGGTTCGAGCCGCTTCATCCAACAATACCGCTGAACCAAAGTGTGACATGCTGGTAAGTAGTATGACATATATCTCCCACAACTCACTCGTGTTCTACTCATGCATATTACATCAACGCATAAAACCTGGCTCGGATGCCATTGTAGTGGAACGTAGTAATTTCAAAAAAAATTTTATGCACTCGCAAGATCATGGTGATGAATAGAAATGAGAGGGGAGAGTTTTACCTACGTACCCTCTTAGACTGAAAGCGGAAGCGTTAGCACAACACGGTTGATGTAGTCGTACGTCTTCACGATCTGATCGATCAAGTACCGAACGCACGGCACCTCCGAGTTCAGCACACGTTCAGCCCGATGACGTCCCTCGAACTCCGATCCAGCCGAGTGTTGAGGGAGAGTTTCGTCAGCATGACGGCGTGGTGACGATGTTGATGTTCTACCAACGCAGGGCTTCGCCTAAGCACTGCTATAGTATTGTCGAGGTGGACTATGGTGGAGGGGGGCACCGCACACGGCTAAAAGATCAACTTGATCAATTGTTGTCTATGGGCTGCCCCCTCCGCCGTATATAAGGGGGGGGGAGGAGGAGGGGGCCGGCCAAGAGGAGGAGGCGCACCCAAGGGGGGGGATCCTACTCCAAGTAGGTTTTGTCCCCCTTTCCTATTCCAATTAGGAGAAGGGGGAAGGAGGTGGTGGAGAGAAGGAAGGAGAAGGGGGCCGCGCCCCCTCCCCTTTCCCAATTCGGATTGGGGCAAGGGGGGCCGCGAGCCACCTCCTTCTGCCTCTCTTCTTCCACCACTTTGGGCCCATGAGGCCCAATAACACCCGTGGGGGTTCCGGTAACCCCCCGGTACTCTGGTATATATCCGATAACCCCGGAACCATTCTGGTGTCCGAATATAGTCGTCCAATATATCAATCTTCATGTCTCAACCATTTCGAAACTCCTCGTCATGTCCGTGATCACATCCGGGACTCCGAACAACCTTCGGTACATCAAAACTCATAAACTCATAATAGAACCGTCATCGAAATGTTAAGCGTGCGGACCCGACGGGTTCGAGAACTATGTAGACATGACCGAGACAGGTCTCCGATCAATAACCAATAGCAGAACCTGGATGCTCATATTGGCTCCTACATATTCTACGAAGATCTTTATCGGTCAAACCGCATAACAACATACGTTGTTCCCTTTGTCATCGGTATGTTACTTGCCCGAGATTCGATCGTCGGTATCTCAATACCTAGTTCAATCTCGTTACCGGCAAGTCTCTTTACTCGTTCCGTAATACATCATCCCGCAACTAACTCACTAGTTGCAATGCTTGCAAGGCTTAAGTGATGTGCATTACCGAGAGGGCCCAGAGATACCTCTCCGACAATCTGAGTGACAAATCCTAATCTTGAAATACGCCAACCCAACAAGTACCTTTAGGGACACCTGTAGAGCACCTTTATAATCACCCAGTTCCGTTGCGACGTTTGGTGGCACACAAAGTGTTCCTCCGGTAAACGGGAGTTGCATAATCTCATAGTCATAGGAACATGTATAAGTCATGAAGAAAGCAATAGCAACAAACTAAACGATCAAGTTCTAAGCTAACGAAATGGGTCAAGGCAATCACATCATTCTCCTAATGATGTGATCCCGTTAATCGAATGATAGCTCATGTCTATGGTTAGGAAACATAACCATCTTTGATTAACGAGCTAGTCAAGTAGAAGCATACTAGCGACACTCTGTTTGTCTATGTATTCACACATGTATTATATTTCCGGTTAATACAATTCTAGCATGAATAATAAACATTTATCATTATATAAGGAAATAAATAATAACTTTATTATTGCCTCTAGGGCATATTTCCTTCAATGGCCGAGCGTGTTCGGGGGGCATTCGACAACTCAAATTAGGTATCCATCATTGTAGATGCTCTAACGAAGCCGGAGGTGGTGGTTGTGCTGCTGTCATGGATCGAGGGCGCCCATATAGCTCTGTCCCAAACCATTGCTGACCCTTGCGGGAACACGAAGTGCACGTCCAGTGCCGAGCATCTCATCGGCATGCGCCCTTCTACATTCAGTATACAGAAGAATGGTCAAACTTAGATTTACTTTTTGCCATGTTAGACGAGGTGTAGACCGAACTCTGGCCCTTGGGATTCTAGAACACGTTCCTAGGTCCAGTAACAAGTTTAGACCGGACCGGTCCATTTGAATATTGACCATGAGAAAATTATATGTTTGTCAGAAAAGATTGGTGGGGTTAGGGCATCTCCAACGTTGACCAATAAATATATTCCATCATCCATCCGCGCATAGGGGCACCAGTCCATAGATGCGGGAGCCGGCTATCTAATGTTTCCCCCATAGATTGCAGCCGCCGTTTGTGCTAACCGGCCGAAATTGATGTAAATACGATGGATTTTCATATAAAACGGTCAAAATTCATTATATTTGGATCAATTTTCATATAAACCAGAAACTCATTACATTTTTCGTATAAACTGGACAAACCCGACACTAAACCTAATCTAAATGATCATGGGCGCACGTTTCCCATGTCCTACCATGAGCCCTAAGAAGTGCTGGTCCGACAAATGCCTTCGCCTTCTACAGTTCAGCCTCGATGCTCTCCAGCTCTTCCTCCGGAGCCCCGGGAACTACTGTTGTCCGCCCCCACATCGTCGCCAGGTGGCTCATCGGCGACGTCCGTGGATGTATTGGCTTTGTGGTCGTGGTAGCGGGTTAGGCACGACTAGGGAAGAGCGGATGATGTCCTCCTTGTTGTCGGTCTTGCCACACATCTCATTCACCACCTCGTCGATCTCCTTTTAGGCGGCCACCAATTCCTCCTAATGGAGGCATTACCACTACTAGTCGCGGCGGATGTCGCGGGCAAAGGGGTAGCAATCGACTAGTGCCTCTGCTCCTCCGTGCATGATAGTCGCGCCGACGGCGAGTAGCTCCCGTGCGCCAGTGCTCCTCGAGGAGGCCGAGGTTGTAGGACTGATTAGCCTGCACATGTCGAAACCTGACCTCCTCCTCCTCCCACAACATGTTCGTGTAGTGAGGTCTCACCAATGGTGAAACTCACACGCACCGGCGAGGAGGGTGGCGCCAGCTCGTCCTCCATTGGGGCATCGTCGTCTGCCTCCATCTACTAGCCGACCAGCCAACCAGCAGCAATGGAGGTCCTCTCCTTCTCCAGGTCGAGGATAGGGTGTCCCGAAGGGCTTTGGAGCATGAGGAGGCCATAGAGGGCGTGGTGCGGAGAGGAGAAAGTGAAGTAGCTAGGACGATGACTATGGCTACGATCTGGGCACTACTAGGAAAAGGGCTATAGATGATATGGACACTAATGGCGCACCAGACATGTGGTGCGCCACTACTATATAGCAGTGGCGCACCATGTGTCGGTGCGTCATTAGTGTGATAGACACTAATGGAGCACCACACCCATGGTGCGCCACTACTAACATATTTTTTCCCAAAATACTAATGGCGCACCAGGGAACAGTGCGCCATTACTAGTTTAACTAGTAATGGCGAACCACCCACCACGTGTGCCACTACTATCATTTTGTTTTTTTGCAAAACTACTACTGGCGGGTTACTAATGGTGCATTTGCAGGTGGTGCGCCACTACTATCATTTTGTTTTTTTGCAAAACTACTACTGGCGGGTTACTAATCTGGGACCAGCTAGATATTTTGGACAGCCACCTACACACTCACTTTCCACACTTAATTCTCTCCACCTCCTCCTCCAAGCTTGTCTCAACTGCCTCCTCCTCCTCACCTCATTTGCACCATAGATTCATCCAAATTAAGTGGTTAAATTACCTTTTTTGATAGGTAAGTAAGGGGAAAGCTTTCTTTATGTTGTAGATCTACTTTTTTCTCCCTCCAACAATGTGCACATGCACTTTTTATGGCCTAGATAGATCTATGTATGTTTGTGGTGTTGCATATATGTTTGTGTTTGCAGCTACCGGTATTTGAAATGCGATAGTTGCCAATATTTTGCCGGAATGTTGATTCATTTCCGTTTCGGCGAGAATTTTGGCACTATGCATTCTTTTTGGTCCTATTTTTAGGGAAAGTCATGCCAATTTTATCTTGGTTCTAAAATATCGTTTTGCTCTACCTCGCAGGCGACCATGGTCCGCATGATGACCGAAGGCATCGTGAATAGGTTTTTGAGCTCCGTGAAGGCCAAGATGTTTCAAAAGAACAAGACGGAGATAAGATGTCCGTGTCGAAGATTCAACCTGAAGAGCCTTATTGCGGACCCGGATTCCGGGCAGGTGCGGGACCACCTGCTCTTGCGCGGTTTCATGGATGGCTATCGGTGGCAAGGTGATGAAGATGACTATGAAGTCATCCATGGGGGCTGGGCAAGAAATGCGGATGGGCACCAAGACAACCACCGCGGCGAGGGCGGGCGAGAAGACGAAGAATCTCCAGGACATGATCACGACGGTGATGCTGTACACAGTCATCATGTAGAAGATGTCGGACATGATGATGAGGAAGATGAAGATGCCGGAGCAGACGACGATGGTCCATCGATGGGCTGGGTGCAGGACCCTCATATTCAAGAACTGCTTCTCAAGCAGATGGATAATGCAGGAGCTGCCGCCCGAGAGAAAGCCAAGCTGGATCAACTGGGGATAGACGCGGTTACTCCATTGTATGAAGGATGCAGGCCCGAGGATACCTGCCTGAAAGTAACGCTCATGGCTCTGGAGATGAAGGTAAAACACAAAATGACCGACGCATGCTTCGACGAGAACATTTCACTCTGGCACGAACGTCTTCCCAAGGGGAACAAGTGCCTGACCAGTTTCGAGGAGGCGAAGAAAATCGTGTGTCCTCTGGATTTAACGCACGTGAAATATCATGTGCGTGTTGCGGATTATAGAAGAAATTTAAAATTTTCTACGCATCACCAAGATCAATCTATGGAGTCATCTAGCAACAAGAGGGAGAGGAGTGCATCTACATACCCTTGTAGATCGCGAGCGGAAGCGTTCAAGAGAACGGGGTTGATGGATTCATACTCATCGTGATCCAAATCACCGATGATCCTAGCGCCGAACGGACGGCACCTCCGCGTTCAACACACGTACGGAGCTGGGACGTCTCCCGCGCCTTGATCTAGCAAGGAGGAGGGAGAGGTTGAGGAAGAGGGCTCCAACAGCAGCACGACGGCGTGGTAGTGGTGGAGCAGCAGTACTCCGGCAGGGCTTCACTAAGCTCTTGCGAAGGAGGAGAGGTGTTGGGGAGGGGAGGGGCTGCGCCTTGGATGTGGTGTGCAGCCCTCCCCTTGCCCCTCTATTTATAGGGGAAGGAGGAAGGGGGCCGGCCCCCTCTAGATGAGATCTAGAGGGGGGTGGCCAAGGGGAGGGGACTTGCCCCCCAAGCAAGAGGGGCGCCCCCTTAGGGTTCCCCCCAACCCTAGGGGCATGGGCCCAAGGGGGATGCTCCCAGCCCATGTTGGGCTGGTTCCCTTTCCTCTACGGCCCATTAGGCCCTCCGAGAGAGGTGGCCCCTCCCGGTGGACCCCCGGAACCCCTCCGGTGGCCCGGGTACAATACCGATATGCCCCCGAACCATTCCGGTGACCGCATGACAACTTCCTACATATAAATCTTCACCTCCAGACCATTCCAGAACTCCTCGTGACGTCCGGGATCTCATCCCGTACTCTGAACAACATTCGGTAATCACATACAAGTCTTCCTAATAACCCTAGCGTCATCGAACCTTAAGTGTCTAGTCCCTACGGGTTCGGGAACCATGCAGACATGACCGAGACAACTCTCCGGCCAATAACCAACAGCGGGATCTGGATACCCATGTTGGCTGCCACATGTTCCACGATGATCTCATCTGATGAACCACGATGTCTAGGATTCAAGCAATCCCGTACACAATTCCCTTTGTCAATCGGTACGTTACTTGCCCGAGATTCGATCGTTGGTATCCCAATACCTCGTTCAATCTCGTTACCGGCAGTTCACTTTACTGGTTCCGTAATGCATGATCCCGTGACCAACTACTTAGTCACACTAAGCTCATTATGATGATGCATTACCGAGTGGGCCCAAAGATACCTCTCCGTCATACGGAGTGACAAATCCCAGTCTCGATTCATGCCAACCCAACAGACACTTTCGGAGATACCCGTAGTGCACCTTTATAGCCACCCAGTTACGTTGTGACGTTTGGTACACCCAAAGCACTCCTATGGTATCCGGGAGTTGCACAATTTCATGGTCTAAGGAAATGATACCTGACATTCAGAAAAGCTCTAGCAGACGAACTACACAATCTTGTGCTATGCTTAGGATTGGGTCTTGTCCATCACATCATTCTCCTAATGATGTGATCCCGTTATCAATGACATCCAATGTCCATGGTCAGGAAACCGTAACCATCTATCACTACTAGGAAAAGGCCTACTAATGGCACACCAGTTTTGCCTACTAATGGCGCATCACTGGTGCGCCATTAGTACCACGCCACTAGTATTTATTACTAATGGCGCACCACTGGTGCGCCATTAGTATCTGGTATACTAATGGCGCACCACCCAGTGCGCCATTAGTATATAACACCATGCGCCATTAGTATGCCTCCCAGGGGCCATATTTAACCATGTGCTTTGGCACACTAATGGCGCACTATGGATGGATGCGCCATTAGTATACTTGGCATACTAATGGCGCACTATTTGGTGATGCGCCATTAGTATACTTTGGCATACTAATGGCGCACTCTGTAGTGATGCGCCATTAGTATGAATATTAGGTTTTATTTTTTTTACTTTTCTGATTTTTGCACAGGTTACAAAATATATTATTTGACAGAATATAGATAGTAGCACACAGCAACAGCAGATTCATCGAATACAATAGAAGATTAGTCTCCGAATACAATTCATCATATTAGTCTCCGAATTCAAAAGACCGAACAAAGATAAAACATTACAATTCTCGAGACCGCGAGTATCGAGTTTGTCTTCACATTACAAGTCGATATCGATCATCTAAACTACCATCACATAGAAGAGAGCTACGGTCATCACGATGAGCATCATCGCGATGAAACTAGTCTTCATCCTGTTCCTCCAACGCTCCCTCCTCTCTCCCGCTAGATAGCGGGCGTATCTAGATTCCGCCTCCGCCCTAGTGGTGTACCCTTTGTAACTGTTACCGCTGAAACGGTGAACCTGTCTCCGACACTCCTCCTAGTCGTCGTAGACTCCGGGAACCTTACCCTTGTACACGACATACGACGACATCTCTATGCACAAGCCAAACAACAGACAATACATACATAAGCAATATATAAGTATGCAACAAAAGGATCGGAAGAGAAAAGCAAGACATGACATTAATAGCACGATTCATGGTCCTACTAATAAATAGCATCGATTACATCTAAGTTGAACGACTGTCCAAACCAAAGAGACATACAAGTTCATTAAAGTTTAATTACAACATGAGCCAATCAATGTTTCAGAACTACACATAGCATCACTACTGTCGACTCGACTCATGGGACCGGAGCGTGGATGAAGCCGCCATCTGTCGTGATGGTCATGAAATCGCGGGCGTTGTCATCCTGCATTTGTAGCGTTCCGTCTATCTCCCTGTTGGACGGTTGATATCTGAGGTAGAACTGCGCTGAGGTATGAAGGACATCTTGATGGATGATGTCCGCAAACTCCGACTGGATGTGAAAGAATTCTTGTCTGATGTCCGCGTCCTGGATTGCCGACAAGCTCGCGGCCCAATCTTTGAGATTATTTGGTAGCAGAAGGTGATGATGGTCCCTTACGATCGCCCGCATGTGATGGAGGGCGTAGTAGGCATCCTTCTGACCGCCAGGCGGCTGCTTGACGCAGCAGAACATCGTATTGTGGGCAAACACGTGCTTGCCGTACTTACGAACTGCCCTGGTGAAGGTGCCTCCAGATTTGGCGTAGCCGGGGAGAACATCATCAAGAACTTTCTTGATATTTGTGTAGTCAATCTTGGAGTTACGGTTCGGGTCGAAATACGTGGCCATGGAATATTTGGGGCTTAAGAGGATGAGTGTGCAATGTGTGTCACTGCACAGAACAAGGAATGTTAGAAAAAAAGAACGATCGAAATCTAAGAAATCATATGTTATGGGGCGGTTAAGGGATGACTTACTCAGGAAAGTAAGCCACAAGGAAGTTATCCTTATCCGGGTTTGCCAGAATGACGTCTTCGAGGTGTGAACTCGCGACTTGGCGGTCCCAGCGTTGCTCAAGAGCTTTGCACGCATGTAGAAGGGGTCGACGATCACGATGTCCGGGGTCTTGTCTCTAATGATCCGCATCTCCATACTCAGCGAAAACAGCCGAACGAAGGTGTAGTGCAGCAGATGAAGGTTAAACATAGCAAAGATGTCATCAAACCGCAGGACGATCGTACCCCCAATGTCGTCATCCACAAAGCCCTTGCCCTCTGGCACCTTGGCCACGAAAACCGGGTATGCCACATCATTCTCTCTTAGACGCCGCTTCTCCAAAGAAAGAACACTGTCGTGCAGACTTCGCATAGCACCGGTTGCAGCATTGAGCATATTTGTCGGTAGCATCGCCCTACCCGCCACATGCACCCTCCTCGAGATATCCTTAGGTGAAGGTGGCCCGTCCTGAGCACGGATCGTACTCGGTGCCGGCTGGCTCGCACCGGCGCCCTTTTTAGTCTGCCGTTTCCGGCTCTTCTTCTTGATCTGTTGTAATGGGACCGAGTTCTGCTCAAAGACCGCCTTCTTGAGCGTGTTGGGGCTGATAATATTTCGCACCTCAGCTATCTGAGGCTCGGTGAAGGCGGCAGTTCGAGGCGTCTCCTGAGAACTGAACGCCAGACGACGCCTGTTGCAACTAGGTTTCTCCGACGTACCAGCTAGATCGCGGTCGTCTTGGTTGGGTTCTTGAGAAGGAGGCCCGCAGAACTCATCATCGTACCCATGTTCGGCAAAGTACTTATCGACGTTGGTAAATGTACCGTTGTCGTCGTCGTCTGGATCTTGTGCCATATGCATGTCCGGATCCTGTGCCATAGGGATGTCCGGCATGTCCGGTAGCGTTGCGGCATTCTTGCCATGGCTTGGCGCCGGCACGACTGGCGGTCTTGTCTGTGGGGTGGTGTCCCCCGCCCCAAACGAATCTGGCTCTTCGGCCAAAGAAGGGGCCAACTTACGCAGGCGCTGAGGGTCATCTCATCTTCTTCGTTGGCCCCAGCGGGTCGAATCGGAGGTAACAGCTCGTCGCAGCCTGGCAGCACCCGAACCACTTCAACCCTATACATTGTGGGTGGCATCGGATTACCGTGGAACACAGGGTTGCCCGGTTGAACGATTCTGCCCTTGGCGACATCGACCAACTCACCGCCCACAAAGTGCAGGAGAGTGCAAGGAACATCGGCGGCGCCCTGCGAAAACATGTAGGGCATCAGGGATGCCCAGTCAAAGGCAAGGAGGTGAAGTCCTCGGCCGAGAGGCTTAGTTATCGTGATGCCGTCGAGCTCGGCTAATTTCGAGGCACTGCCAACAGTGGGCGTGCAACTGACGGAGGGGCCGCTTGCTGGCGAGGTGCCGGCCGGCGTACACCCGGGTGCATTAAGCTCCAATGCCGGCGTCAGAGACACCAATACCGCCGCCGCCGGAGACACCAATGGCGCCGCCACCGTAGACACCAATACCGCTGCCACCGGAGACACCAATGGCGCCGCCTGCGCATTGTGCGAGTTGCTGGCCGTGAAGCTGGGAATCGAGGGCGGCCCCTGTTGGCCACCCGCAATCCACGTCGTTATCCCATGAATCAATGTAGGCATAATGCCAGTGAGCGTCGATCCCAGTTGTTGTTGCACTTGCTCTTGGACCATCTCCGTAATCCGCGCCACTTGCGCCTTGAGTGCTTCAACCTCGCGCGACTGGCTTTCCGAGCTGGTCTTTTTCTCCTTTCGCCCACCAGCGGTATAGTATGACGACCATTTTTTGGACAAGCCTTTGCCGGCCACACGACCAACTGACGTTGGCTTACTGAGCTTATCCTTGTTTTTCATTACGTTCAATGCCCTATTCAAAGGGGTGTCGAAAGGGGAGCTCTGAGACGACCCCACGCTACTGCTTTCTTTGTCCTGCGAAAGGAACATGAACCATTTAGAAATATTGGGGATTAATTAGAATGCAACCATATGGAGCTAATTACACGGGGGTGTATTCCTTACCAGAACAAGCTCAAGCGCCTTGGTCTTCGGATCCGTGGTAAGCTCCTTTGTTACTGGGTCCTCCTTGTACCGGGCCCTGAGAAAGTTACTGGTCTGCGTGTCACGGTATTTCTCGAAGCGGGGCGGCAGGCCTTGCTCGACACGCTCCGCGTCCTCCTTATCCCATGTAGGCTCCGCCACTCTGTAACCGCCGGGACCGAGTTGGTGGACCCCTAAGTTCAACTGCCACATTTCTTTCCCCCACTGACTTGATTCGGAGGTTGCGGGGCTCTTGCACTTGATCTTGAACTCCTTGTAGTCATCTTCGCTAATCAAAGGATATTTCGCCTTGATCTTCTCATAACTATCACGTTTGTCAATCATTCCTTCACCGTGCTTTTCCAAGTAGACAGGGCCGTGCTCATCCTCGTGAGGGCGGCACCGTTCACTTTATTCCCCGAGAGGAGTGTGTTTGCGAACTCAGCAGGGAACTTGTATCGTTCGTGCAGCTTCGTGAAGAGGAGGCTGCGCAAATTCCCTCGGTCCTTATGCCTTAGGTTCTCGGTGTTGATCGAGGCGGTGCTCCGGAGAATGCACCCGAGCTAAACCGAGTACCCCTTGACTACGTGTTTGGGCGCCGTCGGATGCCCGTCGGAGTTCACTTCAGTAAATTCCTCCTTGTCGTTACCGGTGTAGGATTCCATCATTACCCCGGAGTTCTGATAACCATCGCTCTTCATGTCCTTGTCCTCGGTGTAGAATGTGTAGCCGTTGATATCGTACGCCTCATAGGTCATCAGGTTGTGCTCGGCGCCCTGTGACAAGGCGAATATGAGTTGTTCTTCCGCGGAAGAATCCTCATGTAAAGGGTACGACAGAAGCTTCTGCTTGAACCAACGCGTGAAACAGAGTTGTGCTCTTTGATTATATCTCCGTCCGTCCTCTGTTGGCCTCGGTCATTGTACGTCTTCTCAATAAAGGTTTTGTGCTCTACCACCCAAGGATCGACCACGTCTATGTGTTGTAGTGCGACTAGGTTTGCTCTTTCAAAGTCGGTGAGTCGACCCTCGAAGTCGACATGCATTTCGCGGCGACCCTCACGGTGACCCCATCCAGCGAGCCTGCCGAGGTGCCTGTTGACAGGCAGACCAACGGGGTTCTCGATGCCTAGATAATTCGTGCAGTAGGAGATGCACTCTTCGGTCAGAAAGCCCCTGGCTATACTTCATTCTGGACGTGACATGTTGCGAACATATCCTTTGATGACACCATTCATCCTTTCAAACGGCATCGTGCTGTGCAGGAACATCGGCCCGAGTTGGATGATATCCTCCACGATATGGACCAGCAGATGCACCATAACGTCGAAGAATGCGGGTGGGAAGTACATCTCAAGCTCGCATAGTATCACCACGATCTCTTCCTGTAGCCTTCTGAGTTGTCTCACGCCAACCGACTTCCGAGAGATGATGTCTAAAAAGTTGCATACGCCAAATAGCGTTTCACGGACGTGCGCGTCCATGATCCCATGGATTGCAACTGGAAGTATCTGCGTCATCAGCACGTGACAGTCGTGAGACTTCATCCCGCTGAACTTCTGCTTCGCTGGGTCTAGGTATCTGCTTATCTTCCCCGCGTAATAGTAAGGAAGTTTTATTCCTACGAGGCAGGTGAAAAACTGCTCGATCTCCTCCTGACTTAGAGTGAAGCACGCGGGAGGGTAGTCATGTCCGGTCTTCTTGGCCTTTTTGCCTTTGCGACGACTTTCTGTGTCCTGCTTCGCCTCATCATCATCATCATTAGTGTGAAGCTCATGCCTGATGCCCATTGATTTCAAGTCTGCCCTTCCTTTCGGCCCATCTTTGGTCCTCTCTGGCATGTTGAGCAGGGTACCAAGCAGACTCTCGCACACGTTCTTCGTAATATGCATGGCATCAAGGCTGTGAGGCACACGGTGGATCTTCCAGTACGGCAAGTCCCAGAAAACAGACCTCGTTTTCCATACCTTTAGCAGCGGCTCTGGCGCCTTTCGCTTCTTTCCCGGCTCTGGCGCCTTTTGCTTCTTTCCCGGCAGTGGGCAATCATTTCCAATTTTTCAACAGCCCGTCTATTTCCTCGCCGCTCCTCGTACGCGGTCGTCTTCGGAGTTCGGTTTCACCATCGAACAGATCCTTGCATTTACTCCACGTGTCATCGTCGTGAAGCCACCTTTGATGTCCCATGAACACGGTTTTCGAAGACCCGGGATCTCTATCTAGCTGGCGATACGTTGTGTCATCCATGCACCTGACGCATCCAGAAAATCCGTGGACCACCTGCCCCGCGAGATATCCGTAACCGAGATAGTCGTGCACCCTCGTGAGCAGTGCGGCTCTCATAGGGAAATATTCTTTCTCTGCAGCATCCCACGTATTGGCTAGCATTTTCCACAGCGTGTCTAGCTCCTCTTTCAGCAGCCCCAGATAGAGATTGATGTCGTTCCCTGGTTGTTTCGGCCCTTCAATTAGCATACTCATGTGAATGTACTTCCTCTTCATGCACAACCAGAGGGGAAGGTTGTACATCCACACAAACATAGGCCAGGTGCTATGTGTGCTTCTTTGGCTGCCAAACGGATTGACTCCATCGGTGCTCGCGCCCAGCACGATGTTCCTTGGATCCTTCCCAAATTCTGGGTGTTTGAAGTTCAACGCTTGCCACTGGCTCCCATCCTTAGGGTGACTCAGCATCTTGTCTTTTTTATTTATCTCCGGATCATTTGCGTCATCTTCTTGCTTCTTCTCCTCCCTATCCGCGTGCCAACGTAGGAGCTTTGCTACCTTAGGGTCCACGAAATACCGCTGCAGGCGAGGAGTGATCGGAAAGTACCACACCTCTTTTCAAGGAGCTTTCTTCCTCTTCTTGTATCGAGTGACGCCGCACACCGGACATATGGTAGACTCCGCATGCTCGCCCCAATAAATGATGCAATTGTTCATGCACACATGGTATTTCACGTGCGGTAAATCCAGAGGACACACGACTTTCTTCGCCTCCTCGAAACTAGTCGGGCACTTGTTCCCCTTGGGAAGACGTTCGTGCCAGAATGACATGTTCTCGTCGAAGCATGCGTCGGTCATTTTGTGTTTTACCTTCATCTCCAAAGCTATGAGCGTTACTTTTAGGCGGGTATCCTCGGGTCTGCATCCTTCATACAATGGAGTAACCGCGTCTATCTCGAGTTGATCCAGCTTGGCTTTCTCTCGGGCGGCAGCTCTTGCGTTATCCGTCTGCTTGAGAAGCAGCTCTTGAATATGAGGGTCCTGCACCCAGCCCATCGATGGTCCATCGTCGTCTGCTCCTCCGGCATCTTGATCTTCATGATCATGCCCTTCGTCTGCTCCGGCATCTTCCTCATCATCATGTCCGGCATCTTCTACATGATGACTGTGTACAGCATCACCGTCGTGATCATGTCCTGGAGATTCTTTGTCTTCTCGCCCGCCCGAGCCGCGGTGGTTGTCTTGCTGCCCTTCCTCATTTCTTGCCCGGCCCCCATGGACGACTTCATAGTCATCTTCATCACCTTGCCACTGATAGCCATCCATGAAACCACGCGAGAGCAGGTGGTCCCGCACCTGCCCGGAATCCGGGTCCTTAATAAGGCTCTTCAGCTTGCATCTTCGACACAGACATCTTATCTCCATCTCGTTCTTTTGAAGCATCTCGGCCTTCACGGAGCTCAAAAACCTATTCACGATGCCTTCGGTCATCGTGTGGACCATGGTCGCCTGCGGGGTAGAGCAAAACGATATTTTAGAACCAAGAAAAAATTTGGCATGACTTTCCCTAAAAATAGGACCAAAAAGAATGCATAGTGCCAAAATTCTCGCCGAAACGGAAATGAATCAACATTCCGGCAAAATATTGGCAACTATCGCATTTCAAATACCGGTACTTGCAAACACAAACATATATGCAACACCACAAACATATGCAACACCACAAACATACATAGATCTAGCTAGGCCACAACAAGTGCATGTGCACGCTGTTGGAGCGAGCTAGGGAGAAAAAAGTAGATCTACAACATGAAGATAGCTTTCCCCTTACTTACCTATCAAAAAAAGGTAATTTCAACACTTAATTTTGATGAATCTATGCTGCAAATGAGGTGAGGAGGAGGAGGCAGCCGACAAGCTTAGAGAAGGAGGTGGGGGGAATGAAGTGGGTAAAGTGAGTGTGTAGGTGTGGCTGTCCAAAAATATCTAGCTGGTCCCAGGTTACTAATGGCGCACCACACAGCCATGCGCCATTAGTAACCCAATATACTAATGGCGCACCACATAGACATGCGCCATTAGTAGTTTTGCAAAAAAGTAAAAAAATAATTTTTATACTAATGGCGCACCGTGGCACAGTGCGCCATTACTAGTTTAAACTAGTAATGGCGCACTATGCAACGGTGCGCCATTAGTAGTTTTGCAAAAAAGTAAAAAAAAACACTAGTGGCGCACTCTATGGCTGATGCGCCATTAGTAGTTCTAACTACTAATGGCGCACTTGCCCGGATGCGCCATTAGTATGTTTGAAAAAATGAAAAAAAACATTTTGTTACTAGTGGCGCACCGTGTGCCTGGTGCGTCATTAGTGTCTTCCACACTAATGACGCATCTCCACATGGTGCGCCATTAGTATATAGTAGTGGCGCACCACTTCTCTGGTGCGTCATTAGTGTCAATTTCATCTTTAGCCTTTTTCCTAGTAGTGTATTGATCAACGAGCTAGTCAACTAGAGGCTTACTAGGGACATGTTGTGGTCTATGTATTCACACATGTATTACGGTTTCCGGTTAATACAACTAGTCATCAACCCGTGCACCTGCACGGTCTAGAATTTTATGTTACACACAACATCATCAAGAAGTGATTTTTTTTCATCCATGTATCAATGAGAAGCTATATAGAAGACAAAAATTTGGCATAAGTTCTTTCTCTGAAAATCCTCGTATTCAAAACCAAGTAGCATGGCACGTTAACATAGGAAACCCACAGAAAATAATGATATCATTTATTAGTATATGTTGGACTCATGTGCAAATCATTTCCATGACACTCCTTGAAAAGTAAAAATCTATGTCATATTATGTGGATTATAGTTCGACAAAATGTCTGACATGAAAAAAAGTAACCATGTTTGACCTATGGAAGATGGAAGTCGACTACAAAATTTCTGACACCACTTGAGAGTAAGATTCAAAGTTTTATATCAAACCTTAGTAATTCAATATGAAGATAAATAGGCTGTAAGAGAACACAAATGGATGTGCTCATAGTATGGTTGATCTTTACATCCATAGTAATAAATCTACATGACGGTTTAGTAATCCAGATCCTAACATCCCTACTACTGGAGGCGAGCTAACCTTGGCTAAGAGACATGAACACAACTCATGCGTTATGCAAGAATAACATATAAAAAGAGCCCGAACCACTGTACTATATGTTTAAAGATGAAATCCCTTGGTAGCACCGGAACATGCCCTCAAAGGATAACTTAATATATGATTTCTTGCTGCACCCATCAACTGACCAAATATTGCTGTCAATAATAAAATATCAATTCTGCTTTTACAACAAATAATTGACTGTTCATAATTAACTTCTATCTCTTGCCTTAGATTTTAAGCTATATGTGTTCTTCAACACTGGTTATTGCAACCTTAAAATGAACATAAATTGTTCCATATCATCCATAATCAGTGAAACTTTTGGGAAAATCATACAATACTAAATGTCAGTATAACCTTCTTCTATGGGTATGTTGCTTACGTGCTGATCATTAATCTTTTGTACTTGTTCAAATTACATAGAAGACTAATAACAGATCTGAAAGATCATAGTGAATAAAGCTATTTAAGGAAAGCCATATAACCTCCAAAAGGTGATTAGCATTGCATATGAGGCTTCCAACTATGCGCATCTCCCCCTTATTTATCAAGTAAAGATTACAGCCGAAAAATGTTGGAAAAAAATCCGTTAAATGCAGAACAGGAATAATTAAGCTTGTTCATTGCATATTTTTGGCTGAACCAAGTAGGTAGGCTTTCTTGAAGAAATATACTTTCTACTTTGATTGCACGTAACAATAGCAATAGTTAATTGCTTCATTGGAGGATAATTGACTTTGGATTACACAAATACCATTCAGATTATAAAATCATGGATGTCTTTTCTTAACAGGCAAACAAAAATCACATGAAGAGAACTGGCAATTGCGTAGTTGTGTAGGGAGATGGATATGCACGGCTCATATAACCGGGATAATAAAATTCGAATAAAAATTAATCACATGCATAACTCAACGTGAAGTGTGACTTATACCATACTGTGAACGTGTAGCGATACTGTACACGCCTTTATTTGCCTGCTTTGTGTAATTGATAGAAGCGGCGGGAAGACTAACCCAAGCAAACATACAATGCCCAAATGGATTAACAAATGAGCAGTTATGATAAGAGACAAACCAATCAGTTCGTTCTGATCAAGAAGTTCACTCACCGGAAATATATTAATTTCAATGCAATTAGTATGAAGAAACTATACCAACTTTATGTGATAAGAAAAGAAAATGCATATCTACATGCAATCTGCTGAGTAACCAATCAAGTTTCTCAGGTGTCGACATTGGCCATGCCTCAACCTCTAATTATATTTCACCTGCAGGGCAATGACATCCAAAGCCACCATGTTTCATCTGTCCACCCAACGCAGCGTACTATGCTCCAAATAAACAAATACTATAAAGGTAATCTTGCGAATGACCTATAGAACACAGCAGGGTTTCAATCTAATAATGGATTGCTTATTGCACCTGCACCTGGAGACGTGTGGTGCGTCCCGGGGCGTCGATGAGAAGCTCATCTGGCCTGTATGCTCTCAGGTGTGTTATTGTGCAGCCGTAGGACAAATCGATCAGGGTGCTGCGTGTACGTACGTCAGTGTGCATTTTTTCCCCGGAATAGAATTGCTAGCTACCCTCCGGAACAATCAATCCAGCAGCCTGCTTCCTCCTGTACCTTTGCTACTCAGGGAAACCAATCTACGTTTACGTATGTGGGTGTCATACACTACTAAAAGTACAGGCCAAAAGAATCGCATCACAAAACTTGCCGAAAAACTTGGCGTTCGCCGGACAGATACCTGCGTGGCTGAGATGGCTGAACGGTCGAGTTCGTTGTAGTTCAGAGAGTCTTGTCGCCGTTGCACGCATCCCACTGTCTTCCCGAGCGCCTGGCTGCCGCCTCCAGACAGATACCTGCTTGACTGAGATGGCCGCACAGTCGAGTTCGTTGTAGTTCACAGTCTTGTCGCCGTTGCACGCATCCCACTGTCTTTGCCGAGCGCCTGCAAGCTGATGCACGCTGCCGCCTCCGGCCATCCGGTATCAAAGACCAGCACTAATATGGATATTGGCTAGCTCACATCCCTCATCGTTCTCCAACTCCGAGCACGCCAAGCACAGCTGCATGTCTATATCAGCTCAGAACTCCATGCCAGCAACTCAACGGCACCAGCTGATGTGATCGATTGAGAACTGTCTTGGGACAGAGGTAGAAGCAGATGAACTCACAGCAACAATTTTAGGGATCTATAACTCTAATATACATAAGCGAAGATTATTCTGTTCCTTTGACCTAGATGCGATTCTCCACTCAAAATTCAAAGGCATCATGTCAACGCATAATGTAAATTGCAACCCTAGCATACAGGAAGGAGATCGCACAGGCAGAATCGGATGGGAGAACACATTAGGTTTCTATCCAACTATCCAACATAAATATTGAGCAGAGAGCTGTACGGGACTGTGTGAGGAGGCAGGGCTGTTTCTAGAAGGAAAAATTCTAGGGGACTGTGTGACGTGAATATTATAGGGGAGGTAAACCATGGCGTCATCTCTAAAGCTTCACCAATAATGATGATAGTTCGGTCTGATTCAAACTGCACTCAATGTGACTGCTTCTCCACTGTTACTTCTGACATGAATTGCAATTTGATGTAACTTCTGACATGAATTGCAATTTAATCGCGCCATAGAAGTTGAGGGGATTGAACTCCCTCATCCTCAACCAATCTGGATTGCATCGTCGGGAGTTGGGGACCTGAGGTAGTGGAGATCCAACAGTCGTAGAGGCTAGTTGGATCGCTTTAGATGATCCTTGCTTGAAAACTACAGATGTGACAGGAGGAAGTGGATCGGATGAGGGATTAGGAGGAGCAGCGCTAGAACTCTTTTCAGTGCTAGGGCTGGCAGGATTGAGGGAGGAAGAAGTCTTGAAGGGGAGTTTTTTTCCCAAAAGAGGGTGCACGTGGGAAAACAGCCTAGGACTCTTAGAGTACATCATCCTACGGTTGTAGGTAATTACCCTCCAGATCATACGGACAATTTTTTTAGTTGTGAGGATTAACATGGAGCATCGTATGGTGCCTCCAATTAGTAAATATAAGATTATAGCATGAACAATAGTGAACAAGGAAATACAATAATAACTATTTTATTATTGCCTCTAGGGCATATTTCCAATAGTCTCCCACTTGCACTAGAGTCAATAATCTAGTTCACATCACTATGTGATTGCAATGAAACCAACACCCATGGGGTTTGTTCATATCTTGCTTGTGAGAGAGGTTTATTAGTCAATGAGTCTGAACCATTCAGATCCATGTGTGGATTACAAATCTCTATGTCATCTTATAGATGCAGCTACCACGCGCTACTTGGAGCTATTCCAAATAACGGTTCTACTATACGAATCCAGTTTACTACTCAGAGTCATCCGAATTAGTGTCAAAGTTTGCATCGACGTAACCCTTTACGACGAACTCTTTTACCATCTCCATAATCGAGAAAATTCCTTAGTCCACTAGTTACTAAGGATAAGTTCGACCGCTGTCGTGTGATCCATTCCTGGATCACTCTTGTACCCCTTGACTGACTCATGGCAAGGCACACTTCAGGTGCAGTACACAGCATAGCATACTGTAGAGCCTACGTCTAAAGCATAGGGGACGACCTTCGTCCTTTCTCTCTCTTCTGCCGTGGTCAGGTCTTGAGACTTACTCAATATTCACACCTTGTAACACAGCTAAGAACTTCTTTGCTAATCTATTTTGAACTCCTTCAAAATCTTGTCACGGTATGTATTCATTCGAAAGTACTATTAAGCGTTTTTGGTCTGTCCTTATAGATCTTGATGCTCAATGTTCAAGTAGCTTAATCCAGATTTTCCATTGAAAAACACTTTTCAAATAACCCTACATGCTTTCCAAAAATTCTACATCATTTCTGATCAACAATATCTTAACAACATATACTCATCAAAAATTCTATAGTGCTCCCACTCACTTCTTTGAAAATACAAGTTTCTCATAAACTTTGTATAAACCTAAAATCTTTGATCATCTCATCAAAGCATACATTCCAACTCCGAGATGCTTACTCCAGTCCTTAGAAGGATTGCTGGAGCTTTGCATACTTGTCAGCATCTTTCAGGATTGACAAAATCTTCTAGTTGTATCACATACAACCTTTCCTCAAGAAAAATGTCGAGGAAACAATTTTTTTACATCCTATCTACAAGATTTCATAAATAATGTAGTAACTGCTAACATAATTCCAACAGACTCTTAGCATCACTACGAGTGAGAAAGTCTCATCGTAGTCAACTCCTTGAACTTGTCGGGAAACATCTTAACGACAAGTTGAGCTTTCTTAATGGTGACACTTACCATCATTGTCTGTCTTCCTTTTAAAATCCATCTGCACCCAACAGCCTTACGACCATCAAGTGGTTCTTTCATAGTCTATACTTTCTTTTATTCATGGATCCTCGCTCGGATTTCATGGCCTCGAGCCATTCTTCGGAATCTGGGCCCACCATCACTTCTCCATAGCTCGTAGGTTCATTGTTGTCTAGCAACATGACTTCAAGACAGGATTACGTACCACTCTGAAGTAGTATGCATCCTTGTCGACCTATGAGGTTTGGTAGTGACTTGATCCGAAGTTTCATGATCACTATCATAAGCTTCCACTTCAATTGGTGTAGGTGCCACAGGAACAACTTCCTATGCCCTGCTACACACTAGTTGAAGTGACGGTTCGATAACCTCATCAAGTCTCCACCATCCTCCCACTCAATTCTTTCGAGAGAAACTTTTCCTCGAGAAAGGATCCGTTTCTAGAAACAATCACTTTTGCTTCCGGATCTGAAATAGGAGGTATACCCAACTATTTTTGGGTATTCTATGAAGATGCATTTATCCGCTTTGGGTTCGAGCTTATCAGCCAGAAACTTTTTCACATAAGCATCACAGCCCCAAACTTTTAAAAAACGACAGCTTAGGTTTCTCTAAACCATAGTTCATACGGTGTCGTCTCAACGGAATTGTGTGGTGCCCTATTTAAAGTGAGTGCGGTTGTCTCTAATGCCTAACCCATAAACGATAGTGGTAATTCGATAAGAGACATCATGGTATGCACCATATTCAATAGGGTGCAGTTGTGATGTTCGGACACACCGTCACACTATGGTGGTCCAGGCGGTATTAGTTGTGAAACAATTTCCACAATGTCTTAATTGTGTGCCAACTCGTAACTCAGATATTCATCTCTATGATCATATCATAGACATTTTATCATCTTGTCACGACGATCTTCAACTTCACTCTGAAATTACTTAAACCTTTAAATAATTCAGACTTCTGTTTCATCAAGTAAATATACTCAGCATCTACTCAAATCATCTGTGAAGTAAGAACATAACGATATCCACTGCGTGCCTCAGCAGTCATTGGACTGCACACATCAAAATGTATTACTTCCAACAAGTTTCTTTCTAGTTCCATCTTACTGAAAATGAGGCCTTTCAGTCATCTTGCCCATGTGGTATGATTTGCATGTCTCAAGTGATTCAAAATCAAGTGAGTCCAAACGATCCATCTGCATGGAGTTCCTTCATGCATATCTATCAATAGACATGGTTCGCATGTCTCAATCTTTTCAAAAACGAGTGAGTCCAAAGATCCATCAACATGGAGCTTCTTCATGCGTTTTATACCAACATGACTCAAATGGCAGTGCCACAAGTACGTGGTACTATCATAACTATCTTATATCTTTTGGAATGAACATGTGTATCACTACGATCGAGATTTAATAAACCATTCATTTTAGGTGCAAGACCATTGAAGGTATTATTCAAATAAACAGAGTAACCATTATTCTCCTTAAATGAATAACCGTGTGGCGATAAACATAATCCAATCATGTCTATGCTCAACGCAAACACCAAATAACAATTATTTCGGTTGAACACCAATCCCGATGGTAGAGGGAGAGTGCGACGTTTGATCACATCAACCTTGGAAACACTTCCAACACATATCGTCATCTCACCTTTAGCTAGTCTCCGCATCCTTCTATTTCGAGTTACTAACTCTTAGCAACCGAACCGGTATTTATTACCCTGGTGCTACTAGGAGTACTAGTAAAGTACACAATAATATGACATATATCCAAAATACTTCTGTCGACCTTGCCAGCCTTCTGATCTACCAAGTATCTAGGGTAGTTCTGCTTTAGTGACCGTTCCCCTCATTATAGAAGCACTTAGTCTCGGGTTTGGTTCAACCTTGGGTTTCTTCACTAGAGCAGCAACTGATTTGCCGTCTCATGAAGTATCCTGTCGGTGTCAAAACCGGCGGATCTCGGGTAAGGGGTCGTGAACTGTGCGTCTAAGGCGGATGGTAACAGGAGGCAGGGAACACGATGTTTTACCCAGGTTCGGGCCCTCTTGATGGAGGTAAAACCCTACGTCCTGCTTGATTAATATTGATGATATGGGTAGTACAAGAGTAGATCTACCATGAGATCGGAGAGGCTAAACCCTAGAAGCTAGCCTATGGTATGATTGTATGTTATTGTTATGTCCTATGGACTAAAACCCTCCGGTTTATATAGACACCGGAGAAGGTTAGGGTTACACAAGGTCGGTTACAAAGGAGGAGATATCTATATCCGTATTGCCTAGCTTGCCTTCCATGCCAAGTAGAGTCCCATCTGGACACGAGACGAAGTCTTCAATCTTGTATCTTCATAGTGCAACAGTCTGGCCAAAGGATATAATCCGGCTGTCCGGAGACCCCCTAATCCAGGACTCCCTCAGTAGCCCCTGAACCAGGCTTTCAATGACGATGAGTCCGGCGCGCAGTGTTGTCTTCGGCATTGCAAGGCGGGTTCCTCCTCCGAACATATCACATAAGAGTTTGAATACAAGGATAGTGTCCGAACCTACAAAATAAGTTTCACATACCACCGTAGAGAGAATAATATTTCCACAAATCTTAATCTGTTGACACGTTTTGGCAACATGACATCATGCCATGGCTCGGTGATTATTCGAACCGTTTTTCTTTAACCAGCTCCACACATAACGCGAGGCGGTTTCTTGACAAAGCAGAGATCGTGTTCCCCTGATTACGGGATTCTCATCAATACGGTCGTGGGTAACCCAACCGTGTCTAGGACTCCTAGATTATAGGCAAGTCCCAAACGGCTACGGAGAGCACGCTTGATATTCACCCTCTTTATAAAGGGGCAAGGCTTTTACTTTTTTCCCTCCCGTGCTCAATCAAATCCTTCCCCCGCCTCAAGTTCTAACACCCAAAGCCCAGGTCAGGTGCTTCGGATCTTCAATCATGTCCGGATCTAGCCTTCAAGGCCGGTGGATGCCCTCCTCCGTTACGGAAGAGGATATCAAGAAGTTGAGGGAGGCCAGATACCTGACCGCCGAGGTTTCGCATCGGCTGCCTGCCCGAGGGCAGGTCGTCCCTACTCCCGATCCTAACGAGAATGTTGTGTTCATCTCCCACTTCCTCCGAGGTCTAGGCCTCACTCTGGATCCCTTTGTTAGGAGTTTGGTGTTCTATTACGGGCCAGATTTTCACGAAATATCCCGGGACTCATTTCTCCACATCTCGGCATTTATTGTCATGTGTGAGGCCTTCCTCCGCATTACCCCTCACTTCGGCCTATGGCTCAAGACCTTTGACATGAAGACGAAGAGGGTCGAGGGCCAGTATGCAGCATGCGGAGGCGCATTAATAAGCAAGATAGCAGGAGCTCCGTGGCCAAAAGGTTCCTTTCCAGAGGTGTCCGTATTATGGCAACGGGAGTGGTTTTACATCACAGCTCCCAGAAGTGCCAAGTGGGTGGCTGCCCCCACTTTCCGCTCGGGCCCTACACCACAACTGATGTCATGGATTAACAGAGGACTGAGCTAGGGTCCAGCCAAGGACGTGCCAATACTGCAGAGCCGCATCCAAGATCTCTTCGAAGGAGATTTCAATCTGGTTATGGTGGTGCAGGTCATGCTGGTTCGTCGAGCCCAGCCTTGCAAACGCCGGCCCCTCCGCATGTGGGAGTTCAACCCAGAAGGGCCGCGCACTATCCAGAATTTCCTCGGCCTATCGCACGAGGAGATGTACAAATCATTCTTCGGACCCTAAATAGAGTGTCCGGATACTATCGAGGACGTGGGCTTGAGCAGCAACCGTACCGCCGACCAGGTAGGTAATCCTTTAGCCGAACACACCATCTTTCAATTACCATGACGTCATTCTGAGAAACCGCTCTTTGACCAGGACTGGCTAACAAGGGCGAAGATGATTCGGTGTTCGGCCCCCTTCCTGAGGGTTTGGAGAATCCGGTACTGGAAAAGATGCTCGAGCTAGCACCTTGCCCGGAGCCCTCAAAGGAAGATAAAGGGGGGAATAATGAGGTCGAAAGCAGGCCCCCATCGCTACCAATTCCAACCGAGGGAATGAGCGCCTCCTTGAAGGAGGATAACCAAGGGGAAGAATCTAACCTTCTCTCGCTTCGGGGAAGGAAGAGGACTGCCTCTGAAGATCCGGAAACCGAGGCTTCCAAACGGGAGAAGAAGTCTCCACCAGAGGGTCCTGCCTTGGAGGGTGCTTTTGCCGCACAAAGTCCGCGCGAGGATCAGCCCTCCAACGAGCTGTAAGTAATCAAAAAGTACTTTAATAGTGGAGATATACTACCATACCTCTGAGGAAAATAACCGAAGCGTTTATCTTGCAGTTCGGATCTTAGCCCTTCTCAGCCGAGCTCGTCTTCGGGGATCTTCTTCCGGAGATGATGGAGTGCGAAACGCCTCCCCCAGACTCCCCCGCTCAAGAAGCGGGCGACCTTGAAGTGTCGTCGCGGAGGGCCTCTCCGGATCCGGTGAGGCCAGAAGATAATCCTATAGTCACCCGAAGTCCCCAGCGTCCAGCTCTTGAAGAGAGCAAACAAAAGAGTCCGACACCGTCTGGTATGCGGTCGGACGTACTGAGCGAGCTATTGGAGCGAGTGGCCATCTCAGAAGAACACCATACATTGATGGGTACAGTGATGTAAAGGATCTCGCCCGCCGAAAGTGGATTGCATGACGCCTTTATGAGTCTACTGACGGGCTTTGAGGTACGTGAAATGATATACTTTTTGATAGTACCGCACATTTTTAGGTGTGCCCTGTGTAGATAGTAGCCCCTGAGACTCTGGTCGTCGTCAGGAACGGCGGCGAACAGAGGATCGTAGTCCCAGGTAATAACCATACCGCTTTATGTGCAGGTGATGGGAGCTCCGGTGGCTGGCCGGACTAATGAGTTTGCCGAGCTAAAGCGGCAATTGGATGCGGCAGATGCCGACATCAAGCTTGTTAACAAGCGGCTTGACGAGGCACAGGGTAAGTAATGTTTTCTGGTGAATGTCACATAGTAAGAGCAGCGTAACGCCAGTATCTTCAATATGTTGTGACTGCAGATGGAGCTACCACTGTGGAGACCCTTCGGGCGGAACTTGCCCAAGCCAAGGAACAAGCAAGAATTTGTAATGCGGCCGCTTTAAAGGCGGCCGAAGAGTTAAGAGCCGAAAAGGCTGCACATTGTGAGAGCAAAGAAAAAATGGCCAGGATGGCTGTAAAGTTAAAAGATACTGCCGACCACTGCCAGCTCCTTGAAGAAGAAAACCAAGAGAAGGCGACGGACCTTGAAAAGGCCGCGGTGGCGACCAAAGACACCCGCTCTGCTATGAGGGCAAAGAAGGAAGAGCTACGAGAAGCCGGGGATATTGCGGCTGGGAAGCCCTTTTTGCTACGGAGGAAGTTCAGAGATCTGCGGTATGCCCCTCTGGATCGGCTGTGGAGTTCGACAAACAAATATATGGACTTGGCAGCGAGCGCTGTCAATGCGGCCGAATACTTCCGAGATCAAATAGATCATGAAGTGGACAAGCTGTTCTAGTCACAGTTTAACGTTTCAGAGCGTTCGCTTCCATTGACTGATCAGTTAGTCGAATGGGCCGAACTCAACAGGTTGTCCGGACTCTCCATGAGGTACGTCGTAGATCATCTGTTGCCGGAAAAACCGAAGCCGAACATCTATTTCAGCTTAGTGCAGCAGTTCCTTGGAGCGGTGCCGCGCATTAATGCGATGAAGAGGTCGGCGTGTATAGAGGGCTCGCGGATGGCCCTTGCCCGTGTCAAAGCATAATGGACGGAGATGAATGCTACCACTGTTGCGGCGCAGGGTTCGGCCATAGGCTGAGTGGCTGCCGAGCACTATTTCGAAGAAGTTCTCGAGGGAGCTCGTTTGATAGAGGCCCAGTGCTCGAAGAATGTTATGTTTGAGTGATATGTATTCCCATTGTAAACACAATTTTTTTATGAAATTTATTAAGGCTGTATTTATACTTTTGCCCAAAAGTAATATGATGCCTCCTGTGCGGCCGTTTATGTATACATGTGTATAACCTGAAAGATTGCAGTCGTCGGCTTCAGCCCCCATGCATATAATGCGGGGGTGTTCGCAGAAAACGCGTATTCACACTTAACCCAACGTCTTGGTCCTAATAAGGAGGTCATGGCGCAGCAAACTAGGCAACCGGACTATAATGCTTTAACACTTTCACTTAGCCATAGGAGTTTGACAGTGGGGCTACTATATAGCCCCTGGTGGCTCCGCACTCTCCCGAATTCGGGGTGCGTACATGCCTGGCTGGGAAACGGCCCTTCTTTAAGGCGGAGCAATTCTAACATTCCGATAGGTCATCGAATGGTTGACCAGTCTCACGATATATCATGACAGTCAGTTTTCGGCTTTCTCTACTGAGGTGCTCGTCCGGATGAATCGCGGCACAATCGCAGTAGTTCTCCTGGTGCCGCCTTAGCCGATAGAGCGGAACGTAAGGCAGCAAAACACAGGAGCCGGGCAAACCCAACATTTGACCAAACTTGCGACGCCGAACACTCCCTATGGTATTCGGTCTTTATGGTGTAAACTGGCCCTAAACAGTGCCCTTTGTAAGAAGCCACTAGTGTCCAGGTACGTGCATTATTCTAACGTGGCCACATGCCAAGACGCCAACATCCTTATCAATTGTACTAAGAATCCGAGGGATGTGTATCAACAAGAAACAGTAAAAAAGGTTTACGCAGGGTCTTAATCTAAAAAGAATCCTTGAAACGGGTCCCTGCTGCATGTCTGCGCCTGTATCTCCATTGTGCCGTATCCTGGACGGGTGTAGCACGATGGTTATCTGTAAAAGAGAGAAACTTAGGTGAAAAGTTGTCGTGCAAAAAGGTAGGTTTAAAGAAACCATGTACAATTCAAGATGAGTAAAAATTGCCACTTGTCTGCGCACGTTGAGCACCTTGTATTTGTAATAGGGGTGTGGCCATCAAACCTGTATGAATTACATATAGCTGCGCCGGACTCGTCTAACCGTGTTCGTGATCTTGACGACCTATCAAATGCTTTAGTTGGTGAGTCTGTTTTTAGTGTGCGGCTGCCAAGGCAGTCGCACTCTCTTCGGCCCGAAAGGATCGCTCAATATTTCCGTTCACTGTAATGGTGCCACGTGGACTGGGCATCTTAAGCGTGAGGGAAGCGTGATGCGGTATTGCATTAAAGCGAGTGAAAGCTTCGCGTCCAAGTAGTGCTTGATAGCCACTTTGGAACGGAGCAATGTGGAATGTTAAATTTTCGCTACGGAAGTTATCGGGGAAGCCGAATATTACCTCTAGTAGCAGGGAGCCCATGCAATGAGCCCCTGGGCCTGGCGTTACTCCTTCAAAGGTAGTATTGCTGTGGCAAATTTTCGTTGGGTCTATCCCCATTTTGCGGATTGTGTCCTGATATATCAGGTTTAGACTGCTGGCACCGTCCATCAGGACTCGTGTGAAATGGTATCCGTCAATTATTGGGTCTAATACCAAGGTAGCCCATCCTGCACGCCGGATACTTGCTGAGTAATCCCGATGGTCAAAAGTGATCGGTTGAGACGACCAGTGGCAGGTGAGGGAGTCCTGGATTAGGGGGTCTCCGGACAGCCGGACTATCTCCATTGGCCGGACTGTTAGACTATGAAGATACAAGATTGAAGACTTCGTCCCGTGTCCGGATGCGACTCTACTTGGCGTGGAAGGCAAGCTAGGCAATACGGATATGGATATCTCCTCCTTTGTAACCGACCTTGTGTAATCCTAACCCTCTCCGGTGTCTATATAAACCGAAGGGTTTTAGTCCATAGGACAACAACATACAATCATACCATAGACTAGCTTCTAGGGTTTAGCCTCTTTGATCTCGTGGTAGATCTACTGTTGTACTACCCATATCATCAATATCAATAAAGCAGGACGTAGGGTTTTACCTCCCTCAAGAGGGCCCGAACCTGGGTAAAACATCGTGTCCCCTGCCTCCTGTTACCATCCAGCCTAGACGCACAGTTCGGGACCCCCTACCCGAGATCCGCCGGTTTTGACACCGACATTGGTGCTTTCATTGAGAGTTCCTCTGTGTCGTCGCCGTTAGGCTTGATGGCTCCTACTATCATCGATAGCGATGCGGTCCAGGGTGAGACTTTTCTCCCTGGACAGATCTTCGTATTCGGCGGCTTTGCACTGCGGGCTAATTCGCTTGGTCATCTGGAGCAGATTGAAAGCTACGCCGCTGGCCATCAGGTCAGATTTGGAAGTTTGAACTACACGGCCGACATCCGCGGAGACTTGATCTTCGACGAATTCGAGCCACAGCTGGGCGCGCTGCACTGTCACGATGGGTATGACCTAGCTCTGCATCAGCTCCGACCCTTATCTCGGAGCCAACTGCACCAGTCGAGGACGGTTTGTTAGACACCGCCTCAGGGGCTGCAGTCTCAACGGCGATCGAGCCGAACACCAGCCTAACCCTCTGCGCAGCCCGTGACTCCAAGGTGCCGGACTCTTTTCCGGACTCCGAACCATCCGCGCCTATGCCAATCGAATACGATTGGGCGCCGATCATGGAATCCGCCGCCACGGATATCTTTCAGCACTCGCCCTTCGGCAACATTCTGAATTCACTAAGGTCTCTTTGTCAGGAGAGCCCTGGACGGATTATGGCCAACAAGATTGGGATGCGGACGATGAAGAAATTCGATGCCCACCCACCACCCACTTTGTAGCCACTGTCAATGATTTAACCGACATGCTCGACTTCGACTCCGAAGACATCGACGGTATGGACAACGATGTAGGAGACGAACATGAACCAGCACCTATAGGGCACTGGAAAGCCACCTCGTCATATGACATATACATGGTGGATACACCCAAAGAAGGCAATGGCGATGGGATAGCGGAGGATGACCCCTCCAAGAAGCAACCCAAACGCCGACGTCAGCGCCGCCGCTCTAAGTCCCGCCAAAGCTAAAGTGGTGATACCGGCACAGGAGATAATAACACTCCAGATAGTGTCGAAGAAAACAACAAACCCCTCTAGCAAGATTTAGAGCAGGAGGATGGATGAGCCAGCTCTCCTGAGAGAGCGGCAGACGGGGAGGAGGATGACAATCACATGCCCCCTCTGAAGACGAGGCAAGCCTCGGCGACGATGAATTCGCCATACCAGAGGATCCCGTCGAACAAGAGTGCTTCAAGCGCCGGCTTATGGCCACGGCTAATAGCCTGAAGAAAAAGCAGCAGCAGCTTCAAGCTGATCAAGATCTGATAGCTGACAAATGGACTGAAGTCCTTGCGGCCGAGGAATATAAACTCAAGCGCCCCTCCAAGAGTTACCCAAGGCGCAGGTTACTACCCCGACTGGAGGAAGAAGTGTATGATATGGCTGATCGGCCACCTTGTGGCCACGATAGAGAGGCATTCCAGCCAAAAGCTCAGCCTCCACCCCAACGCCATTCAAATAAAAAGGCATGGGTAGATACGCCAGACCTGCGAGACATATTGGAGGACAAGGCAAAGCATTCAAGATCGATCTACGGATCACGAGGGCGCACCACTCTGCGAGACGACAAACGTCACGCCGGATATAGTAAAAGCAAATCCGGCCGGGCCAAACACAGCGGGCAAGACCCATTCGAGCTGCATCGCGATATAGCCCAATACAGAGGCGCCGCACACCCCTTATGCTTCACAGACGAAGTAATGGAACATCAATTCCCAGAAGGTTTCAAACCTGTAAATATTGAATAATACGACGGCACAACAGATCCCGCAGTATGGATTGAGGACTTCCTCCTCCACATCCACATGGCCCGCGGCGATGACTTACACGCCATCAAATACCTCCCACTTAAGCTCAAAGGACCAGCGCGGCATTGGCTTAACAGCTTGCCAGCGGACTCCATTAGCTGTTGGGAAGATCTGGAAGCCGCATTTCTCGACAACTTTCAGGGCACTTATGTGCGACCACCAGACGCCGATGATTTGAGCCACATAATTCAGCAGCCAGAAGAGTCGGCCAGGCAATTCTGGACTCGGTTCCTGACAAAGAAAAATCAAATCGTCGACTGTCTGGATGCGGAGGCCTTAGCGGATTTCAAGCACAACATTCGAGACGAGTGGCTAGCCCGGCACCTTGGTCAGGAAAAGCCGAAAATCTATGGCAGCTCTCACGACGCTCATGACCCGCTTTTGTGCAGGAGAAGATGACTGGCTGGCTCGCAGTAATAACATATCAAAGAACCATGGTACCTCAGATACCAAGGACGGCAATAGCAGGTCACGTCGCAACAAGCATAAGCGCCGCGTTAACAGCAAAAATACTGAGGATACAACAGTCAATGCCGGATTCAAAGGATCTAAACCCGGTCAGCGGAAAAGCCATTCAAACAAAGTACGTCGGGTCCGTCCAGCTTGGACCGTATACTCGATCGCTCGTGTCAAATACACGGCACCCCAGACAAGCTAGCCAATCACACCAACATGGATTGTTGGGTGTTCAAGCAGGAGGCAAGTTAATTGCCGAAAACAAGGACAAGGGGCCGCATAGCGATGACGAGGAGGAGCCCCGGCAGCCGCACACTGGAGGACAGAAGAGGTTTCCCCCGCAAGTGCGGACGGTGAACATGATATACGCAACCCACATCCCCAAGAGGGAGCGGAATCGTGCGCTCAGGGACGTATATGCGTTGGAGCCAGTCGCCCCAAAGTTCAACCCTTGGTCCTCCTGTCCGATCACCTTCGATCGCAGGGACCACCACACTAGTATCCGTCATGGCGGATTCGCCGCACTGGTCCTAGACCCAATCATCGACGGATTTCACCTCACTCGAGTCCTTATGGACGGCGGCAGCAGCCTAAACCAACTTTATCAGGACACAGTGCGCAAAATGGGTATAGACCCCTCAAGGATCAAACCCACAAAAACGACCTTTAAGGGCGTCATTCCAGGTGTAGCGGCCCATTGCACAGGCTCAATTACACTAGAAGTGGTCTTCGGATCCCCGGATAACTTCCGAAGCGAAGATTTAATCTTCGATATAGTCCCGTTCCGCAGTGGCTATCACGCGCTGCTCGGGCGAACCGCATTTGCTAGATTCAATGCGGTACCGCATTATGCATACCTCAAGCTCATGATGCTAGGACCTCGCGGAGTTATTACAGTCAATGGAAACACATAGCGCTCTCTCCGATCAGAGGAGCACACCGCAGCCCTCGCAGCAGAAACGCAAAGCAGCCTCTCAAGGCAATCAACCAGTTCGGCGCTTCACAGCCCGGACACCTTCAAGCGCACTTAGGGAAATTGGCAAATAGACCGCCTGGCGCGATCTGAGCTCGCGTAGCAATACGGCGGCCACCCCAATCCCAGCCCAGCGGCGAAACTCGTGTCGCGCGTACATAATTACGCATTAAAAATACCATGGGCACATGTGGGGAGGGGGGCACAACTGCGGCACGCCCCAAGATGCGGCCTAAACCGCACTAGGGGCTTCCCATTCGATTATTTTTCTTTTTCTTTCAGGACCTTAATCTCTGGAAACACTGTCCGGTAGCACTATTGCCGAACACATGATGCAGCAACCAAGGAGGCAGACAACTATGTTATACCATGGAATTTCCAAGGTGATTACAGTAACGAGTGAAATATTCAATTTAATATCATCCTCAGCTTGCCCTTGGAAGGGACATAGTCCTACTCTTTGCTTATCGCACTATCTGTATCACTGTGCTTTAACGCAATTTTTTAATAAACAATGCATGACATTACGACTATTATTGCATTCTTGTTATATATGTGTGTGTGTGTGTGTTCAATAATGACGCCTTGCAACCGTACACTATGGTACGGCCAATACACCAGGGGCTTACGTACCCCACAATGCGGTGTGAAAAGTCCAAACACTTTCACAAGTGCGGCACCCCAAACTTATCGCATTATATGCATCAGCTCCGAATCATGTCTTTGGTCAAATGTTGGGTTTGCCCGGCTCCTATGTTTTGGTACCTTACGTTCCGCTCTATCGGCCAAGGTAGCGCTAGGAGAACTACTGCGATTGTGCCCCGGTTCTGCTGGATTCAGCACCTTAGTAGAGAAAGCTAAAACTGACTGTCATGATAAGGCGAGAGACTAGTCGCTGTTCGGCGAGGTTTTCAGGTCCCTAAAGACTTATGCCGCTTAGAGCGAGGGGCCTGCCCTGTCCAGCTTAAAGGCGTGTATCGCGGCCCAAATTCGTCCTTCCGAATACCAGGGGCTTCACCGAAATTTAAAATTATAGAATCCTATGGCTAAGTGAGAGTGATAAAGCATCATTAGTCTGGTTGCCTTGTTCGCTCTGCTGAGCACCTCCCTCGAAGGACCCAAACATGGGAACAAGAGTGCTCAGGTTTATCCCGAACAACCCAGCACTCGTGGCATGGGGGCAGAAGCCGAGGACTAGCCATCTCTCAGATTGGATAAACAGCCAAACAGAAGGTAATATTTTAAATTCCAACAAGTGTTGCGTAGCGCATATGAAACAAGTTATCATACATACAGGATAAAACGAGCAAGTCTCATTCAAATATGACATCTTTTAAACACTCATCCGTGATGAGATGGGCACCCAGCAGAACACCCTCATAGTACATCTCGGGGTGGCGGTGCTCCTTGCCCTCTGGCGGCCCGTCCTTGATCAGCTTCACGGCGTCTAGCTTGACCCACTGCAATTTCACATGGGCGAAAGCCTGGCGTGCACCTTCAATGCAGACAGATCACTTGACGACCTCCAGCCGCGGGCAGGCATCCACCAGCTGCCTCACCAGACCGAAGAAACTATTCGGAAAGGCATCGCCAGGCCACAGTCGGAATATAAAGCTCTTCATGGCCTGATCGGCCGCCTTATGTAGCTCGACCATCTGCTTCAGCTGGTCGCTCATTAGCACCGGATGTTCGGCCTCAGCATACTGAGACCAGAACAGCTTCTCCGTCGAGCTTCTGTCCTCGGCCTGGTAAAATTGTGCAGCATCGGACACACTGCGGGGCAAATCTGCGAATGCTCCTGAAGAGCTCCGGATCCGGGTAAGTAATCGGTAATTTACTTTTACATGCTTGCTTTGCATATAGAAAGCCTTACCCGCCGCCATCTTCTTCATCGCGTCGATTTCTTGGAGGGCCTTTTGGGCTTCGGCCTTGGCACTTTTTACACTCTCGAGGGGCACGGCAAGCTCAGACTCCCGCGTCTTGAAGTCAAGCTCCAACGCCTCATGCTTCGCCACAAGAGCCTGGAGCTCTTTCTGCACCTCGCCCACCAGAGCCTCATGCTTCTCTCGCTCGGTGCGCTCCTTGGCTGCTTTATCTTCGGCCTTGGTTAGCGCTTGCTTCAGGGTCGCCACCTCGGTCGTGGCCCCTGGCAAACATACGATGATCCTGTCATTTTGCAATCACGTCCTCTTTTATATATACATAAGACAGGGTATTACTTACCCTTGTTCTCCTCGAGCTGCCTCTTAGCAAGGCCGAGCTCTTTCCTGGACCCCTCGAGGTCCTGCTTCAGTACGGCGACCTCCGCAGTTAGTGCGGCGGACGCCAGCAGCGAAGCCTGCATATGCATATTGACACACTTATATTAGACTCCTGCGATATTATTTGAACCTCTATTCGGCTTTTCTTTGTGAACACCGAACAAAGCATCAGGTGCTACTGTCTATGTGGTAATATTTCTACTACACTTTAAAACACTTACCTCGAAGCCTGTTAGAAGGCTGGCACAGGCTTCAGTCAATCCGCTCTTGGTGGACTGAACCTTCTGAATCACCGCACTCATGATAGTGCGGTGCTCCTCGTCGATGGAAGCGCTGCGAAGCGCTTCTAGCAGATTGTCCAGCGCTTCTGGATGGACAAAGGTCACCGGCATAGGCGTCTTGCCCCTCTTAGAAGGAGGCCGCCTGCCCGAGCCTGGAACCGCTGGAGGTTCCGGTGCGGTGTTCGGCTGAGGGCCGAACTCGGAGCTCTCAGGGGCCCCGTCCCCTTGGCTCCCGGAGTCCGGAAGGTCACCTTGAGGCGCCTCCAGGACTTTCTCCCCTCGATCCGGTGCCTCTTGAGACAACACCTCGGCGTCATCGGCAGGTTGAGGGGAGGTGGCGGTCGGGACTGGATCGCTATCCATGTCCGACAAGCCCAAGGAGTCGTCCAATGATACATCGATACTGGCTCGTTGCGGCCGGCATAATTGCGTTCGGCGTTAGGGAAAGCAGTGTGACAAAGGAATCGTATGAGTTACTCTAGTATCTGAATACTTACGATCTCCCCAGGGGCTTGACCCTGGGCAACCACTCGTCTTCGCCTTCGTCGGCGGCGGTGGAACTGCCCGGAAGGAGAATCCTTCCCTTCTTGGACCCTTCGGCCTCCCCAGTTGGGGCGGCCTTCCTTTTCTTGTCTCCCCCGCCTGGAGGGGGAGCATATTCTTCTTCCTCCTCGTCTTCGAGGGAGGAGTGTGCCGCAGAGTTATCGGACGATGAGTCCGATAACACCTGGCACCGGGAACTCTTTCGTGTTCCCTTGGCCTTCTTGGTCTTCTCCGGCACCTTCTAAGGAGCCGGAGTCAGCACCTCCGTCAGGAGAGAGCCCGCAGTATCTTCGGGCAAAGGGGTCGGACAGTCGATCTGCCCCGACATCTCCACCCAGTCCTGTCAAAGGCCTGGAGATTAGACCCCGCACATAATTAAGCTAGGGAAAATAAATGTCTTACGGGACGTATTGAACTCACCGAACGCGCTAGGCGCTTTGCGCTTAGTCCACGATCCTCGGCGAGAGAAGGAGGGACCTCGGCGCCCTTGAACAGCACCTTCCAGACGTCCTTGTGCATCGTATCAAAGAGCTCGCTCAGAGTCTGGTGCTGCACCGGGTCGAACTCCCATAAGGTAAAATCCCGTTGTTGACACGGGAGGATCCGGTGGATGAGCATAACTTGGACTATGTTGACAAGCTTGAGATTCTTGCTTGCCATACTCCGGATACATTTCTGGAGTCCGTTTAGCTCCACCGATGGACCCCACGACAAGCCCTTCTCCTTCCAGGAAGTGAGCCGTGTAGGGAATCTGAAGTGAAACTCAGGGGCTGCCGCCCATTTGGCATCACGCGGCTCGATGATGTAGAACCACGCCGACTGCCATCCCTTTATTGTCTCCACGAAGGAGCCTTCGAGCCATGTGACGTTGGGCATCTTGCCCGCCATGGCTCCGCCGCATTCTACTTGTTGGCCTCGTACCACCTTCGGCTTGATATTGAAGGTCTTTAACAACAGGCCGAACTGGGGCCGGATGCGGAGGAAAGCCTCACACACGACGATGAACGCCGAAATGTTGAGGATGAAGTTCGGGGCCAGATCATGAAAGTCCAGCCCATAGTAGAACATGAGACCACGGACGAATGGATGGAGGGGAAACCCTGGTCCGCGGAGGAAGTGGTGAAGTAAAACTACCCTCTCGTGAGGTTCCGGGGCAGGGACGATCTGCCCCGCGGCGGGCAGCCGATGCGCGATGTTCGCGGCTAGGTATCCGGCTCCGCGCAGCTTCTTGATGTCTCCCTCCGTGACGGAGGAGACCATCCACCTGCCTCCCGCTCTGGACATGATTGGAGAAGGTTGACGTGGGAAGTGTGGACTTGGGCGCTAGAGCTCGAGTGTGCGAAAATGGATGAGTAAGGGAGGAAGAAGGCGTGAATAGAAAGGTGAATCCTTATCCCTTTATATGGGCGGACGAAACTAAGCACCCCCACTTGCCTGGTAAAACTCGCTTATCCCCCAAGCACCGTAATTGATGGCGCGGTTGGGTTACCCACGCCCGTATTGATGAGAATCCCGTAATAAGGCGACACAATCTCTGCTTTGACAAGACGTGTCAAAAAACTGCCTCGCGTTATACGCGGGGCTGGTTAAAAGAAACGGTTCGAATAATCACCGGGCCATGACGTAACGTCATGCTGCCAAGACAAGCCAGCAAATTAGATCTGCGAAAATATTATTCTATCTACGGTGGAATGTGGAACTTATTTTGCAGGGTCGGCCACTATCCTCGTATTCAAATTCTTCTGTGATGTATTCGGAGAAGGAACCCGCCTTGCAATGCCGAAGACAATACTGCGCGCCGGACTCATCGTCATTGAAGCCTGGTTCAGCGGCTACTAAGGGAGTCCTGGATTAGGGGGTCTCCGGACAGCCGGACTATCTCCATTGGCCGGACTGTTAGACTGTGAAGATACAAGATTGAAGACTTCGTCTCGTGTCCGGATGGGACTCTACTTGGCGTGGAAGGCTAGCTAGGCAATACGGATATGGATATCTCCTCCTTTGTAACCGACCTTGTGTAACCCTTACCCTCTCCGGTGTCTATATAAACCGAAGGGTTTCAGTCCGTAGGACAACAACATACAATCATACCATAGGCTAGCTTCTAGGGTTTAGCCTCTCTGATCTCGTGGTAGATCTACTCTTGTACTACCCATATCATCAATATCAATCAAGCAGGACATAGGGTTTTACCTCCCTCAAGAGGGCCCGAACCTGGGTAAAACATCGTGTCCCCTGCCTCCTATTACCATCCGGCCTAGACGCACAGTTCGGGACCCCCTACCCGAGATCCGCCGGTTTTGACACCGACAGTAGGACTCCGCGGTGATAGGCCCTTGGGCATATTTCTCTGGGAGTGTCGCTTTGTTTCTCCCCTTGATCACGTGTAACACGTTTACTATTTTGACTTCTGGTGGAAATTTCTTTTGTTCCCCAATGTCTTGCTTGGGAGGCTCATCCTCGTCTTCACTTGGTGTATCCTCCCCCTTATGTACGGCGTTGAGCTTGCCGGACTGCTTGAAGACCCAACAATCTCCGTGGGTATGATTAGCGGGTTTACCAGGGGTGCTATGGATCTGACATATTTGGTCCAGAATTTTGTTTAGGCTGGACAGTTCATCTCTGGCGCCTTTAGAGGGCGGCTTTTGTTGACCTGGCCGAGAGCTTCTAAATCCGGCGTTTACTGCCGTGCTCTTCGGGCTGTCTTCTTGATTCCGGCGCTTATTATTTTTGCTGCGCCGTAATTTCCCGTTTCCATCTCTAACTTCGGATGTACTGGGGTCGCTGGTGCTGCATCTGGCTAGCCAGCGATCCTCACCTGCGCAAAAGCGAGTAATGAGGCTTGTTAATGCTGCCATTGTTCTCGGTTTTTCTTGGCCGAGGTGTCTGGCAAGCCATTCGTCGCGGATGCTATGCTTAAAAGCTGACAAGGCTTCGGTGTCCGGACAGTCAACCATTTGGTTCTTTTTAGTAAGAAACCTATTCCAAAGCTTTCGGGCTGACTCTCCGGGCTATTGAGTTATATGACTCAAATCGTCCGTGTTCGGAGGTCGGACATAAGTCCCTTAAAAATTTGCCCGAAAAGCGTCTTCGAGCTCTTCCCAGCTTCCAATGGAGCTTTCGGGGAGGCTTTTAAGCCAGTGCCGAGCTGGCCCTTTGAGTTTGAGGGGTAAATACTTAATGGCGTGGAGATCATCTCCTCGAGCCATATGGATATGGAGGATATAGTGCTCAATCCAGACCCCATGGTATGTTGTTCCGTCGTATGCCTCTATGTTTACGGGTTTGAATCCCTCTGGAAATTCATGGTCCAGCACCTCATCGGTGAAACATAGGGGGTGTGCGGCACCCCTGTATCTGGGTGTACCGCGTTGTTCGGATGTTTGTTGTGTTGCATCATATGCTGGAGCGCGCTTGCGTGGTCCATAGATGGATCTGGTTGCGCCATCCTTTTGATGCGAGCCCTCGCGTGGATTGCGTATTGGCTTATGTGCGGCGTTGTTTGCCGCTCTATGTTGGCCGTGAGGTCATCTATCCGGCTAGATGGCCGTTTTAATTTTTGGTTGTGGGGGATCTAAGGCCTCCTCATCGAATTCAGGTAGCAACTTCCACTTCGAGTAGCTCTTGGTGTGGCGATTACCTCCGTACTTCGCTGCTGAGTTGAGTACTTTACTCCATCTAATTCGGAGTGTGTCTTGCATAGCCTTGAGCCTTTGCTTCTGCTTTTTTAGACTCCTCGCGGTGGCAACCAGCCTTTGACGGGCATTATGTTGCTCCGGGTGTCTGTCTGGTGTGATGTCGTCCGGACTATTATCTTTGACAGAGTCGGGTTGTTCGGTTTGATTCTCCGTGTTGCCATGGTCCGGCGATGGTTCACCCTGCTCTAACGCTGGGTCTACATGATCGTTGTTTCTGCCGAGGCGTGATATGGAGCGGCGCTTACGCCGCCGCTTTGACTGCTTCTCGAGGGGACAACCCTTCGTTGCGTCCTTCCGTTCCTCATCGTCGTCGTCTTTTGGTGTGTCCACCATGTATATGTCATGTGATGAAGTGGGCGTCCAGTGCCCTGTGGGCAGTGGTTCCTGTTCGTCTCCTGCATCGTCGTCCATACCGTCGATGTCTTCGGAGTCGGAATCGAGCATGTCGGTTAAGTCACCGACAGTGTCTACTAAGTGGGTGGTGGGTGGGCGGCGATTTTCCTCGTCGTCTGCATCCCAATCCTGCCGGTCATAGTTCGGCTAGGACTCTCCTGACAAGGAGAGAGACTTTAATGAGTACAGTATGTTGCCGAAGGGCGGGTGCTGAAATATATCCATGGAGGTAAACTCCATGATTGGCGCCCAATCGGATTCGATAGGAACGGGTGCAGGTAGTTCGGAGTCCGTGGCCAGAGAAGTATCCGGCAGTTTAACAAGACAGCTCTCGTGAAGGATAAGATCGATATTCGACTCGATCGCCGTTGGGGATGCGGCCTCTGTGGCGTGGTCTATCCACCCGTCCATGGGAGGCGCAACTGGCTCCGAATTAAGGGTCGGAGCAGCTGCCGGTGTGGTTTCTCAAACACTGTCTGATGGCAGAGCTAAATCGTACTCATCGTGACCGCGTGACGCACAAGGCAGAGGCTGGAATCCGTCGAAGATCAAGTCTCCGCGGATATCGGCCGTGTAGTTTAAGCATCCAAACCTGACCTGGTGGCCAGGGGCATAACTTTCGATCTGCTCCAGATGGCCAAGCGAGTTGGCCGGCAGTGCGAAGCTGCCGAACACAAAGATCTGTCTGGGGAGAAAAGTCTCACCCTGGACTGCATCGCTATCGATGATTGTAGGAGCCATCAAGCCTAACGGCAACGACACAGAGGAACTCTTAATGAAAGCACCAATGTCGGTGTCAAAACCGGCGGATCTCGGGTAGGGGGTCCCGAACTATGCGTCTAAGGCGGATGGTAACAGGAGGCAGGGAACACGATGTTTTACCCAAGTTCGGGCCCTCTTGATGGAGGTAAAACCCAACGTCCTGCTTGATTAATATTGATGATATGGGTAGTACAAGAGTAGATCTACCACGAGATCGGAGAGGCTTAACCCTAGAAGCTAGCCTATGGTATGATTTTATGTTATTGTTATGTCCTACGGACTAAAACCCTCCAGTTTATATAGACACCGGAGAAGGTTAGGGTTACACAAGGTCGGTTACAAAGGAGGAGATATCCATATCCGTACTACCTAGCTTGCCTTCCACGCCAAGTAGAGTCCCATCCGGACACGAGACGAAGTCTTCAATCTTGTATCTTCATAGTCCAACAGTCCGGCCAAAGGATATAATCCGGCTGTCCGGAGACCCCCTAATCCAGGACTCCCTCATATCCCTTCTTTCCCTTGCCCTTCTTGAAACTAGTGGTTTAACCATCAACAATTAATGCTCCTACTTGATTTCTACTTTCGCGGTGTCAAACATCGCGAGTTGCTCAAGGATCATCATGTCTGTCCCTGATATGTTATAGTTCATCACGAAGCTCCAATAGCTTGGTGGCAGTGACTATGGAGAACCATCACTATCTCATCTGAAAGATTAACTCCCACTTGATTCAAGCGATTGCAGTATTCAGACAATCTGAGCACATGCTCAACAATTGAGTTTTCACCCTTAGTTTGTAGGCTTAAGAAACTTGTCAGAGGTCTCATACCTCTTGACGTGGGCACTAGTCTGAAATTCCAATTTCAGTCTTTGGAACATCTCATATGTTCTGCGACATTTCAAAAACGTCTTTGGTGCCACAATTCTAAACCGTTAGTATTACGTACTGAACTATCACGTAGTCATCAAAACGTGTATGTCAGATGTTTCCCAACATCTACAGACGATGCTCGAGGTTCAACACACTGAGCAGTGCATTAAGGACATAACCCTTCTGTGCAGCAATGAGGACAATCCTCAGTTCACGGACCCAGTCCGCATAATTGCTACTGTAAACTCTCAACTAAATTTTCTCTAGGAACATATCTAAAACAATAGAACCAAAGCGTGAGCTACGACATAATTTGCAAAAACCTTTTGACTATGTTCATGATAATTAAGTTCATCTAATCAAATTATTCAATGAACTCCCAGTTAGATAGACATCCCTCTAGTCATCTAAGTGATACATGATCCGAGTCAACTAGGCCTTGTCCGATCATCACGTGAGACGGACTAGTCATCATCAGTGAACATCTTCATGTTGATCGTATCCACTATATGACTCATGTTCGACCTTTCGGTCTTCCGTGTTCCGAGGCCATGTCTGTACATGCTAGGCTCGTCAAGTTAACCTAAGTGTATTGCGTGTGTAAATCTGGCTTACACCCGTTGTATGCGAACTTTAGAACCTATCACACCCGATCATCACGTGGTGCTTCGGAACAACGGACCTTAGCAACGGTGCACAGTTAGGGGGAACACCTTCTTGAAATTATTGCGAGGGATCATCTTATTTATGCTACTGTCGTTCTAAGCAAATAAGATGTAAACATGACAAACATCACATGCAAATCATAAAGTGACATGATATGGCCAATATCATCTTGCGCCTTTGATCTCCATCTTCGAGGCGCGGCATGAACACCATCATCACCGGCATGACACCATGATCTCCATCATCATGATCTCCATCATCGTGTCTTCATAAAGTTGCCTCGCCAACTATTACTTCTACTACTATGGCTAACGGTTAGCAATAAAGTAAAGTAATTACATGGTGTTTTCATTGACACGCAGGTCATAAATAAATTAAGACAACTCCTATGGCTCCTGCCGGCTGTCATACTCATCGACATGCAAGTCGTGATTCCTATTACAAGAACATGATCAATCTCATACATCACATATATCATTCATCACATCCTTTTGGCCATATCACATCACATAGCATACCCTGCAAAAACAAGTTAGACATCCTCTAATTGTTGTTCCATGTTTTACGTGGCTGCTATCGGTTTCTAGCAAGAACGTTTCTTACCTACGCAAAACCACAATGGAGATATGCCAATTGCTATTTACCCTTCATAAGGACCCTTTTCATCGAATCCAATCCGACTAAAGTGGGAGAGACAGACACCCACCAGCCACCTTATGCATCAAGTGCATGTCAGTCGGTGGAACCTGTCTCACGTAAGTGTACGTGTAGGGTCGGTCCGGGCCGCTTCATCCCACAATGCTGCCGAATCAACATAAGACTAGTAACGGTAAGCAAATTGAACAAATCATCGCCCACAACTACTCTGTGTTCTACTCGTGCATAGAATCTACGCATAGACCTAGCTCATGATGCCACCATTGGGGATCGTAGCAGAAATTTAAAATTTTCTACGCATCACCAAGATCAATCTATGGAGTCATCTGGCAACAAGAGGGAGAGGAGTGCATCTACATACCCTTGTAGATCACGAGCGGAAGCGTTCAAGAGAACGGGGTTGATGGAGTCGTACTCGTCGTGATCCAAATCACCGATGATCCTAGCGCCGAACGGACGGCACCTCCGCGTTCAACACACGTACGGAGCGAGGACATCTCCCGCGCCTTGATCCAGCAAGGAGGAGGGAGAGGTTGAGGAAGAGGGCTCCAACAGAAGCACGACGGCGTGGTGGTGGTGGAGCAGCAATACTCCAGCAGAGCTTCGCCAAGCTCTTGCGGAGGAGGAGAGGTGTTGGGGAGGGGAGGGGCTGCACCTTGGATGTGGTGTGCGGCCCTCCCCTTTCCCCTCTATTTATAGGGGAAGGAGGAAGGGGGTCGGCCCCCTCTAGATGAGATCTAGAGGGGGGGCGGCCAAGGGGAGGGGGCTTGCCCCCCCAAGCAAGGGGGCCCCCCCTTAGGGTTTCCCCCCAACCCTAGGCGCATGGGCCCAAGGGGAGATGCGGCCAGCCCATGTTGGGCTGGTTCCCTTTCCTCTACGGCCCATTAGGCCCTCCGAGAGAGGTGGCCCCTCCCGATGGACCCCTGGAACCCCTCCGGTGGACCCGGTACAATACCGATATGCCCCCGAACCATTCCGGTGACCGTATGACAACTTCCTACATATAAATCTTCACCTACGGACCATTCCGGAACTCCTCGTGACGTCCAGGATCTCATCCGGGACTCTGAACAACATTCGGTAATCACCCTAGCATCATCGAACCTTAAGTGTGTAGACCCTACGGGTTCGGGAACCATGCAGACATGACCGAGACAACTCTCTGGCCAATAACCAATAGCGGGATCTAGATACCCATGTTAGCTCCCACATGTTCCATGATGATCTCATCGGATGAACCACGATGTCGAGGATTCAAGCAATCCCGTATACAATTCCCTATGTCAATCGGTATGTTACTTGCCCGAGATTCAATCGTCGGTATCCCAATACCTCGTTCAATCTCGTTACTGGCAAGTCACATTACTCGTTCCAGAATGCATGATCCCGTGGCCAACTACTTAGTCACACTGAGCTCATTATGATAATGCATTACCGAGTGGGCCCAGAGATACCTCTCCGTCATACGGAGTGACAAATCACAGTCTCGATTCATGCCAACCCAACAGACGCTTTCGGAGATACATGTAGTGCACCTTTATAGCCACCCAGTTACGTTGTGATGTTTGGTACACCCAAAGCACTCCTGCGGTATTCGGGAGTTGCACAATCTCATGGTCTAAGGAAATGATACTTGACATTCAGAAAAGCTCTAGTAGACGAACTACACGATCTTGTGCTATGCTTAGGATTGGGTCTTGTCCATCACATCATTCTCCTAATGATGTGATCCCGTTATCAATGACATCCAATGTCCATGGTCAGGAAACCGTAACCATCTATTGATCAACGAGCTAGTCAACTAGAGGATTACTAGGGACATGTTGTGGTCTATGTATTCACACATGTATTACGGTTTCTGGTTAATACAATTATAGCATGAACAATAGACAATTATCATGAACAAGGAAATACAATAATAACCATTTTATTATTTCCTCTAGGGCATATTTCCAACAGTGTGCATGAACAATTGCATCATTTATCGGGACGAGCACGAGGAGTCTACCATATGTCCGGTGTGCGGCATCACTCGATACAAGAAGAGGAAGAAAGCTCCTCAAAAGGTGGTGTGGTACTTTCCGATCACTCCTCGTCTGCAATGGTATTTCGCGGACCCTAAGCTAGCAAAGCTCCTGCGTTGGCACGCGGATAGGGAGGAGAAGAAGGCGGAAATGATCCGGAGATAAATAAAAGAGACAAAATGCTGAGTCACCCTAAGGATGCGAGCCAGTGGCAAGCGTTGAACTTCGAACACCCCGAATTTGGGGACGATCCAAGGAACATCATGGTGGGCGCGAGCACCGATGGAGTCAATCCGTGTGGCAGCCAGAGAAGCACACATAGCACTTGGCTTGTGTTTGTGATGTACAACCTTCCCCCTGGTTGTGGATGAAGAGCAAGTACATTCACATGAGTATGCTAATTGAAGGGCCGAAACAACCAGGGAACGACATCAATCTGTATCTGGGGCTGCTGAAAGAGGAGCTAGACACACTGTGGAAAACGCCAGCCAATACGTGGGACGCCGCAGAGAAATAATATTTCCCTATGAGAGCCGCACTACTCACGACGGTGCACGACTATCTAGGTTACGGATATCTCGCGGGGCAGGTGGTCCACGGATTTTCTGGATGCGTCAGGTGCATGGATGACACAATGTATCGCCAGCTAGATAGAGATCCCGGGTCTTCGAAAACCGTGTTCATGGGACATCGAAGGTGGCTTCGCGACGATGACCCATGGAGAAAATGCAAGGATCTGTTCGATGGTGAAACCGAATCCCGAAGACGCCCGCGTACTAGGAGCGATGAGGAAATAAACGAGCTGTTGAAAAATTGGAAAGATTGCCCACTACCGGGAAAGAAGCAAAAGGCACCAGAGCCAGGAAAGAAGCGAAAGGCGCCCGAGCCGCTGCTGAAGATATGGAAAATGAGATCTGTTTTCTGGGACTTGCCATACTGGAATATCCACCGTGTGCCTCACAGTCTTGATGTCATGCATATCATGAAGAACGTGTGCGAGAGTCTGCTTGGTACCCTGCTCAACATGCCAAAGAGGACCAAAGATGGGCCGAAAGCAAGGGCAGACTTGAAATCAATGGGCATCAGGGTGGAGCTTCATGCTAATGATGACGATGATGATGATGAGGCGAAGCAGGACACGGAAAGTCGTCGCAATGGCAAAAAGGCCAATAAGACCGGAAATGACTACCCTCCAGCCTACTTCACTCTAAGTCAGGAGGAGATCGAGCAGATTTTCACCTGCCTCAGAGGAGTAAAACTTCCTTACAGTTACGCGGGGAAGATAAGCAGATACCTAGACCCAGCGAAGCAGAAGTTCAGCGGGATGAAGTCTCACGACTGTCACGTGCTGATAACGCAGATACTTCTAGTTGCAATCCGTGGGATCATGGACGCGCACGTCCGTGAAACGCTATTTGGCCTATGCAACTTTTTCGACGTCATCTCTCGGAAGCCGGTTGGCGTGAGGCAACTCAGAAGGCTACAGGAAGAGATCGTGGTGATACTATGTGAGCTTGAGATGTACTTCCTGCCCACATTCTTCGATGTTATGGTGCATCTGCTGGTCCATATCGTGGAGGATATCATCCAACTCGGGCCGACGTTCCTGCACAGCATGATGCCATTCAAAAGGATGAATGGTGTCATCAAAGGATACTTCGCAACATGTCACGTCCAGAGGGAAGCATAGCCAGGGGCTTTCTGACCGAAGAGTGCATCTCCTACTTCACGAATTATCTAGGCATCGAGAACCCCGTTGGTCTGCCCATCAACAGGCACCTCGATAGGCTCGCTAGATGGGGTCACCGCGAGGGTCACCGCAAAATGCATGTTGATTTCGAGGGTCGACTCGCCGACTTTGAAAGGGCCAGCCTAGTCGCGCTACAACACATAGACGTGGTCGATCCTTGGGTGGTAGAGCACAAAACCTTTATTGAGAAGATGTTGTCGGTGTCAAAACCGGCGGATCTCGGGTAGGGGGTCCCGAACTGTGCGTCTAGGATCGATGGTAACATGAGGCAGGGGACACGATGTTTACCCAAGTTTGGGCCCTCTTGATGGAGGTAATAGCCTATGTCCTGCTTGATTGATATTGATGATATGAGTACTACAAGAGTTGATCTACCACGAGATCGTAGAGGCTAAAACCCTAGAAGCTAGCCTATGGTATGATTGTATGTATGTATCTATCGACTAGCCTGGCCTCGGTTTATATAATGCACTAGAGGCCAAGGAGAACAAGAGTCCTAGCCGAATACGCCGGTGGGGAGGAGTCCTTGTCTTGATCACCAAGTCTTGTGGAATCTTCCATGTATGCGGCAGCTGTCCGAACTGGCCCATGAGTATACGGCCATGGGGGTCCTCGGCCCAATCTAACAGATCGGGAGATGACGTGGTGAGTACCCCCTAATCCAGGACACTGTCAGTAGCCCCCTGAACCGGTCTTCAAGTTAGAGACACTCCCCGATTCTCCCGAACTATTCTTCATCTTCGGTTGTTGGTCTTGAAAACTGGTTCAACAAATCTTCTCATCTTCGATCTTGAGGATTGCCGAAATGCATTCGACGAGTTTACACGTCGGGTATCCGAGGAGCCCCTTTAAGTTTTCGGCCTTTATCAATGCCTTGTTATCTTAATCCCACACCTCAGGTTTGGAGTTGTTCCCGGGAGGCAGTGTACTCTTCTGTCCGAGCTCTAATGCCAGACTGCATTCGAGGTATCTTTTGCAGCCGAGCACCAATGCCGGACTGCATCCGAGCTCCAACACCGAAATGTATCCAAGCTCCAACGTCGGACCGTGTCCAAGCTCCAACGCCGGACTATATCCAAGATGTCATAGATCATCTTGGTCCAAAAAAGTTGAAGGAGTTTAGCCGAGCTTAATGCTGGAAATGCCCTCTATGGAGCCAGCCACTAGCGCCCGAGCTTTATGCCAGATTGCTTCCGAGGTGGTGCACCACCCCGACCATGGGCCAATTTTTGTCAATATTTTTGATTGGTGCAATTTATTCTCTGCCGAGATATATAGCCAGTAACCCTCAACATGTGTATCGGTTTAAAACCCAAGATGCACTTGAAGGATGAAGTAAGACCACTGATCCCAGTAGCCGCTGAGACTCAGGTTGATTTGCAAAATCGGCCCGAGGATCAAGTCCTAGCTCGGCAGAATACTTCGGGATACAAAAAGCGGCATGCTCAGTCCTCGAGACTCAGGATGGGTGTGGCCGACCAACCTGAGGATCATAATCTCCTCGGAAACTGTATTGCACTTAAAATTTTCTGCATTGGAAAGGCAATGCAGTAGCCCCTGCGACACTCGTCGGGTGCCGACACCAGATCGAGGGACCGATGTGCCCCTTTAATATTTGTAAATAATAAGCCCGAAGCCCAGTAGCCCCCGAGCCTTAATGCGGGCACAGGTGGCCGAATTAAGGGTCGATATACATAGTAAAATCACAAATTATGTGTAATGACTCTATGTATCCAAGTACTTTACATCCTTAATGCTCGGATCCGCATTGTACAAAACTTTGTTGACCAACCATCAGCTTCGACCTCCTCGGCTAGTAGCCGAGGAGTGTTTGTCCTACTTTATAAAGCCTTTATGAGGGCAAAGATTTACAACAAACAAGGCAATCTGGCCATACAGTTTTATAAACAAAGGTACGCAGAGAGATAAGTTATATTACTATTTTAACATAAGAAATGTCTTCCAAAGAAAATAGTCCCGCTTCGGTTCCTTTCTATGGGTTGTCATGCTAAGCATGATCATGAAACCTCAGCTCTAATGTAAGAGAAAAATATCGAGGATTTTAGTTTGGGAGGCCAGTTAAAAGCCCCCGGTAGTGTTCGGCAACAGTCGAGGTCAAGCTGTATACACTTCGGCCATTGTTATGAATGGCCCATCATTTAACACTGTCATCGGATTGGTGACCGGTTTACTATTATTGTGACAGTCAGTTTTCGGCTTTCTCCACTGAGGTGCTTAACCATGTGAGCTGGAAGCACAATTGCAGTGGTTCTCCCTTTGCACACCTAGCCGAAAAAGCGGAACGTAGGAGGCAAGGGCAAGAGCCGGGCAACCCAACTATTGACCGAAGACACAATTCGAAACCAATGCATATATAGTGAGATCCGAGAATGTTTTTACCGGATCTCTAAAGGTGTCCGGCGTTGCACTGCGAGACTTGTGCTAAAAACACACAAATAGTTTAAAAGTGCCATAAGCTTGGAAAACCAAAAAACTTCAGTAAAAATGTGACATCCGAACAAGATCAATTGTTCGGTGCCAATCCGAAAATTGGACTTTAGAAAAAAAAGTGCATCTGTCGTGCTTTAACATGACACATCATATCTCAAGACTTCAAGCGGGTTAGCCTACGACTTCAACCTCCTATCCCGAAGGCGGAGTACTTCTCATTAGGCCAGTTTAGCAAACTAAACTCTAGCGGCTTTGAGAGAGAAATTAGGCTCCCCGGCTAGTGACCACACACTCGTGTCGAAAAAGGGAGTGATAAATAATAATAGTAATAAAAACTTTGCAACGACTAAGAAGAAGAACACTTATTATAAAACGGCTCATATAAATTTAAGAGCCCTCAAGTGACTTGGGTAAAAGAATTTTATGTATAATGATTGTATGTACCGAAGTACTAATATCATATCTTTGTTCACTCCAACTTTAAACGCGTCTTAACTGACCGTCGGCTTCTCCCTCTTCGGCCAAGGGCCGAAAAGTGTCATGTACTCCGCCTGTCGAGAGTATCGACGGTGTTTCCGATGACCAGGCAATCAGGCCATAGGGCTGTAACAGACAAAGTGCGCTCAGGGAACTTATGCTATATTACTAACGAAGTGTAAGAAGCATCTTCGAAGAAAATAGTACCCCCACCGATACCTTTCTTCAGTGCTCATTATTACTATGAGACTTGTGCAATGGATTTTTTGTACTCATGAGTTCCGTTTAGTGCCGACCATGATTGAAAACAATAAGAGCGCTAGCTTTCGGCTTCACCCAGTCTGAGGTCAGAGTTCGGACGACCCGGTCGTGACAATCGCAGAGGTGCTCCCTTTACTCCCAAGCAGAACAATTGGGAACGTAGGGGTAAACACAGGAGCGAGGCAACCCAGCTTGCAAATCGCTTAAGTCAATATGGTGCATATTGTGGCGTAATACACGAACAAGGAACGAAGCCGTACAAGTATATGGGGTATTTGAATTTGTGTGTCACAAACAATGTTTTGACAAGGAGATTCTCTACAAGCAACTTTTTTTTTCAAAAAGGTATAATGCTTGGTCGAACCGAACACAAGTTAAAAAATTGAAGACTTTGAGCATGAAGGCAACTTAGCTGGTTAATATGTTCGGTATTGATGACGCGGCCCGAGCTTGATGCGGGACAAGGTTCCATCCCCCAAGTCGGTCCCAAGGTGGCAGAGCAAAGAGCTCGACACTCCGAAGTGGTGACATAGCACGGCCAATGCGGGCCGGCAGAGTGATGCCGAAGTCCCTGGCATGGGGTAATGAAGTGTTGACGAAGCCCCCCATCCAGCCGAGGTGACGTGGTATGTCAGTACGCCGAGTTGACGATACTGCCCAACCCGGATCATTTTCCTGTGCACAAAAAATGGTGCAGACCGGAGATAATAGTAATAATAATAATTAAAAAAAGCGTTGCATAATAAATAATTTATGCAAAGTGAGTAATAAAAGAAATATGGCCTGGCGCCGAAGTCAATGTCGATGCAGGGCGTCAGCGTGACGAGGGTGAAGGCATGACAAAGCCTGAATTTGCAAGGCGGTCCGGGCTCCGGATGCGGCGTTCGCCGAGTTATGTACGGAAACTGACCGAACCACCACGCGGCTGTTTTTAATGTGGCCGTCATTTGATAGACATGTGTATAGATGATGGAACAGACCAGAGTAATAATTCCTTAAGAAAAATAAACCAAACAAGCAAAAATTGTTAGGATTAATAGCACCTGGTTTATTTGTTGTAGCATTCTGAAGAAAAGCGACTCCCAAAATCAGGAATCGATCCGCACACCCATTGCCTGATGGGCGATAAAGCGATGGCCTGGTGATGCTGGCAAAGGTTGGCTTGCCGAGGTGAAGCCCTCAGTCCAGCTAACGTGACGAAGCTGGTCGGCTGGTGACGCCGAAGTCATTGGAGTATGTTGATGAAGAGATGATGAAGCCCCCGGTCTAGCCGAGGTGTTGGAGCGGCTCGCCGAAGAGATGCCGGAGTCTACCTGGCAGCCGATGTGTCGAAATAGGTCGGCGTGTTTGATGATGACTTGAAGAAGAGGCAGCATGGTGATGGTGACGCAGGTCAAGACTTGTGACGCGATCGACGCTGCTTGATGCAGCTACCGCGTGGCGATGCCGGTATGCCCGCTCCGTGTAGTCCGTGGGGCAGCGACGTTGATGATGCTATATCCTTCGCGATGCTGAACTCTTGTTCGGCTTGCCGAGATGATGATCGAAGAAGTTGAGCTCGGCTCAACAAAGTGACGACGTGTCTAGCGCAGGTCGGCAGCCTTAGGGCAATATTGCCGGACTGGTTTGACACCAGCATGATGATGAAGATGACCTCAGGGGAGGCTTAAAATTTTACGGGCACGTGTTCAAAAGCGACGCACAATACCCTAGAAAAGAATTCCTCTAAAAAGGTTGTCCAATATCACGTTCATAAAGAAACATGAATTCGGGTCGGATCCGTATTCGCGCAGAAAACAGATCCGAAAATTGGTCCCCTCATCGGAAGGTTCCCGGAGTTTGAACCGTCGGATTGAGCTGAAATTTGGAGGGGTGGTAGATATGGGAATTCCGCCGTAGATGAACAGTTGGATCTTCCAAAGGACCTCTGAGCTGGGCTCTGGAGACCACGCCCTAAACTCGTCCAGATTCCCATCCAGATTTGACAGGGCTCGGGTGTATCATAGATTGCCAGAGATTCCTTCATCAGAACACAAATTTTGTATGGTTGTTGTAGACTTAATTTCACACAATTCCACCTGAGGGATCGTCAAAGCGATGCTCAAAGAGGTGGTGGCAGCGTATACAAGTTCGCTGTTCGGAAAAACAGCACGGTCGCCCGAGGGCAATGTTGACGCTGAGCCCCCGAGCTCCATGGATGATTCCTTCATGATCTTGATAGAGATCGGAGTTGATATTGATGAAGGCCCTCGTCCGAACATGATGATCGGAGGCAGGGCACAGTCCTCGGTCAAGCCAAGGTGACCAGTCGAGCCGGTGACGAAGATGTCGACGCCGCAGTTAATCTGCAGACGAGCCATCGATCCTTTTGCCGATCACACAGCGGAACTCTCAATGAAAGCACCAATGTCGGTGTCAAAACCGGCGGATCTCGGGTAGTGGGTCCCGAACTGTGCGTCTAGGATCGATAGTAATAGGACGCAGGGGACACGATGTTTACCCAGGTTCGGGCCCTCTTAATGGAGGTAATACCCTACGTCCTGCTTGATTGATATTGATAATATGAGTATTACAAGAGTTGATCTACCACGAGATCGTAGAGGCTAAAACCCTAGAAGCTATAGCCTATGGTACGATTGTATGTATGTATCTATCGACTAGCCTGGCCTCGGTTTATATAATGCACTAGAGGCCTAGGATAATAAGAGTCCTAGCCGAATACGCCGGTGGGGAGGTGTCCTTGTCTTGATCACCAAGTCTTGTGAAATCTTCCATGTATGAGGCAGCTGTCCGAACTGGCCCATGAGTATACGGCCATGGGGGTCCTCAGCCCAATCTAACAGATCGGGAGATGACGTGGTGAGTACCCCCTAGTCCAGGACACCGTCAAATGTACAATGACCGAGGCCAACAGAGGACGGACGGAGATATAATCAAAGAGCACAACTCATGTTTCACGCGTTGGTTCAAGAAGTAGCTTCTGTCGTACCCTTTACATGAGGATTCTTCCGCGGAAGAAAAACTCATATTCGCCTTGTCACAGGGCGCCGAGCACAACCTGATGACCTATGGGGCGTATGATATCAACAACTACACATTCTACACCGAGGACAAGGACATGAAGAGCGATGGTTATCAGAACTCTGGGGTAACGATGGAATCCTACACCGGTAACGACAAGGACAGATACTACGGAAGGATCGAGGAGATCTGGGAGCTAAGCTACGTTGGAGAGAAGGTCCCGATGTTCCGTGACAGATCGGCCATGAGCGTCCTAAAAGAATACCGATATTTCACCACCATGGTTATACCCGAAGCCAAATCCAAGACCGCGGGCGCAAACGTCATCTTGAAAATGAGCCATGGGTACTGGCTTCCCAAGTCGACCAATGCTTCTTCATTACCGACCCGTCAAAGCCCAGTCATGTTGTCGTGAGGAGAGGCAAAAGGAAGATCATTAGAATGGATGGAGTCGCCAATGAGCAAGACTTCGACAAGTACGGCGACCCGAAGATGGAACATGACAACGACGATGAACTGCAATACACCACAAGAAGAAGCATGACCACCCTACCTAAAGGACGTCCGTTCAACAAAAAAACTCCATTTGCAAAAAAGAAAGGCAAGAAGATTGTGAAAAGATAGCTCGCTAAGATCGATTGTATTTAAATTGTAGTCTTCATTTCTCAATTGTGTTTCGACATATTGAAATGATATATCTTCTGTTCTAGTCCTCATGAATATTTATTTATGTTTATTATGGTATTGAATTTCTAATTCACAAAAAGTATTGAATTTGTTAATATTTTTTGAACTCATGAATATTTTTAAATTTCATGGGCACTTTTTGAATTTATGATTTTTTTTTCAAATTTGATGATATTTTTTCATATTCAATATGAAAAAAATATTGAATATTCATGAGGACACTCGGTCTCGATCTCCCTCCATCTCAATCGCTATCCCCCTCGCCAGATCCCCCTCGCCGCTGAGCAACCCCCTCACCCTCCCCCACTCCACCGCCGACGACGACCCCCCGCACCCTCCCCCGCTCCACCATCGCCGCCGCCGACCCCCCGCACCCTCCCCCACTCCACCGCCGCCAACGACCCCCCGCTCCCTCCCCCGCTCCACCACCGCCGACGACCCCCCGCACCCTCCCCCGCTCCACCGCCTCCGACGACCCCCCGCACCCTCCCCCGCTCCACCGCCACCGACGACCCCCCGCACCCTCCCCCGCTCCACCGCCGCAGACGACCCCCCGCACCCTCCCCTGTCTCCTCGCTCGATTCCCCCGAACGGAATCAGCCGAGCACACCACCCACCCCTCCCTCCCCCCGAGCGAGACCTAGAGTTCAAGACGCCGTTGTCGGCCCTCCGCTAGGAAACAAAAAATCCTAAAAAAAATATATACTAATGGCGCACCGCTAGGGGTGCGCCATTGCTATCCAAAAAAAGATTACTAATGGCGCACCTCTAGGGGGTGCGCCATTGCTATCCAAAATAAATTCTAATGGCGCATCGCTAGGGGGTGCGCCATTGCTAAGCATCCCTCCACTAAAATCCCCAATCCCCTTTCTTCCCCCAATCGATCACATGTCTGCCCCTCGCCTCTCACCACCGCCGCTGATCACCTTCCACCCACCGGCGACCTCGCTCTCGGGCTCCCCCGCCCATACCCCCTCCCTCCCTCGCCTTCACAGTCCTCAAAACCCTAGAAACCCGCGGCGCCTAGACCCACTGCGCCGCCCCGAACGAGACCCACTGCATCGCCGGAGACTTGGAGCCTCGGAGCCGCCCCACCCCTGCCCCCTCATCCACAGGAGGGCCATCCACGTCCACCAGGAGAGGAGGCCCGCGTCCACCAGAGAGGAGGCCTGAGCACCTCGCGACCTCCCCGCCGTCTATACCCGCCTCCCCAAAGCTCGCCGTCTCCGCCCTCCGTCGTCTCCGCTCCGGCCGTCACCTCATCGTGGTCAGGTAATCTTCATTGCCCTCCTCCCTCTGCCTCTCTTCTCCTCTCTTCCTCCTCTCCTCCCTCCCGAACATGCCCTCTTCTTCTCTCTTTTGCTAGGTTTAGGTCAAATCCCTCTCGAATTTAGGTCAAATTAGGTTCAAAAAATTGCTAATTTTGGTCAAATTAGCAAGTGTCCATCTTCTTGCTCATGGATTAGGTTCAAGAAGTTAATCAAGGCAGTTTAGGTTCAAGATTAAGTCAAATTAGCAAATTGGTCAAATTAGGTTCAAAAAATACAAATGAATTGCTATTTCTGGAGTTTAGGCTCCTTTGAATCAAGACAGCACTGTCAAATGAGCTCCTCTTCTTTCTGCTCCTTACCTAGACATAAACTTGGCCAGTTTTAGCAACAAGAATACAAATGATAGTCACTGCAGCTGCACATGATCTCTGCTAGTTATAGAAATTCATTTCTTGTGCTATGTTTTATGTCAGGGTATTGTTCAGGAAGCTTGCTTGAGTGTGTGTCCTTTAATGTGTAAATCTGCAGTTCTAGCCACAGTTTGTAGTTGTAGCCACTCCTTGCTGCTAGTTCCTCAAGGAGTTCTGCTCAAAATTAGCTCAACAAGTTGCTCAAATTATATGTAGTCAAGCTTGCAAATTGGATTTGTTGTAGTCAACCTATTAATATTTGTCAGTTTTGAAAATTCAGTTTATTCGGTTACTAAAAATTCAGTTAATTCAGTTAGGCACACAAATTTCAGAACTTTTATCTGCCCTAGTACTTGGTGTTTGTAGAAAACCAGGAGTGTCAATGTGACTAGAATTCAGGAATTTATAGCCTAGCAAATTTGTACTGGTCTGCTGGGTCTGAAGCTTACACTGTCTCTTGTGCACCTTTGCTGAATTCCCATGAACCTTTGATGTTCACTTTTTTTGCTATCTAAATTGAGTGTCATTATTTTGTTTGCACCTGTTCTTATATGGGTGAAACTTCACTTGTTTTTAGGCTAGTGCAGGGTGTTGCTTTATTCTGACCATCGTGTCGTGATGGTTTTGTAGGTACCCCGAGAGGCCCTTGAGTTTGATGGAATGTCGATTAACTTTTGTTCCGGCAAATTCAGGTACTCCATATGTCCTATTTTCAGCAAAGGTCATGCTGAAATTTTTCGTGAATTTTAGCATGACTTTGCTAAAAATAGGACATATGGGGTACTTGTGACTAATGCATGGGCCGGGGTATCTTAGTACTTAATTAAGTAGGATCAACTGCCCCTTTATTCTTGCTGCATTAAACCATAGGTGGCAATAGAGCCAAGTGATTAGGCCCAACTTAGAATTCTCCTTCCCAGCTTAGCTTTTAGGATGCCTCGGTGTCGACAAACCATAAATTATAAAACCTTGGCTTTTAGGGTGCCTCGGTGTCAATAAAAACCTAAATGATGAAAGCTTAGGCTTTTAGGGTGCCTCGGTATCGACAAACCCTAAATGATAAAAGCTTAGCTTTTAGGATGCCTCGGTGTCGACAAACCCTAAATGATGAGACCATGATCTTGTTCCTTGATAATAACCAACTTTTTGACCAAACTTTTTTCCTATTTAGAGAAAAACATGGCCCACAACGATGATGCCGATGGTTCGGGCAAGAAATTCTAGGAGCTGTCCCAGGAGATGGAGGAACAACCTCACCACTATGAGGACGCCGCGGAAGACACCGATCCTGACAACACAACCCCTAGTGGCGTCGGGGATGACACCACTGATGTTGCCGCCGAGGATGCCACCACTAATGATGGCAGCGCACGCACAGATGGCAGCCAACCGAAGAGGCAACGGAAGGACCGGCGCCCGAACGTGCTCGGCATCATCAAGGAGGAATTTACTGAAGTGAACTCTGATGGGAATCCAACGGCGCCCAAAGAATTAGTCAAGGGGTACTCAGTTCAGCTCGGGTGCATTCTCCGGAGCACCATCTCGATCAACACCGAGAACCTAAGGCATATGGACCGAGGGAATTTGCGCAGCCTCCTCTTCACGAAGCTGCACGAACGATACAAGTTCCCCGCTGAATTTGCAAATACACGCCTCTCACGGAATAAAGTGAAAAGTACCGCCCTTACGAAGATGAGCATGGCCCTGTCTACTTGGAGAAGCACGGTGAAGAGAATGATTGAAAAAGGTGATAGTTATGAGAAGATCAAGGCGAAAAATCCTTTGATCAGCGAAGATGACTACAAGGAGTTCAAGATCAAGTGCGAGAGCAGCGCAACCTCCGAATCAAGTCAGTGGGGGAAAGAAATGTGGGAGTTGAACTTAGGGGTCCACCAACTCTGTCCCAGCGATTATAGAGTGGCAGAGCCTATATGGGACAAGGAGGACGCGGAGCGTGCCGAGCAAGGCCTACCGCCCCGCTTCGAGAAATACCGTGACAAGCAGACCAGGAACTATGTCAGGGCCCGGTACAAGGAGGACCCGGTAAGAAAGGAGCTTACCACGGATCCGAAGACCAGGGCGCTTGAGCGTGTTCTGGTCAGGAATACACCCCCGCGTAATTAGCTCCATATGGTTGCATTCTAATTACTGAAGCCAAATTTCTAAATGGTTCACATTCCTTTTGCAGGAGACTGAAAGCAGTAGAGCGGGGTCGTCTCAGAGCTCCCCTTGGGACAACACTCTAAATAGGGCGTTGAATGTAATGAAAAACAAGGATAAGCTCAGTAAGCCATCGTCAGCTGGTCGTGTGGCCGGCAAAGGCTTGTCCACAAAATGGTCGTCATACTATAACGCTGGTGGGTGAAAGGAGAGAAAGACCAGCTCGGAAAGCCAGTCGCGCGAGGTTCAAGAACTCAAGGCACAAGTGTTATGGATTCCGGAGATTGTCCAAGAGAAAGTGCAACAACAACTGGGATCGACGCTCACCGCCATTGTGCCTACCTTGATTGAGGGGCTGCAGGCGTGGATTTCGGGCGGCCATTGTGCCCCGGTTCACAGCTTCACGGCCAGCAACTCGCACAACGCGCAGGCGGCCCCATTAGTGTCTCCGGCGGAGGCGGTATTGGTGTCTCCGACGCCGGCACGGGCATTGGAGCTTAATGCACCCGGGTGTACGCCGGCCGGCACCTTGGCAGCAAGCAGCCCCTCCGTCAGTTGCGCGCCTGCCGTTGGCGGTGCCTCGACATTAGCTGAGCTCGACGCCATCACGGTAACTAAGCCTCTCGGCCGATGACTTCATCTCCTTGCCTTTGACTGGGCATCCCTGACGCCCTACATGTTTTCGCAGGGCACCGCCGACGTTCCATGCACTCTCCTGCACTTCATGGGTGGCGAGTTGATCGATGTCGCCAAGGGCAGAATCGTTCAACCGGGCAACCCTGTGTTCCACGGTAATCCGATGCCACCCACCGTGTATAGGGTTGAACTGGTTCGGGTGCTGCCAGGCTGCGACGAGTTGTTACCTCCGATTCGACCTGCTGGGGCCAACGAAGATGATGTGATGACCCTCAGCGCCTGCGTAAGCTGGCCCCTGCTTTGGCCGAAAAGCCAGATTCGTTTGGGGGCGAGGGACACCACCCCACAGACAACACCGCCATTCGTGCTGGCGCCAAGCCATGGCAAGACCGCTGCAACGCTACAGGACACTCCGGACATCCCTATGGCACAGGATCCGAACATGCATATGGCACATGATCTGGATGACGACAACAACGACGACGGTACATTTACCAACGTCGATAAGTACTTTGCCGCACATGGGTACGGTGACGAATTCTTTGGGCCTCCTTCTCAAGAACACAACCCTGAAAAAGATGACCGCGATCATGCTGGTACCGCAGAGAAACCAAATTGCAACAGGCGTCGTCTGGCGTTCAGTTCTCAGGAGACGCCTCCAGCTGCCGCCTTCACCGAGCCTCAGATATTATCAGCCCCAACACACTCAAGAAGGCGGTCTGTGAGCAGAACTCGATCCCATTACAGCAGAAGAAGAAGGGACGGAAAAGAAAGAGTAACAAGGGTGCCAGCCAGCCGGCACCGAGTACGATCCGTGCTCAGGACGGTCCACCTTCACCTAAGGATATCTCGAGGAGGGTGCATGTGGCGGGTAGGCCGATGCTACCGACTAATCTGCTCAATGCTGCAACCGGTGCTATGCGGAGTCTGCATGACAGCGTTCTTTCTTTGGAGAAGCGGCGTCTCTCTGAGAATGATGTGGCATACCCGGTTTTCGTGGCCAAGGTGTCAGAAGGCAAGGGCTTTGTGGATAACGCCATCAGGGGATATGATCATCATGCGGTTTGATGACATCTTCTCTATGTTTGACCTTCATCCGCTGCACTACACCTTCGTTCGGCTATATTCGCTGAGTATGGAGATGCGGATCATTAGAGACAAGACCCCGGACATCGTGATAGTCGACCCCTTCTACATGCGTGCCAAGATCTTGGGCAGCGCTGGGGACCGGCAAGTCGCGAGTTCTTACCTCGAGGGCATCATTCTGGCAAACCCAGATAAGGATAACTTCCTCGTGCCTTACTTTCCTGAGTAAGTCATCCCCTCGCCGCCCCGTAACATATGATTTCTTAGATTTCGATCGTTCTTTTTTTTCTAACATTCTGTGTTTTGTGTAGTGACACACATTGCACACTCATCCTCTTAAGCCCGAAATATTCCATGGCCACGTATTTCGACTCGGGCTGTCAGTCGAAGAAAGAGTACGCAAATATCAAGAAACTTCTTGATGTTCTCCTCGGCTACGCCAGATCTGGAGGCACCTTCACTATGCCAGTTCGTAGGTACGGCAAGCACGTGCTCGCCCACAATACGACGTTCCCCTGCGTCAAGCAGCCGCCTGGCGGTCATAAGGATGCCTACTACGCCCTCCATCACATGTGGGTGATCGTACGGGACCATAATCACCTTCTGCTACCAAATAATCTCAAAGATTGGGCCGCAAGATTGTTGGCAATCCAGGACGCGGACATCAAACAATAATTCTTTTGCATCCAGTCGGAGTTTGCGGAAATCATCCATCAAGATGTCCTTCGTACCTCGGGGCAGTTCTACCTCAGATATCTACCATCCAACAGTGAGATAGACACAACGCTACAAATGCAGGCTGACAACGCCCGCGATTTCATGACCATCACGAGAGACGGCAGCTTCATCCATGCTCCGGTCCCTGAGTCGATTCGAAAGTAGTGATGCTATGTGTAGTTCTGAAACATCGATTAGCTCATGTTGTAATTAAACTTTAATGAACTTGTATGTCTCTTTGGTTTGGACAGTCGTTCAACTTAGATGTAATCGATGCCATTTATTAGTAGGACCACGAGTCGTGCTATTAATGTCTTGCTTTTCTCTTCCGATCGTTTTGTTGCATACTTATATATTGCTTATGTATTGGCTGTGAATTTCTACTAACGTTTTGTTTGGCTAGTGCATAGAGATGTCGTCGTATGTCTTGTTCAAGGGTAAGGTTCGCGGAGTCTACGATGACTAGGAGGAGTGTCGGAGACAGGTTCACCGTTTCAGCGGTAACAGTTACAAAGGGTACACCACTAGGGCGGAGGCTGAATCTAGATACGCGCGCTATCTAGCGGGAGAGAGGAGGGAGCGGAGGAGGAACCGGATGAAGACCAGTTTCATCGCGATGATGCTCATCGTGATGACCGCAACTCTCTTCTATGTGATAGTAGTTTAGATGATCGATATCGACTTGTATTGTGAAGACAAACTCGCTACTCGCGGTCTCGAGACTTGTAATGTTCTATCTTTGTTCGGTCTTTTGAATTCGGAGACTAATATGATGAATTGTATTCGGAGACTAATCTTCTATTGTATTCGATGAATCTGCTTTTGATGTGTGGTGCTGTCTATATTCTGTCCAGTAATATATTTTGTAACCTGTGCAAATATCAGAAAAGAAAAAAAAATCCCTAATATTCATACTAGTGGCGCACCACCAAGTAGTGCGCCATTAGTAAGCCAGAGCACACTAATGGCGCATCATCAACCAGTCCGCCATTAGTAAGCCAGAGCACATGGATAAATATGGCCCCTGGGAGGCATACTAATGGCCCACCGTGGGATATACTAATGGCGCACTGCGTGGTGCGCCATTAGTAAAAAAATCTAATGGCGTGATGCTAGTGGCGCACCTGTAGTGCGCCATTAGTAGGCAAAACAGGTGCGCCACTAGCAGACCTTTTCCTAGTAGTGGGGCTGGTGTTTATATAGCGGGCGGATGGCGATGGGCCATGACAGTGAGGTCAATGTTGGGCGGCAGACGGACAGACGGGTGGTGTCAGCGTAGGTTCCTCGACAACCGCAGTCGTTAATGTAGGGGCGACGAACTGACGGGCTATCATTTGAATGCGGAGCAGTCGCCTGCACCAGAAAGCAACATTGGTTGTGCTCTCTCGGCCACGTACCACTTCAATGCCGGCAGCAGTGAGAGGTCGCATCTGCTCTGGTCGGGCATTAATGCGGCACTGACACTCTGGAGCAGCACTGACTGTGTGAGGCGAGAAGCGCGCTCGGGTGATGAAGGTTTTTTTGTGGGCCAGGACAGTCAGACGCGGGCGTGGCAGTGATCCGGACTGTCCGACGGACTGATATAGGTCTTTGTTGGATGGCACAACATGTCCAGACCGCATGGTCTAGATGTATTTGAGCGGTATGAGGGTCCGCGTTGGAGATATCCTTAGTTGTCTTAATCCGAGTGTTTTATTTGCTTTAAATTCGTGATGATTAGTCCTCATAAAGAATAGGATCACACCTCTTATATCTTTACCTACTAATAAACCTCCACTTTACCGCCAGTCACGCCCCGCGCCCCGCCGCTTGCCGCCGGCGTCGACTCGCACAAACCAAGGCAGGGGGGATGCGTCCGCGCTGCCCGAGCTAAGGAACGGGGCGAGGCTTCGCGGCGGGGCGGCTTCGGTCTGGAGTGCGGGCGCTACTGCAACGGCGAACCGGAGGAGAGGCGCCGGCAGTGGAGCCAGGCATGGATTGGGGTCGCCAAGAGCAACGAGGTCATCGCCGCCGACCTACGCGCCACGAGCCGGTGGGCGAGCCCGGCATGCCGGCGCTGGACGCGTGCGCGTTCTACGCCAAGCGGCTGGCGCGCGACGGCGACGTCTTCATGTACAGAGGGGACACACCCTTGTGCATCAAGGGGTGCCGGCACGAGCAGATGCAGCTCGACGCTGTCTCCGTCTGCAAAGGGTCTCGGCGGGAGCAGAGTCCGGGCGAGCACACCACGGCCACGGGGTATCCGTCTTGAGCTAACCGGCGAGAGCGCCAAGGTACATACGGTGCCTGACGAAGAAATGTTATTCCGCTTGTGTTGTGCCAAAGAGATTTGCGTGCACGAAGCCGCTGGTGTGTAGTGATAATTGATCGAGCAGAGCCAGAACGAGGAGACTTGCCTTGCTTGAAGAAGGAAGACGTGGCTCACTGGAGTTGCTCACGGTAGGCCGGCGCTGCATGTGCCGCATGTCAAGTGATTTGGGCATAAACGCAGCAGAAAAGGGGCTGGATTGGATTGGATTTGGGCATAGGTGATGTCTGGTCAAGGGTTGATTACTTCCGATTTTTTTTGTCCCACATCGCTCCCCTATTTGATTTTCATCAGTTACAATAATTTACAGAAAATTCTCACCAGAGACAAAAACGAATTTGACCCAACATGATTGATTGGAAACACACACAGAGAGAAGAGAGGGGAGAGGGATCCTCTCGATCTAGGCGGCGAGAGCCTCGTGAGCGCCCTGGAGGTGGTTGTGGCAGAGTAGGCTGGGGCAAGTCAGTTGGCCTAACCCACCCGCGGCAGGTGGGCCGAGGATGGACAAGACGCTGGCCTCCTTGGTCAATGCGAGCCGCAAGCAGAGCGGGATCAGGCGACCAGATCGGACAGGGGAAGCTCCAAGGCGCCCATGGCGTCCTCTGGTCTGGTTCCTTAACGACAGGGTGGTGCTGCCCTGGCTCTGGCTACCACGGCCGCGCGCTCTCTAGGGTCATCGACGCCATGGTGGCGGGGCGACACCAAGCCAGCCAGCCAGCCAGTCGTTTGTGGGTGCGCTGGATTAGATAGGAAGAGGGGGATGTGGGTGATGTGAGGTGGATAGAAAACAGAGGAGCAGAACCAGCCGCTGGGTGACGAGAATAAGAAACAGCGGGCTTGCTGTTGCCGGTGGGGATGGTGGACTCGATCGAGAAGAAAAAGCGGATGTGCCTGGGGCGGTTGGTGGGTCCCATGAAGCACGTAACACCCAGTTGACGCGTGCGCGAGTCAAGAGCCATCATGATCCAGCGGGATGGTTCGCGGTGCACTTGATCCAAAACAAAAATCAGTCGGTTCAAAAAACACTATGAAACGAAATTCCACCGAGTTGGGAGCTGGTGGATGGCTATGCGTGCACTGATTAAAGAAATTCGGATGAACACCAACTATAATTACTTGCTGTTGTTACTTGGTGTTGTTTTTACATTATTAGATGCCTCTATTCCTAAAAATAATTCTTAATAAAGTTACTATGGACCACATACGAATGTATATAGATGTATTTTAAAGTGTATATTCCTTCCTTTTGCTTTGTATATAGTCCATGGTAGAATTTTACAAAGACTTTATATTTAGGAACGGAGTAACTATGAGTGGATGAAATGTTGAAAAAACTATTTGTTAAACAAAAAGATATTTGCGGCACACCGGTACTTGCTGACCATCAAGATATCCTCAACTTTCAAATGGCATTGCTGTCGTTGGTATGATAGGGAGGGATGAATAATAGAGAAAGTGCAACAACGATGCACCTTACTCGCGTCCTGTTTCACCCCTCGCAACAGCTGAGATTGCGAGATATAGAAATTAATATACTATGATCTATTTGAAGCTACTACAAGTATGCGGATGATGTATAACTACTTTCGCACCGAAGGAGTAGCCACTGATTGATAAATGTTTAGATTTCTGTAATATTTTTAGACATGATTATTGAATATCAACATCTTATTACACATAATTCAAGTTCTTTAGAGCGAGTTGAAGTAGTTGGTTTAGTTAGCAGAGAAGAAATTACGAGCTTTTGGAATACAATGGGATTTTAATAAAGTGGATCCTTATGCAAATACCACACTCTCAGATTTATTTCATACCCGTTGCAACGCACGGTCATTTTTGCTAATATTTATACACTAGCAAAAAAATGCCCGTGCGTTGCAACGGGAGAGAAAAATCACATGTGTGTATTCCAAAAAGTATGGCTCAAGGCCTCCGTAGGTCCACACCTCTTTTCTAACACGATGCCCACCTAACTTCCCTTCCCCGCTCATCGACAGTGGTCGCCGTGTCCAAGACAATGCACGCGAGCAACACAGATACTGATAAAACTAAGTAGAGTGTGTTTTTCCACATAACTTAATTCCAGAAATAATAAAATAGCTCACTGGTAATTCATAGTGCATACCACCAAATTTTGCAACCTTTAATATTATGTAACTTTTTTGTCTGGCTAACAAAATCACTTTGATATTATTTTAAAAACTACATCCTTTTGGTCTATGGATGTATACAATTGAAAACCTTAAGAACTTATGGACATTTTTAAAATAAAGAATTAATGTTTGCACGATTTAAAAATTATATTTATATAATACATAATTAAATTAATGTTTTATTACTTATACCATTATTATTTACTTTGAAACATAAATTTGAGATGTTAGATTTTGATCCACTGACAATTATTAGATTTAGATTCTTTTACTAATCGAACTTCAGTCATGTCGACTTTTTTTGAGAAGGACTACCATGTGCATACTCTAGAAATCCAACCACATAATTTGAATACACTTGATGTGTTACTGGCCAACTACTCTAACCCTAGTCCGATCCCTCCAGCCTCTCGATTCCCTATCTCCATCCCAGCGCCGTCACACACACAGCCATGTGTTTGTTCCCCGTGCTTTCATCACCCAGCCCTCCTCATCCTCTCCCTCCACAGGGCCCTTCTTCTTCGGCATTATCTCTCTCTATCAAGTCTCAAGGCTACTTGTTGACTTGTTTCACTCGTCCATATTTAAATTGGTGAGGATTAGTGCAAAGAAGCGAGGTGGGACTAACTATTTGGGAAGAAACCTTGGTTTTTAACGCAAACATGACGGAGTTTGGCTGGTTGCATTCATTTTGATGGAACGGGAGGTCCTGTGTTCGAATCGCACATGAGAGGCTCTACGAACGGACTGCGTGTTGAATTTAGTATAAGCAGTTAAAATAGTACCATCTCGGATGTAAAAAATAATATTAGGTGAAAAAACTGAAAGCGTAAATTCACGAGAAGAAGCGTATTGTGACGGTGAATCCAATAGACTCAATCCGTGCTTTATTATTAGGGAAAAGATTAATAATAGACTAATAATAATTTAAAGGGTTAATTATCCTTTTGCTCTTAGTGGTGTCCATGATCTCAGTTTTGCCCTCGGATGTGAATTGTGCTCAGTTTTGCCCCTAGTCCATGCACAGCTACTATGACGAGGCCAAACGTCCATATTTGAGTCCATTCCGTCTGCCGGCGTTAGTGGTTGTGGGTCCAGAGCTTACATGTGGGACCGCGTGGACGTGGGTCCGGAGCTGACATGTAGGCCCATGTAACTAAATCCTAAATCTTTCGTAGGATTCTAGCTAGCTCACTATGCCCATCCGCCGGCCGGCCATTCTGCGCCGCCGCCACCTGAGTCGCAGCCATCACCAGCCCCGCCACCAGCTGCATGGCCTGCTCCGCCGCTACCGTACTGCGCCAACGCTCCACCGCTCCCTGCGATGCCCGCCACCTTCCCGCGACGCCACGGGTGGGGCGCCCACCACCTGCTCGACCCGCGGCATGGCCTCCTTCCGTGCGCCCGGCCGGAGCTCTCAAAGGTGGGGGGCTGCTGGAGCTGTTTGAACTAGGAGGAAGAACCCAGGGCGAAATGGCGAGCAGCGACGACCCCGGAGTATTTGGCGAGGCAGGCATCGAGCCAGAGATCCGTTAGGTCCAGAACTGGGTTCCCGAGGGGTAAGTCACTCATCCTGTTTAGATTGAGCTTAGTTGTGCATTTGAAAAGTCGATTCGAGTAGGTTTTCCCATTAGTGTGCTGATTGCATCTCTGGTTTTCGTTGGTTAGGATGGAGTTGCGGTTTGCTTTCTTGGTGCACATTAGAAGGGACCGGTACATGTTCGATGCAAAGGATAAGAAGAAATACCAAGGAGGTTTCTATTATCGGTTGCCAATGGCTAGTAATTGCAGTTTCAGACAATTTGGGGAGGTAATTTGTAGCCAATATCCTTGGGGTTTGCTTGATGAAGTGGTATACAAATACTATGATGGGGAAAAGAAATGGGTGACAGCTAGTAATGATGAAGAGCTGGCTACCATGTTTGTTAGGCATAAAGAGATAGATAATTTTGATGTGAGGCTGCAAGTTTATGTGCTTGAGCAGGCATTTGGACCTAGGATGATGGGTGTAACCTCTAGGGGAGAACCAAGTCGTTGTAATGGCATCTCTAGCCAGAACAGTTCAGTTGGTGTACGACGACGTGGTGGCTCCACAAGTGTGGGCAACGGCAGTAGGGTCCCCCTTGAAGTGGAGCCTGATGACTACAATTCTGGGGTTGATGAAGAGAAGCTATATTATGATGTTATTCGGAATTTACGATGGGCACCTCGGGCTGAAAACCAAGATGAGGCTCACAATGCAGTCAGTGTGGATGATGACGCGGTGGGTGAGGACGAAGACCTTGCAGCTGTTGAATGGGACCCTTTGAACCCTCATATGGAAGAAGGTACTGTTTTTGCATCCATGACTGAGTGTAGAAATGCACTTGTGACATACTGCATCAAGGTAGAACGTACTTTCAAAGTTGACAAGAGCGATCAAGTCCGTTACAGAGTGCACTGTCTGACTGAGGGTTGTCCATGGAGGCTGCTCGCATCTAAAATGCGAAATAGCACTAATGTTCAGGTCAAAGTGAACCCTTTTAAGCACACATGCCAGGAGTCAACCCTTAGGAAGGATACAATCAGTAGAGCCAAGTCAAGATGGGTGGCAGAAGAAGTAAAGAAGTGGGTGACAGAAAACCAGCAAGTGGGTCCAAAGGAATTGCAGAAGAACCTCAAAGATAAGATCAAGATAGATTTACCATACATGAGGTTGTTCAATGGTAAACAACATGCTATGGATTCTATTTATGGTAACTGGCAGGAAAGTTTTCAATTGTTGTATTCATTCAAAGATGAAGTGGAGAGGACAAGCCCATGTAGTATTATAGATATTGATCACCACACCATGGAGTACACGTTCAGGGGAGTGAGAAAGACCAAGGAATGCTTTAGGAGGGTTTTTGTCTGCTTTGAGGCTTGTCGCCGGGGTTTTTCGGCAAGCTGCAGGCCTTATTTGGCTATTGATGCCACTTTTCTCACAGGGAGGTTTAAAGGACAGTTAGTAGCAGCTTGTGCAGTTGATGCACACAGTTTTGTATTTCCAGTTGCCTACGGTGTGCTGGAGACAGAGTCTGAGGAGACCCGGAGTTGGTTTTGCATAATCTGCGCTGGGCTATTGCACATCCCAATGGGTTGGTCATTCAAACAGATGCCTGCAAAGGTTTAGGAGTGGTCGTGGACAATGTGTTCCCTGGAGTAGAGCATAGGGAATGCATGCGTCACCTTGCTGCAAATTTCATGAAGAAATTCAAAGGAAAGGTGTATACCGACAATTTATGGCCAACATCTTTGACTTGCAGTGTGAAGAAGCACAACTACCACTTGAGGTAGTTATACATGAATCCCAAAGCGAAAGAATACTTGGAAATACAACACTCCAAGTTATGGGCCAGAAGCCAATTCTGTGAACTGAGCAAAGTTGACTATTTGCACAATAATCTAGCAGAGTCTTTCAACTCAACAATCCAGAAACTAAAGGGTCGTTGTCGGTGTCAAAACCGGCGGATCTCGGGTAGGGGGTCCCGAACTGTGCGTCTAGGATCGATGGTAACAGGAGACAGGGGACATGATGTTTACCCAGGTTCGGGCCCTCTCTATGGAGGTAATACCCTACTTCCTACTTGATTGATCTTGATGAATACGAGTGTTACAAGAGTTGATCTACCACAAGATCGTAATGGCTAAACCCTAGAAGTCTAGCCTAAGAATATGGTAATGAGTATACGTGTTGTCCCTTCTGGACGATCCCCTACTGTTTATATAGACACCGAGGGGATCTGGGGTTTACATGGAGTCGGTTACATAAGAAGGAATCTTCGGTCGCCAAACTTGCCTTCCACGCCAAGTAGAGTCCAATCCGGACATGGTGCAGTCTTCGGTCTTCACGTCCTCACAGCCCATGAGTCCGGCCCATGGATAATAGACCGGACGTCCGAGGACCCCTTAGTCCAGGACTCCCTCAGTAGCCCATGAACCTGGCTTCAATGACGAGGAGTCCGGCACGCAGATTTGTCTTCGGCATTGCAAGGCGGGTTCCCCTTTCTCTGAACTCCAAGATAGTATTCAGATGCGACGATACTATCCAGACATGCCATATACCACACACAACCGCAGAGAGAATATATATATATATATATATATATATATATATTCCATCCGCTGACAGCTCTTCACAACACGACATTATGTCTCTCCGGTCACAACCTTGAAACGCTCTTTGCCTACCGGTCCATGTTTTGAGACGAGGTTGCTATTGGCACGTCCTTTCAAAGCAGAGACCGTGTCCCCTTGTCGCGGGGTTCTCATCAATGCGGGCATAGGTAACCCAACCGTGCCGTTTATACAACCCTTAGGAATAGGCGAGTTTTATGACGAGTGGGGAGGCGCTTGATATTCGCGGCCTTTATAAAGGGATAAGGACACTCTCCCATTACCCTCACCCTTCTTCATCTTCAGTCCTTTCGTCCTCGAGCTCTAACGCCCAAGTTTTAGCTTAGGAAAGCACTCCAGTTTTGTCCGGATCTGGAGCTGGAGGCAAGTGGATGGCCTCCTCCGTTGAGGAGAAGGACATCACGGAGCTCCGGGAGGCCGGCTACTTAGCCAAGGAGATTGCTCACCGGCTCCCTGCAAAAGGGCATGTCGTCCCTACCCTCGAGCCCCATGAGAGTGTCGTTTTTCTCACACACTTCGTCCGCAGGTTGGGATTCCCTCTTCATCCATTTGTCTGTGGATTGATGTTTTACTATGGGTTGGACTTCCACGATATGGCTCCCAATTTTATCCTCAATATCTCATCATTCATAGTTGTGTGCGAGGCCTTTCTCCGCATCCCACCTCACTTTGGCCTATGGCTGAAGACTTTTAATGTAAAGCCCAAGGTGGTGCGCGGCCAACAGGCCGAGTGTGGAGGTGCCATGGTGGGCAAAATGCCCAATATCACATGGCTCAAAGGCTCCTTTGTAGAGATGGTGAAGGGATGGCAATCGGGGTGGTTCTACATCACCGAGCCATGTGACGCCAACTGGGCGGCGGCTCCAGAATTCCGATCTAGTGCCCCGATGTGGCTTACCTCCTGGCAAGAGAAGGGCCTGACCTGGGGATCTTTGGAAGAGATCACGGGGCTCCAAAATGCCTCCAGAACATGATAACCCTGAAGATCAAGCTCGTTGATGTGATCCAGGTCATGCTTGTACGCCGGATCCTTCCCTGTCAGCGTCGGACCTGTAATTTGTGGGAGTTTGATTCGGCCAAGCACCAGATGCTGCTACGGCTCTTCGGCACGACGCACGAAGATATCTGGAGGGTGCTCTTCAAGGGCAGCGAGACACCTCCACCCTCGACCAAAGATCGCGGGCTCAAATTTAAGCGTCAGGCTAATTCGGTAAGCCATCAAGGTATAATCTTTAAGGACACACTTCGAGGAAGGATACTAAGCCTTCTTACCAATTTCTTTTTCAGGCCTGGGTCGACCTAGCGAAATGGATTAATAGTCCGGTGTCATTGCCCGAAGGCGAGGGAACCCCGCTCCTTACGAAGATGCTATTTCCGGCGCCTTACGACGTGCCAGAGAAGAAGGTCAAAACCACGGCCAAGGGGACCAGGAGTGGGCTTCGCCAAAGGAACACCTTGGTTGTCTCATCTGACGATGAGACGGACCCCTCAGCCGCTGACGATGGCGACGAGGAGGGAGGTGACTCCCCTCCTACGGGAGGGAGGAAGAAAAGGGAGGCCTCCACGAGTTTGGAGGCGGAGGCGCCCAAGAGGGGTAGAGGCTCCCACGCGGATAACTCCGTGTGGGATGTTGATAGGAGCCCGGAGCGACCTCGCCAGACCAAGCCACGGGCCGCCTCGTAAGTAGCAGAATCTGAAAATGTCTCGCCTTTCCGGTTTGTAGTATTGATGTACCTTAAATTTTGTCATTGCAGTCCGGCACGCGATGACTTGCGGCGATCCTCAACAGAGGAATCGCTGGACTCAAAGGAGATGGCTAGCATGTCTCCGCCGCCTGCTCATTCCGTCTCTCCCAAGGGTGACGACGAAGTGGAGTCGAAAAAGACCTTCCCCAACCAGGGGGAGGTTCCGGAGATCGTCGGGGCAGTGCCCCAGGACCATTCTACAATCGTCGGACACACGGGGGCAAAAATCCCTTATGGGGACTGCTGACGGGGGCCGAGTTCCCCTTGGTCCTGAGCAGGACACCACTCCAGAGATCCATGCGGCCCCGGAGTCTGGCGATTGGCATTCCCCGAAAGGAGGGAGCGTGCCAGTCCCGCCGGTGACCTCTGTCCAACCAGAGGCACCTGACAATCTACTCGAGGCACTACGAGGCGCCTCTATTAATTGTGGATGAACACTGCGCTCTTATGGGCACGGTAATAGAGAAGGTTCAGTTAGTAAAAGATGGACTGACCGTAGCATGCACTAGCCTTCTATCGGGCTTTAAGGTAAGTAATGCAGTTGTAGGAAGGATGTCACAGTATAGACAGTAGCCCCTGGTGCTCTGTTTGGTGTTCGGTAGGAAAGAGCCAAACAGAGGATCGAGAAAAAATATCGCAGGAGTCTAACATAGGTTGTCTTTTGTGAATAAGCAGGTATCGTTGCAGGCCGCCACTGCTCATGCTGCGGAGGTTTCCAAACTGAAGCGGAAACTGAAGCGGGCCGAAGAGGAACTTGGCATGGTGAAAAAGCAGCTGGAGGATAGCTAAGGTATGAAGTGACCTGCGGGTACATTTAAAAAAATGAATAGTCTGTCCGGACTAAAGTGTCATAATCTTTATTAGGGTCCACGACCGAGGTGGCCGCCCTCAAGAAGGCGTTAGCCGTGACCGAAGATAAAGCGGCCAAGGAACGCGCCTCGTGCGAGAAGCACGAGGCCCGAGTTGACGAGGCGCAGCAGCAGCTCCAAGGCCTGATCGAGAGATTTGAGTCCTTGCAGCGCGATTGTAAGGTGCAAGAGTCCGAACTGGAGAAGGCCCGTCAGACCGCACAGGACGCACGAGCTGAAGCCCAGAATGCCCTCCAGTAGATTCAGGCGGCCAAGAACATTGCGGCGGGTGAGTCTTTCGCCATGCGAAGCAAGTATGTAAAAGAAATGTTTCTTGTACTTATCCGGATTTGGGTTTTCCATGGGCATTTACGGATCTGCCGCGCAGTATATCAGATGTTGCCGGGCATTATAGAGCCGAAGAGGGGATGTCTATGGAGAAGCTGTTCTGGTCCCAATATCTTGGACCCGAACATCCGGTGCCCTTTAGCGACCAGCTGAAGCAGTTGGTCGAACTGCACAAGTCGGCAGAGCTAGCCATAAAGGACTTAATAGTCCGGTTGTGGCCTGCTGAGCCTATACCTAGCAGCTACTTCGGGCTTGTTCAGTAGCTTGTAAGTGCCTGTCCGTGGCTCGAAACTATGACGTAGTCGGTTTGTATTGAAGGTGCCCGTATGGCGTTTGCCCGCATCAAGAAGCATTGGGCGAAGTTAGATGCCAAGAAGCTAATGACCGAGGGGCCGCCGGAGGGCAAGGAGCATCGTCGGCCCGAGCACTATTTTGATGGCGTCCTGGAGGGGTCCCGCCTTGTGGCGGAGCAATTTCCAAAGGATATTATATTCCCATGAGAACATGTGTATTACCTTGCCCTGTAATATGGAACAATGGTGTAATGTCATATAGTGCTTATGATTTAAATTTACCTCATGTGCGGCCGTTTATTAACTCTGACGGTTGACCAGTCGTCAGCTTCTGCTCCCACGTAGATAGTAACGGGGTGTTTGGGATAAATCTAAACACTCTTTACTCCACATCTTGGTCCTTAAAGGAGGTGTTTAGCGCAACGAACAAGGCAATCAGACTATGCGGCCTTTACCGCCCTCACTTAGCCATAGGAGTTTAACAAATAGGAAAGTCGGCGAAGCCCCTGGTAATCGGAAGGCCGAACTAGGGGCACTATGCATGCCTAATCGGGGGAACCGATTCTTCGCAAGAAGTGGAAAAAAATCTCCAATGATTTGGAACCTCTCGAACAGCTGACCGGCTCTCGCCGCATCATGACAGTTAGTTTTCGGCTTTCTCTACTGAGGTGCTCGTCTGGAAGAACCGGGACACAATCACAGTAGTTCTCCTTTTACTACCCTAGCCGATATAGCCGAACGTAAGGTAGTAAGCACAGGAGCCGGGCAACCCAACTATTGACCAAAGACATGATTCGGACCCGATGCATATAATGCTATAAGTTCGGGTGTCGAACTATACTATAAAAGTGTTCGGACTTTTTATTGTCGTGGTGTTGGGTGTAATGAAGTCCCTGGCATAGTAATACGTACCATGGTGTATGTTTGCAGTGTGTAATTAATACCCGGGTGAGTAAACGGAAAAAGGAAATAATAGGCTAACGCTACCGTGTATTCACCATCAAGGTGTGCTTTATACAAGCGATGTGAGAAGCATTTTGGGCTATTTAACATGTCGTAACCAAGGGCGAGCTACGTGCGGGTATGAAAAGCAAGTATGGTGATCGTTTTAATAGAGATCACCTGGGGATTCCCTTGTAAGACAGAGCTCCTTGCCTCCTTGGTGTGTTCTGCAAGCGGGTTGTCCGTATAGACCTTCAAAAGAGAAGAAAAAACCCACAGAAAAGAAAAAGTAAAAGTGTGCGAATCCCGGGGTCGGTCGAGTCGTACAGTGGATCGCGAACAAGTTATGCCTCCTTCAATTCCCATGGGGTTTTGAGTGTGTAATTTATATACGCGCGGTATTCGTGCCATTGCCTCCTCGGGGGTGGGACGGGGGCCAAATTGCTAATTCGGCTCTAGACGAGCCGAGCTATCCTGCTACAGTGTGGTCCAGACCCTCTTGGTGATGTCTAGGGGCTCGGTAGCCAGATTATAATGCTGCTTGAGAAGGCCGCTCTGTACTTCTGCTGCTAGGGCGGCAGTGTGTTCCTCTGTACGAAGGGAGAGTTCCACGTTTCCATTTACTGTAATGATGCCACGTGGACCGGGCATTTTGAGCTTGAGATAAGCGTAATATGGCACCACATTGAATCTAGCAAATGCGGTGCATTCGAGCAAGGCGTGATAGCCGCTGCGAAATGGGACGATATCGAAGATTAGTTCTTTGCTTCGGAAGTTATCCGGGGAACCGAATACTACTTCCAGCGTTATTGAGCCCGTACAACGGGCCTCTACGCCTGGTATGACTCCTTTAAAGGTAGTCTGCGTGGGCTTGACCCGTGAGGGGTCGATGCGCATTTTACGTATTGTATCCTGATAGAGCAGGTTGAGGCTGCTACCACCGTCCATTAGGACTCGTGTCAGGTGAAATCCATTGATGATTGGTTCGAGGACTAGGGCGGATGAACCGCCATGGCGGATGCTGGTTGGATGGTATCGGCGGTCAAAGGTGATCGGGAGTGATAACGACGGATTGAATTTTGGGGCGACTGGCTCTAACGCATAGACGTCCCTAAGTGTGCGTTTGCGCTCCCTTTTTGGGATGTGTGTGGCGTATATCATGTTCACCATTTTGACTTGAGGAGGAAATTTCTTTTGCTCCCCAGTGTTCAGCTGCCGGGGCTCCTCGTCATCGTCCTCGCTCTGTGACTCTCCTTCCTTGTTTCTGCTTTTTACCTTGCTGGCTTGTTTAAAGACCCGGCAATCTCTATTAGTATGGTTGGCCGGCTTGTCTGGGGTGCCATGTATCTAGCAAGGACGATCGAGTATCCGGTCCAGGCTGGATGGTCCTCCGCTATTCCTTTTATAGGGCTTCTTTTGCTGGCCGGACTTGGATCCACTGAATCCGACGTGAACTGTAGTGTCATCGGCGTTATGGCCATTGCTTCGGCGTTTGTTTCTGTTGTGCCGGAGCTTGCCAGTGTTGTTTTTGGCCTCAGAGGGGCTTGTTTCGTTGGCTATATTTGTACTGCGAGCCAGCCAACTATCTTCTCCCGCGCAAAAGCGGGTCATAAGTGTCGTGAGGGCTGCAATGGATCTCGGCTTTTCCTGGCTGAGGTGGCGGGCAAGCCATTCGTCCCTGATGCTGTGCTTAAAGGCCGCTAGGGCTTCGGCGTCCGGACAGTCGACTATTTGGTTCTTTTTGGTTAGGAACCTAGTCCAGAATTTTCTGGCTGATTCTCCAGGTTGTTGAACTATATGACTTAGGTCATCGGCGTGTGGTAGCCGGAAATACGTTCCTTGGAAGTTGTCGAGGAAAGCTTCTTCCAACTCCTCCCAGCTACCGATGAAGTTCTCAGGAAGGCTATCTAACCAGTGCCGAGCTGGTCCTTTGAGTTTTAATGGGAGGTATTTGATGGCGTGGAGGTCGTTTCCTCGGGCCATGTGGATGTGGAGAATAAAATCCTCGATCCATACTGCAGGATCGGTTGTGCCGTCGTATGATTCGATATTGATGGGCTTGAACCCCTCGAGGAATTCATAGTCCAGCACTTCATCTGTGAAGCAGAGCGGGTGTGCGGCTCCTCTGTATCGGGACGCATCGTGGCGGAGCTCTGAAGGAGTCTATCTGTGGTATTCAGCTCGAGCGTGGTTAGGTTTGTCACGTCCAAGTAAGTAGACGTCGTCGTGCCTTGAGGCACGTCCTCATGATCCATAGATTGATCTTGTGTGTCCTGCTCTACTATCCAGGATCTGTCGGAGATCATACGTATGACTCCGGACTCTTCCGTTCCTATTTTGACGGGGTGGTGGGGTGGTCTGCTATTGGGCCTGAGTTGCTGATACGTCTCCAACGTATCTATAATTTTTGATTGCTCCATGCTATATTATCTACTGTTTTGGACATTATTGGGCTTTATTATCTACTTTTATATTACTTTTGGGACTAACCTATTAACCGGAGGCCCAGCCCAGAAATGCTGTTTTTTGCCTGTTTTAGGGTTTCAAATAAAAGGAATATCAAACGGAGTTCAAACGGAATGAAACCTTCCAGAACGTGATTTTCTCATCGAATACAACTCAGGAGACTTGGACCCTACGTCAAGAAACATAACAAGAGGCCACGAGGTAGGGGGGTGCGCCTACCCCCCCAGGCGCGCCCTCCACCCTCGTGGGCCCCCTGTTGCTCCACCGACGTACTTCTTCCTCCTATATATACCCACGTACCCCCAAACGATCAGATACGGAGCCAAAACCCTAATTCCACCGCCGTAACTTTCTGTATCCACGAGATCCCATCTTGGGGCCTGTTTCGGAGCTCTACCGGAGGGGGCATCGATCACGGAGGGCTTCTACATCAACACCATAGCCCCTCCGATGAAGTGTGAGTAGTTTACATCAGACCTTCGGGTCCATAGTTAGTAGCTAGATGGCTTCTTCTCTCTTTTTGGATCTCAATACAATGTTCTCCCCCTCTCTTGTGGAGCTCTATTCGATGTAATCTTCTTTTTGCGGTCTGTTTGTTGAGATCGATGAATTGTGGGTTTATGATCAAGTCTATCTATTAATAATATTTGAATCTTCTCTGAATTCTTTTATGTATGATTGGTTATCTTTGCAAGTCTCTTCGAATTATCAGTTTTGTTTGGCCTACTAGATTGATCTTTCTTGCTATGGGAGAAGTGCTTAGCTTTGGGTTCAATCTTGCGGTGTCCTTTCCCGGTGACAGTAAGGGTAGCAAGGCACGTATTGTATTGTTGCCATCGAGGATAACAAGATGGGGTTTTCTTCATATTGCATGAGTCTATCCCTCTACATCATGTCATCTTTCTTAAGGTGTTACTCTGTTTTTAACTTAATACTCTAGATGCATGCTGGATAGCGGTCGATGAGTGGAGTTATAGTTGTAGATGCAGGAAGGAGTCGGTCTACTTGTCTCGGACGTGATGCCTAGTCAATTTCTCAACAGTAAATTGTTCACCCACCGTAGAATACTTATGCTCTCGAGAGAAGCACTAGTGAAACCTATGGCCCCTGGGTCTATCTTTATCATATCAATCTCCTACTACTTAGTTATTTACTTTGCCATTTACTTTGCCTTTATTTTACTTTGCATCTTTATCATAAAAATACCAAAAATATTATCTTCTCATATCTATCAGATCTCACTCTCGTAAGTGGTCCTATAGGGATAGACAATCCATATTTGCGTTGGTTGCGAGGATTTATTTGTTTTGTGCAGGTGCGAGGGACTCACGCGTAGCCTCCTACTGGATTGATACCTTGGTTCTCAAAAACTGAGGGAAATACTTATGCTACTTTGCTGCATCATCCCTTCCTCTTCGGGGAAAGCCAACGCAGTGCTAAAAGAGGTAGCAGTTGCCGCTTTATCTCGACTGTGGGGTGGCCGTTCCACCGTCCTGTCCCGACCACGTAGTGGTCGATCCCCATTACGCGAGGGAGATATATGCTCCGGTGCTTCCTCGTCGAATTGAGGTAGCAATCTGCGTTTCGGGTAGCTCTTGGCCGGGCGGTTGAGGCCGTATTCCTCGGCTGTTAGGACATCATTCCATTTGTCGATGAGCAGGTCTTGTTCAACTTGAAGCTGCTGTTGTTTCTTTTTGAGGCTCCTTGCAGTGGCTATGAGCTGATGCTTAGAGCGCTCCTGCTCGAGAGGATCCTCAGGCACGATGAAGTTTTCGTTGCCAAGGCTTGTCTCCTCCTCGGAGGGCGGACAGTAACTGTCATCCTCCGGGTCATCTTCTATGTCCTGTTTGTCAGGGTTGTCTTGCCTGCTATCGTGTTCCGGTTAGGATGTAGCCCCGGCGGGGTCTTCGCTGTTTCCGGCGTCGCCCAGAGTACTATTTTCTCCGGTGCCAGTGTTGCTGTCCTTTGGGCGGCGGGGCTTGGGACGGCGTTTGGGCCGCCAGTGCTTGGACTGTGCCTTGGAGGTTTTGTTCGTATCTGGCTCTTCTTTGTCGTCGCTGGATCCTTTAGGTGTATCAACCATGTACACGTCATATGAAGAGTTGGCCGTCCAACATCCAGTGAATGGCGGGTCTTGGCATTGCTCCTTGTCGTCATCGTTTTCCATACCGTCAATGTCTTCGGAGCCATAGTCAAGCACATCAGTTAAGTCATCGATGGTGGCTATGAAGTGGGTGGCGGTCGGGAAGCGAAATTCCTCATCATCCGTCTTTAGCTCGAACCAGACATAGTTCGGCAGTGAGTCCTTTTCCAAGGACAAATTCTTTAAAGATTTTAGCATGTCGCCCAAAGGCGAGTGCTGGAACACGTCAGCGGTGCCGAATTCGAAGATTGATAACCGATCTAGCTCGGTGTCCGCGGGTGTACACAGTCCGGAACTTATAGCCGGAGACGTGTCCGAAGTTCGTTGAAGCGAATGCTGCAGGGCGTTGAGTCAATGTGTGGCTCCAACTCCACGGACTCTGAGGCCTTGGATAGCTCAATCTGCTTTGGCTCTAAGGTTGTTGCAGCCGTAGGAACCATCTCCTGGGTGTGATCCGATGACAGATTTAAGTCACGTTCACCGGGATGAGGGGGAGCGCTCGCCGCAGGCTCAAATCCCTTGAAGAACAAGTCTCCACGGATATCCGCGACGTAGTTCAAGCTTTCGAATCCGACCTGATAGCAGGGGGCGTAGCTGTCGATCTGCTCCAGATGGCCAAGCAAGTTGGCCCGTAGTACGAAGCCGCCGAATATGAAGATCTGTCCGGGGAGGGAGGTTCCTCTTTGGATAGCATCATTATTGATGGTTGAAGGGCCCATCGAGCCTCTTGTCGGCGGCACAGTGGAACTCTCAATGAAAGCACCAATGTCGGTGTCAAAACCGGCGGATCTCGGGTAGGGGGTCCCGAACTATGCGTCTAGGATTAATGGTAACAGGAGACAGGGGACACGATGTTTACCCAGGTTCGGGCCCTCTCTATGGAGGTAATACCCTACTTCCTGCTTGATTGATCTTGATGAATACGAGTGTTACAAGAGTTGATCTACCACGAGATCGTAATGGCTAAACCCTAGAAGTCTAGCCTTAGAATATGGTAATGAGTATACGTATTGTCCCTTACAGACTATCCCCTACGGTTTATATAGACACTGAGGGGATCTGGGGTTTATATGGAGTCGGTTACATAAGAAGGAATCTTTGGTCGCCAAGCTTGCCTTCCATGCCAAGTAGAGTCGAATCCGGACATGGTGCAGTCTTCGGTCTTCACGTCCTCACAGCCCATGAGTCCGGCACACGGATAACAGGTCGGACGTCCGAGGACCCCTTAGTCCAGGACTCCCTCAGTCATTATGTGGTGGATTTTCTTGACATGATAAGGATAGAATACATGCAGAAATTTCATTATCGTGCAGGAATAGCCGAGGCAAAATCCATGGGCCACATTATCATCCCTACCGTGATGAATAAACTGAAGCAGAAAACAACAGGCTTGGAAATGAACATGACTTTTTAATTTTGCTCGGGTACCACAACAGAGATATCATATTTGGATAAAGCGAAGAGGGAATGGAGATATCCAGTGGATTTAGAAGCTAGAACTTGCAGTTGTAGGCAATGGCAGATAACTGGGTTGCCATGCATTCATGCCTCATTTTTCATCACTTCTCTCCCAGGTCCAGTAGGGAACATACAACAGTATGTGCATGATTACTACTCTGTTGCAAGGTTCAAAGCCACATATGCTTATGCCTTGCCTGCTATGGAGGGAAAACAACAATGGGACATGGTGGACCCTAGATTCAAGCTTTGCGCTCTAGTTCTGAAGAGAGCAGCAGGTAGACCAAGGAAGAGTCGAATCAGACCTCGCAGCGAAGGAGCTGGGCTTGGAGCGAGGAAGCATAAGTGCACAAGGTGTGGTGGGTCTGGTTATTTCGATAAGTATTGTGATAACACAGTAGATCCAGCGTTCGTAGAGAGTTTCAATGAATGTTTGAGGAAAATGTTGGTCAGCAGCCGGTTGCCTCAACAGATGATGAAAATGATGGTCAATAGCCAGTTGCATCAGATGAGGATTTTGACGATGTTCCAAATGATGATGGTCAACAGCCGCATGATTTTTACGATGATCCAAAATATCCTACAAATAATGATTCAAGGGAGGCTCCAAATGGTGATCTAAGTGAGGCTCCAAATGGTGATCATGGTCATGCAAGTGAGGCTCCATATGGTGATCATGGTGATCCAAGTGAGGCTCCAAATGATGATCCAAGTGAGGCTCCAAATGGTAACCAACCTTCTGTTGTTGTGAGTTCTGCTATGTATATAAATCTTGCAAGGGTCAAATACTACTGTACATTTATCACTTGACATGATCTCATTACCCTTTATGTTTTGCACAGCTCCATGGTAGGTTTGAAGAAGACACACAAGGTACCGACAACCAACAGGAGAAGATAAGAAGCAATGAGCACAAGGTGCACGAGGAGCAAAGTGATGGAAAGAAGCTCAAGGAGCAGATAGAAGCCCCAACGCTATTTATGAATAATGAATAATGTTGTATTTCTGTTGGATGATGTTGGACCTGTGATAGAACTAGGGTTTTAATGTATGTTTGATATGATGTTTAAATCTGTTGGATGATGTTTGAATGAGCACATGGTTTTTACTTTTTTGATTTTTTTGAATTTTGTTTTGCTCATTTGAATTCTGGTCAAACCTAATTTTGACCAAGATTTAAACAAGTCTAAAACATCAAAATGAAAAACTAAGCTTGGATCCTTCTTAGTCAATCCAAAATGAAATTGTGGTGAGGTTTTTAAAATTTTCATGAAAAATGTGCTAAAAAGAGGGGACCAAAGGTAGGGTAAACAGCCTCATTTCTAAGCAAGGTTTTTTTTTGACCTTGTCTAAATCAGCCAAATAACTTTCTTACACATATATCCTATATATACAGAATATCTGTGCTTGTTTTTCCATTTTTTGATTTTTTAATTTGTTTTGCTCATTTGAATTCTAGTCAAACTTAACTTTGACCAAGATTTAAACAAGTGTAAAACATCAAAATGAAAAAGTAAGCCTGGATCCTTCTTAGTCACTCCAAAATGAAGCTGTGGTGAGTTTTTGAAATTTTCATGTTCATTTCCCCAAAACACTTCTCTTCACTTCATGCAAGAAAGTTTGAGATACTCGAGATATCACATAATACACATGAACTTATCGTTTAAATGTATGTAAACCTTGTTTATCAACTTAAATCATTAGTACATGACATAAGAAGACTATGTGCGCATGTTTTTCATTTTTTTGTTTTTTATTTAATTTATTATGCTCATTTGAAATCTGGTCAAACATAGTTTTGACTGCTCCAAACCTCTCCCAAACCCCGCTAACCCTAGCGCTGAACAAGGACCGTCCATCTAACCCTAGCGGCGATCAAGGGCCGTCGATCTAACCCTTTTAGAAGGAATCTACGAGGAGGAGGGGGGCGATCCGCGAGATGCAATATGATTGGCTGGGAGATTGTTTTTTTATAACAAATACCGGGCGCGCTGGATGGACCGTTGGGCCGTCTCGTTGTCTGGGCCTGAGACCGCAGTAAATAGCCTGTCTCAGCCTTTTCAGGCCTTGCATGCATGGGAAGGGCGGCGACATGGGTGTGCACGCGCGGGAGGCAGATGTGCATGCATGCGTGCGAGGCGCGCTAGGCTAGTGAGGCGAGCTAGGCTAGCGAGGCGAGCTAGGTGGCCATGCACGTATTGATTCAGAGTTAGGCATTACGACAGTGGTGCAGGGCAGCGAGTCAGATGCACGGGCCGGGTCAAAGAGCTATGCAATGATTCAGATGCACGCACGTGCCCCATGCATCGTTTTTGTGCAAAAATTAAAGAGTGCAAAACGTAACGGATACACACACGCGTCCGGATTCACACACACACCGTTCTCATCCTTTGTCTCTTCCTCTCCCACCCACAGGCCTATAAATGGGGTGCCTCTCTTCCTCTCCCACCCACAAGCCAGATCCGATCCGTTCTCTCCAACTTCAAACACCCAAGCGGCCGAGCCCTCCCCAAGCGAGACCAAGTGAAGATGCAGTTCAACGGGCCGACCTTCAACCGGCCGCCTGTCATGCCGGAGCTGCGCTACCCACCGGGCGTGCTCGTGAAGAGGGAGCTCCATGTGTGAGCTATTTCAAGGTGGAGGGGTTCTGTCGAACTCACCCGTGCCTTCCTCAGAGCCGACTATGCCCACCTCCCACGGGGCTCGCCTAGGATGTTCACCCTCAACGAGGTTCGTGACCGCGGTGGCATCCTCCTACTGCTCATAGTCATCTTCACCAACCCGTTTGACGCGCCCGAACTCCTCGGCCAAGTCTTTTGGTACGGCTGTGAGGCCATCTTCTTCACCATGTACAACATCTACACCAACTACGAGAGCATCTTCCCCACTCCAGGCCAGATGCACTCCCTTCCCTATGACAAGGAGGAGGAGGTGTGAAGTTGAAGACGGTGTTGAAGGGGCGTGCGGCCATGGTGGAAGAAGGAGGTCAAGATGAAGATGTTCAAGCCCGGAGTCAAGCTCATCATGTTTTGTTTTTATTTTGTTTCTTTTCTATGTAGTGTCGTGTCGTGTCATGTTTCATCATTGTCCGTGAACTTATTATTAATGCTTAATGTAAGGGTATGGTGTGTTGCATCTTATCTAAGTTATTAGGGTTTATTATGTGTGTCAAAAAATGTCTGTGCCCAAACATATCATTTCTTCCCTAAACCAAGTCATGAAGTTCGAGAACTTGTGGTTTTCATTAATGACAATCGGAGGGGGTGAGAATCCCTCTCTTTCATTCAAAAAAACAAGTCATGAACTAACCTGGAAATTTATTCTGTTTAAATCCTAAACCAAGTGCCACTCTAACCCTAAACCAAGTGCCACTCTAACCAAAATCATGTGGCAGTGCAAACATACGTTTCCAAGCCTCCAAAATTTCAGTGCAAAACAAAAGAAAACCACTCTCACGTGCGTGCAAAAATTCACGGTCTCACTATGTATACCTTCCTTCCCTACCCATGTCAAAGTCTTTCCATCTGTCCTAGCGGTTACCAGCGCAGCCCTAAACGCCACAAACCCATGCAGTCCTGGGTTCGAGTCCCCAGCCGCACCAATTTTTTGTGCATTTTCCACCCTTCATTTTTTAGACAAATTATTTTTTTCTCAATGTAATGCCCTTAAAAAATCTCCATTTATTTTGGCACCAGGTGTAAATATCTACCAGAGCTGAGGCACATTGTCCATGACATTTTGTTCTTTGATTTAAATCATGGTGTATTTCAATTGGAGCAATTAAATTGCTATTAAATATTTAACAGCTCCAAAAAATTTCTAACCTTAATTGCTTGGCTCTGGAAGAATTCAATTAGCATTATGATTTACTGCCTAAATTAAATCAGAATAGAAAATAGAAAAACGCGCAAGAGGACCCCCGAATGGGCCTAATTGGATGCAGTTGGCCCATTAGTCTAGCCTGCACCTGGCTCTACGCTTTGAATTTGGCCCATAGAGGAACCTTGTTTTGACAGAAAGGCAGAGCAGAGAGCTGCATTTCATTGATCAAAAGTTTCTGAATTCCTCATTTCTTCTCCTTTTTTTCAACATATTTAAATGTTGGTCACTTCTTCTCTCTTTTTTCAACATTTAAACAACTTGGACCAACATTTAAACTAGGTGAATTTCTCATACAATTTCAAGCGTACAAATTCCTTCATAATCCATGCCTTTCCATACATTTTCAACATTACAACCTGTGCGATTACCATACCTACAAATGACCAAAAGTATTTGCAAATGGGTATTGGTAGTGCTTGATCTTCAAGCTTCCTAACCTTCTTCTTCAACATCCTAAGCTCAACAGCTAGCTCCCTGTCAGTGTGTGCTTCGCCCTCCATCTCTTCTTCCGGAGCTCGTGATGCGACTACTGCCGTTCGTGGCAGCATGCACAACCATTCTTCATGCTCTTGTTGCACTTCATTCATCAGAGTCTTGGCCAGAGCATCGACCCAAAGAAAGAAGCATGTCACCTGCATGAACACCAAACAGATCAACCCATTGCTCAAAGATCCCGACCACGAAAATGGTGCAATTGCCTCGATTCTTACCCCATTCTCGCTGCACAAGTATAACGGATGATTCTGGTTCCTCTGTGTGTGAGAAACCCTCCGAACAATTCCCGCCCGGCACCGTGGACAGACGAAGATAGGCATGTCCACACACGCCTGGCTCTGCATCCACGAGGTGGCGCGAGAGCTTGAGGAAGACATGGAGCTCGGAGCCTAAGGGGATCTCAACGCCGCCGCGCCCTCCATAGCTAGCTTCCCACCGCCGTGCTCTCTCTATCTCGCCGTGGTCACCGCCGTGCTCTCTATTGCCGTGGTCACCGCCGCTGTGTGTCACTCGCTTATATAGCACACCCGCAACGGCTCTCTGCTAAACGGCTCTCTTCTGGGTCCCACAAGCCACGCGTGCAACGGTCTGAATAGAATTGGCCTTCTCTGCCACCTGGTCACACCTGTAAGGGCCGAGTCAAAAGGTTGACCTGACGGAGACGGCAGAGTTCACGGAACGAGTCGATGCGCACCGACTAGGGGCAAAACTGAGCACAATTCGCATCTGAGGGAAAAATTGAGCACATGGACACCACTGAGTCCAAAAGGATAATCAACCCTAATATAAAAGTTGGTTTTTGGTGGCATAACTATGATTGCTTAGGGTCGCCGCCTAGGCGTCCAAGAGAGACACGCCACCGCTGGTGGAATAGCGCAATACCGTAATGCTCGCACCTTGGCACATACCATGTAGGAGAGTAGTCACCATGCCATAGCACTACCTCGGTTAGGGTTGGACATCAATGATGCCGACCCACATGCAAAGGGAGTACCCAACCCCTGTCGTCGAATCCCACTTGTCACCAACTGCCTTAACATGACCCCACCTAGCCGAGCACCACACATATGGGAGAAACCCCTTCCAAGCCACCCGCAGCTACCAAGCCATCAGTTTAGGGCTGAGACCCAATCTATCTGCCAACGCCGGTAAGAACACGACCTAGACCAGCGAACAGGAAGGGAGATGAAGGAGCAACTGTCGCTTTGCATGCATTCGCCCCTAAGTCGGTCCACCATCCTTGCCCGCTGCTGCACGCCGTCCGCACCACCAACATAGCAATGCCGACCAAGTCATCCCACTTGAGCGTCGCGCTACCACCTCCCTGTGAATCATTTGCTTCCCCAGCCACTGCACGGCCCCGACATAGAGGGCCGAGCCGGGCTACCCATGAGTCCAGAAAAGAGGGGAGGAAAAGCCACTGCCCCACCCCCTGCCGCGCCCATCGGCTACGGCAAGGGAGGAAGGTGGGGTTCCCAGAGGGTGGCGGTGCTAGGATTCTTCCATACCGCTCGCAGGGACGTGGCTGGACTGCCAGTTTCTTTTTCTTTTGGGAAAGTGGATGTGCGCGATCTAAAAAAATGAACTAGAGTTGGGAAAGGAGCATTAGAGTTGACACTCATCTGGACGAAGGCAATGGCAAAAAATGGTGTACGCTAGGCACCATCCGCCTGCAGTGATTCAAAGATCGGCCACCGGTTGTGCCGTCAGATGCGTCTTATCAGGGCCGCTAATCTCCTTAGCACGCACCGGTCGTCCACAGTGCACGTCATTGCAGTAGCGACACCCATGCACTACTCAGAGTAGCATCGGCATTAACGTCCTAGCACGCCTCACAGCTGCGACCGTCGACACCATTGAAGCACGCCCCGTCCCCGCGGCATGCCTTGCAACATCTCCATGGCCGTCGACATTGTCGAAGCATCGGCATGGCCGTCGGCGCCATTGAAGTATGCCTCACCGCCACTCGCATTGAACCATGCCTTGCAGCATCGCCATGGTCGTCGATGTCGTCGTAGCATGCCTCATTGTCGTGTCCATCGAACCATCCCTGTGGTCGTCGAAGCATCACCACGGCTGTCGACACCATCGAAGTACGCCTCATTGCCACGGCCATTGAAGCATACCTTGCAGCATCGCCTCGGCCGTCGATGTCGTCATAGCATGCCTTGTCGCCATGTCCATCGAACCATCGTTGTGGTCGTCGAAGCATCGCCGCGACCATTGTAACACTCCTCGTAGCGTCACCACGGCCGTCGACACCATCGAAGTACGCCTCATCACCGCAGCCATTGAAACACGCGTCTCAACATCACCAGGGCCATCGACACCATCAAAGTACGCCTTGTCGCTGCGGCCATTCAAGCATGCCTTGCAACACCACCACGACCATCGATGCCGTCATCACATGCCTCATCGCCGTGTCCATAGAACCATCGCCGTGGTTGTTGACGCATTGTCACTGTCGTCGACACCATCAAAGTATGCCTCGTCGCCGCAGCCAATGAAGCATACCTTGCAGCATCGCCATGGCTGCCGATGTCGTCATCGCATGCATCGTCGTCATGTCCATTGAACCATCGGCGTGGCAATCGAAGCATCGTCGCGGTCGCCCCCATCAGGTTGCAGCAACGGTGGCTGCTGCGACCACCCTGTTGCAGGCTTGCAGCATCGACCGTGGCTATTGCACCGGCGAGCTGTGTGGTTGCAGCACCAGCTGTGGATACGACATTGGCATGCTCTGCGGTTGCAGCACCGGCCGTGACTACGATGCCGGCAAACTCTGCGGTTGCAGCACAACGGCCGTTATCACTACCCATTTTGCAGCACTGCCGGCGGCGTGCGACAAGACATCGGCCAACGCTGGATTGGCAATAACCATGGCTACTAAGAGACCACCAATTACAGCACCGACCCCGGGTTGCAGCACCCCATCGATATTCTGCATTTGCGACACTGGTGAGCGCTGCCGCGAGTGGCGAACCCGGGCCTTGTAGCGCCTGTGCCAGGCACCCGGCATCGTGCCCCAATCCCGCCGGCCTTGCAACTTCTCCTTCAAAGGGCCCTGCAGTGGCGCCTTCACACCACGGCTGTCTCAAGCCAACACTCAATTCAGCGGTGAAGTAGACGGGCAGGGAGAGAGAAGGAGCATTTCATCGATTGATGAAAAATAGAGAGACAGGAGATGGTACTGTGGAGTTGTGGTCAACCCACGGTGTAGGAGAAAAAAGTGTGGCAAGCCCTTCATCGGCTGGAATAAGGTTTGCGAGGGGGTTGTGGTGCGCGGGCCCGATCGAAACACGTGGCAATCGTGGGACGCGGCTAGCGCAAGCATGTTTACATACGGTAAGGTAAAGGTACTATTTGGTCAGAATCCAAACATATCCCTTAACCTTTTAGCAACAATTAAGTGCATACAAAATCTTTATCTTTATCTTTACCTAATATTAAATGGTGGAGGCTTTTGTAGTTTTCCATAAGTCATCCCTTTATATCTATTGATTGATTTTGTATTAACCATAAACGTTGACGGCTGAGATTGATGCTAGATTGAACAAATCAAAAAGGAAATCTTCATGGGTTTTTTGTTCGTACGTGCAGGAAGCCGGCCAATCCATCCTTCGTGTCTCCCTTTGGGCCTACTAAGCCAGCCCATCACTTCGTTGCCATCTCTCTCGCACGGCACGGGTTGGAAACAAAACCAGAATACACTGAAATAAAAAAGGAAAACAATACCGGAAAGATCTCCCTTGATTCCCTCCTTAAAATCTGGATGTACCTGCTGTTCCCATGAATCCCGCCTTTCCTCTAGCAAGATCAATACAAATCCAGTTGTCATAAGATGAATTAACAGTTTTGCTAAAGCACATCTAGATGTGCCATAAGTATTGCACATCTAAGTCATATATCATTGATCTTACATTGAGATTCGTGTGGATTTTTTCTTTTCTTTTTTTCTTTCTCTTTATGCTTAATTCACTCATTTAGATGTGCAATAACTAGAGCACATCTAGATGTGCCCTACACACATGAATTAATCCTATCGATTTGCACCTCATATCACATCGCGAGAATTGAATCGGAACAAGATCTGTCGGGTGCAAGGCTGCTGACTGGAGGTCGCCTCTTGGCGTCAAGTATCATGGCGCCGGTGGAGAGACTGCGATCTCGGCGTGGGCCACGTGGAAAGACTGCCGTCCCTGCCTCACGTACCATGGCACTGGCAGGGAATCAATACTCAAGGTCGATCTGAGAGGTTTGCCACCAGCGAATTTAAGAGAGATGGTCGATGTTTCTTCTGCTGGACCTAGCATGCAGCCAACCAAACCTGGGGAAAGCAAAGGCCACCGATCTTAATCCTGACATGTTCATCGCCACTTCTGGATGTGCCGGCGCAGGCATGGAACTATGAATACGCCGGCAGGGAATTGCAGTCTGATGCGTACAGAAATTGAACGGACGGGCTTATATCAATCAAGAAAGATAAATGGCATACAAAGTTACAAACAGGAGGAAAGGCAGTATAGAACGCATGTGTGTAGAACGGTGGAGGCAAGGAAAAGACCTGTAGAGGGAGGAGGGGCTGGGATCACGTGGAGGCGGAGGAGCAACCGAGTGACAGAGGTTCACGGAACTGAACAGGTCATCTTTCCTGTTGAGTCGCCAGAGCCAATTCATACCTGTAACTTCGGCGATCGGATCACATTGTCGGCGCCGATTGGATCACATTGCCGGTGTGGGTTTCGCCGGAGCGAAGACCTCAGCCTCCTACGTGCATGGTGTTTCCGCCGATTCCAAGGGATCCCCAAGTAATATGCGCCGACTGCTTGCATGTATTGTTGACTTGATCTGACAGGAAGATGTCGAGCTAGCCCCAACTCTCAAGCTGGAAGTGCACCCTCTCTGCGTGCGTGCGTGTAGTTGCACGCTCTGCTCAATGTCATCTCCTACTCGCGTTCTCTTTGACTCTTAGCTTGCTAATCTTCTCCAGGCTTCAGAAGACTAGGAGTGGTGAAATAAAGTTATTAACCAATCCTATAATGTTTTGCTTTGTTTTCAGATGGTTCTTTTTGATTGATTCCCATACATGACGTTGCATGCAGTGATCTGAGAATTAAAGTGTGATTTGTTTGTGCTAACCAGTAAGTCACAAAGCCGAGGTAGGGTAGGATGGGTTACACCTATGTTCAGAGATAAGTCTGAGATAGAAGATGCTCAAAGTTTGTTCATGGTATGATTGCATGAGGAATCCATGGCGGTGGCATAAGCTTGGTGTATGTGCTTCACATGATGGCCGTAGCGTGCCTCCTGTAGGCTAAGGGCATCTCCAGCCGTTGTGCCCCCCAGGAGGCGTTTTTTCGGCCTCCTGGGAAGGCACCGGCAGATTTTTTTAGCCTGGGTGGCAAATTTTTCCAGCCGTCTCCACCCCAAGCATCTCTGCACCTCGACGAGCAGGACGCGTGGCGGCAGCTCGAAGGTTCACGAGCGCGTGGCGCACAGCGAGGAAGAGCACCGACGCCCAGTGCCCCGCCGCGGCCAGCGATGCCAGGAGGAGCTCGCGCACCGCCGCGGCCTCCGCGTGGATGGCCTCGCCACCGTCTCCGCGTCTTCTTTGCCTCCGTGCTCCAACTACTGGACGGTGGCATGGCGCATGGTGGATGCGCTCCAGCGCTACGCACGCGCCCTGCGCCAGGTCCGGAAGCCATGGCCCTGCGCCCCGAGTCGGACAGCTTCGCGAGCCCAGGCCGCGCCGCCCCCGTCCGCCCATCTCGCCGGTGCCCGCCCCGGCTCCCCGCTGGCCGCCGCCAGCCGTGCCGTGCCCGTGTGAGGCTCAGGGTTGCGCCCACCGGTGCGTGGCTCCGGGCCGGGGCCGCTCGGGGCCGGCTGTGGTCGCCATGCTCGGGGCCGGGGCCGCCCGTGGCCGGCGCGCCCGGTGCCGGGGCCGCCCGTGGAGGAGAGAGCTGCTTCGGTGACGGGCTCGGTAGCGCACGGAGGCCTGCGGGGGCTGGCTATTGGCGACCGGGCCGGCGGCGTGAAGCTTCTCCGGGGAGGCGCGGCGCAGGGCCGGCGGTGTGAAGCTGCTCCGGGGAGGCGCGGCGCGGGGCCAGCGACGGGCGCCGGGGCCGGCCGCTTGCGGCTTCTCTGCGTTGTCTTTTTTTGCATGCCTCACGTGGTGGGCCTAGCCAGAAAAAGGAGAGAGAGATTAGAGGCTGGCAGTGGGCCTTTCGCGGCTAAAATATAGCGCCGGCGCCCCCAGCTGCATCCCGGTTTGCTGAGTTTCCATCGCGAGCGCCGGCCATGATTTTCGTCAGATCCGGCGAAAAACGTGACTCTGGGATTGCGGCTGGGAGGATTTTTACTCGCCGGCGTCTAAAAATGCGCCTAGGGAGGCTTCTTGAGGGCCTGGCTGGAGATGCCCTAACTCCCAGCTTCTTTGGAGGTCATATAGTGATTCTATTGGCACGGAGAATCGTTTTAAATAGCCCGCTATAGCTCCGCTATAGCACGCTATAGCATTTACAAAAGGTCTTGCGCTAAGAGATATTGGTCCAAACAGATGAATAAACATTTTAAATAGCGCGCTATAGCTCCGCTATAGCACGCTATAGCGTTTAGAAGAGGTTCACCGCTAAGAGGCTTAGCGCGCTATTTAAAACTATGATCTGAAGGTTAGTAATTTAGTACTTACCTCGTCAATTCTTCTTCGATTAAGAACATTGTTGATTTTCATGATTTAGTCTACTTCTAACTGCTAATAAAATAATCCAACCAAATTTGGCCATCTGCTCTAAAGAGCTAAACGAACCATCTGGAAGCGGGATGCATTGCATTTTCTCGAGAGAATGTATAGTAGCACAATGTACAACATGAGGGGTGTATAGACAGTGTTAGGTTGAAAGAATTGTTAGCATCAATATGGATCTACATGTCTAAATGATATTGTTGAATTTATCTGAGAGAACAGTGGGCACATGTTTGCATAAATTATTGCTATAAACAACTTTGGAGAGATCCATTATCACTTGGTTGGATAATTAAGAGAAGTAGAAGTTAAATTTAATCTCCAAAATCCGGAATGTACCCAGTTCTTTATATGACAAATCTTGGATTCTTGAGACACAAAGAAAAAGGAAAATCATGGTGTTTTAAATTATTTTGTAACATTTCGGTTGAATTTTTATGATGATGCTCCTTAATTATTTACATTGATTGATGTAACAATATGAGTGCTGCCATGTAGAGGAGCATCAAGCTCTAACACTACGCGCAAGATCGAGAGCATCAACACCTGAAGGAGGATGGAGGGAGAGAGATATGTATTATCCATGTCACAATGCACGGGCTCCTTTGCTCCAAAGTTACTTAACTCTCAAAGAATATGCTCCAAAGTCGAAGGCCCCCGGTCAAACTCCTCAGCACGCCCATCCCTCTCCACGCACAGAGCTAAATGGACCAAATTAAATGATGTCTGGAGTTGCCTGCTGCTGCAATTGTTATTCTAGGATGGTTTGCTTGGTGCTGCTATTACTTAATACTATTGATATTGGTAAATTTTTCAGTTTGGGAACATAAATTTACCCGGAATCATACATGCCCCATGTCATGAGCTCACGTTGCAATTCTCAGATGATCCATCTTTTTTCTCATGAGCGACCGTTGTCCTACGACACAATTTCTTAACTCGGCCAACCGTGGTTCATAGGAACCGGTGTTTTCTTCCGTTGCAACGCACGGGCATTTGTGCTAGTAATCATCAAAGTTTCATCTTAGAAACTGCGTGACTAAAACATCATGCATTTCAGAACCGTGGGAGAACATCATGCCGTGTACTTTCTACACTACGAAGGAAATAAATGCCTTTAAAAAAACAAATGAAATTAATGAGGGAAACAAAGGAGTACCGTGTATTCTGGACTGCTGATCCAGGGACCACGCCAGTAGCCCTAGGACCTCGCCGGCGTGGCCAAAAACTTGGTAGGAAACGAAAGAAAACAAATACATCTTGCCAGAGAATCGAAAGGAAAGTAGTAACCCGCCCGCGGCCTCCGTTCCCCAGTCTTCCATCCTCTTGACGCCGCCCGCTCTTTATAAAGCAGCGAAGCAACCGGGTGCTCCCATAGATCCAATTCCACCTTCCTCCTTCAAGAGCTCCGCCTATCTCTGCCAGCCAGCCGCCGGCGAACCTAGCACGAATCTCATTCCATGGACACATCTCGCGCCGGCTCCTCCTCCAACCCCACTCCCTCCAGGCGTTGTCTCACCGTTCTCGTTCATGGGCACACCCTGGTGAATGGCGGTCCCGCCCGGCCGTCTCATGGACCATGGAGAACATCTATGAGGACTTCTCTGGCCGCCCCAGCGCGCTTGTCCAAGTCCGTGCAAACACCGATCTCTTCTCCTCCTTGTTGCCATACACGCAGATCAGGATACATTATATGATTTATTGCGCGAGGAAGGTATGTAATATAGAGATCCAACTGTCCCAGAAATGTACTATCCATTGCTTGTTACAAAATTGTAAATCCGGCTGACAAGAAATTCCAGATCCATTTTTTATTAAGAAAAACTAGTCATCAGTTCCGTGCTGTTGCACGGGATAGTGGAGTTCTGTATTGAAACATGGGGAAACTTTGGCTGATAGTTTGGTCAGTTACTTTTAAACATATAAGCGTGTTTATTTTTCTATTAGACATAGGAAAAAAATCTTTAGATCCCGTATTAGGCAGAGGCTGATAGTTTCATCTGACATGAAAATTCAGATCCATTTTTTTATTAAGAAAAACTAGTCATCAATCCCGTGTTTGCACGGCCTAGTGAAGTTCTGCACTCAATCATGGGGAAACTTAGGATGATAGTTTTGTCAGTTACTTTTAAACATATGACCTTGTTTATTTTTGTATTAGACATAGGAAAAAGAACTTCAGATCCGGTGTTTATTTTAGTATTAGGGATAGGCTGATAGTTTCATCTGACATGAAATCTCAGATCCATTTTGTACTAAGAAAAACAAGTCATCAATCCCGTTATTGCACGGGCTAGTGAAGTTCTTTATTTAATTAAACTTGGACTGATAGTTTGATCAGTTGCTTTGAAACATATAATGGTCCTTATTTCTTATTAGACATAGGAAAAAGTATTGAGTTAGACAACTGCGGGCATTTGTGGCCGTATTTTTTAGATCCTGCTGTCCCTAAAATTTTAGATCCATTTTTAATTACAAAATTGTAAATCCGGCTGACATGAACTCTCAGATCCGTTTTTTTCATGAAGAAAAGCTAGTCATCAATCCACTGCTGTTGCACGGCCTAGCTAGTGAAGTTCTGTATTGAAACACAGGGGAATTTAGGTTGGTAGTCTGATCACTTACTTTCAAACATATTTCTCCGGAAGAAAAATGTTATTTTCAGATATGCAACCATGTTTATTTTTGTATTAGACAAAGGAAAAAGAGTATAGAGTTATAAACAACTCTCTGCATTAGTGGTAGTATGTTTTGCGTGCATAGACTTTTCCAATTGACTAGTGTGTGAAATCAATGCGCGTGATATATATTCTTGGTGTGCTATGCCCCCAATAACTCAAAATTGATAGAAGATGTAACATGGTAGCAATTTTATGAAGGTTGCATGTGTACTGGTGGGCTATAGTATTGCAAACGCGAAATTCTTTGGTGGATGTACTCCCTCCGTTTTAAAATATAATGCGCCCGCGCTTCCCGAGGTCCAACTTTGTTCATAAATTTAACCAATGAGAGCGACTGCGGAGGGAGAAAAAAAATTATATAATTGAAAACTTCTTTTGAATACAAATTCACTGGTATAACTTTTGCTCCTGCCGCAGTCGGTCTTGTTGGCTAATTTTATGTTCATAGTCACTAGTAGAAAACAAGGCTTTGGTCCAGGCCGGGTCAGCCCATTAGTCCCGGTTCAGTCCAAAACCGGGACCAATGTGTGCATTGGTCCCGGTTCGTGAGCCTAGGGGCCGTCCAGGCCACGTGGGCCATTGGTCCCGGTTCATCTGGACCTTTTGGTCCCGGTTGGTGGGATGAACCGGGACCAATGGGCCTCGCTCCTGGCCCACCACCATTGGTCCCGGTTGGTGGCTTGAACCGGGACCAAAGGCTTCCCTTTAGTCCCGGCTCATGTCACCAACCAGGACCAATGAGATGCCTATATATACCCCTCGCTCGCGGGTAGAGCACCCCAGCGCTCTGTTTTTCTCTGGCCGAGGGGGAGAGGGCTTGGTGGTGCTCTAGCTCACCTCCTATGCACACAAGGTGTTCGATGAAATGAACGAGCCACACTACTTAAGCTTTCTCCTCTCCAAGCTCGACCTCCAAGCTCCATTTTCCATAATATTTGTCTAGGTTTAGCGGTCCGTCACGCCCCGTCCCCGTCTTCACCGCCGTCGATCACCCGCGCCGAGCTCATCGTCGGCACCACGTGGTGAGCCTCTTGTTTGATCTTCTTTCTTAAAGGAAAAATATTCTTACTTGTATGTTTACATAGATACTTGTATTATTTTCTTACTTTTATTATTGCATCTTATATACTGCGATGGTTTTGGTATCCGCCCCCGTCGGCCCTCGTCCTGTCTATGATTCGGATGTGGTATATATATATTATCTTCATTTGTTGTTTTTGAAAATTATGCCGACCAACGTGACATAGATTTTATTTATGTAGGATGTATGTGAATCGGAAATGCCAACCGACCCTATTGTCGAGAGGTTAAATTTAGTTGAAGAAGAAAACAACTTGTTGAAGGGAAAAATAAAAAAATTGAGAAGGAGAAGATGATATTGGAGTTGCATGTTGCGGATGTCGTCGATGATCACAAGATCAAGATGGATGCAATGCGCTTGAAGATTAGAAAGATTAGAAATATGCCATTCATACCGAGGCTTGGTATCATTATGCCGTTGGATCAATTGTTACCTTGGTTGCGATTATGATCGCATTTGTTTTCGCATTGAAATGTTTTACATAGTTTCTATGTATGGTTTAATTAATTAGATGCTCTAGAGAGCTATATGTTGTTAGATGAGAACTATGTATGCACTTTGGTTTTAATGTGATGATGAACTTCTATTAATTTGGACACTTAATTATATATAATGCACGCAGATGAACCGGCAATGGATGTATGGTGACAGACACACCCGCGAGTACATTAAGGGTGTGCATGAGTTTCTTGATGCGGCTGAGGCAAACAAGCAGAATGGTTTTATGTGTTGTCCATGCACTGAATGTGGGAATACGAGGTCTTACTCTAACCGGAAAATTCTTCACTCCCACCTGCTTTACAAGGGTTTCATGCCACACTATAATGTTTGGACGAGGCACGGAGAAATAGGGGTTATGATGGAAGACGACGAAGAAGAAGAGTATGATGACAACCATGTGCCCCCTGAATACGGTGATGCTGCAACAGGGGGAGCTGGTGAAGATCAAGAGGAACCAGATGATGTGCCCAATGATGCTGCAACGGGTGAAGCTGCTGAAGATCAAGAGGAACCAGACGATGTGCCCGATGATGATGATGTCATTAACAAAAAGTTTATAATTTTTCTAAAACTAAAAGCATAAGGAATTAAAAAATAAAGCAAAAAACAAAAGAAAATAAATAAAGCAATAAAAAACAAAAAAATGCCACCTACTGGGCCCCCATGGCCGGAATACGACTAGAAACCCATCCAAGGACCAGGATTCAGGCCCGCAGGAGGCCCAGTAGGCCCACAGGCATAGCAGTGACAATTAGGCCCGTAAGCCTGCAATGGAGAGGAGCTTGAGAGGGGTGCGGCAGTGGGGCTTATAAACCACTGCGCACCCCTCTCAACTAGCGAGGTGGGACTAAACATTCGACGCAGCAGCCGCACAAGGCCTTTGGTCCCGGTTGGTGGCACCAACCGGGACTAAAGGGGGCCATTGGTCACGGTTCGTGGCACAAACCGTGACCAATGCCCCCCTTTAGTCCCGGTTGGTGCCACCAACCGAGACCAAAGGCCGCCGCGTCACTAGTAGAAAACAGGGCTATGGTCCAGGCCGGCTTAGCCCATTAGTCCCGGTTCTGTGTAGAACCGGGACTAATGTGGGCATTGGTCCCGGTTCGTGAGCCCAGGGGGCCGGCCGGGCCACGTGGGCCATTGGTCCCGGTTCGTCTGGACCTTTTGGTCCCGGTTGGTGGGACGAACCGGGACCAATGGGCCTCGCTCCTGGCCCACCACCATTGGTCCCGGTTGGTGGCCTGAACTGGGACCAAAGGCTCCCCTTTAGTCCCGGTTCTTGCCACAAACCGGGACCAATGAGGTGCCTATATATACACTCGCCCGCGAGCAGAGCACTCCAGTGCTCTGTTTTTCTCTGGCCGGCGAGGGGAGGGGTTTGTGGTGCTCTAGCTCACCTCCTATGCACATGAGGTGTTCGATGGAATGCCCGAGCCACACTACTTAAACTTTCTCCTCTCGAAGCTCGACCTTCAAGCTCCATTTTCCTCGAGATTTGTCTAGATTTAGTGGTCCGTCACGCCCCGTCCCCGTCTTCACCGCCGTCGATCACCCGCGCTGATCTCATCACCGACACCACCGTGGTGAGCCTCTTGTTCTTATCTTCTTTCTGAAAGGAAAAATATTCTTACTTGTCTGTTTAGATAGATACTTGTATCATTTTCTTACATTTATTATTGCATCTTATATAGTGCGATGGTTTTGGTATCCACCCCCGTCGGCCCTCGTCCTGTGTATGATTCGGATTTGGTATGTATATTATCTTCATAACTATTGGTTCATTTATTGTTTATGAAAATTATGCCGACCAACGTGACATAGATTTTATTTATCTAGGATGTATGTGAATCGGAAATGCCAACCGACCCTATTGTCAAGAGGTTAAATTTAGTTGAAGAAGAAAACAATTTGTTGAAGGAAAAAATAAAAAAAATTGAGGAGGAGAAGATGATATTGGAGTTGCATGTTGCGGATGTCGTCGATGATCACAAGATCAAGATGGATGCAATGCGCTTGAAGATTAGAAAGATTAGAAAATATGCCATTCATACCGAGGCTTGGTATCATTATGCCGTTGGATCAATTGTTACCTTGGTTGCGATTATGATCGCATTTGTTTTCGCATTGAAATGTTTTACATAGTTTCAATGTATGGTTTAATTAATTAGATGCTCCAGAGAGCTATATGTTGTTAGATGAGAACTATGTATGCACTTTGGTTTTAATGTGATGATGAACTTCTATTAATTTGGACACTTAATTATATATAATGCACGCAGATGAACCGGCAATGGATGTACGGTGACAGACACACCCGCGAGTACATTAAGGGCGTGCATGAGTTTCTCGATGCGGCTGAGGCAAACAAGCAGAATGGTTTTATGTGTTGTCCATGCACTGAATGTGGGAATACGAGGTCTTACTCTAACCGGAAAATCCTTCACTCCCACCTGCTTTACAAGGGTTTCATGCCACACTATAATGTTTGGACGAGGCACGGAGAAATAGGGGTTATGATGGAAGACGGCGAAGAAGAAGAGTACGATGACAACTATGTGCCCCCTGAATACGGTGATGCTGCAACGGGGGGAGCTGGTGAAGATCAAGAGGAACCAGACGATGTGCCCAATGATGCTGCCACGGGTGAAGCTGCTGAAGATCAAGAGGAACCAGGCGATGTGCCCGATGATGATGATCTCCGCCGGGTCATTGTCGATGCAAGGACGCAATGCATTAGTCAAAAGGAGAAGCTGACGTTCGATCGCATGTTAGAGGATCACAAAAAAGGGTTATACCCCAATTGCGAAGATGGCAACACAAAGCTCGGTACCGTACTGGAATTGCTGCAGTGGAAGGCAGAGAATGCTATGGCTGACAAAGGATTTGAGAAGCTACTGAAAATATTGAAGAAGAAGCTTCCAAACGATAATGAATTTCCTGACAGTACATACGCAGCAAAGAAGGTCATATGCCCTCTAGGATTGGAGGTGGAGAAGATACATGCATGCCCTAATGACTGCATCCTCTACCGTGGTGCATACAAGGATCTGAACGCATGCCCGGTATGCGGTGCGTTGCGGTATAAGATCAGACGAGATGACCCTGGTGATGTTGACGGCGAGCCCCTCAGGAAGAGGGTTCCTACGAAGGTGATGTGGTATGCTCCTATAATACCACGGTTGAAACGTCTGTTCAGAAACGAAGAGCATGCCAAGTTGATGCGATGGCACAGTGAGAACCGAAAGAAAGATGGGAAGTTGAGAGCACCCGCTGACGGGTCGCAGTGGAGAAAAATCGAGAGAAAGTACTGGGATGAGTTTGCAAAGGACCCAAGGAATGTATGGTTTGCTTTAAGCGCGGATGGCATTAATCCTTTCGGGGAGCAGAGCAGCAATCACAGCACCTGGCCCGTGACTCTATGTATGTATAACCTTCCTCCTTGGATGTGCATGAAGCGGAAGTTCATTATGATGCCAGTTCTCATCCAAGGCCCTAAGCAACCCGGCAACGAAATTGATGTGTACCTAAGGCCATTAGTTGAAGAACTTTTACAGCTGTGGAATGGAAACGGTGTACGTACGTGGGATGAGCACAGACAGGAGGAATTTAACCTTAAGGCATTGCTGTTCGTGACCATCAACGATTGGCCCGCTCTCAGTAACCTTTCAGGACAGACAAACAAAGGATACCACGCATGCACGCACTGTTTAGATGACACTGAAAGTATATACCTGGACAAATGCAGGAAGAATGTGTACCTGGGCCATCGTCGATTTCTTCCGACCAACCATCAATGTCGAAAGAAAGGCAAGCATTTCAAAGGCGAGGCAGATCACCGGAAGAAGCCCGCCATGCGCACCGGTGTTCACGTGCTTGCTATGGTCAATGATTTACACTACGTAATCTTTGGAAAGGGTCCCGGTGGACTAGCTGTTCCGAATGACGCTGAGGGACACGCACCCATGTGGAAGAAGAAATCTATATTTTGGAACCTACCCTACTAGAAAGACCTAGAGGTCCGCTCCTCAATCGACGTGATGCACGTGATGAAGAACCTTTGCGTGAACCTGCTAGGCTTCTTGGGCGTGTATGGGAAGACAAAAGATACACCCGAGGCACGAGAGGACCTGCAACGTTTGCACAAAAAAGACGGCATGCCTCCGAAGCAGTATAAAGGTCCTGCCAGCTACGCTCTTACGAAAGAAGAGAAAGAAATCTTCTTTGAATGCCTGCTCAGTATGAAGGTCACGACTGGCTTCTCATCGAATATAAAGGGAATAATAAATATGCCAGAGAAAAAGTTTCAGAACCTGAAGTCTCATGACTACCACGTGATTATGACACAACTGCTTCCGGTTGCATTGAGGGGGCTTCTACCGGAAAACGTTCGATTAGCCATTGTGAAGCTATGTGCATTCCTCAATGCAATCTCTCAGAAGGTGATCGATCCAGAAATTGTACCAAGGCTAAGCAGTGATGTGGCGCAATGTCTTGTCAGTTTCGAGCTGGTGTTCCCACCATCCTTCTTCAATGTCATGACGCACGTCCTAGTTCATCTAGTCGACGAGGTTGTCATCCTGGGGCCCGTATTTCTACACAATATGTTCCCTTTTGAGAGGTTCATGGGAGTCCTAAAGGAATATGTCCGTAACCGGGCTAGGCCAGAAGGAAGCATCTCCATGGGCCATCAAACAGAGGATGTTATCGGGTTTTGTGTTGACTTCATTCCTGGCCTTAACAAGATAGGTCTCCCTAAATCGCAGTTTGAGGGGAGACTGACTGGAAAAGGCACTCTGGGAAGAGACTCAATAATATGCAGGGACGAATATTCTTGGTCTCAAGCACAGCACACAGTTCTACAGAACTCTACCTTGGTGACCCCGTATGTCAATGAACACAAGAACAGTCTGCGCTCCAAACACCCGGAGCAGTGCGACGACTGGATTACATGTGAACACATCAGGACTTTCAGCAGTTGGTTGGAAACACGTCTCAGAGGTGACAACACTGTTTGTGATGAGTTGTACTTGTTGTCCAGGGGACCATCTTTGACTGTATTGACTTACAAAGGATACGAGATAAATGGGAATACATTTTACACGATCGCCCAAGATCAAAAGAGCACCAGCCAAAACAGCGGTGTCCGCTTTGATGCAGCAACCGAGAGCGGAAATGACACATATTATGGTTACATAGTGGACATATGGGAACTTGACTACGGACCTGATTTTAAGGTCCCTTTGTTTAAGTGCAAATGGGTCAATCTGTTAGGCGGCGGGGTACAGGTAGACCCACAGTACGGAATGACAACAGTGGATCTGAAAAATCTTGGGTACACTGACGAACCGTTCGTCCTAGCCAATGATGTGGCACAGGTTATCTATGTGAAGGACATGTCTACCAAACCGAGAAAAAGAAAAGATAAGGAAGCGAATACATCATACGATGAGCCAAAGCGCCACATAGTTCTTTCAGGAAAAAGGGACATCCTGGGAGTGGACGGCAAGACAGACATGTCTGAAGATTATGAAAAGTTTCATGAAATTCCTCCCTTCAATGTCAAGGCTGACCCAAGCATCCTGATAAACAATGAAGATTATCCATGGTTACGGCGCAATAAGCAAATGACACAAGAGAAGAAAAAGTGAAGACTTTCTCCCGCAATAAGCAAATGCTATGTGGGTGAAATTATGATACCATCCCAACTTTCAACTTTTTCAGAGTTCATTTGAAATGCTTTCATGTCTTATGGTTCGAAACTTTGATACTTCGAAAGTGATTGTCCATTTTGTACACGAAGTGCATCAAGTTTTTGTCGTAACCCTCTCTACTTTTTGGAACATGCTATGTGGTTGAAATGATGATACCATGCCAACTTTCAACCTTTTCAGAGTTCATTTTGAAATGCTTTCCAATTTCAGAGTCATTCACCTCAAAGAATGAATTAATAGCAAACAGAATGAACTACAAAACTTTTATGAAAATAAAAACAATCAATTAAAATATTCTGTTATGATCAACTAAAATAAAACTATAATATTCTTCAATAGCAAAAAGAATATAATTTGTGTGACCTGAAATCAAACTATAAGTATTTAATTGTAAGTACAAATAAAAAATAAATCGCAAAGAATAAAAAAATTCTAATTTTATAGTAAAGTTATTCATAAACTAGTGATTCACACAAATTTTTAAAAATTCAAATTTAAACTATCTAAAATTTAAAACTAATGGCACTAACAGAAAGTTTATAATTTTTGTGACCTAAAAGCAAAAAGAAATCACTAAAAAACTGTAAGTATTTAGTTTTAAGTAGAAATAAAAAATAAATAGAAAAAAAATTCTAATTTTATAGTAAAGTTATTCATAAACTAGTGATTCACACAAATTTTTAAAAATTCAAATTTAAACTATTTAAAATTTAAAACTAATGGCACTAAAAGAAAATTTATAATTTTTGTGACCTAAAAGCAAAAAGAAATCACTAAAAAACTGTAAGTATTTAGTTTTAAGTAGAAATAAAAAATTAAAAACCAAAAAAATATAGAAATAAAAAAGAAAAAACCAAAAAAAATGCCACCTACTGGGCCTCCACGGCCTGAATACGACTAGAAACCCTACATGGGCCAGGATTCAGGCCCGCAGAAGGCCCAATAGGCCCACAGGCAAAGCAGTGTCAAATTAGGCCCATAGGCCTGCTGTTCAGAGGAGTTCGAGAGGGAGGAGGCAGCAGAGCTTATAAACTGGTGTTGGGCGCTGTCAACTAGCGATGTGGGACTAAACTTATGGGCGCGGGGCAGCACAAGGGTATTGGTCCCGGTTGGTGGCCCTAACCGGGACTAAAGGTGGCATTGGTCCCGGTTGGTGGCACCAGCCGTGACCATTGCCCCCCTTTAGTCCTGGTTGGTGCCACCAACCGGGACCAATGGGCTTCGCTTCCCGCCCTTTGGGCTGCCGAAAAGAGGCCATTGGTCTCGGTTTGTGGCACCAACCGGGACTAATGCCCACCTTTAGTCCCGGTTGCTGCCACGAACCGAGACTAAAGCCTCTTCTATATAAGGCCACACTTTGGAATTTTTCATTCTCATCTTGTAGTTGTCGCCCCTGACGCCGCCAGGCTGCCCCGATGCCGCCCCGCCCCCATCGTCGTCGTCGCCCGCGACGCGCGCCGCCACGGCCCGCCCCCGTCGCCGTCGCCCTCGTCCCTGCCCCGACGCGCACCGCCCCGTCCCGCCCTCGCCGTCGCCCGTGCCGGCCCCTTGCCCGACGCCCGCCGCCCCGGCTACCGTCCCCGTCACCGCGTCCCCGAGCCGGCCGTCCTCGTCGTCGGACTCCAGCCGTCGCCGCCCCCCTCAAAGTGAGCCCCCCTCTCGAGTGCCACTCTTGCGCCGCCCGAGCGCCCTTGCTCCGCCCCTGCTCCATGGTCGCCGCCGCCCGAGCACCCCGGCTCCGCCCCTGCGCACTTGCTCCGCCCCTGCTCCGCCGACCCCGAGCGCCCGAGGAGAAGTAGAGGAGAGGAGAAGTGGAGCAGCAGCAACGCGCTGTCCACTTTTCTGAATTTTTTGGAACAGGAGGAATTTTTTTGTCCATATAGAAGGTGTTTGATGAAATACTAGATGGCTTTGGGCATTTTTGGAATTTAAAAAAAAATTGTGGTGAGGTACTGATGCAAGACAAAGGCGATGGCAAAATTTCAGAATTATTGGAGAGGTTTAGAATAGGTTTTCAACAAGTTATTTGAATCCGATTCAAATTTCATTTGAATGAAATTTGAAAATTTTGAACTATGGATTAGAATATGCTAAATATGTCAAAAATGTTTTTTTATATGATGTTTTTTTCATATATGTATTCATTTTTTTATTTAGGTTGTTAATTAGTAGATATCGATTTTAGGTTAGTGTAGAGGAAAAAGTAAAATAAGGAAAAGGAAGAAAAGAGGAAGAAGGAAGAAGAAGAAGAAGAAAAGGAAGGAGTTTGGAAAGGAAAATAAGAAGAGGAAGGCTTCTTTTTTTTTCTTCGATTTTCTCCTCTATTTTGTTCATGGATATATGCTAAAGAAAACGAGGGGGGTGATAGATGATGATGAGGGGTCGAGAGTGGGACGAGAGGTCGAGAGGTGTCGAGGGGAGAAAAAATATGTTATCAGGGACGAGGGTCATCGAGGGGTCGAGAGAGGGATGAGGGGTCGAGAGAACTAAATAAGAAGAAGAAGAGGAGAGGATGAAGAGGAGAAATAAATAAGAAGAAGAAAAAAGAAGGGGAAGAAGAGGGAGAAGAAGAGGAGAGGAAGAAGAGGAAGTCTTCTCCTCTATTCTTTCTTTTCTTCTTTTTTCTTCTTCTTCTTCCTCTTTATTTTATCGGGAACGAGGGTCGTCGAGAGGTCGAGGAGCGATAGAGGAGAAACCCTAAATAGAAAGTATCGTCGGTGTGAGATACATGTACCGTCGGTGTCGGACACTACACCCACATCCCACAAGTGGCGCGGGCTTCGACGCCCACGTCACTTGTGGGACGTGGATGTAGTGTCCGACACCGAAGGCCACATGTATCTCACACCCATGAAACTTGCTAGCTATTTAGGGTTTCCTCTACCGAGAAATAAATAAGAAGAAGAAAAAAGAAGAAAAAGAAGAGGAGAAATAAATAAGAAGAAGAAAAAAGAAGAAAAAGAAGAGGAGAAGAAGAAAGGAATAGTGGAGAAGAAGAGAAAATAGAATATTCTATTTTCTCTTTTCTCCACTATCCTTTCTTCTTCTCCTCTTTTTTTTTCTTCTTTTCTTCTTCTTATTCTTCTTCTTCTTCTTATTCTTATTAGCCGGAAGTAGAGAGAGGTTTCAAAGTATTGAAGAAATCCATGCCTTCATCATTAGCCGGAAGTAACCAGGGCATGTTGGTACGAAGTTCTGCAAAGTTGTTTTGGAATGGAGTCCCGGATAGAATAATCCGCCTTTTGGTACCAATTCAGCAAAGGCCTTCCAAATAGCGATATTCGGAAGGCTCTTGCTAAACTTTGTACCAAAAGGCGGATTATCCTATCTGGGAGTCCGTTCCAGAACAACTTTGAAGAGCTTCGTACCATCATGCACATGTTACTTTCGCCTAATGATGAAGACATGGTTTTGTTGAATCCTGAGACACTACGCAACCTCCCGACCCCTTGGCGATCCTATCGAACATGAGAGGAAGAAGAGGATAAAAAAAGAAGAGGAAGAAGAAAAAAAGAGGAGAAGAAAGAATAGAGATCTTCTCCTCTATTCTTTCTTCTCCTCTTATTTTTCTTCTTCTTCCTCTTTTTTTATCAGGAACGAGGGTCGTCGAGGGACATAGATGTAGTGTCGTCGTTGTCGATATATACCCCCTCCCGATAGCTTACTATGATTAGGTAGCTAGTTCTACGTTTGGCACTAATATAACCATCTATCATGTTTAAATAATAATTGCCATGTTGTAAATATTTGTAGAAACTATGGACACCGCCCTAGACGAAGCAACAAAAGAAGCGTTGTTGAGGGACATAATCGCAGAAGGAAGTGATGCCATCTCGTTGTTTCTCAACGAAACCGATGGTCTGGAAGGAGAGGGTGAACAAGCTGGCTACGGTGACCTAATGCCGGTGCAAGAAGAAGAACATGAGGACGGCTCCGGTGACCGAACTGAGTCCGGCCAGGTATATATATTAGTTAAGCCTATGCTGACTAGCTGATTGATGCATTCATTGTTTTGGTATGTACACATATTAATTAAGTCTTTGTTCTTTTTTCTAGCCCTCCGGATCGAGCACAACTTCGGTAAAGAGACGAGGCCCGAAGAAAAAGTTGAGCTCGGATGAAAAGTTTGAGATCATAGCAATCGCGCCCGACGGCCAACCTATTGAACCCCTCCGGACAAAGAGCGCATTTGTTGCTCAGTGCGGGGTTCTGGTTAGGGACAAGATCCCGATAAGCATCCAGCAATGGTTTAAGCCGGCTACAGAAGACCCTGAGGTCTCTTATGTCAATGATATGCAGAAAAATGATCTTTGGACTGAGCTGAAGTCAAATTTCACCCTACCGCCTGAGGATAATCCAGAGAACCCAGTTAAAGAGAAATTAATCACGTCTTTTGCTCTGAAGAGGATGGCAGAACTATTCAGGAGGTGGAAGAAAGAGCTGAATAAGTTTGTCGAAAATATTGAGACACCAGAATTTAAGGGCAGATATGAGAATATCAGAGATCACTGGCCCGCATTTGTGGCCCACAAGACATCGGAAAAGAGTAAGAAGATGTCGGCGACAAACAAGCAAAATGCTGCGAAGAAGAAGCTTCACCATTGCACGGGGTCAGGTGGCTACCTCGTAGCCCGGCCTAAGTGGTCCAAGACTGAGAATGATCTGGTTCATAAAGGGATCGAACCAGAGACAATTAACTGGCCAGACCGTTGCCGGACTTGGTTCTTCGGGGCTGGCGGAACACTCGACCCTATAACAGGGAAGTGCATTTGGACGAACGATCAAATGGACATACCAGTCAGTAAGCTTAAGCAGTATATCGAAGCAGCGCAGGAAGGGACGTTCTTTCCAGACAGAGAGAACGACGAGCTCACAATGGCCCTCGGGCATCCTGAGCACCCTGGATGGACACGAGGCACGCCAGGCTCCATTCCGTGGAAGGTTGGGTTTCCGGACGCAGGCGGTTACATATCCCATGAGAGGAGGAAAAAAGTGCAGCAGACCCAAATGCAGGCGGTGCAAGCAAGGGTAGACGCGATAGAGGAACGAGAAGCAAATCGCAACAAACGTACTGCCGAAGCCTCCCCCGAAGCTACCCCGCCATCTCAGCGCAGAAGCAGCATGGCTTCCATCGAGCTGCTTCAGCCGGAGCATGCCTTGACGGCTCTTGCCAGCTATCCCGTGGATGCTATAACAGAGTCTCAAAATTGCCACCTTATGACGCAATGGATGAATTTGAAGGTCAAGGCGGCTGTTGGCTCTGTTTTTCCTACTGAACCCGGCGCAACTTTTCACTGCCGGCCGATTCCAGAAGGATATGCTAGGGTGATGGTGGATGAGATAACGGAGGGATTTGAGGACCTCCAGCTTGACCACCCTACCGGTGAAGGGGAGACTCGGCTGGGGTCTGCTCTGAAGACTCCATGCCTATGGCGGAAGGAGCTCATCAACCTTCCGAATTGGACGCCACCGCCTCCTCCTCCTCCTCCGGCGAGTCAGGGCACTCCGCCTCCACCGCCTCCTCCTCCGGCGAGTGATGATCAGGGCCCTCGGCCGGCTCCTTCTCCGGCGCGCGGCGGCACTCCGCCTCCTTCTCCGCCTGCGCCGACGCGCCCGAGCAGCCAGCCTCCTCCTTCTCCGCCTCGTCAGCAAGGGCGGAAGAGACCTGCCGCCGCTCCAGCTGCTCCGGCGCGTCGTACTCCTTCTCCTCCGCCTCTTAAGCAAGTAAAGAAGACAACCGCTACGTCTTCTCGGTCGGCGTCTAGCAGTACAACCAGAGGCGGGAGGACATACAGATTCGGTCCTTCTCTGAAGACTCCAGAGAAGCTACCATACGGGAGGACCCAGGAGGAGAACGCCGAGATCGCGCGAGAAGAAGTGAAGAAATTCTTTGAAGGCATGAAAGCAAAGAAACATCCACCTCCGGAGGAGAAGGTAGATCGGGTGAAAGTGAAGCGCACTCTGGCTGCCCTGACAAAACCACCGAAGTCTGATTCGCCGAAAGGAAACTATGACCGCATTATTGGAAAGGAATTTGCCGAAGCGGAGCGGTCGGGAAGTACTGTCAGTGATCAAAGGCTGAAAGAACGACGAGCTGGGAAACAAATTGCCCAGCTCGGCGAACAAGCGAAGCAATCATGCCCCCCGTTCAAGGTGCCTAGCCACAACGTCGATAATGATCCGAGGATGGTGCCCGGTTATAGCAATCTTGCAGATTGCCTGCCCGACGAAGTACATTATGAACCCATGGACGTGCAGATACAAAGATACGAGTACGGGAAGCCTCTCGTCAAAGATGAAAGATCTCTATCAACGATGATGCGAAGATTGCATGATTGGTACTTGAAAATCTGCAGGAACTCTGGGGGGAGGAGTACTTTGTATGCGAGAGTTAAACCGGAGCATGACCTCGTTGGAATTGATCTGTTGCCTGTTCCATTTGAGGAGTTCTATCAGTTCTTCAATCAATTGGCCCTCGATAAAACAACGGTCGCTTGCTACTGTCTGTAAGTAGTACTACTTCTGTCATTAAGTTTCTCTATATAGCTTAGCTCTTTCATTGCATGTATTTATAATCATCCTCACTATATTATGCAGATTGAAGATCGTCGAATTGAAGAAAAGACAAGTCGGTGATATTGGGTTCATTAACACATATCTCATAGATGCAACTCAGGTTAAACTTCATGCCGCAGCTACCGAGGCCAGCTTGCTACGATCGTTCGTAATAAATCAAAACAAAGATATAATACTCTTTCCTTACAACTTCAGGTGAGTGTTACTGTCTTGTGCGTATTCGGTTTCCCTTATATATATATTAGTCAAGGTTATAGTAATGTAATTGATGAGTTATGCATGTGTGTGCAATTACCACTATATTCTCCTAGAGATTAAGCTTGAGCAGGGAGTAGTAACCGTCTTGGACTCTAAACGAAAAGATCCCAAGGAGTATGCGGACATGACTGAAATCCTCAAGAAGTAAGTTAAATCGATCATTATCCACCATATCAGCAACTTTGTTCATTTCCTGATATCAAGTAATTGTTTTCTTTGTCCGGCAGGGTTTGGAGAAAATTCACCAAAACAGTTCCGGGACTGCCGATGGAGCTGGAATTTAGACACCCGAAAGTAAGTACTATAGTAGCATGTTCCGCGCATCTCCTAGTGATTCAAGCGCTAGTTTCATCAATACCATTTAGCATTCTTGCTTATCAGTTTGATTGACCTCTATTTCTTGTAAAGTGGTTGTGGCAGGAACAAGGAAATGATTTCTGTGGATACTACATCTGCGAGTCCATCCGCCACACGACCTGTGAGCGGGGCGGGTACTCTAACGAACAATATGAAGTACGTAAATAACAACATTCACAATTTTATTTTATTACCATCATTTGTGTTGAGTTTCATTCATTTATATATATATATATATATATATGTATTGACCCCCTTCTTCAAATTAGATGTTTCGGAAGCGGGATGAACTCCTAGCACCAGCTCGCATGCGAGCAATTCAAGAGGAATTGGCGGCATTCTTTCTTGACCACGTGATCCCTGAAGACGGAGAATTCTATGTGGACTCTGAGTCCGTATGATTACATTTGTAAGAGATAATTATTGTATATATGTAGCCGGTAGTGTCAGATAGATATACGAGTACTTGTTGTTCGACCAATCTCTCGGAGAAGGAGAGGTGGTCGATATCACTTCTCTCTGTATATATGCATATATGTTCATGACGATCTTCTGTTTCCTTCGTTTGCTTACTAGCTAGCTAGCGTGTCTAGTCCTCTCTATATACGTATGTATAGTACGTAGCGTCGACCAAGCACGGACATAAGAGAGGACACTTCTCTCTATTAATTATAACTAGCTAACACAATATATGAAACACCTAAATTAACCCCGCAAAACCCCCAACCCCCCCCCCTTTAAAAAAAAACAAAAACCCCAGCCACAGATGTGCTGACGCGTGGATGCCTATTGGTCCCGGTTGGTGCCACCAACCGGGACCAAAGGGTCTCCTGACTGGGCTCTGCGCAATGCCCACGTGGAGGGCCTTTAGTCCCGGTTCTGGATTGAACCGGGACTAAAGGGGGGAGGTATTAGTACCGACACTTTAGTCCCGGTTCCGGAACCGGGACTAAAGGCCCTTACGAACCGGGACTATAGGCCCTTTTTCTACCAGTGCTTCCCGCCCTTTGGGCTACTGAAAAGAGGCCTTTGGTCTCGGTTGGTGGCACCAATCGGGACTAAAGGGGGGCATTGGTCACGGTTTGTGCCACGAACCGTGACCAATGCTCCGTCTATATAAGCCACACTTGTGAAAATTTTGGTTCAGTTTCTTCGATCCCGCCCCGACGACGCCGCCAGGCTGCCCGTGCTCGCCGTCGCCGCCCCGAGGTCGCCGTCGCCGTCACCGCCCGCTCCTCGTCGCCGCCGCCGCCCGCTCCTCGAGCCCGCGCCGTCCCCGAGCCCTTGCCGCCCTCGAGCCCGTGTCGCCCTCGAGCCCGCCTCGCCCTCGAGCTCGTCGTCGTCCCCAAGCCCACGCCGCCCCTCGAGCTCGCCGTCGTCCCCAAGCCCGCGCCGCCCCTGATCTCGCCGTCGTCCCCGAGCCCTCCTCCCAGAGCCCGTGCCGCCCTCGCCGCCCTCCTCCCCGAGCCATCCGCCGCCCTTGCCGACGCCCTCACCGCCCCCGCCGTCGCCCTCGCCAGTCAACCTCGCTGCTGTGAGCCGCCGCCACCTGTTTATCATTTTTTTTCATTTTTTTGTACGTATATATAATGTATATATGTATGTGGCTATGTGTATGTATAGATGTTCATATATGTGTATTATTTTTTTTGTTCAGAGCATTTTTTGTTCATATATGTATTTTTTTGTTTATGTGTATTATTTTTTTGTTCATAGCATTTTTTTGTTCATATTTTTTTCATAGCATTATTTCCATGTATATATGTATGTGGCTATGTATGTATAGATGGATAGCATTTTTTCCATGTATGCATGTCATTGTCGATATACCCCCTCCCCGTTAACTTCGACAGGAGGGGGGGTCGATATAACCCTCCCCGATAACTTCGACATGAGGGGGGGGTCGATATACCCCCTCCCTGATAACTTCGACATGAGGGGGGTCGAGAACTAGTTTAGGGGGTCGAGGGTTGAGAACTAGTTTAGGGGGTCGAGGGAAGAAGGGGAAGAAGAGGGAGAAGAAGAGGAGAGGAAGAAGAGGAAGTCTTCTCCTCTATTCTTTCTTCTCTTCTTTTTTCTTCTTCTTCCTATACGTATTAGTTTTTTTATTTAGGTTGTTAATTAGTAGATATTAATTTTGTTCATATATGTATGGGTGCATGTGATATGTATGTATGTATGCATGTATTGGGTATGTCATTGTCGATATACCCCCTACCCGATAACTTCGACATGAGGGGGTCGAGAGGGGGTCTAGGGTCGTCGAGGGTTCGAGGGGTCGAGGGGTCCAGGGTCGTCGAGGGTTCGAGGGGTCGAGGATCACTGAGGGGTCGAGAGGGGTTTCCTAGTGTCAAAGTATTGAAGAAATCCATGGCTTCATCATTAGCCGGAAGTAACCAGGGCATGACGAAGTCCTCCAAAGTTATTTTGGAATGGTGTCCCAGATAGGATAATTTGCCTTTTTGTATGAATTTCAGCAAAGGCCTTCCAAATAACGATATTTGGAAGGTTCTTGCTGAACTTTGTACCAAAAAGTGAATTATCTTATCTGGGACTCCGTTCCAAAATTACTTTGGTGAGCTTCGTACCATCATGCACCTGTTACTTTCGCCTAATGATGAAGACATGGTTTTGTTGAATTATTTGACACTAGGCAACCTCCCGACCCCTCGGCGATCCTCTCGAACATGAGAGGAAGAAGAGGATAAAAAAAGAAGAGGAAGAAGAAAAAAAAGAGGAGAAGAAAGAATAGAGGAGTTCTTCTCCTCTATTCTTTCTTCTCCTCTTTTTTTTCTTCTTCTTCCTCTTTATTTTATCGGGAACGAGGGTCGTCGAGGGTCGCCAAGCGGTAGAGGAGAAACCCTAAATAGAAAGTATCGTCGGTGTGAGATACATGTACCATCGGTGTCGGACACTACATCCACGTCCCACAAGTGGCGCGGGCTTCGACGCCCACGTCCCTTGTGGGACGTGGATGTAGTGTCCGACACCGACGGCCACATGTATTTCACACCCATGATACTTGCTATTTAGGGTTTCCTCTACCGTTCGGCGACCCTGACCCTCGACGACCCTCGTTTCCGATAAAATAAAGAGGAAGAAGAAGAAAAAAAAGAGAAGAAGAGAAGAAGAAGAAGAGGAAAAAAAGGGTCGTCGAGGGTCAGGGTCGCCGAACAGTAGAGGAAACCCTAAATAGAAAGTATCGTCGGTGTGAGATACATGTGCCCGTCGGTGTCGGACACTACATCCACGTCCCACAAGTGGCGCGGGCTTCGATGCCCACGTCACTTGTGGGACGTGGATGTAGTGTCCGACACCAACGGCCACATGTATCTCACACCCACGATACTTGCTATTTAGGGTTTCCTCTATCGCTCGGTGACCCTCGACGACCCTCGTTCCCGATAAAAAAAAAGATGAAGAAGAAGAAAAAAAAGAGGATAAGAAAGAATAGAGGAGTAACTCCTCTATTCTTTCTTCTCCTCTTTTTTTCTTCTTCCTCTTCTTTTTTTATCCTTGAAGCATTGTCGAGGCGACCCCAAACCCTAGAGAAGCAGCGTCGAGGCCACCCCAAACCCTAGAGAAGAAGCATCGAGGCCACTAATTAATATTAGTTCTACGTTTTTGCCACTAATATATCCATCTGTCATGTTTGAATAATAATTCCCATGTTGTCAATATTTGTAGAAACTATGGACACCGCCCGAGACGAAGTACAAGAAGAGTTGTTGGGGGACATAATCGCACGAGGAAGTGATGCCATCTGCTCGTTGTTTCTCAACGAGACCGATGGTCTGGAAGCAGCTGATTATGATGGCTCCGGTTGCCTAATGCCGGTGCAAGAAGGAGACCGTGAGGATGGCTCCGGTGACCCAATGCCGGTGCAAGAAGGAGATTGTGATGACGTCTCCGGTGACCGAACCGAGTCCGGCCAGGTATATATATTAGTTAAGCTTCTGCTGACTAGCTAATTGATGCATTCATTGTTTTGGTATGTACACATATTAATTAAGTCTTTGTTCTTTTTTCTAGCCCTTCGGATCAAGCACAACTTCAGTAAAGAGACGAGGCCCGAAGAAAAAGTTGAGCTCGGATGAAAAGTTTGAGATCATAGTAATCGCACCCGACGGCCAACCGATTGAACCCCTCCGGACAAAGAGCGCATTTGTTGCTCAGTGCGGGGTTTTGGTTAGGGACAAGATCCCGATCAGCATCCAGCAATGGTTTAAGCCGGCTACAGAAGACCCTGAGGTGTCTTATGTCAATGATATGCAGAAAAATGATCTTTGGACTGAGCTGAAGTCAAATTTCACCCTATCGCCAGAGGATAATCCAGAGAAGCCAGTTAAAGAGCAATTAATCAAGTCTTTTGCTCTTAAGAGGATGGAAGAACTATTCAGGAGGTGGAAGAAAGAGCTGAATAAGTTTGTCGAAAATAATGAGACACCAGAATTCAAGGGCAGATATGAGAAGATCAGAGATCACTGGCCCGCATTTGTGGCCCACAAGACATCGGAAAAGAGTAAGAAGATGTCGGCGACAAACAAGCAAAATGCTGCGAAGAAGAAGCATCACCATCGCACGGGGTCAGGTGGCTACCTCGTAGCCCGGCCTAAGTGGGCCAAGACTGAGAATGATCTAGTTGATAAAGGGATCGAACCAGAGACAATTAACTGGCCAGACCGTTGCCGGACTTGGTTCTTCGGGGCTGGCGGAACCTTGGACCCTGTAACAGGGAAGTGCATTTGGACGAACGATCAAATGGACATACCAGTCAGGAAGCTTCAGTACTATATCGAAGCAGTGCAGCAAGGGACGTTCTTTCCAGACAGAGAGAATAACGAGCTCACAATGGCCCTCGGGAATCCTGAGCACCCTGGACGGACACGAGGCACGCCAGGCTCCATTCCGTGGAAGGTTGGGTTTTCGGACGCAGGCGGTTACAAATCCCATGAGAGGAGGAAAAAAGTGCAGCAGACCCAAATGCAGGCGCTGCAAACAAGGGTACAAGCGATAGAGGAACGAGAAGCAAATCGCAGCAAACGTACTACCGAAGCTTCCCCCGAAGCTACCCCGCCATCTCAGTGGAGAAGCAGTGTGGCTTCCACCGAGCTGCTTCAGCCGGAGCATGCCTTGACGGCTCCTGCCAGCTATCCCGTGGATGCTATCACGGAGTCTCAAAATTGCCACCTTATGATGCAATGGATGAATTTGAAGGTCAAGGCGGCTGTTGGCTCTGTTTATCCTACTGAACCCGACGCAACTTTTCACTGCCGGCCGATTCCAGAAGGATATGCGAGGGTGATGGTGGATGAAATAACGGAGGGATTTGAGGACCTCGAGCTTGACCACCCTACCGGTGAAGGGGAGACTAGGCTGGGGTCCGCTCTGAAGACTCCATGCCTATGGCGGAAGGAGCTCATCAACCTTCCGAACTGGACGCCTCTACCTCCTCCTCCTCCTCCTCCGGCAAGTCAGGGCACTCCGCCTCCTCCACCGCCTCCTCCTCCGGCGAGTCAGGGCACTCCGCCTCCTCCACCGCCTCCTCCTCCGGTGAGTGACGATTAGGGCACTCGACCGGCTCCTTCTCCAGCGCGTGGCGGCACTCCGCCTCCTTCTCCGCCTGCGCCGACGCGCCCGAGCAGCTAGCCTCCTCCTTCTCCGCCTCGTCAGCAAGGGGGGAAGAGACCTGCTGCTGCTCCGGCTGCTCCGGCGCGTCGTAGTCCTTCTCCTCCGCCTCGTAAGCAAGTAAAGAAGACAACCGCTCAGTCTGCTCGGTCGGCGTCTAGCAGTACAGCCAGAGGCAGGAGGACATACAGATTCGATCCTTCTCTGAAGACTCCAGAGAAGTTACCATACGACAGGACCCCGGAGGAGAATGCCGAGATCGCATGAACTGAAGTGGATGACTGGTTTCAAGGGTTGAAAGCAAAGACAAATCCACTTCCGGAGGAGAAGGTAGATCCGGTGAAAGCGAAGCGCACTCTGGCTGCCCTGACAAAACCACCCAAGTCTCCATCGAAGGGAAACTATGAGCGCATTATTGCAAAGGAATTTGCCAAAGCGGAGCGTTCGGGAAGTACTGTCAGTGATCAAAGGCTGAAAGCTGATGAGCTGGGAAACAAATTGCCCAGCTCGGCGAACAAGCGAAGCAATCGTGCCCCCCGCTCAAGGTGCCTAGCCACAACGTCGCTAATGATCCGAAGACGGTGCCCGGTTATAGCAATCTTGCAGATTACCTGCCCGACAATGTACATTATGAACCCATGGAGGTGCAGATACAAAGATACGAGTACGAGAAGCCTCTCGTCAAAGATGAAAGATCTCTATCAACGATGATGCGAAGATTGCATGATTGGTACTTGAAAATCTGCAGAGACTCTAGGGGGAGGAGTACTTTGTATGTGAAAGTAAAAAAGGAGCATGACCTCGTTGGAATTGAACTGTTTCCTGTTCTATTTGAGGAGTTCTATCAGTTTTTCAATCAATTGGCCCTCGATAAAACAACGGTCGCCTGCTACTGTCTGTAAGTAGTACTACTTCTGTCATTAAGTCTCTCTATATAGCTCAGCTCTTTCATTGCATGTATTTATAATCATCCTCACTATATTATGCAGATTGAAGATCGCCGAATTGTAGAAAAGACAAGTCGGTGATATTGGGTTCATTAACACATATCTCATAGATGCAACTCAGGTTAAATTTCATGCTGCAGCTTCCGAGGCCAACCTGCTACGATCGTTGGTAATAAATGAAAACAAAGATATAATACTCTTTCCTTATAACTTCAAGTGAGTGTTACTGTCTTGTGCGTATTCGGTTTCCCTTATATATTAGTCAAGGTTATAGTAATGTAATTGATGAGTTATGCATGCGTGTGCAGTTTCCACTATATTCTCCTAGAGATTAAGCTTGAGCAGGGACTAGTAACCGTCTTAGACTCAAGACGAAAAGATCCCCAGGACTATGCAGACATGACTCAAATACTCGAGAAGTAAGTTAAATCGATCATTATCCACCATATCAGCAACTTTGTTCATTTCCTGATATATTAAGTAATTGTTTTCTTTGTCCGGCAGGGTTTGGAGAAAATTCACCAGAAAAGCTCCGGGACCGAAGGAGCTGCAATTTAGACACCCGAAAGTAAGTACTATAGTAGCATGTTCCGCGCATCTACTAGTCATTCAAGCGCTAGTTTCATCAATACCATTTGACATTCTTGCTTATCAGTTTGATTGACCTCTATTTCTTGTAAAGTGGTTGTCGCAGGAACAAGGGAATGATTTCTGTGGATACTACGTTTGCGAGTCCATCCGCCACACGACCTGTGAGCGGGGCTACACTGACGAACAATATGAAGTACGTAAATAACAACATTCACAATTTTATTTTATTACCATCATTTGTGTTGAGTTTCATTCATTCATATATATATATATGTATTGACCCCTTTCTTTAAATTAGATGTTTTGGAAGCGGGATGAACTCCTAGCACCAGCTCGCATGCGAGCAATTCAAGAGGAATTGGCGGCATTCTTTCTTGACCACGTGATCCCTGAAGACGGAGAATACTATGTGGACCCGGAGTCCGTATGATTATATTTGTAAGAGATAATTATTGTATATATGTAGCCGGTAGTGTCAGATAGATATACGAGAACTTGTTGTTCGACCAATCTCTCGGAGAAGGAGAGGTGGTCGATATCACTTCTCTCTGTATGCATATATGTTCATGACGATCTTCTGTTTCCTTGGTTTGCTTACTAGCTAGCTAGCGTGTCTAGTCCTCTCTATACGTATGTATAGTACGTAGCGTCGACCAAGCACGGACATAAGAAAGGACACTTCTCACTATTAATTATAGCTAGCTAACACAATATATGAAACACCTAAATTAACCCCCCAAAACCCCCAACCCCCCCTTTCAAAAAAAAACAAAGACCCCAACCACAGAAATGCTGACGCGTGCATGCCTATTGGTCCCGGTTGGTGCCACCAACCGGGACCAAAGGGTCTCCTGCCTGGGCTCCGCGCACAGGCCACGTGGAGGCTCATCTGTCCCGGTTCTGGATTGAACTAGGACTAAAGGGACAAGACATTAGTACCGACCCTTTAGTCCCGGTTCTAGAACCGGGACAAAAGGCCCTTACGAACCGGGACAACAGGCTCTTTTTCTACCAGTGAGTTGAAATACGGGAATAGAGGAAGCAGTATATTTTGGGACGGAGGGAGTATAATTTTGTGTCCTTTTATATCCTAAAGAAATATGATGGAGTTTGGTCTTAAGTTTATTACAGACATTGGACACTTGTCGCCCACAAAACCTTCATCTTCTTTAGACCATATATTTTCTAGGATTTGATCATGCATTAATTTTATATGAGTACATGAGGGCATTCATTTTCTCCTGGCAATGAAGAGTATCCATGCATTGTATTCTATTTTGAAATATTTGTAATTTTTAAGCCGCATATATTACATACATATTTTTTCACTAAACTTCATCAGATAACTGACATAGTTTTCTATTTATTTTAGTAATGATCAAATTTAAAACAAAATTGTTTCGAATATGGATTCTAGCTATTTTCCACTGGCAATGCACAGTGTATATAAACATATATACTTGTGTGCGCACATGCGGTCTTTTTCATGGAAGATATAGAGAGGGCCAGCTTAATTTTTTAAATTCACCAAAAGTAGAGAGATGTGTATAATTTTAACAAAAATAGAGATCTGTATATTTATCATGCCTCGGAATAGGATTGAAGTACCAGGAAATTCCAAGCCTGCAGCCAATGGTATGAACCACTCCAACACCAGCCATATGCATGGCATGGGTGCTTCATGCAAAAAACTGTTAACTAATGTGACAAAATTGTACCGCCCAAATCTAAAACAAACACGCAAACTAATAATCCAATCTCTGGCATTTTTTTACTGTAGACTTGCTTGACTCTATCACACCTGCTGAAGAGAACGTGGCACCATCTCAAGAGTCGATGCAAGATTTATCTGCTCCAAACAAGGACTCTAGGAAGCCTGCTGAAGACAAAGAAAATGATCATGAAGTTACATACTTTTGTGAAACCTGTAGTGCTCAGTACCATGCCAACGCCTTTTGGATGTGCTGTGACATATGTGACCAGTGGTTCCATGGCAAATATGTGAACATAACTGCCACTGAAGCAAAACATCTCAATGAATTCAAGTGTGCTGACTGCATCGGCGAAGAGATCGGAGAGTAGGATATAATATGTGCACGCTTCCTTTATTGTTGCGTATGCAGTCACCGGCCCTTCGTATGAAAAATGCTTAACTACAAAGGTAGTGAGAGAGGCATTACATTCTTTTTGCATTTCGTTGGGATATATTCAAGAATTCATGTTACAATGTTAACCGGATAATGTAAGAGAAGTATGTTTTTTTAAATTAGCCCAGATGAGCGCTTCTATGCTCTTTTAATATTTGTTTGCACCAATCTTGAAGAGCTCCGAGGCATTTAATTGCTGCAAGAACAAACTTCCACTTGTCAAATGTAGTGTAGACGTGTATAACGTGGACTTAAAGCTCCTCAAATATTAAAAATAGAGTATGTGAGCTTTAGAGAAAAAAATGAATGAATAATAGTAACATAAAGTTATTTACAATGATAAAAACAATTCATCGAACAGTGACTATATGAGGAACAAATTTCTGCGCAACATGTGAAAAAGCTTGCAGGGCCTAGATCTTGCTGGAATTTTATCTATTTTGGGCCTAGCCCAATAGCAGGTTCAGAAATTCCTAATAAATTCTAGAAGCCCACGCAGCCCATTCGTGCGAGGCAAGAGGTGGAACTAAAGTTTAGTCCCACATTGCTAGTTTAGAGGAGTTGGACCTCTTTATAAGGGAGGCTCTTTCTCCACATGTATGAGGATGAGAACAAGAGAGACATCCACGCGCGGTCCTCCTCCGCCGTCCGCCTCGCCACGGTTTGCGGGAATGACCCGATGTCTAAATTTTTGCCACGCACGACGGGATTTTTGCTGTAGTGGAGATTTAATGCGAATGGTGCACCTCTTCGCCTGCTGCCTGTTCGTTTCGTCTCCCTCATTCTCTTAAGCTCCCGGCGCAGCCTCTCGCCTCCTTCTCTTGCACCTATAAAAGGGAGGTTGCTCCTCTCAGAGAGACGCACCAGAACCTCTTCTTCCTCTCGCCACAAGTTCCCGAGCACAGCGCTGCTGCTACGTTCTTCCCCATCTTGGCTTGCGGCGTGCATCGCAGGTCAGGACAATAGGCCTCCGAAACCACACCTCTTTGAGTCCTATATGGGAGAAGGGTGATAAGGTTTTTGGGTAGCGCTTCGCGCGACTACTGACTTCTTCGTCACGGGCGCCCCGGACTCCGACGACTACTTCCCCGACGACGACTTCTTCCTCGACGTCGACAACCTCCTCGACGACATGGCTGGAGAGGACACCGACCCCAAGTCCAACGCTTCTGCTGATGCTGTCCCGTACGCGTTCTTCCTCTTTCTATTAGAGGCCCTCCTACAGTTCCTTGTTCTAGTGTTTTCCCTAGATATGTTAGACTCTGTTTCATATATGCAACTTGCTATACTGTTTGCTCTAGATGTGTTTAGTTATAGTTCATATATGGAGATGTTGTTTACCTTCTCTTTGTCAAATCGCATGACTTGTTTTATCACTGCTATACTAGTCGTGCTTTATTTAGTATTTAATAAAATCATTCGGTAAATTGCTCATATTTCCAACAATCCAAAAACCTTATTATAGGCAATTTAAACCAAGTGGTTTTGCTACTTCCATGAGACCTCCTATGTTTGAGGGTATCCACTATAAGAGGTGGCGCATGAGAGCAGTCTTATGGTTTCAAACCATGAGTTGCTATGACGCCACTCTTGGCAAACCTGAAGGGGAGCATGATGCCCAACAGGAACAAGCTTTTCAGAAAATGGATACTCTGTTTAAGGCTACTCTCTTAAGTGTTCTTGGTGAGAACATAGTTGATGCATCAATTGACAATGGAAAAGATGTGTGGGACGCACTCGAGGCCAAGTTTGGGGTCTCGGATGCTGGTACTGAGCTGTACATCATGGAGCAATTCTATGATTACAAGATGACTGAAGAGCGCTCCGTAGTTGAACAAGCTCATGAGATATAGTCATTTGCTAGAGAACTTGAGAACTTCAATTGTATGCTATCGGACAAGTTTGTTGCCGGGGGTATCATCACTAAGCTTCCTCCTTCATGGAGGAACCTTGGTACCTTACTAAAGCATAAGATATAGGAGTTTTCCATTCCGGATCTCATTTGGTACTCTTGATGTGGAAGAAAAGGCGAGAGCAAAGGGAACACGTGCTCGAGGTATTGATGGAGGATCTAGTGCCAATCTGGTACATAAGCAGAACTTCCAGCCCCACAAGTTCAAGAACAAGGGAAAGTTTGATGGGAAGAACAAGGCTGTGCAGCACAAGAACTACAAGAAGAAGAATGACAAGAAGAAAGGTGTTTGTCATGTGTGTGGGGATCTTGATCATTGGGCTCCTAGTTGCCCTAATCGCTATGAAAAGCGTCATCCTGGGAAAGGCGGCAAGACCGCTAATGTTGTCATTGGAGACAATGACATGAAGGATGCTGGGTATGGTATACTTTTCTTTCAGTATGTCATTCTCCTGATTGGTTGATTGACACGGGTGCTAATGTGCATGTATGCGGTGATATTTCCAGGTTTTCGTCTTATCATACCGCATAGACTTCTACCGTGCTGATGGGCAATGGTTCAAGTGCTTCTGTTCGTGGTGTTGGCACGGTCGATCTGAAGTTTACTTCGGGGAAGATCGTGTGGCTGAAGAACATGCATTATGTCCCCTCCGTCAATAAAAATCTTGTTAGCGGATCTCTTCTGTGTAGAGATGACTATAAGCTTGTCTTTGAGTCGAATAAATTTGTAATATCCAAGTATGGATCCTTTGTTGGTAAAGGATACGAGTCAGGAGGCCTGTTTCGTTTATCCTTGTCAGACGTTTGCAATGAAGTTGTTAATCATGTTTGCAACAATAGTGAATCAAATGTGTGGCATTCATGTCTTTGTCATGTTAACTTTGGTTGCATGTCGCGACTAGCAAAGTTGAACTTAATCCCTAGTTTCACCACTGTCAAGGGATCTAAGTGTCATGTTTGTGTGCAAGCTAAGCAACCTCGTAAGTCTCACACAACTGCGGATACGAGAAATCCTGCACCACTAGAGCTCATACATTCAGATCTATGTGAAATGAATGGTATTTTGACAAAAGGTGGAAAGAAATATTTCATGACGTTAATTGACAACTCCACTAGATACTGCCGTGTGTATCTTCTGAAATCTAAGGATGAGGCTTTGAACTTTTTCAAGATCTATAAAGCTGAAGTGGAAAACCAACCTGATCGGAAAATCAAGAGGCTTAGGTACGACCATGGCGGAGAGTATTTTTCCAATGAATTTGATGCTTTTTGTGCGGAACATGGTATAATCCATGAGAGGACGCCTCCCTATTCACCTCAGTCAAATGGGGTAGCCGAAAGAAAGAACCGCACTCTAACTGATTTGGTTAACGCCATGTTAGACACATCGGGTCTCTCCAAGGCATGGTGGGGGGAGGCGATATTGACTGCATGTGTCCTAAACCGAGTTTCCACAAAGAATAAAGAGATAACTCCATTCGAGGAGTGGGAGAAGAAAAGATTAAAACTCTCTTATCTACGAACCTGAGGTTGTTTGGTGAAAGTCATTGTGCCAATTCCAAAGAAGTGCAAGCTTGGACCAAAAACTATGGATTGTGTTTTCCTGGGATATCCTTTTCATAGCATTGGTTGTAGATTTTTAGTTGTAAAATCTGAGGTACCTGACATGCATGTCGGTACGATCATGGAGTCGAATGATGCGACTTTCTTTGAAGATATTTTTCCCATGAAGGATATGACTACCTCATCTAATCAGGAGATGCCTAGTTCATCGAATCAGGAACCAGTTACAATTACCAAACCTACCATTTCGATGGAACACTTTGAAAGTCCTGTGGAGGAGAACAATGAAGTTCCTACTAGGAGCAAGAGACAGAGGATTGCAAAGTCCTTTGGTAATGATTTTCTTGTGTATCTCATAGATGACACTCCCAGCTCTTTTTCAGAGGCCTATGCATCTGAAGATGCTGAATACTCGAAGGAAGTGGTTCGTAGCGAGATGGATTCTATCTTGGCGAATGAAACATGGGAGATAACTGATCATCCTTATGGGTGCAAACCTATAGGATGCAAATGGGTATTCACGAAGAAGCTTCGGCCTGATGGTACTATTGAAAAGTACAAGGCTCGTCTCGTGGCTAAAGGTTCTACCCAAATGGAAGGTGATGACTTCTTTGATACTTACTCAACTGTGGCTCGACTAATCACTATTTGAGTTCTACTTTCACTACATGCCTCACATGGTCTTCTCGTTCTTCAAATGGATGTTAAGACTGCTTTCCAAAATGGAGAGTTGGACGAGGAAATTTATATGGAACAACCAGATGGGTTTGTACTAGATAGTCCACTACTAGGAAAAGGCTTGTACATAGAAGTTTACCAGTAGCACGTATTATGGACCCCACGCTACGGATAGTTACAAGTAGCGTCTGTTACAAAGCGCGCTACTGGTACAACATAGTAGCAGCGTTGGTTTTTGGAGGCCACGCTACTGGTAAGTTTGCCATAGCACACCACCCGACCAAAAAATATTAGCAGCGTTTGTTGTCTAACAAGCGCTACTGTTAAGAAGGTAGCTGTAGCGCCCGTGCACCTAGAAGCGCTACTGATATTTCTTCTATGGGTAAACTTATACCACTAGCATTGTTTTTGTACAAGAGCTATAGCTAGTTTTACGTACCAGCAGATATTTTGGCTGGCACTCATAGCAGTAGCGTGCTTTGGCACCCCGCGCTACTGCTATGGTCGCCACCCACCTACCACCTTTCCCCTCCTTCCTCCCCTTTCTTCTTCCTCTCCCCCTTTCCTTGCACCTTGCTTGCTCCATTCAATGCTCCCTCTCCACCACCCCTCCATTAGAGCCCTCCCTCCCCTCTTCTTTGCCCTCCACCACCCCCTCTTCTATGCCCTCCACCACCCCCCTCCATTAGAGCCCTCTTCTTTTCCCTCCACCACCCCCTCTTCTTTGTGCCCTCCACCACCACCCCCTCCATTAATGCCCTCCCTCCCCCTCTTCTTTGCCCTCCACCCCTTCCATTAATGCCTTCCCTCTCCTCTCCCACTATCTCCACCCCTTCCATTAATGCCCTCCACCTGTGTTTGTGTGGATAGGATCGCAACTATATATATATGGGCGATATGAGAATATATATACCAATTTGTGTGTGGCATCATCTGAGTTTCCTACATTGTGTATTTGATGAAATAATGTGGGTGACATGAGTTTCCTATGTTATGCCGAAATGTCGATTCAATTCCGTTTCGGCGAATTTCGGGCATGCAAACTCAATATGTCCTATATTTAGGGAAGGTCATGCCGAATTTTTGTATGAATTTGATCCATGCATGCATATATACGTGTTTAAAATATTTGCTTGGCGCACAGGTGATCATGAAGGTCAATGGAAGGAAGGTGGAAAGATACTGGCAATCCGCTGTGGATGACATGTATGAAAAAAGACTGAAGGATGTTTTATGTCTGTGTCGAAAATGCAAAGGAAGGGTCAGGATCGACCCCTTTGACGGTGGTAAATTCAAGGCGAACCTTCTCATGCATGGTTTCATGCATGGCCATGCTCGGTGGATAAGTGATGATGATGAGGACGTCGACGGGGCAGGAAATAATGACATGGGGCCACCAGACGAAGAGATGACCGATTATGTGCCCGAAGAGGAAGACTGCCTCGGAAATGTCGATGGTGAAGAGACAGTTCAAGGCGGAGAAGACACGGACACGCCACCATCTTCGTCGCTGCTAAGTTCAGCCATGCGGGACCCACATGTTCGAGACCTGCTTCACAAGAAGACGACTAGCGACATAGCTGCTTCTAGAGAGGAGGCCAAACTAGCCCAACTGGAGGTAGACTCCATGACTCCTTTGTATGATGGTTGCAATAATCCCGAGGTGACCCGCTTGAGTTCCACACTAGAACTTCTAAAGATGAAGGCAAAAAACAAATGGACAGATACAAGCCTGGATGAGCTTCTGAAGTACCTAAAGAAGATTCTTCCCAAGGGAAGCCTGTGTCCTACTAGTGTCGAGGAGGCAAAGAAAATCGTGTGCCCTCTTGATCTGCCACATATTAGATATCACGCATGCATCAATGATTGCATCATATATTGGAACGAGCACGCTGAAAAAACCATCTGTCCAAAGTGCAATGCTTCATGATATCAAAAGGCCGGAAAGAAAGCTCTACAGAAAGTTGTATGGTACTTTCCGATCACTCCGCGTCTACATCGGTATTTCGTAGATCCTAAGGAAGCAAAGCTTATGCGCTGGCACGCGGAGAGGGTGAAGCCAGATGGCGGAGATGAGACGAAGCTGAGACACCTCGTAGATGCTATCCAGTGGAGAGCATTAAATGCTGAATTTAATTTTTTTCGCAAATGATCCAAGGAACATCGTGCTTGGCGCTAGTAGTGATGGCATGAATCCATTTGGCAACCAGAACACCAATCATAGCACATGGCCCGTGTTTGTATGGATGTACAACCTCCCCCCTGGTTGTGCATGAAGGAAAAATACATACACATGGCTATGCTTATTCTAGGTCCGAGACAACCGGGAAATGATATAAATCTGTATCTCGGGTTACTGAAAGAGGAGTTACAGACCTTATGGACAACACCGGCCAAGACATGGGATGCAAGCAAAGGAGAGTATTTCTATATGAGAGCCGCGCTGATCACGACGGTGCAGGACTATCTCGGTTACGGCTATCTCTCCGGCCAGGTGTGCCATGGATATTGCGGATGCACGAGGTGCATGGATGATACAACTTCTCTGCAGCTATCGAAAGATGGCGGGTCTTCAAAAATCGTGTACATGGGGCATCGAAGATAGCTCGAGAAGGATGACCCATGGGGAAAGCGTGGAGATCTATTCAATGGTAAGGCTGAGCATCGAGGTCCTCCACGTAAGCGTAGCGGTGCAGAAATATATGAGTTATTGAAGAACTGGAAAGAGTGCCCCTCACCAGGAAAGACGAAGAAAAAGGCACCGGAGCCCCTACTGAAGGTATGGAAGACGAGATCTGTTTTCTGGGACTTGGAATACTGGCCCATACTCGACACGCCTCATAGCCTTGATCAAATGCATATCACAAAAAATATCCTTGAGAGTTTGCTTGGAACATTGATGAACATGCCAGAGCGGACAAAGGATGGGCCGAAGGCAAGAAAAGACTTGGAATTTTTGAAAATCAGAAAAGATCTCCAAATGCCCAGTAAAAGGTCATCAAAGGAGACCGAGACGGAAGATAGGGGCAAAAAAGTAAACAAGAAGGAACAACAATATTGCCCCCCTCTTGCTTCACCTTAGATCCGAAGAAGGTCAATCAATTGTTCAACTGCCTTGCCGGAATCAAAGTTATTTCCGGATACTGTGGGAAGATAAGCAGATATCTGGACACTAAGAAAAAAAGGTTCAATGGGATGAAGTCTCACGACTGTCATGTGATGATGATGCGGTTACTCCCGGTTGCACTTAGAGGGATTATGGACACACATGTGCGTGAGACGCTTACTGACCTATGCCACTTTTTTGATGCTATCTCTCGAAAGTCGATCAGTGTGAAGCAACTCCATAGGCTACAGGAAGAGTTCGTTGTCATACTGAATGAGCTAGAGATGTACTTCCCGCCCGCGTTCTTTCATGTCATGGTGCATCTATGTTTCCACATCGTGGACGATATCATCGACCTAGGGCCGACATTCCTGCATAGCATGATGCCGTTCGAGAGGATGAATGGGGTCATCAAAGGATTCGTTCGTAACATGTCCCGTCCAGATGGAAGCATAGCCCATGGATATCTGACCAAAGAGTGCATCTCTTTCTGTGAGAGTTATCTGACCAAAGACCGTGTTGTTGGTTTGCCCGTCAACAAGCACTGTGGAAGGCTCGAAGGCGAAGGTCACACCAACGGTCATAGGGATTTGAATGTGTTACGCTCGGGCCAACAAAACGACATTGACAGGGCAAACTTAGTAGTGCTACAACACCTAGATGTGCTAGAAGATTTCGTGACACTGCACAAAGAGACCATCGCAAAGAAATACCGTGACTGTTGGGTGCATAGGACGGACACTGAAGTTATTAGAGAGAACAACTCCACTTTCGTGCGTTGGTTCAAATAGCGAGTTCTGGCTAATCCCCCAGAAGAGGGTTGTCCGAACGGGACACTCATATATGCCTTAGCACATGGCCCCTCGACCAACCTCGCGACTTATCAAGCATATGATATCAACGGACACACGTTCTACACGGAGGAGAAAGATATAAACAGTGATGACCAAAAATCAGGGGTGACGATGGAAGCCATGAACGGGAATGTAATTGAAAGATATTACGGAAGGGTCGAAGAGATATGGGAGCTTAACTACTCTGGATTGCATAGCGCGACGATGTTCCGTGTCAGATGGGCTAAAAACGTACATAGAGAAAACTGACATTTCACTACCATGTGTATACCCGACTTCGATGATAGCGGAACCGTCAACGCCATCGCCAAAAATGAGCCATGGGTACACGCTAAACATGTGACATAATGTTTCTTCATAACTGATCCGATCAATCCCAGTCATGTTGTCGTGAGGAGAAGCAGAAGGAGCATCGCCGAAATGGATGGAGTCGCTAACGAGGAAGACTATGACCAGTACGGTGATCCGATGTGGGAAGATGATGCTGATGACGACGAAACATATGTCCAAAGAAGAATGAAGACTACATTACTTACGAAAGATCGTAATCCCTGGAGAAGGAAAATGCATGACCATGGGCTCAATTATTCGACAATGAACAAAAGAGGGAAGAAGATCAGTCTAAAGCGTCGTCGTCGCCCAAGCTGACAAACTAATCCCAAAGTTTGTGTGTCTTTTTTGTATACCGGTGTTAGCGGTCAAATCATGTAAAATATATTATACTAATTATTATCCGGAGGGTAACAGTGGTATTGCTCTAACGACAGACCAAATTAAAGGAAGGAAAGTGCAAAAGAAAGATAAGAAAAAGAATAGTGCAAATGAAAGAAAAAGAAGAAAAAAAGAAAAAGAAAGGAAGTTTTGCAAAATGAAATGAAAAAAAAAAGAAAAAAGAACTAATAAGTTGTGGAAACTGAAATGAAAGAAAAATAAAAAAGAAAAAGGAAGGAAGTTTGTGGAATATGGAAAAGAAAAAGTAAAAGTAAAAGAAAAAGAATAATAAATATAAAAAGACAAATAGAAATAAAATAAAAAGGAAGAAAGTTTGTAGAATATGAAAAATAAAAAGAAAAAGAAAAAGTAAAAAGAAAAAATTTAGTAGTAGCGCGTTTTGGCCTGGGCAGCGCTATAGCTAAGAAAAATAAAAAAATAAAAAGGAGTAGCACGTTTTAGCTTGGGCAGCGCTATAGCTAACTTAGCTATAACACGTTTTCCAACACGCGCTATAGCTAAGTTGCCTACAACACCGTCCGCTAGATCCTATCTCTTTCCTCTCTCTCTCTCACTCTTGCTCGAATCCCCTTTCTCTCACCACCGCCGACGCCCGCACCAGCCCATGCTGCTGACGCCTGCCCGCCCACGCCACCGCCGACGCCCGCACCCGCCCACGCCGCCGACGCCCGCACCCGCCCACGCCACCGCCCACGCTTGCACCTGCCCATGCCGTCGTCGACGCGCGCCGCACCCGACCTCGACGCAGGCCACTGGCCACCCCGACGGTCCCTCCCCCCGTGCTGCCCCGTGCCCAAGGTGCACCCCTGGCCCGACCCCACCCCTCGTGCCGCCCCTGCTCTCTCTCTCTCTCTGACCAAATTTGGTCTCTCTGCAGATCGACGAGGAGGAGAAGGACCCCGGCCCCTCTGCCCCGGTGACCCCGACCTAGCTGCACCCGGCCCCTCATCCCCGGTGACCCCAACCCTGATCCCAACCGAGGTGTGCCATCCCCTCTTCCCTCCCTTTTCATATGCTTGTTTTGTTCAAATGCTTGTTGTCCAAATGTTGAATGCTGTTAAAATGCATGTTGTTAGAGTGTTAAATGTCTGTTGTTAGAGTGTTCAAATATGTGTTGTTAGAGTCTTCAATTGCTGTTAAAATGCCTATTGTTAGAGTGTTCAAATGCTTGCTATTAAAATGCATGTTGTTCAAATGCTTGCTGTTAAAATGCCTATTGTTAGAATGTTGTTAATATGCTTGTTTTGGATTTTATTAGGAAGATTGTAGGTCCACAATTGATCTTGTGTGTCTACAATAATTTATCTTGTGTGCCTACAATAATTTATCTTGTGAATGCTTGACGCACAGGTAGATCACCGACGTGCCGCTCGATGACGCCGCTAGAAGATCATCGACACCACACCCTCATCCTCAACAGGCAGATAGTGAGCATCCCAAAACCCACACTATGTAGAGCTCTGTCCATGCAGATGCTAGAGGAGAGTACATGTGCATGTGGTTGTTGTGCTGCTATAGTGAGCATCCTATATTGTTGTGCTGATGTAGTTCTACCGGACTTTGGTTGTTGATTCATTTCCCGATAGAGAGTGACCTATGTTTTTCCAGAAATGTTGATTCATTTCCATTCTGGCAAATTTCAGGCCCTCTATATGTGCACTTTCTAGCAAAGGTCATGCCAAAATTTTCCGTGAATTTTGGCATGACTTGTGCTAGAAAGTTGGACATATCGAGTGCTTGAGATTTGTCGCGACGGGAATGAAACGACATTTCCGGTAAAACAAAGGTCACTTTTTTCATTATTCACTTTATATTAAACCACTACGACATTGAACCCTAGGAAACATGACCGACACCGATGAGGCCGGAGGTTCTCAGACCCAATTAGGTCAAGCACACGCCTACCTCGACTTTCTGGCGGATCAGGAGGGATAGCAAGCTAGGTGTCCGGACTGCCTTGTCATGACAGATGACGATGGTGGTGGCGCCGGCGCCGACACTGATGCCACCAACGACACCGGCACTTCGACTGGCGCTGATGATGTTCCTAACTGCAGCACGGATGGTGGGACCTTCCAAGCCAGTGAGGGACAGAAGGAAAAGAGGACACGACGCCCAAATGAGCTCGACACCGGAAGAATGGTGGTCACGGCGGTGCACCCTGGCGAGTTTGAGCCAATAGAGCCGCAAGAAGTGGCAGTGTGTTACGGAAACCAACTAGGATGCATCCTACGGGATACCGCTAACATCAACGACACAAAAATACGGAAGAATGAACATTTGAAGAAGCTGCTTCTAACTAGGTTGCACACAAGATTCTAGTTCCCCGGTCGGAAAGACGATGTCGACCCATGGGATGATGAGGGCATGAAAAAAATCGACAACAAAGCCCTAGGGAAGTTCATCAACGCATTTAGCGCTTGGAAAACTAGGGTGAAAATGGCGATTCAAGAGAATGAAACCTACGCCGAGATTGTTGCAGACAATCCGAAAATTACGATAGAGGAATTTGAAATGTTCAAGGAGACTTGCAATGAAGAAGCTGCCAAGCCAGGTCGGAGAGAGGCAAGCAGCTGGAGGCAAAGAACATGGGGAACCACCGCCTTGGAAGTCGTGGTTACACGGGAAAGAGGCCCGTGTGGGCTAAGGAGGACGCAGAACGTGACCGTTAGGGGATCCCAGACCCGTTGGCTGAGTTCACCGACCAGCAGGAGCATGACTTCATCAGGGCCCGATTCTCGTGGGACCCCAAGAAAAATATTTTTTTCATAGACGGGCCGACTTGGCAATTCATGAGATTACTGGTAATTATCCTTTTTACCACCTTACATATTAGGTTCTGATCAATGAAGTCTACTACATTCTAGTCGCATTCGTAAATGATTCACGGTCCATTTTGTAGAGAGAGCAACACAAGCTTGCGGCCGAGAGCGACTCGTCGACTCAGTCGACTCAGTCGTCGGCGAAGTACAAGTGGGACACTCCTTTCAACCGGCCCATGAACAAAATGATGGGAGACCCGCCCGGCGAGCGGCCGCAATATGGACGTGTAAATGGCGCCGGGGATGGTGCCACTTGGAAGTACTATTATAACGAGGACCCCGAGGCCAAAAGACAGAGAAAGAAGTTCTGTTAAGTGACTATCGACGAGAAGGTGGCGCGGGGGATGGAGAAAGCAAAAGCTGAGACCAAAGCTGAGATAATCGCTGCCCGTAGAGATGATATGGTGGCTGCCTTTACAAGCTTGATTCCAACAGTGGTCACATGGGTGCAACAAAATCCAAACGCGCCACCAAGTGATTTTCCCATACCCAGCTTCAGCGGGAGCAACTCAATGAACACCGCACCCATACCCGTACCTTGTATGGCAACCGGCGCACCTCCTCCAGCGGCACCTGCTCCTTCGCCCAGCTCTCACAGCAGCCCTAGCTCCGTCTCTGGCTTGAATGTCGGGCTATCGACATTGGCTGAGCTCGACGTCCTCACGGTAAATACGCGTCATCGCACCGCACCTTCATCAACTCAACTAATTAATTAGTCTTCAGTTGCCGTTGTTCTTGGATCTCTGACGCCGCACGTATATGTCTTTGTAGGCCGACTCCACTCCGTGCACCCTCCTTTACAACATGAAGGGCGGGTTGGTGGATGTGGGGAAGGGTACTATAGTGTTGCCTAAGGATCGATTGTTTCACCGCCAGCAGATGCCTGATAACGCCTTAAGGGTCTCCGTGGCGAGTGTGAAAGCGGGCTACGAGGGTCTCCCTCGTCCGATACAAACTGATGGAGAGGATGACGAGACCCCCACGCAGCTTGGGCAATGCAAAAATTGGCCGATTTTGTGGCCAAAAAATCTTCTTCGTGTCGAGGTGGCCGGGAGCACACCAACGGGACCTCAGGAAGGTATGACCACAACACCACCTACACAAGTACAACCATCGTCTATGTTGCTTGCTAAGATCGCCAGACATGAGGAAGGAGGGCCAACCGTTCCGCCGGCAGATGATGCCATCTGCCCCATGGAAGAGGATAGGGATCATGACATGGAGGAGGCCGACGATGAACCTAACCAGTATTTCAATACAACCTTTGACAACGATGTAACAATGAGTCAACCAGAGCCAGAATGTCCTCGGGAGTGCAAGAAGTCTTTGTTCATGCAATCCTCGCAGGACACGCCTCCAGATGCCAGCTCCAGCCAAGCTCAATTGATTAGCCAGAGTCGTCCAAAGCTGAGCCCGACAACACTAGGGGTGGTGCTCAAGGAGGGTCTAACAGACCCACCAGCAACTGAGCCCAAGAAGAAGCAGAGGAAGAGACCGGCGGCGAGAAAATCTAATAAAGCTGGCAATGTTGGTTCTAGCAGCCAGCCGCCTTCGACCAAGGTTGACCGTGTACCGACAAAACATGCGCCATTAATCCATGTCGCGGGACAGCCAATGGTACGGGCGAATGCACTAGCTGCCATAGAAGGGGATCTCAGGAGACTCCATGACCATGTGCTTTCGACAGAGAGAAGCCTCCTCGCCTCAGATGATCTAGGATACCCACTTTATATGGTTCATGTGCCGAGCAGTTGCAAGATGTATGTCCACACATGCCCCGCGAACCTCTTCTTCCTGAGGTTTGATTACATCTTCCAGATGTTTCAAATGAGGACACTCGATTTTACCTTCGTCCGCATGTATGCGCTCCACATGAACTACATTGTCAGGAGAGAGCAAGTCACCGGTCTTGCGGTCGCGGACCCATACTACATGCATGAGGGTTTCTTGTCAATCAACGACGCCAACCATCAATATGCGAGTCAGTACATTGAAGAATTCTTGGTCAGCCATAAGGACAAAGAAACGATTCTCCTACCTTATCATCCCAATTAAGACATCCGCGGATAGTACACATACATCATTTCATGCATTTCAATAGTTACTTTACACACATGGAGGCTAAACTTGATCGTGTATTTTGCGCAGCGGGGGGTGTCGTGCCATTCTCATTGTTCTTTACCCGCGTTACTCCCATGCTCTATTTGGACCCGTCGAAGAACATACAGAAGAAAGATTACACACACATTAAGTATGTTCTGGACAGAGCTATACTGGGCTTCAGCATGCGGGGTGGCTACGTCCAATGAAAAAACAAATGAGGCCGGGCTTTGTTTCAGCCACAAGACTGACTTCTGTTGCATCCAGCAACCGACAAGAAGTGAGAATGATGGATTCTACGTCATCCATCTAATGATGGATTATAGAAGGGATGTGCAATCACTTTGCATGAAATCTTCATCCGATACCCATATCCAGAGATGGGCCGAAGCCTTTGGAGCCGTGCCGGATAATCGACTTCGAAATGATTTCTATCGGATCCAACAGGAAATTGCGTCCATCATCATCAAAGATGTCCTCGAAGAGAATGGGATGTTCTACAGTGGCCCAATATCGCGAGATGACGTCCGAACCTGCATTGCCCTAGAGCGCCAGGACATGAGGCCTTTCACTAAGCTTGGTGACACCCATCCGGATATGGACAGATGGGATGTAACGCCCCGAGACCGATGTGCCAGCTGGTGTCCTCCAGTTATTCGTTGTTGTTGCCTTGTAATTGCTTGCGTGTCATGCATTGCATATCATGTCATCATGTGCATTTCATTTGCATACATGTTCGTCTCATGCATCCGAGCTTTTTCCCTGTTGGCCGTTTTGCAATCTGGCGCTCCTATGTCACCCGGCGTCACTTTCTACCTCTTTTCGTGTGCGGGTGTTAAACGTTATAGGATTGGACCGAGACTTGTCATACGGCCTTGGTTTACTACCGGTAGACCGCCTGTCAAGTTTCGTGCCATTTGGACTTCGTTTGATACTCCAACGGTTAACCGAGGGACCGTAAAGGCCTCGTGTGTGTTGCAGCCCAACACCCCTCCAAAGTGGCCCGAAAACCCACCTAAACCCTCTCTATCATCTAGAGCGTTAGATCACGATCACGTGGCCCCAAACCGCACCTCATTTGGACTCTCCTAGCTCCCTCTACCTATACATATGTGTGCCTCCTGGATTTTTCGCGCAGATGAAACCCTAGCCCCGCTCCTCGCGACACCGGACAAAACTCCCCACCACCGACCGGACATGTCCACCGCCACCGCCACCTCACCCGGACCAATCCGGAGTCGCCACCTCAGCTCCGCCGCCATCTCCAGCCAATCCTCCGCCACCGCGTGTCGCCCCATGCCTCCCCTCTCTCTCCTCCGCTGCCGCGGCCCTGCGGGCTCAAGCGCAGCCCGCCCGGCCCGAGCGCGACCGCGCGCCTGCCCGTGGCTCCCCTCCGCCACTCAAGATCCGCGCCGCCTGCCTCTCCTCGCCGCTGTTCGCCGCAAAGCCCGCGCGCCGCCGCCTTTTTCGCCCCGCCGCCGCATGCCTCGCACCGGCCGGCCACCAGTGCGCCGCCTCCTCCTCACCCCAAGGAGCTCCGCCGCCGCCCCGCGGGATCCGGCCGTGGGAGACCCGAGTCCGGCCGGATCCGCTGCCCTCCGACCTCGCCGGCGTCCCTTCTCCGGCCTCCTCCCCCAAGCCCGGCGCCAACCCCGGTGAGCATCGGGAACCGCCCGATCCAGATATGTTTTGAGGTTGACCCCAAAATTCTCCTAAGTCATTTTATCCCAGTAATTTTTCAGGTATTTGCATCGCACCGTAACTCTGCACTCGTAGCTCCGTTTCACGTGTGTAGCATATCAAAACGTTCGCCTCGACGAGTGCATCATTTCATCTCATTGCATCATTTTCATTTGAGCTCATCTTCATGCCCGAAATGTCGTTGGAAAAGGGCTATGTGAGTATTTTGTCAGATCTGTTTCAGGAAATGCCATTTTCTCATTTTTGCCATGATTATTGTGTGCATGCTATGACCCTGAGCTCTACATGTGTTTTGTTATATGCCATGCCATCTGTACAGTGGTGCTTGCCATGTATTTTTCTGATATTGGTGGTGACTAGCACAAGCTTGCAAAGTAGCGTAATCGGTAATGCTGATTTCAGGGACATAGAATTTCTCTATCCATATGTTCATGTTGTTTCCTAGTGATCCGTGCCTCTTTTGAGTATGATCAGTAAGGATTTTTTGTTAACATTGTGGTTCCCTATCCATAAATGTCTTTGTTTGCATTTATGGAGCACCCTAGCTTGAGTCAATCGAGCTCTACTTTTGCTATAAAGTGAATCCTGACAGATTGTTGACATGTTTAGCGATTTTGCCGAGGATGTTGCTTTTGATCCGTGCATACTATGTTGTTCTTATTGCCATGTCTAGCTCCTATGTCATGTATTCTTGATGGGTGTATTCTTAGCTTGCCATGCCATGCTCTGTAGCGTGTGCATCGAGCTCGTAAACATGCCTACTCGTTAACTGATTTGCATGCTCCAGTTTTTCACTAAGTCTGAATCTATTTATGTTTTTGCCATGTTCACATGCTTGCAATTATATTTTCTGAACCCTTTTGGCTCAAGGTCACTAAGGGACTTTTGTTAAGTTCCTTGAGTAGCTTCATTCCATGCCTTTCTTTGCCATGTAAAGTTCCTGTAGAATGTAGTTTTCATGCTCTAAAGTGTGCTTCTTGATGAAAATTCCAGACTTGTGTTAATTTCACCAAGTCTGAAACCTGTTATCATTTGCACTTTTGCCATGCTTGTTTGAACCTGTTAATGAGTGAATTAGCCGTAGCTCAGTGTTCATATTTTGTCAAGCATCTTGAGTGGATCCCTGCCATGTATTTTGTTGCCATGTTTGAGCGTTGTAGCATATTTATCTTGTTGCATTTAGTTGGTCACTTGCTGATTATCGCAGACTGGTGCCATATTTGTTTTGCTTGCCATTTCCAGACCGTGCATCCGATTCCTGTGATCTTTATATCGATTTCAACCGAGATCACCTCAACTTTCCAGTGGCACTCTTGGATTCCCAATTTGAGGCCAGGTTCAATCATTCCTTGTCAAATCATGCATATGCACCGCATCCCGCGTCCCGCATATCATACCATGTTCATGTGTTGGTTGTTTACTATGTTGTGTGCTTCTTTCCGGTGTTGCTCCTTCGGGTTGGTTCCGTTAACGTCGCGTTTGTGAGGACCCGTTCGTCTACGTTAGTTTGTCTTCTTCATGGACTCGTTCTTCTTCCTTGCGGGATCTCGGGCAAGATGACCATACCCTCGAAATCACTTCTATCTTTGCTTGCTAGATGCTCGCTCTTTTTCTATGCCTATGCTGCGATACCTACCACTTGCTTATCATGCCTCCCATATTGTTAAACCAAGCCTCTAACCCACCTTATCCTAGCAAACCGTTGTTTGGCTATGTTACCGCTTTGCTCAGCCCCTCTTATAGCGTTGTTAGTTGCAGATGAATATTGAAGTTTGTTCCTTGTTGGAACATGGAGATGTTGTTCCTTGTTGGAACATGTTTACTTGTTGGGATATCACAATATCTCTTATTTAATTAATTCATCTATATACTTGGTAAAGGGTGGAAGGCTCGGCCTTATGCCTGGTGTTTTGTTCCACTCTTGCCGCCCTAGTTTCCGTCATATCGGTGTTACGTTCCCGGATTTTGCATTCCTTACGCGGTTGGGTTATAATGGGAACCCCTTGACAATTCGCCTTGAATAAAACTCCTCCAGCAATGCCCAACCTTGGTTTTACCATTTGCACTAACAACCTACCACCTTCCCTTGGGTTCTGCAGACTCAAGGGTCATCTTTATTTTAACCCCCCCCCCCCCCGGGCCAGTGCTTCTCTAAGTGTTGGTCCGAACCGAGTTTCCTGCGGGGCCACCTCGGGGAAACTTGAGGGTTGGTTTTACTCGTAGTTAGTCTCATCTGAGTGTGCCCTGAGAACGAGATATGTGCAGCTCCTATCGGTATTTGTCGGCACATTCGGGCGGTGTTGCTGGACTTGTTTAACATTGTCGAGGATGTCTTGTAACCTGGATGCCGAGCCTGATCGGATTGTCTTGGGAGAAGGAATATCCTTCGTTGACTGTGAGAGCTTGTGGTGGGCTAAGTTGGGACACCCCTGCAGGGTTTGAATTTTCGAAAGCCGTGCCCGCAGTTATGGGCAGATGGGAATTTGTTAATGTTCGGTTGTAGAAAACCTGAAGTTGATCTTAATTAAAATACATCAACCGCGTGTGATGGTCTCTTCTCGGCGGGGTCCGGGAAGTGAACACGGTGTTGGAGTTATGCTTGACGTAGGTTGTTCTAGGATCACTTCTTTTGTCAAGCATATTGAGTGGATCCCTGCCATGTATTTTGTTGCCATGTTTGAGCATTGTAGCATATTTATCTTGTTGCATTTAGTTGGTCACTTGCTGATTATCGCAGACCGGTGCCATATTTGTTTTGCTTGCCATTTCCAAACCGTGCGTCCGATTCCGGTGATCTTTATATCGATTTCAACCGAAATCACCTCAACTTTCCAGTGGCACTCTTGGATTCCCAATTTGAGTCCAGGTTCAATCATTCCTTGTCAAATCATGCATATGCACCGCATACCGCATCCCGCATATCATACCATGTTCATGTGTTGGTTGTTTACTATGTTGTGTGCTTCTTTCAGGTGTTGCTCCTTCGGGTTGGTTCCGTTAACGTCGCGTTTGTGAGGACCCGTTCGTCTATGTTTGTTTGTCTTCTTCATGGACTCGTTCTTCTTCCTTGCGGGATCTCAGGCAAGATGACCAGACCCTTGAAATCACTTCTATCTTTGCATGCTAGATGCTCGCACTTTTGCTATGCCTATGCTGCGATACCTACCACTTGCTTATCATGCCTCCCATATTGTTAAACCAAGCCTCTAACCCACCTTGTCCTAGCAAACCGTTGTTTGGCTATGTTACCGCTTTGCTCAGCCCCTCTTATAGCGTTGTTAGTTGAAGGTGCAGATTGAAGTTTGTTCCTTGTTGGAACATGGAGATGTTGTTCCTTGTTGGAACATGTTTACTTGTTTGGATATCACAATATCTCTTATTTAATTAATGCAACTATATACTTGGTAAAGGGTGGAAGGCTCGACCTTATTCCTGGTGTTTTGTTCCACTCTTGCCGCCCTAGTTTCCGTCATATCGCTGTTATGTTCCCGGATTTTGCGTTCCTTACGCGGTTGGATTATAATGGGAACCCCTTGATAGTTCGCCTTGAATAAAACTCCTCCAGCAATGCCCAACCTTGGTTTTACTATTTGCACTAACAACCTACCACCTTCCCTTGGGTTCTGCAGACTCAAGGGTCATATTTATTTTAACACCCCCCCCGGGCCAGTGCTTCTCTAAGTGTTGGTCCGAACAAAGCTGCCTGCGGGGCCACCTCGGGGAAACTTGAGGGTTGGTTTTACTCGTAACTAGTCTCATCTGAGTGTGCCCTGAGAACGAGATATGTGCAGCTCCTATCGGGATTTGTCGGCACATTCGGGCGGTGTTGCTGGACTTGTTTTACCATTGTCGAGGATGTCTTGTAACCTGGATGCCGAGCCTGATCGGATTGTATTGGGAGAAGGAATATCCTTCGTTGACTGTGAGAGCTTGTGATGGGCTAAGTTGGGACACCCCTGCAGGGTTTGAATTTTCGAAAGCCGTGCCCGCGGTTATGGGCAGATGGGAATTTGTTAATGTCCGGTTGTAGAAAACCTGAAGTTGATCTTAATTAAAATACATCAACCGCGTGTGTTACAGTGACCGCGCGCCTGCCCGCGGCTCCCCGCCGCCACTCAGGATCCGCGCCGCCTGCCTCTCCTCGCCGCCGTTCGCCGCAAAGCCCGCGCGCCGCCACCTTTTTCGCCCCGCCGCCGCATGCCTCGCTTCGGCCGGCCACCAGTGCGCCGCCTCCTCCTCACCCCGAGGAGCTCCGCCGCCGCTCCGCAGGATCCGGCCGTGGGAGACCCGAGTTCGGCCGGATCCGCTGCCCGCCGACCTCGCCGGCGTCCCTTCTCCGGCCACCTCCCCCAAGTCTGGTGCCAACCCCGGAGAGCATCGGGAACCGCCCGATCCAGATCTGTTTTGAGGTTGACCCCAAAATTCTCCTAAGTCATTTTATCCCAGTAATTGTTTAGGCATTTTCATCGCATCGTAACTCTGCACTCATAGCTCCGATTCGCCCGTGTAGAATATTAAAATGTTCGTCTCGACGAGTACATCACTGCATCTCATTACATCATTTTCATTTGAGCTCATCTTGATGCCCGAAATGTCATGGGAAGTGGGCTATGTCAGTATTTTGTGAGATCTATTTCAGCAAATGGCATTTTGTCATTTTTGCCATGATTATTGTGTGCATGCTATGACCCCGAGCTCTAAATGTGTTTTGTTATATTCCATGCCATCTTTACAGTGGTGCTTGCCATGTATTTTTGTGGTGACTAGAAAAAGCTTGAAAAGTCCTTGTCCTAATTTTGTCGGTATGCCATATGTTCATGTTGTTTCCTAGTGATCCGTGCATCTTTTGAGGATGATCAGTAAGGATGTTTTGTTAACATTGTGGTGCTCTATCCATCCATGTCTTTGTTTGAATTTATGGGCACCCTAGCTTGAGTCAAACGAGCTTTACTTTTTCTATAAAGTGAATCCTAGCAGATTGTTGACATGTTTAGCGATTTTGCCGAGGATGTTGCAATTGATCCGTGCATGCTATTTTGTTGTACTTGCCATGTCTAGCTCCTATGCCATGTATTCTTGATGGGTGTATACTTAGTTTGCCACAACATGCTCTGTAGCGAGTGCATCGAGCTCGTAAACATGCCTACTCGTTAACTGATTTGCATGCTCCAGTTTTTCACTAAGTCTGAATCTGTTTATGTTTTTGCCATGTTCACATGCTTGCAATTGTATTTTCTGATCCCTTTTGGCTCAAGGTCATTAAGGGACTTTTGTTAAGTGCTTTGAGTAGCTTCATTCCATGCCTTGCTTTGCCATGTTAAGTTCCTGTAGCATGTAGTTTTCATGCTCTAAAGTGTGCTTCCTGATGATAAATTCCAGACGTGTTAATTTCACTATGTCTGAAACCTGTTATCATTTGCAGTTTTGCCATACTTGTTTGAACCTGTTAATGAGTGAATTAGCTGTAGCTCAGTGTTCATCTTTTGTCATGCATCTTGAGCGGATCCCTGCCACGTATTTTGTTGCCATGTTTGAGTGATGTAGTATATTTATCTTGTTGCATTTAGTTGGTCACTTGCTGATTATCGCAGACCGGTGCCATATTTGTTTTGCTTGCCATTTCCAAACCGTGCATCCGATTCCGGTGATCTTTATATCAATTTCAACCTAAATCACCTCACCTTTCCAGTTCCACTCTTGGATTCCCAAGTTGAGGCCAGGTTCAATCATTCCTTGTCAAATCATGCATATGCACCGCATACCGCATCCCGCATATCATACGATGTTCATGTGTTGGTTGTTTACTATGTTGTGTGCTTCTTTCCGGTGTTGCTCCTTCGGGTTGGTTCCTTTAACGTCGTGTTTGTGAGGACCTGTTCGTCTATGTTCGTTTGTCTTCTTCATGGACTCGTTCTTCTTCCTTGCGGGATCTCAGGCAAGATGACCATACCCTCGAAATCACTTCTATCTTTGCTTGCTAGATGCTCGCTCTTTTGCTATGCCTATACTGCGATACCTACCACTTGCTTATCATGCCTCCCATATTGTTAAACCAAGCCTCTAACCCACCTTGTCCTAGCAAACCGTTGTTTGGCTATGTTATCGCTTTGCTCAGCCCCTCTTATAGCGTTGTTAGTTGCAGGTGAAGATTGAAGTTTGTTCCTTGTTGGAACATGGAGATGTTGTTCCTTGTTGGAACATGTTTACTTGCTGGGATATCACAATATCTCTTATTTAATTAATGCATCTATATACTTGGTAAAGGGTGGAAGGCTCGGCCTTATGCCTGGTGTTTTGTTCCACTCTTGCCGCCCTAGTTTCCGTCATATCGATGTTATGTTCCCGGATTTTGCGTTCCTTACGCAGTTGGGTTATAATGGGAACCCATTGACAGTTCGCCTTGAATAAAACTCCTCCAGCAATGCCCAACCTTGGTTTTACCATTTGCACTAACAACCTACCACCTTCCCTTGGGTTCTGCAGACTCAAGGGTCATCTTTATTTTAACCCCCCCCGGGCCAGTGCTTCTCTAAGTGTTGGTCCGAACGGAGCTGCCTGCAGGGCCACCTAGGGGAAACTTGAGGGTTTGTTTTACTTGTAGCTAGTCTCATCTGAGTGTGCCCTGAGAACGAGATATGTGCAGCTCCTATCGGGATTTGTCGGCTCATTCGAGCGGTGTTGCTGGACTTGTTTTACCATTGTCCAATTGCCTTGCGTCTTTCTTCGTTAAAACGGCGGAGGAACTGTTTCACCGCTTTGTATTTAGGATCCACATTAAGGGTGTGCTCAGCGAGTTGCCTCGGTACACCTGGCATGTCAGAGGGCTTCCATGCAAAAATGTCCCGATTCTCACGGATGAACTCAATGAGCGAGCTTTCCTATTTCGGATCCAAATTAGCATTGATGCTGAACTGCTTGGACGAATCGCCAGGTACAAAGTCAACAAGCTTAGTTTCTGCTGCCGATTTGAACTTCAGGGCCGGATCATGCTCCGTAGTTGGCTTCTTTAATGGAGTCATGTCCGCCGGATCAACATTGTCCTTATAATACTTCAGCTCCTCGGTGACCCGGCATCTTGAGCTGCAAATACACATAACAGGGTCGTGCCATAAACTTGGCATAGGCCGGTCGCCCAAATAGGGCGTGATACAGACTTTGGATCTTCAACACTTCAAACATCAATGTCTCCGACCTGGAATCATGATAATCCCCAAAGGCCACTTCCAGAGCTATCTTACCAACAGGATATGCTGATCTGCCAGGTACTACACCGTGGAACACCGTATTAGACGGTTTAAGATTTTTATCTGTCAGTCCCATACGACGGAAGGTCTCATAGTACAAGATATTAATACTGCTACCTCCATCCATGAGCACCTTGGTGAACTTATAACCTCCCACCTGAGGCGCCACCACCAGAGCCAACTGACACGGATTATCGACCTTGGGAGGGTGATCCTCTCTGCTCCATATGATTGGTTGTTCAGACCAACGTAGATAACGGGGTATGGCCGGTTCAACAGAGTTGACCGCCCGCCTCTGAATCTTCCGGTCTTGCTTGTCCAAGCTAGTGGTGAAGACATGGTATTGCCCACTACTCAACTGCTTTCGGTTGCTCTGGTAACCTGACTGTTGCTGCTGTTGGTTGTAACCACCCTGGTTGTTCTGACTATTTTGACCATTATGTCCGCCCGGATTACCATTAAATCCTGAACCGGAACTTCCTCCACCTTAACCCGGCCCGGATCCTGAGCCACCGCCAGATTCGTGATCATACCGGAAATTATTAGAATTCTTGAACTCCTGCATAATAAAGCAATCCTTCCAAAGGTGGTTTGCTGGCGCCTCCTTCGTCCCATGTCTTGGACAGGCCTGGCTTAGCAGATAGTTTAGGCGGTCTGGGTTAGGGTTGGGCGCCCCATTACGATTTTTCGGTTTACCCCTGCGTCGCCGGCCATTGTCTTGTGTGTTGGTATTAGCCACAAAGTCCATGTTACCATCCGCTTTATGCTTGCCTCCACCACCATTGCCTGCCCAGTGATGCTACTGAGCTTTGGAGTTGTTGTTCCTCTTTCCCTTCCCTGTCTTGTCATCATCAGATTCGGGATCCTTGGTACTATCAGAATCAGCATATTTCACCAAAGCGGCCATGAGGGTCCCCATGTGAGTGCAATGACGCTTCATCCGTCCCAACTTCAGCTTCAGGGGCCCAAACCGGCAGTTGCCTTCTAGGGTTAATACTGTAGTGTCAGCGTTGATGTGGTCTGATGAGTGCAACACTTGTGAAACCCGCCGCACCCAATGAGTCGTTGATTCTCCTTCCTCCTGGACGCATGCAGCTAAGTCCACTATCGACATAGGCTGTTTACATGTATCCTTGAAATTGCTGATAAACCGGGCTCGTAATTGGGCCCATGAACTGATAGAATTAGCCGGCAAGCTTTTTAACCAAGTACGGGCCGTTCCTTCAAGCATCATGGTGAAGTATTTCGCACACGCCGCGTCATCCACATCAAGCATCTCCATGGCCATCTCATAGCTCTCCACCCATCTCTCCGGAGGCTGATCCGCCGTGTAATTTGGTACCTTGCACGGGCCCTTGAAATCCTTGGGCAGGCGCACATTGCGTAAAGCGGGGATAAGGCAAGGCACCCCCAAAGAACTAGAAGTAACACCAGGTTCAATCGAGATGGTTGGACGAACCGGCGTGAGCTACCGAGCCTGATGTTGTGTGGCTAACTCGGCCTCCCTATGCGCTCGGGCCCGGTTCACCACTTCCTGAGCGTTATCAGCACCACCCGTCAGGTTGTTGCCACGGGGTGCTCCACGTCGTTCGTTACTCGACACTGCGGGTTCATCCATATGTCCGCTATAGCTCCGGCTTGGACGAGGGGTCGAGTGGATCCGGTCGTGGCTGTACGAGTATGCTTCCTGTTGGACCAAAGCTGTCCTCAGAAGTTCCTTGACCCGTCGCGTCTCTACTGCCTGCGGCGAATCACCTTCAATTATAATGGCCTCCAGCCGTGCAGCAGCGGCAACGAGATTGTCCATCGGGTTGGAGTGGTGACCCAGAGGTGTTAAAACAGCCTGAGGTACAACGGTGTTTTGACGAGGCGGGTCCATCTGACGAGGTTGAACCGGTGCCCCGGTCCCGGGAGCTTCCGCCCGGTTTACCTCCAGCCGATTGCCGGTTCCTACTCCTGGAGTGTTGAAAAGGTCTCTGGCCTAAAAAACCGGAGGCAAACGGGATCGGTACTTCCTCCTCATGACTTCCTGCGACGCACTCTGGTCCAACATGAGCCTGTAGGCTTGTGCGTCTAAAGTGGCCCGCTCCATGGCCATCCTGGTGTCCTCAGCTGCCAGATCTGCCTTGGCCTGGGTGATCTGTTCCTTCACTTTTGCAATCTCGGTGTTGTGAACGCCCTGATCCGCTGGATTAGCCTCCGCCATAAGCACAGCCAATGCATCAAACAGCTCTGATAGAACTTGAGCCGGCGGGTGCACAGGGCCTCCTGCCCCGGCAGTCGTCGCTGCTGCCGAACCAGAGGTTGTTGCCGCAGTGGTCGAAGAATGAAGCGCTGCTTGTGTGCCAGTCATGAATATTCCAACCCGGTTGGGCAGATCAGAGGGGTCCGGAATAATGTCGCCATCGGAACAGCCTCCAATCCGACCGTCTTGTAGCTTATAAAGAGATTCGGTTTCTCCCGTCGATGACTCGTCATCGGAACAAACGACGGTATCGCCGCAAGATTTTGATCCATCCTCACAACTTCCTCCATGGATGACTCCCACGAAGGCACGTTTCATGGCCGGTTTAACCCGGGCGGATCGCGCATGCTGAGCCGTCTCGACGAGGTCGGTGCAGATGTCCGGCTCAGGGCCCGGTTCACCGATCTTGCCAATGAAAACGTGAATGCCTCCAAAGGGGACCCGGTACCCGTACTCAATTGAGCCGGCCTCGGGGCCCCAGCCTGCATCGTCGATGTAGAACTTGCCGCGATGACCCTTAGTCATCCGGCCTATAGCGTAGCCCTCGAGTCCTTCAAAGCGGCCCTCCAAGAACCGGAAACCATCGTGCAATAGCCCCATGGTGGGCGCCAACTGTCGTGGCTTTGTCACGGCAGATGTCCTAGAGAAAGGACTTAGTCGTGGAGCCATCGCGACGGGTTAGCTTGAAGGGGTTAAAGCAGACACAGGGACGCAAGAGAGTTTATACTAGTTCGGCCCCTTCGATGAAGGTAAAAGCCTACGTCTAGTTGTGATGGAATTGATGGGGTTTCGATGACTAGGGAGCGAACAAGCTTCGCCTATGTCTCGAGTTGTTGTCTGTTGTCCTTGAACCGCTGCCAGGTCGTCCCCTTATATACACGGGTGACTCCCGTCGGCTTACAGAGTCCCAATACCGGCTCATAGATGTGTCTGGTTTGGTCTCTACTTATTCCTAACTTACAATACAAGCTGACTACTAATGCCGGTTTACAGCTACAGGCCTTGAACCGGCCATGGGCCTTGAGCCCTCATCTGCCTTCTTGGGCTTTAACATACTTAACTACTGACGAAGTTAACCCGGCCCAGATAGGCCGGTTTACGCCCAGTAGTAATATCCCCAACAAGTAGCGTGGGGTATTGGAGTAGTAGCAGCGCTGCTTACCAGTAGCGTCTTTTTGAAGCCCACGCTACTAGTATTAGTAGTAGCGATGGACAGAGGCGTGCTACTACTAGATACAGATAGTAGTAGCGGTGGTTTAAACAAGCACTATTGCTACAAAATAGTTGTAGCGCCATAGCAGTAGCGTTGGTGCCCGCGCTACTGGTATGGGTTTTCCTTGTAATGGTCGGCAAGGAAAAGTGTGCAAGTTGCTGAAGTCTTTGTATGGACTCAAGCAAGCACCCAAACAGTGGCACGAGAAGTTTGAAAGAACTTTAACAGCTGCAGGCTTTGTTGTAAACAAAGCTGACAAATGTTTATACTATCACCATGATGGGGGCGAGGGAGTTATCCTTTACTTTTATGTTGACGAAATACTGATTTTTGGAAAAAATCTTAATGTTATTAAGGAGGTCAAGGATTTCCTATCTCGTTGTTTTGATATGAAGGATTTAGGAGTGGCTGATGTCATTCTGAACATCAAGTTGTTCAGAGACGATGATGGTGGCATTACATTGCTTCAATCTCACTATGTGGAAAAGATCTTGAGTTGCTTTGGCTATAGTGACTGAAAGCCCTCTCCAACACCATATGATGCGAGTGTGTTACTTCGAAAGAATCGAAGAATTGCTAGAGATCAATTCAAATATTCTCAGATTATTTGCTCGCTTATGTACTTAGCCATTGCTACAAGACCTGACATCTCTTTTGCTATTAGCAAACTGAGTCAGTTTGTCTCAAAACCAGGAGATGCGCATTGGAAAGCTATAGCGAGAGTTTTGAGTTATTTGAAAGGCACTGCGAATTATGGAATTCACTACACCGGGCACCCAAAGGTGCTTGAAGGGTATAGTTACTCAAACTGGATCTCAGATGCTGATCAGATAAAGGCCACCAGCGGTTATGTATTCACTCATGGAGGTGGCGCTGTTTCTTGGAAGTCTTGCATGTAGACCATCTTAATGAGGTCAACAATGGAAGCAGAACTCACAACACTAGATACAGCTACGGTCGAAGCAGATTGGCTTCGTCGGCTCTTGAATGACTTGCCGGTTGTTGAGAAACCTATATCAGGTATCCTTATGAACTGCGACAATCAAACTGTAATCACGAAAGTGAGCAGCTGAAAGGATAACATGAAGTCATCAAGACACGTTGAGAAGGTTAAAGCCTGTCAGGAAAATGAGAAACTCTGGAGTTATTGCATTGGATTATATCCAAACTTCTAAAAATCGGGCAGATCCTTTCACTAAGGGTCTATCACGTAATGTGATAGGTAATGCATCGAGGGAGATGAGTATGAGACCCACAATATGAGTTGTTCACAGTGGTAACCTAGTCTATGTGATCGGAGATCCCATGAATTAGATGTGAAAGACAAGTTGTTGGTCAACTGAGAGGAGAATATCGTTACTATTAATGCCACTCCATGAAGATGCAATACTCTCTAATCTGCATGGCAGGTTGATGTGTATCTTAATGTGTTCTAAGTGGCTCACTGATGTAGAGATGTCGTCCTCCAGAACATCTTTTGAAGAACGCACCTATATGAGTCTGATTGTTAAACGTCGTAATCTATGAGAGTAGGGTTATCTCTAGTAAACTCATAAAAGGTCTCAGAGTATGACGCATAAGCTCCACCCGCGGGGAAGACCCACGGTAGCCATGTATCGGACAAGGCTTTATGTGAAGCTAGATTCATAGAAAACTTGCAGTTCAAGGCCCAGTCCACTGTCCAAGTCGCTTACTAGTGTAGCATAGAGTTCTCGGTGGAAGTTCAACTTAACAGTCTCCACTGTAGTACCAGTATATAAAACAGTGTTTTGGAAGCAAAGGAAAATTTTGTGTGCCTCTGGGATCTGGTGGGGGATTGCTAGAATTTTGTCTATTTTGGGCCTAGCCCAATAGCAGTTTCAGAAATTCCTAATAAATCCTAAAGGCCCATCTAGCCCATTCGTGCAAGGCAAGACATGGAACAAAAGTTTAGTCCCACATTGCTAGTTTAGAGGGAGTTGGACCTCTTTATAAGGGAGGCTCTTTCTCCACTTGTGTGGGGAGGAGAACAAGAGAGACATCCACGCGCACTCCACCTCCGTTGCCCGCCTCGCCACGCCACGGGTCTCTTCAGCTCCCGGCGCAGCCTCTTGCCACCTTCTCTTGCGCCTATAAAAGGGAGGTGACTCCTCTCAGAGAGACGGACCAGAACCTTTTCTTCCTCTCGCCACAAGTTCCTGAGCACTGCGCTGCTGCTACGTTCTTGCCCATCCCGGCTTGCGGCGTGCACCACAGGTCAGGACAGTAGGCCTGCAAAACCGCACCTCTTTGAGTCATGTAGGGGAGAAGGGTGATAAGATTTTTGGGGAGCGCTTCGCGCGACTACTTACTTCTTTGTCACGGACGCCCCAGACTCTGACGATTACTTCCCCGACGACGGTCATGGACGCCCCGGACTCCGACAACTACTTCCCCGACGATGAATTCTTTCCCGACGTCGACAACCTCCTCGACGACATGGCTGGAGAGGACACCGACCCCCAAGTCCAGCGCTTCTGCTGCTGCTATCCCGTACGCGTTCTTCTTCTTTCTATTAGAGGCCCTGCTACAGTTCCTTGTTCTAGTGTTTGCCCTATATATGTTAGACTCTGTTTCATATATGCAACTTGCTATACTGTATGCTGTAAATGTGTTCAGTTACAGTTCATATATAAAGATGTTGTTTACCTTCGCTTTGTCAAATCGCATTACTTGTTTTATCACTGCTATACTAGTCGTGCTTTATCTAATTTCTGTTAATAAAATCATTTGGTAAATTGCTCATATTTCCAACAGATCTTCACCGTCTCATCCACAGGGTAAACAACATCGATTTGGATTTCTGCAAGTGTGTAACAAGAAGGGAGCCTTGGAAGCTCATGTAGTGGCAGCTTGCCGGCCATCTGTGTACGCCAAGATAGCTATCTTTTGGTGGCATTGGTCTCGGCGGCAACAATTAGTTCATATATTCCCTGTTCGATGCTAGCCGTAAGATCAACTCCTCCAATATTTTTTTGAGGCAATCTCGCGAAGCTTTTTATTCAAACCATCACAATGTTTACAGGGACGAAAGAAATGCCCTCGGTCTAGCCTAACCAAACATGGCAGGCAGGCCCTACTTTTAATGCATGCTTCGCTAGATTATGAGCATCCACATTGGAGCTCCTAGACTCATGAACTATATTACAAGAAGAAAAAGAAGTAGCTATCATCTTGATCTCTTGAACAATAGCTCCATAGCTCGATCCGATTCCCGTTTGGACTTCTGTGACCAACCCTTTGCAATCTGATGCTAAATGTATATGATGAAGATTCATATCTTGGGCTAATGCAAGTCCTTCCCTGATTGCCAAAGCCTCCAGAGTCGCTGGGTCACGATGGTTTGGAAACACATAAACTGAAGCGCCCAAAAAAATACCTTCAAAATTCCTGCATATTGTACCCACAGAGCCATGATTTCCTCCTCTTGTCAATCCAGCATCAACATTGATTTTGACGTAATGCTCAGGAGGTGCTATCCATTCCGTTCTCCTTTGGACCGCACTTGCGTGGTGCTCTTTGACATGTGATAATGCTTTGATCTCTGCTAGATATGTATTCACAAAAGCATTAATAGCAAATGGGCTTCTGAAAATATCCTCATAAATCACCTTTCGTCTTGCTCCCCAAATGGCCCAAAGTGTTGTCACCATCCTCACAAAATCCTCTGAAGATACAGCTTTCCCCATTGCAAAAATCCAATCTTTGGCTCCTTCATGCTGATTCAAGCTGATTTGGTCTACTATCTGTTCCGATGACAGTGCACATGTACTCCGGGACATAGCGCATTCCAGCAACACGTGTTTCCACAAATCATGAGCGCCACATAGAGTACAAGCTGCTGATGTGGCCATATTTCTGCGATGTAGAACTTCTCCCGAGGGGATCGAGCTTTTCGCCAATCTCCAAAGAAGTACCTTAAGCTTACGTGGGACCTACATTTTTCATAATGTTTTCCACTCGCTCCCCTCTGCTCGTACATCTGAAGTGCCCTCGCGGCCCTCAAGCCAAGCTTCCCTGTTAAGTTTAGTCCGCACAAGCATACGATAACATGAGCTGACAGAAAAATTGCCCCTAGACTCCTCACTCCATGCCCAAAAATCTGACACTCGTCGTGTGCATAATGGTATATGTAGGATTGCCTCCGCATCAAAAGGAGTAAACACTGACCGAACAAGCTGCGTTCTCCACGAATCTGTCGTGTTCTCTATGAGCTCTGCAACACGGCGTAGTGGATCCGGCACCAGAGACGTGATTGGTCTCTTAAAACTCTCTCTAGGGATCTAGTTCTCAGCCCATATATCTGTTTCTTCTCCGTCCCCAATCCGGCGAATGATCCCTTGTGTTAATAGGCTCAAGTTAAACAACTCTAGGTCTCGAAACCCCATACCTCCCATGTATTTTGGCATTGTCATCGTATCCTAAGCCACCCATGCCGGTTTTCTCTGTCCTCTCTTGCTCCCCCACCAAAACTGTCGAATGATGGATGTGACACTCTCACACAGTCCTCTTGGGAGCCTGAAGCATGACATAGAGAACACTGGTATTGCTTGAGCCACTGATTTTATAAGAACCTCTTTGCCTGCTGCAGATAGTAATTTTCCATCCAGCCTTTAACTTTTTCCCAAACTCTGTCTCTCACATACTTGAACGTGCCATTCTTTGAGTGTCCCACTTCTGTGGGCATGTCCACATAACGATCACTAAGTGATTCATTATGCACCTGAAGCTTGTTCTTCACCCCATCTCTCAAAGTTTGAGGGCATCCTTTGCTAAAAAATATGGATGACTTTGCATTATTCACTTTCTGGTCAGATGCCCCACAATAAGTATCCAGTAGGTTTGATACCTTCTCTACACCCTCAACACTAGCCTTGAATAGCAACCGGCTGTCATCCGCGAATAGGAGATGGTTAACGGCTGGTGCCGTGGGTTTCAGGAGGCACGAAAGGCCCTCTGCTGCAATCAAGAAAAGGTAAGGGGAGATTGGATCTCCCTGCCGAAGTCCTCTGGATGGTTTGAACCTATCAAGCTTCTCCCCATTAAATAAAACTCAAAAAGATAAACTGGAGACATTGACATGGTTGTATCAATCCAACTCTGTGCAAAGCCCAATTTGCCCATGATGGCTCTCAAGTAGTCCCACTCCAACTTGTCATAAGCTTTCATCATATCAAATTTGAGGGCACAAAAATTGTTATTCTTTGACCTTTTTAGCTTCATAAAATGCAAACACTCATAAGCACCAATTATGTTGTCTGTTATCGTCCTTCCTGGCACAAAAGCTGACTGCTCATGAGATATAATTTCTGGGAGTACTTGCTTCAATCTGTTAGCGAATACCTTTGATGCTATTTTATAGAGGACGTTGCATAAACTTATTGGTCTAAATTGAGAGAGAAGGGTTGGGTTGTTCACCTTCGGAATGAGCACTAGGATAGTCTCATTAATGCATTCGGGGCTCTCCTCTCCTCTCACAATCCTCAATACAACGTTTGTAACTTCATATCCCTACACATCCCAGTGTTTTTGATAAAACTGTGCAGGAAAACCGTCAGGTCCAGGAGCCTTTGTTGGAAACATTTGGAAGAGTGCTGATTTTACCTCTTCCCTTGTATAAGGAGCACATAGGTCATTGTTCATCGCTGCTGTAACCTTGCGTGGGACATGCTGTAGAACCTCCTCAACTCCATGCACCCCTTCAGACGTATAAAGATTCTGGTAGAACTCATTAACCATCGTCCTTACACTACTAGGAAAAGGCCTACTAATGGCGCACCTAATTTGTCCATTAATGGCGCATTAGTGGTGCGCCATTAGTAGCACGCCATTAGTATATTTTACTAATGGCGCACCACTGGTGCGCCATTAGTATCTAGTATACTAATGGCGCACCACAGATGCGCCATTAGTATATACAACAGTGCGCCATTAGTATGCCTCCCAGGGGGCCATGTATACCCAGGTGCTTTGGCATACTAATGGCGCACGACAGCAAGATGCGCCATTAGTAACTTCGTCATACTAATGGCGCACTATTTAATGATGCGCCATTAGTATGCCAAAGGATACTAATGGCGCACTATGATGTGATGCGCCATTAGTATGAATATTAGGTTTTTTTATTTTTTAATTTTCTGTTTTTTGCACAGGTTACAAAATGTATAATTGGACAAAATATAGATAGCAAACATCAACAACAGATTCATCAAATACAATAGAAGATTAGTCTCTGAATACAATTCATCATTTTAGTCTCCGAATACAAGTCATCATATTAGTCTCCGAATTGAAAAGACCGAACAAAGATAGAACATTATATTACAAGTCTCGAGACCGCGAGTTTGTCTTCACATTACAAGTCGATATCGATCATCTAAACTACCATCACATAGAACAGAGCTGCGGTCATCACGATGAGCATCATCACGATGAAACTCGTCTTCATCCGGTTCCTCCAACACTCCCTCCCCTCTCCCGTTAGATAGCGGGCGTATCTAGATTCGGCCTCGGCCCTAGTGGTGTACCCTTTGTAACTGTTCCCGCTGAATCGGTGAACCTGTCTCCGACACTCCTCCCAGTCGTCGTAGACTCTGGGAACCTTACCCTTGTACACGACATACCATGGCATCACTATGCAGTAGCCAAACGAAACATTAGTACCAATTCACAGACAATACATAAGCAATATATAAGTATGCAACAGAACGATCGGAAGAGAAAAGCAAGACATTAATAGCATCGATTACATCTTAAGTTGAACGACTCTCGAAACCAAAGAGACATACTACAAGTTCATCAAAGTTTAATTAGAACATGAGCCAATCGATGTTTCAGAACTAGACACAGCATCACTGCTTTCGACTCGACTCAAGGGACCAGAGCGTGGATGAAGCCGTCGTCTATCGTGGGAGTCATGAAAGAACGGGCGTTGTCAGCCTGCATTTGTAGGATTGTGTCGATGTCACTGTTGGACGGTTGATTTCTGAGGTAGAACTGCCCTGCGGTACGAAGGACATCTTGATGGATGATTTCCGCAAACTCCGACTGGATGCGAAAGAATTCTTGTCTGATGTCCGCGTCCTAGATTGCCGACACGCTCGCGGCCCAATCTTTGAGTCTACTCGGTAGCAGAAGTTGATGATGGTCCCGTACGATCGCCCGCATGTGATGGATGGCATAGTAGGCACCCTTCTGACCGCCAGGCGGCTGCTTGACGCAGCAGAACATCATATTGTGGGAGAACACGTGCTTGCCGTACTTACGAATAGGCCTGGTGAAGGTGCCTCCAGATTTGACGTAGCCGGGGAGAACATCATCAAGAACCTTCTTGACATTTGTGTAGTCTACGTTCGACTGACGGTCCGGGTCGAAATACGTGGCCATGGAATATTTGGGGCTTAGGAGGATGAGCGTGCAATGTGTGTCACTGCAGAAAACACGGAATGTTAAAAGAAAAACGATCGAAATCTAAGAATTCATATGTTACGGGGCGGTTGAGGGGAGGACTTACTCGGGAAAGTAAGACACGAAGAAGTTATCCTTATCTTGGTTTGCCAGAATGACGCCTTCGAGGTAAGAACTCGCGACTTGCCGGTCCCCAGCGCTGCCAAAGATCTTGGCACACATGTAGAAGGGGTCGACTATCACGATGTCCGGGTTCTTGTCGCGAATGATCCGCATCTCCATACTCAGCGAAAATAGCCGAACGAAGGTGTAGTGCAGCGGACGAAGGTTCAACATAGCGTGGATGTCATCAAACCGCAGGATGATCGTACCCCCGATGGAGTTATCCACAAAGCCCTTGCCCTCTGGCACCTTGGCCGCGAAAACCGGGTATGCCACATCCTTCTCTCCGAGACGCCGCTTCTCCAAAGAAAGAACACTGTCATGCAGACTCCGCATAGCACCGGTTGCAGCATCGAGCATATTTCTCGGTAGCATTGGCCTACCAGCCACATGCACCCTCCTCGAGATATCCTCAGGTGAAGGTGGCCCGTCCTGAGCACGGATCGTACTCGGTGCCGGCTGGCCCGCACCCTTGTTAGTCTTTATTTTGCGTGCCTTCTTCTTCTCCTGTGATGGGACCGAGTTCTGCTCACAGACCGCCTTCTTGAGTGTGTTGGGGCTGATCATATTTCGCACCTCGCCTATCTGAGGCTCGGTGAAGTCGGCAGCTGGAGGCGTCTCCTGAGAGCTGAATTGCAGACGACGCCTGTTGCAACTTGGCTTCTCCGCGGTACCAGCTAGATCGCGCACGTCTTTTGTTGGGTTGGGTTCTTGAGAAGGAGGCCCCATGAAGTCGCCATCGTACCCATGATCGGCAAAGTACTGATCGACGTTGGCAAATGTATCGTCGTCGTCGTCGTTCTGATCCTGTGCCATATGCATGTTTGGATCTAGTGGCATAGGGATGTCCGGCACCGTTGCGGCGGTGTTGCCATGGGGCCGACTTGGCGCCGGCACGACTGGCGGTGTTGTCTTTGGGGTGGTGTCCCCCGCCCCCAAACGAATCTGGCTCTTCGGCCAAAGCAGGCGCCAGCTCAGGCAGGCGCTGAGGGTCATCACGTCATCATCGTCGGCCCCGACGAGTCGAATCAGAGGTAACAACTCATCACAGCCTGGCAGCACCCAAACCAGTTGAACCCTAAACAAGTTGGGTGGCATCTGGGTACCGTGGAACAAGGGGTTGCCCGGTTGAACGATTTTGCCCTTGGCGACATCGACCAACTCGTTGTTCACGAAGTGCAGGAGAGTGCACGGAACGTCGGTGGCGCCTTGCGAAAATATGTAGGGCGTTAGGGATGCCCAGTCAAAGGCAAGGAGATGAAGTCCTCGGCCGAGAGAGGCTTAATTAGTTACCGTGATGATGGCGTCGAGCTCGGCTAATGTCGAGGCACCGCCAACGGCGGGCGTGCAGTTGACGGAGGGGCCGCTTGCTGCAGAGGTGCCGGGCGGCGTACACCCGGGTGCATTAAGCTCCTGTGCCGGCGTCGGAGACACTAATGCCGCCTCCGCCGGAGACACCAATGGCCCCGCCATCGCGTTCTGCGAGTTGCTGGCCGTGAAGCTAGGAATCGGGGGCGGCCCCTGTTGGCCGCCCGCAATCCACGCACTAATCCCCTGGATCAAGGTAGGCACAATGGCGGTGATCGTCGCTCCGAGTTGTTATTGCACTTGCTCTTGGACAATCTCCGGAATCCGCGCCACCTGTGCAATGAGTTCTTGAACCTCGCGCGCCTGGCTTTCCGAGCTGGTCTTTTTCTCCTTTCGCCCACCAGTGTTATAGTATGACGACCATTTTGTCGACAAGCCTTTGCCGGCCACACGACCAGCTGACGTCGGCTTGCTGAGCTTATCCTTGTTCTCCATTACATTCAACGCCCTATTTAGAGTGGTGTCCCAAGGGTTGCTCTTAGTCGACCCCGCGCTACTGCTTTCAGTCGCCTGCGGAAGGAATGTGAACCATTTAGAAATTTGGCTTCATTAATTAGAATGCAACCATATGGAGCTAATTACGCGGGGGTGTATTCCTTACCAGAACAAGCTCAAGCGCCCTGGTCTTCGGATTCGTGGTAAGCTCCTTTGTTTTCGGGTCCTTCTTGTACCGGGCCCTGACAAAGTTCCTGGTCTGCTTGTCACCGTATTTATCGAAGAGGGGCGGTAGGCCTTGCTCGGCACGGTCCGCCTCCTCCGTGTCCCATATAGGCTCCGCCACTCTGTAACCGCCGGGACCGAGTGTGTGTTCCCCTAAGTTCAGCTCCCGCATTTCTTTCCCCCACTTACTTGATTCGGAGTTTGCGGTGCTCGAGCAATTGATCTTGAAGTCGTTGTAGTCATCTTCGGTGATCGAAGGATTTTTCTCCTTGATCTTCTCATAACTCTCACCTTTCTCGATCATTCTCTTCACATTGCTTTTCCAAGTAGACAGGGCCTTGCTCATCTTCGTGAGGGCAGCATTGTTCACTTTATTCCCTTTGAGGCTTGTGTTTTCAAATTCAGCGGGGAACTTGTATCGTTCGTGCAGCTTCGTGAAGAGGAGGTTGCGCAAATTCCCTCCTTCAGGATGCCTCAGGTTCTCGGTGTTGATCGAGACGGTGCTCCGGAGAATGCACCCGAGCTGAAGCGAGTACCCCTTGACTATTCGTTCGGGCACCGTTGGATTCCCGTCGGAGTCCACTTCAGTAACTTCCTCCTTGATGGTGCGGAGCACGGTCGGGCACCGGTCCTTCCGTTGCCTCTTCGGTTGGCTGCCATCTGTGCATGCGCCGCCATCATCAGTGGTGGCATCCTCGGCGGCACCATCAGTGGTGGCATCAGTGGGTCATCCTCGGCAGTACCATCAGTGGTCTCAGGATCGGTGGGGAAGGCGGCGTCCTCATACAAGTGAGGTTGTTGCTCGATCTCCTGGGACAGCTCCCAGAATTTCTTGCCGCCTGAACCCCCGGCCTCATCGTTGTTGGCCATGTTTCTCTATAAATAGGAACGAAGTTTGGTCAAAAAGTTGGTTATTGTCAAGGAACAAGATCATGGTCTCATCATTTAGGGTTTGTCGACACCGAGGCATCCTAAAAGCTAAGCTTTTATCATTGAGGGTTTTTCGACGCCGAGGCACCCTAAAAGCCTAAGCTTTCATCATTTCGGTTTTTATCGACACCGAGGCACCCTAAAAGCCATGCATTAGTCACAAGTACACCGGGGCACTTGATCCTACTTAATTAACTACTAAGATACCCTGGCCCATGCATTAGTCACAAGTACCCCATATGTCCTATTTTTAGCAAAGTCATGCTAAAATTCACGGAAAATTTCAGCATGACCTTTGCTGAAAATAGGACATATGGAGTACCCGAATTTGCCGGAATGGAAGTTAATCGACATTCCAGCAAACTCAAGGGCCTCTCGGGTGGACAAGGCAAAAAAGGCCTCCATCACAACATGGAAAATACATTGGCATGTGAAAAAAGGCCTCCATTGCTTAGGATGCACTGCCACTGAAGCATTGGGTACAAGACTGTTACATGAAAGTAAATGCAGCAGTTGAACCAGAGATTGGTGTACAAGCAAGAATAGAGCAAGTTCTTCTTATCCTCTACAATTATAATAGGAGCCAATCAAATGGATAAAAGGAGAATTGGTTCATTGCAGGCAAGACTGAGCTGAAACAATCAAGGGCTTTGTCAAGCAACCTTCTATGCCAGCAGAGGGTGTCAGAAATAGAGCATGTATTTAATCACTTTGCCACATACACAACAGAAAAAAAATACCATAGACAGTACTAGATACTAGCAAATATAAGGGGAAATCAAATCATTTTGTCTACAGACTGCACATTAGCAATCCAAGGAGCAAAAAATACCATAGACAATACAGACTGCACATTAGCACCACATCACAGGAGCTCCCCTGGGTCATGTGGCCAGGTTACTACAATTTTTAGCAACTGTTAAAGTTTACAGGCAATTGCTCTACAACAGAAAAAGCTGTGATCCTTTACTCCTAATAGAACACAGACAAGCACCAAACTGCCGTCATCAGAAAAATACATGGTGCTGTAGTATTAACAACAAATACTGGCATTAATCTGAAAATGTACACTAGAAAAATGTACACATGCCTATCCAAACAAATCACAAAAAATGATTGCAAGAATCAGAATAATGAAGACATTTGTTTGATAACACAAACCATCAAGCATCAGAATAAAGAAGGCAAGAAGAAAGTATGTAGTTGATCACTTTGCACCCAGTACAACAATCGAAGTATAGAACTATACCCAGTACAACAATCAATCATGCCACTATGCATAACACCATGCACTGCAAATACACTAGGTATTTCTAATGCATAACTCACATTAGCACATCAAAAGCACTTGGATTAGATTAGAACATCCCAAGTAATACTACAAACCATGGACTATACAGATAATCATGATCAAGTTTTACAATCATATCTAAGACTGGAGCTTGCTAATAAAAGGAGCAACTAGCTAATCGTTTTTACCAAAAGTAGGGAGGCTACAAAACCAAGAATAGTAGATAATAGTCCAGGCTGAACTCATGAATAAAAGAAAACTAGGAGTTCATGCAACATAACCATGTATGGACCGAGCTCTAGTTAAATTCTACTAGGAAGATATGCAAACAACACCCAGTTGATAGTACAGACGCACTGGTGCTTGAGAAATCAGCATCAGACATGATATCTACTGATTTACTCTGAGAAATTACTATAGTTTACTCATTAGAGCGGTAGAGAGAGAACAACTGCTACTTACTAACAACAAGAACAAGAAATACTGAGTTACTCTAAACCAATATGTAAATGTTAACATCATCTTTCAGTTTGAATTTGGTGATCAAAAAGGACACAAGAATCATGCTTTCTTTGTGTGCATCTTGGTATCCAACGAGCAAGAGATATGTAGAAGATGATGCAAGCGAGATCATTGCGGAGTGATGGCAACCATAGTTAGTTTAATTTCTGAAATTGTGGTAACCACTATTCAGGTTATGGAAAACGAACGAACTTTTCTTCAGTAAACAAGCTAGTGTACATTTTCAGATTAATGCCAGTATTTACCAACGCTCATAATCTCTCGAAGATCACAGCTGTTCTACATATAGGAATTGTATGTGCAGATGCAAGCAATGGAAGCAATGGCCAAGATGAAGATAGAACATTATCAGGGGATTATCTCACAGGAGGGGAGGCTATGATTAGCTGCAAACTGACAAGAGGGAGCTCACCTGCGCTTGGCGGCGGGAGGGGAGCGGCAATGAGGAGGACGACGAGAGGAGCGGGAGCGCGAGCGCGACGAGGTGGAGCCCGGCGAGGTGGAGCGGCGATGAGGAGCTCGATGAGGTGGAGCGCGACGAGAGGAGGACGCGGAGCGGGAGGAGGAGCCCGACGAGGTGGACGGGGCGGTGTGGACGGGGCGGCGTCCGAGCCGCCGGCGACGAGGGGGAGGAAGGGGAGAGGGAGGCGGCGGGGGCGCGTGGGCGGCTGCGGCGCAGTGGGTCGGGGCAGCGGCGGCGGCGGCGCGGTGGAGGGAGGGAGAGGGAACTGGCGAGGGGGAGAGGGAAGGGGGGATCGGGCGAAGGGGGAGAGGGAAGGGGGGATCGGGCACAATACTAATGGCGGACCACCCCTCGGTGCGCCATAAGTACATCCATACTAATGGCGCACCTCACCGTGGTGCGCCATTAGTAGTTTTTTTTCTGCTCGAGCCAACAGGTTATCTTCCACCTGACCTAATCCACACCAAGTCCCCTCTACTAGCTCGACTGGTCAGTAGCTAGTTCTCACACCAGGAGGTCTTGGGTTCGATTCCGAGGCTCCACAAATTTTTTTTATGCATTTAAAATGCTGTTTGATACTTATTTGTGTTTAAATATGTTCAAACTTGTTTAAATCATAACAGTAATATTTTTTTATAAGACAGTAATAATTTTTTTTAAAATATCATCAAACAGTAATGCCGGTGGAGCGGGGGAGGGTGCGCGGGGTGCGGGGGGTCGGCGGCGGCGGTTGAGTAGGGGAGGGGTGCGGGCGGTCGGCGGCGGCGGTTGAGTAGGGGAATCGAGGGTGCGGGGGGTCGGTGGCGGCGGTCGGTGGACCGGGGGGTGCTCGGCGGCGAGGGGGACCGGATCTGTAGAGGTGGGATAGCGATCGAGATGGAGGGGGATCGAGATCGAGTGTCCATGAAATTTAAAAATATTCATGATAGTTCAAAAAGTGCCCATGAAATACAATTGAGAAATGAACACTACGATTTAAATACAATCAATCTTAGCTAGCTATCTGTTCACAATCTTCTTGCCCTTCTTTTTCGCAAATGGAGTTCTTCTGTGGAACGGACGTCCTTTAGGTAGGGTGGTCCTGCTTCTTCTTGTGGTGTATGCTGCTACTTCATCATCGTCGTCATGTTCGATCCTCGGGTCGCCATACTTGTCGAAGTCTTGCTCATTGGCTACTCCATCCTCGGGTGTGCTTCTCTGGCTGCCAAACGGATTGACTCCATCGGTGCTCGCGCCCAGCACGATGTTCCTTGGATCGTTCCCAAATTCTGGGTCTTTGAAATTCAACGCTTGCCACTGGCTCGCATCCTTAGGGTGACTCAACATCTTGTCTTTTTTATCTATCTCCGGATCATTTGCGTCATCTTCTCGCTTCTTCTCCTCCCTATCCGCGTGCCAACGTAGGAGCTTTGCTACCTTAGGGTCCGTGAAATACCGCTGCAGACGAGGAGTGATCGGAAAGTACCACACCACTTTTCGAGGAGCTTTCTTCCTCTTCTTGTATTGAGTGACGCCGCACACCGGACATATGGTAGACTCCGCGTGCTCGTCCCGATAAATGATGCAATTGTTCATGCACACATGGTATTTCACGTGCGGTAAATCCAGAGGACACACGATTTTCTTCGCCTCCTCCAAACTGGTCGGGCACTTGTTCCCCTTGGGAAGACGTTCGTGCCAGAATGACATGTTCTCGTCGAAGCATGCGTCGGTCATTTTGTGTTTTACCTTCATCTCCAGAGCCATGAGCGTTACTTTCAGGCGGGTATCCTCGGGCCTGCATCCTTCATACAATGGAGTAACCACGTCTAACTCAAGTTGATCCATCTTGGCTTTCTCTCGGGCGGCAGCTCTTGCGTTATCCGTCTGCTTGAGAAGCAGCTCTTGAATATGAGGGTCCTGCACCCAGCCCATCGATGGTCCAGCGTCGTCTGCTCCGCCGGCATCATCATCTTCATGATCATGCCCGTTGTCTACTCTAGCATCTTCCTCATCATCATGTCCTGCATCTTCTACATGATGACTGTGTACAGCATCACCGTCGTGATCATCTCCTGGGGATTCTTCATCTTCTCGCCCGCCCGAACCGCGGTGGTTGTCTTGCTGCCCTTCCTCATTTCTTGCCCGGCCCCCATGGACGACTTCGTAGTCATCTTCATCACCTTGCCACCGATAGCCATCCATGAATCCACGCAAGAGCAGGTGGTCCCGCACCTGCCCGAATTCCGGATCCGCAATAAGGCTCTTCAGCTTGCATCTTCGACACGGACATCTTATCTCCGTCTCGTTCTTTTGAAGCATCTTGGCCTTCGCGGACCTCAAAAACCTATTCACGATGCCTTCGGTCATCATGCGGACCATGGTCGCCTGCGGGGTAGAGCAAAAAGATATTTTAGAACCAAGAAAAAATTTGGCATGACTTTCCCTAAAAATAGGACCAAAAAGAATGCTTAATGCCAAAATTCTCGCCGAAACGGAAATGAATCAACATTCCGGCAAAATATTGGCAACTATCGCATTTCAAATACCGGTACACCTCCAAACACAAACACATATGCAACACCACAAACATATGCAACACCACGAACATACATAGATCTAGCTAGGCCATAAAAAGTGCATGTGCACATTGTTGTAGGGAGAACAACATAAATATAGCTTCCCCCCTTACTTACCTATCAAAACAATGTAATTTAACCACTTAAATTGAATGAATCTATGGTGGAAATGAGGTGAAAAAGAGGAGGCACCCGAGACAAGGAGGAGGTGGAGAGAATGAAGTGGGGAGAAAGTGAATGTGGGTAGGAGAGGCTGTCCAAAATATCTTGTTGCTGCCCACTTACTAATGGCGCACCAAGTCTAAATGCGTCATTAGTAATCCAGGTTACTAATGGCGCACCTCCTGGTGGTGCGCCATTAGTAGTTTTGCAAAAAAAAAATACTAATGGCACACTGTCCCACAGTGCGCCATTACTAGTTTAAACTAGTAATGGCGCACGGTAGAACAGTGCTCCATTAGTAGTTTTGCAAAAAAGGGAACACAAAAATATAATAAAAAAAACAACATTAGTGGCGCACTTTCCGGTAGGTGCGCCATTACTAGTTACAACTAGTAATGGCGCACTGTGTCTTGATGCGCCATTAGTATGTTTGGACAGGCGCACTAGTTAAAAAAAAATTTGATACTAATGGCGCACCCTGGGGAAGGTGCGCCATTAGTAGTTTCAACTCTAATGGCGTATCAGAAGGTGGTGCGCCATTAGTATATACTAATGGCGCACCGCTTGTCTGGTGCGCCATTAGTGTCAATCCCATCTATAGCCCTTTTTCTAGTAGTGTTAACTCGGTGGGGTCATTTACTAGCACTCCCAATGCATTCTCCAAGGCCCGGATCATGTTCTTCTTTCTCCTTAAGCTAGCACGGAGATGAAAATTTTTTGTATTCCGGTCCCCCGAAGATAGCCACTCTATGCGGGCCCGCTGTCTCCACATAATCTCCTCCCGATGATAAAGCTCAACTAACCTCTCATTAATCTTGAGCTCATTGTGTGTCGGTGCCAACCGAAGAGGATCGCTGCGTAGCTCCTCCAGTTTTTGTTTCAGCTCCTTTATTCCTTTCCTCACGCTCCCAAAGGACTTCCTACTCCACATAGGTATCCCTCTCGTCACCCTTGCGAGTTTCTCTTGAAGCTGTTGAACAGTCTCGATCGGCCCCCCTCCTTCCCATTCTGAACTCACAACTCCTCCAAACACTTCATGTTTCTCCCACATGGCTTCATACCGGAACGTTTTTGTTGGTTTGGAATCATCAGAGCGCCCAAAATCTAAGAAGATTGGCCCATGATCGGAAGTTGCTGATGTGTGATGTTCCAGGCTCGCCAAAGGAAACCGTGTCATCCATTGCGGGTTGACCAATGCTCTATCCAGCCTGCATCTGGTAAATGTACCTCCAGACACCTTCTTCTCAAAAGTACAAAATCTCCCTTTATATCCAATATCCATCAGCATGCAAACGACAGTAGCCTCATGAAAGGCTTGGATTTGTGCATTGCTGCGTTGTCCAACCCCAACGTGTTCGTCCGTACGTAAAACCTTGTTGAAATCTCCCATGCATAACCATGGCAGCGAGCTCAAAGTACTTATAATTTTTTAGACTGTCCATGTTTGATGCTGCATGTGGGTTTTGGGCCTCACCGTAGACACATGTCAATCTCCATACATCACATCCCGGTTCCTCCACAGACACATCAAGATGGTAGCAAGAATAACCCAAAACCTCAATCTTTATTTCATTATTCCGAAACAGCCCTAATCCACCACTTCTACCTTGACTACTAACTGCATAAGATTTGTCATAACCCAAAGTACTTGCTAAAGATTCTACCCTCGATCCTTCTATCTGTGTTTCAACAATACAAAGGAGGGCAGGGGCAAACTTCCTCGCGAATTCGCGAAGTTCTTGGACTGTCGCGACGTTGCCCACACCACGGCAGTTCCAGCATAGGGCACTCATTGGGACGGGCGGCGCTCCTCGAAGGAGCCCGCCAAATTCTTCACTAGACTGTTTTGAGCATCTCTATCTCCATCTTCCATCCTGGTGTGCTTCTGTTCCCTGACTGGTATTGGGCTAACCACGTTGGTACCACTTGGAACGATGGCCAGCTCATTCCCCCGATGAACTTGAGCCTGCTCTGGCCCCCGAGGGTAAGCACGGAGGTCAGGGTCTGATCGGTCCCCTCTCTTCCTGTTCAGGTCATCTGTTATCATATCATCGTTTGTATCCTCTAGATCATACTCCTGGCCATGCTTATTGGTCGCATTGGAGTGCTTTCCTGCATCTCGGTTCCCCGATCTGCCCCCTCTGCGTCCTCCGCGGCGTCCACGTCCCCCACCAGGGCCACGTCCAGCCTGCATTGTCCAAGAAGCACGGAGGTCGCTGAAAACTAAAGCAGATTTTGGGTGGATTCCATCCCCATGCTCCTTGAATACATGACCCAAGCGTCCGCACACCGCACACCAATCCGGGAGGCGCTCATATTTTACCCTATAGATCTGTCTCTCTTTGTTCCTGATAAGTGACACTGCATTCTTGAGGGGATTGTAGACATTGATCTTAACCCATACACGAAAGAAGTTGCCCACAAAATCGTACGATGATCTCTCAACATGAAGTACTTCTCCAACCTTAGCAGCCAAAGAAGGCACCAAGCGTGCATATAGCTTTGGAACATCATGGAGCTGAATCCAAATATCTATGGTGTCAAGCTTGACTCTGGTCGGCTGGGTTATTCCATCATACGGAGTAATAACGACGGCATGCCCTCTGAAATTCCAGGGCCCCTCTTGCATGACTCTTTCCCAGTCCCCCAAACAGTTAAATTGCAAGGTATACAGATTAGCTTCGAGCAGTCTGAAATCAACTCCTCCAATAGAAACTAGTAGAACGCCTTGCATTACTATGGACTACAGTGCATACAAAATAGCCGGCCCTGATGTGGGGGGGGGGGGGGGGGGGGGGGCAAGGGGGGCGCCCGCCGCAGGCCCCCAAAATCCAGGGGCCCCTCCCCAGACGCGCAGGTAGCCCATGGGCCATTGGCAAGAGAGAGATAGGCGAGGGGAGCAGCAACACTTCGATCACGCAGAGGCAACCTTCATTCCTAAAAAAGAGGCGAACATTCCTTTGATCGGGCAAACGCTGCCTTTCTCCGATCCCTAGTTGCCGAGCCTGCTGATTCTTATCCCCCAACGCGTAGTACTAATTTTTTCTTTCCTAACATGGCTTACTCAAAGCCGAGGCGATCTCTATTCCGACTCCTGGATCGCTGGACGCGCACATACTCGGCCGCCGGAGTCAGACGCCAGTCCAACGGCTTCACCGTCGAGCGCCAATCGTCTGATGATCGATGCCGATCCAATCTATCCCAGGTGCTCCGTATTGCAGTAACATATTTCCCACACAGGGATATTGCTAATTAAGTACTCCCTCCGTTCCTAAATGTAAGTCTTTGTAGAGATTCTACTAGATGGACTACATACGGAGCAAAATGAATGTACCCACACCTAAAATGCATCTATATACATCCGTATGTAGTTTATAGTGGAATCTGTACAAAGACTTATATTTAGGAACAGAGGGAGTATCTCTTAAGTAATTTACTTTAGCATACAGATTGCGTACTTTGCATTGTTCATTCATCACATCTTTTTTTAAAGGAGAGAGCGGCCTCTTTGTTTTCATTTACTAACTAAAATCACATTGTTTTTACAGTACCTACACCACATGTATATTGCTTTTGGAAGTATACATGTTAATTAGGGCATGTACAACGTGGGCGCTAGTAGCGAGCGCCAATGTGGATTTCCTTTTCCGTTTGATCCAAGGGTTTCCCTTTGCGTTTATGCATGAAGTGTTGCAGGGCATCCCAACGAGATTTTGCTCTCACGCGCATATTTGACGAGAGGTTAGCGCCACGCTGGACGCTAAAAACGTCTAGCAAATCTTGTAGCTTCAACTAACTCAAAAGATTTTAGTTGTTGGATGGAGGAGACGCTAGCATAGTTGCTTATCCATTTTTCACTCATGTCGCCTATGAATTGATTTTATCATTCGAGCAACATACTGTAACGAGAGGATCATGCTCGTGCAATCCGGCAGATCACGTTGCACGACGGGGCATACGAGCTAATGTGAGCACTTTATAAATCTTGTATTCATTATTATTGCTATATAATGTTTATATTGAGGGCCCCAGATTTTATTTCGCGCCGGGCCCCCGAAATCTCAGGACCGGTATGAATCATACAAATGTTTAAAGTCGTCCCCAAGATCGAAGATTATTTCCCTCTCATAAGTCATAAGTTTGAACATATTCAGACATAAACGGGCGCCCAGCTCCCCAAAATCCAATTGTCTGAACAGTCCGGGCTCCCCAAATCCAGTCCATATGTGGAGGAAAAATGTGGTTGTTGTTCGCACACGAACACGTCATGGTATACCTCCAACGCCAGGGGTGATGCACCGCAGTTCACATCGAAGGAGACCCGTCTGAAAGCACGGTACGCAAGACAATCCCGCGGGAGCTTTTGTAGACCCGAAACCCCACACGCCCGGGAGGGACCCGTCAGGGTGCGCGACAGCTATGGGCTGCCCTAGGGCGACCTGATCGCCCCTAGGGCCTCGGGTTAGCCGCCCTACAATGAAGATGAACGAATGAAGAACGAGGAAGAAGAAGAAGAAGGGAGAAGATAAAAGTAAAGGTAAAAGTGGTAGATAGATTTGATCGATTTTGTGTTGTTGTTCAATCGGCCGTCACCTCTTGTCTATATAAGAGGCGGATGTACTTCCCGTACAAGAAAAGGACTTGCCTAGACATCCAAATCATCAAATTCTAACAAAACACAGACTATTCATGACCTCCGGCCCGGATGTCCGGCTCAAGGCCCAGATGATCCGGCCTAGCCCAATTTTCTTGCAGCAGCTCACTGTTTTGGCTCTAAAATCCACGTACGACATTGGATTTGGACGACTTTTATATAAAAATCAACCGCCTCGACGAGTGGCACAGTTTTCATGTTTAACACTTTTCGATTTGAGGTCATCCTAGGGGAGTTTCGGGCTGTTTTCTAACATCTGCTTTCGAAAAAAACTGTCCAGATGTCCGGACATCTACCCGATTGTCCGGCCTCCACCTGGATCATCCGGGACTGGACCAGATCATCCAGTTTCATCACAAACCTTCTGTTGTTCTGGTGCCTCGATTCCCCGAATGATCTGGACCTCGGCCCGGATGATCCGGCCAAACATTGCTGCAGCGCATGGTTTTGGCTGTAACTTTTGCATACGACCTCAGATTTGGACGATTTTTATATCAAAATCGTCCGTTTCAACGAGACGAAGAACTTTGCAGTTGCAAATTTTTTCCATCTGAGGCCATCTTAATTAGGTTTCATGCCATTATTTAATCTGGTATCAATACGAGCATCTATAAGATTGTCATAACTTTTGCATCCGAACTCCGTTTTCGACCATCTATATATTTATTTCGATCAGCTTGAAGAGAGCCATCCAATGGTGACATGTAATCAGGAATTTGACCTCATCTTGCTACAGCCTCAAGGCACTCTTTGCAATAATGCCATTTTCGGACGTCAACAGTTGTCCGAACTATTCGTCATGTTATCTCCAACACGCGGTCCCAACACAACAATTGCACCCTAGGACACACCATTTCCTTTTCCTACCAGACCCTCCCCTTCTCACTCGTTTTCCCGTTGTAGCGGGATATTTCTTGCTGGAGCCCTCTCTTTTAAAATCGGATGAAGCCCACCTCGCTTTCGTCATGGCACATTTTCTCCTTGAGACTCTACTTCGACACAGACAACCTAGGAGAAGTCCCCCGCCAATCACCCAACTCGCTCTCATCCTACACACCCCCTCTTGTCTGTGTTGATCCGCCAACGCCATCAAGGGGGACGAGGCATGTGCCACCCAGGACGCCCCTCGATCCAAGAAGGCAGACCCCATCTCTGCTGAGCCATTGCCACGTTGTAACATATAGTTGAATCCCGTGCATTGCCACGAAACAAAAATATAATGTCTTTTGTTGGGCATGCTACTCATACGCCATAGTGCCCATTATTAACTCTTGAATCAACCAACCATGGCATTTACCCTCCTCTCCTTGCCAAAAAAATTGTATGACATGATGAAAATAAATGAACCGCCCTCTCATACAATTTTCTACAAAGCCATCTCTAGTGAAAGGAAATTCCCCGCATTTTTAATTTAAGGAAATTATTTTACTTAGGCAGCCATGACTGAACATACCAACTTTACCCCCATCCCGCTCACTCTCAACCCTCAATTTTATCACAAAATCAACGAACTCGTGTTTTAAATGAGCCAGCGATCAATGCCACCATGGGAGGCCAGCATCAAGGGACAAAGGCGGCAACCGCCTTCGTATCTTAGTGCTAATTTTAGCCATGGTGACTAACTTAAGTTAATTCTGTTGGTCACTAACTTAATTTAGTTCCGTTGGTCACTAACTTAATTTAATTCCCTTCACTTAATTCTACCCATGACCAGTTCTGCTCTAGCCATTTAGAAACATTATAACCGAGCACTTTTCCAGCTCTCTCATGCCTCCATCGATTTCGGCCGTCTGATGGCATACAATGGTCGTTACTGGCCGTGCGATGCACCTCCTATGTGGGCTGCTATTCTCGTAACAAAATTGGAGGTCTCTTGGTCACTGATGCGGGTTGACGTCCGATGCCAAATGGACAGTCGCGATATGGCTCTCTATCCACCGTCATGCCCCACCCCCTCCTGTCCACGTCACGACCCGCATCCCACCTTGCTCCGTGCCCCCACACACCTCTCCCAATCTCGGCTAGACCTTGAGATGTGGATCGTCGGGTGAGGTCACTGCCGTACACACACACAGAGAGAGAGAGGGAGAGAGATGATGGAAAATGGCAACCATGGGCCTGACGCTGGAGTGAGTCGCCAATTAGCACATCTCTGTCGAAGTCGAGCCGCCCGGATCGCTACAAACTCCAAATCTCGCACGAAAAAATAGCGATCATGGCGATGGCGACATTAGATGTCCCTGTGATCTAGTCAGAAAATCTCACCCGCGATCTTATGTCAATCCTCTACTGGTATGTGTCTCTCCCCCTTCCATGCATCCCCTATTTTTGATAGGTTCAATTACTCTCGATCTGGTATCCGTGATGAGAGGGTGAGGACCAGAGGGTCGGATTTAAATTGGGGAAAATAGCAGGCTTGCCAATTGCAATATATTGCTCCATATCACGCAGGCATCTTGTCCTTGAGGAACAGCGACCTTGCACGACCTCGACCTCGAGTGACGCAACTCGTCATCTTGCCGGTACATGCCGATTCAACCAGTGTCTCAGGCACGCTGCTGTTCAAGAGAGCCTCTGCTTCCGCCCTACATCAACCATATCTTCCCCTAGATGCGTGAGGAGGGGAAAGTAGGAGGACAGGAGGGGAACGCCTCTATTATGTAGAGTATTACTTAGATATTTTGCTTCATGATATCCAACACAGATTGCACTGCATGGTCAGTATTACAGATTGGTTCTGAAAGTCTTTTTAGCTTGTGTTGCATGGGGCATCTAATTGTAATTCTAGATGTTTTTATAGATTATTACAAATTCAATTATAACTTGCTTTGGTCTGTTGTATCTGGTGAAATGAATTAAGCTCATTTGTGTGTAAAAACGATCAGTGTAAATGTACATGATTAGATGGCGGACCTATACAGAGTATGGATAAGATGGGGACAACAAGTTTGAAGATGGCAAAAAGGGACCTTCAGAAGATGTATCAGGGATTGCAACGAATCATCTCCTGTCGATTGGAGTCGACTCACTATATTGAGAAAATAAATCGTTGTTGCTACACACCTTTAATGGTGATTGATACGCGCTAACTCACCGACGGCCGATTATTGCAAGTCAGTTACTATGTCGGCTGTGTGTTCCTACTTCACTCCACGCGCGTCTATATAGGCTCTCCCGTGTGTTGTCTCGCTATTCGTTCCCCACTCCCCTCTTTGGCTTCTTAATTCTATGACAGTCTCTGACAGCCATCGTTAACGCTTAGCTCACCACTCCATCTTGTGAGCTATGCCTGTCTCCGCTCCCTCCAACCTACCCTCTTAACTCAATTCTTTCTCCATGGAATGTAGAAACACTTCTACTCCATAAAATAATAATTTAGGAAGGGAAAGTTTACAGTGCATTATAATACACCAGAGCACGTGTATTATATGGGCGATCTAACGGATGAGAATAACTGGGCCTTTTTTAGCCCAAGGGTATTTTCGACCTAATTTTTTTTACCTTTAATCGGCCCAATTAGGTCCAGGGGTATTTCCGTCCTAAATTTTTCGATTAAATTAATTGCATTAATAAAGCACTTCATTATAGAGGTCCAATCGTCGTGCGTACTCTTTTGAATTTCGGTTCGAGCGGTTCGTCCTCTCTCCTCCTCTCGAGCCCTAAGCTCGGGCGCCCTCGATCGCCGCCGATCGCCCCTGGCGCCCTCGATCGCCGCCGATCGCACCCGCTGTATCTACCCCTCCTGCTCCTACCCCTCCCCCCTCCATCGTAAGTCACCCCACGAGCCGCTAATCAATCCTTCCCCCAGCGGCCGCCACCTTCCCTGGCCTGAGAGGCCACATCATCCTCATCGACGTGCATCAACTTTTTCACGTCAGATCTTCGCTATAAGTGCATGGCCATCTCAAATCTTTTCTTGTCCCTTCTGCATATAGCACCAATAGGGGTCGAATTTGATTCGGGTTTATGATATGTCATGTGAGGTTTAGGGTTTATTGTTTCAGAAAGTTGTGACGAGATTTCGATCGGATTTGGTTAGGATTTAGGATATGTCATGTGAGGATTAGGGTTTATGTTTTCAGAAAGTTGTGACGAGATTACGATTGAAAGGAAGTGTAAGTCGGATGTGGCTAGGACATATTGATGGACTTAGTTAGGGTTATGTGGCATGAGAAAGTTGTCAGCAGATTTGGATTCAAAGAAAGTTATTTTTGATTTAGTTACGAGATACTTTTGAATTGAGTTTCGAGATATTTTGGATTTAGTTAGGAGATAATTATTTCGTATGGAGTTTGGACTTATTTTGGATTTAGTTAGGAGATAATTTGGATTTAGTTAGGAGATACTTTTGGATTTTGTTAGGAGATAATTTTGATTTTGTTAGGACATAATTTTGAATGGAGTTTCGAGATAATTGATCTATCAGGTTGGATCTATAAGGGCATTTGAAGGACTCGTCGACTTTGGATTTAGTTAGGAGATCATCAGTTAGAGCTAGTACAATCAATTACAAATTTCTGGATTTAGTCAGGGCATATTTACTTACAGCTTTTCAAGGACTGAGTTAGGTACATGAATCCAATATGAAAAATTAAATCAATTATTTAAGCAGAGTAGTGCATAATTTCGGTAACGTATGATATCCATCCATAACATTGACTATCTGTTTTCGCTGGCAGCATAACGACATGGATGATAAAAGCACCGATGGCAAAAACTTGGGTGATACAGGCAAGGATGACAAGGACATGGGTCATAGAGGCAATGAAGGCAAATGCATGGATGATAAGGACAATGATTTCGTCGCCATGGACCCCAAAGCAAATGATGGTATGTGCATGGATGATAAGGATAATGAGGATGCAGGCAAGGATGGCGTAGACATGGATGATGTACACATGCAAGGTAAAGGAATTGATAATAAAGGCATGGCTGGTTCAGACCTGAATGAGTGTATGGAATACTTAGAGATTGTGAATAAGACTTTCCGTACTGAGGAAGAAGCCAACATGTTCTACATAGGCTATGCGAGACAAAAAGGATTTGGTGTTAGAAAGGATGATCTAAAGTACAGGGGTGCGGGTCCGAAACAAAATGCATACAGAAGGACATACAAGTGCTGCAAACAAGGATGGCGGGCCCTTAAGCACTTTAACAGAGCTGAAATAAAAAGAACACCGAGGGGTCTTTCTCGGTGTGGGCGTCCGGCTCTTTTTTACATTGAGCTACAAGATAGCAGTGGCCTCTGGTTCGTCAAGAATTTTGTGGACAAGCATAACCATCTGTTTGTCCCTGCTGACCCGACTCCCTACTTATCGGCTCATCATAGAATGACTGACGCACAAAAGGCCGATGTCATCGAGTATGCTATCGGTGGACTTCGAACACATCAGATTATGAATGTAATGGAGAAGAATGCCGGAGGTCCCCACAAGCTTGGATTTATAGATCGAGATCTATACAACCATGTTTCAATCCAGAAGAAGCGCAAGATAGAATGCAGTGACGCTAGATATTTGCTCACCTATATGATTGCACAGAAAAAAGCAGACACGGAATTCTTTTTCAAATACACAAAAGACAAAGAAGGCCATTTGAGGAACATATTCTGGGCTGATTCACAATCCCGGATTGACTATGTTGCCTTTGTTGGTGTCGTGGTGTTCGACAGTACATATCGATCTAACAAGTATAGGATTTTGTTTGTTCCATTTGTTGGTCTGAACAATCACCGCAGCACAGTTTTGTTTGGGGTCGGTCTTGTGTCAGATGAGACAGTTGCATCATACCAGTGGCTTCTTCATGTATTTTTGGAGGCAATGTCCCAGAAGGCACCCATTTCAGCAATCTCCGATGGCGACGGTTCAATGGCTAAAGCAATAGCTACTGTCTGGACTGGAACAGATCATCGTTTGTGCATGTCGCATATCGAGGAGAATATGGTGATGCACCTCCGCAAGATAAAGCTTGAGGAATTTAGGGAATTCATTTACCGTCATTGGGATGCTGATGAGTTTGAGAAAATATGGGAGGCTTATAAGGTTCGGTTCAAAATAAAACCAACGGGGAAGAGGTCATCATGGGTTAACAGGATGTACGAGCTGCGACACAAATGGGCTGCTGCGTACACAAAGGGTAGATATTTCCTAGGCATGATGAGTAATCACATGAGTGAGTCTCTCAACTCAAGGCTTCATGTGCACCTAAAGAGGAAGATGCAGCTTGTTGGTTTGTTGTAGCATGTTGAGCACTGTGTATCCATAATGCGTAAGAATGAAGCAACATTAGACGCAGTAGCAACACATACGATACCCTTCACTAAGCTGAATGCACACCCTCTGTAGATTGCTGCCTCTTATATTTATACAACTGTGATGTTTCCAAAGGTAAAGCATCAGATTGTCGAAGGGACAAATTGGCAGGTCATGGACCGGGTAGCATGTGATGGTTTGGTCATGTTTGGAGTCTTGCGCAAAGCCCCATATGATAAAGTCCCATATGGCAGGGATGCTACAGAATTGCAAGGTAAGGAAGGTAAGTATGCTGAGGACTTGCATGCAAAAAAATTGGATGCTGAGGATCCCAATGACTTGGAAGGTAAGGATGCTGAGGACTTGCATGCAAAAAACTTGGATGCTGAGGATCCCAATGACTTGGAAGGTAAACATGCTAAGGACTTGTATGCAAAAAGCATGGATGCTGAGGATCCCAATGACTTGAAAGGCAAGGATGGTGTGGACTTCCATGCCAAAAACCTGGATGATAAGGATTCCAATCACTTGGAAGGTAAGGATAGTGAGGAGTTGGATGCACAAGGCGTGGATGCTAAGCCTGTGGATTTTATATATCACGTGACTTGTCTGTTTATAGGAGCAAGACTAGATGATGCAGCTTGTAAATGTAAAAAGTTGGAAAGTCAGGATTACCCATGCGCACATATATTCTGCGTTCTGGATCATCTTGGTGTACGCACATTTCCACAGAAATTGTCAAGAAAAGATGGACAATGCATGCCAAGCCAGAGTTCCCTTCTTCAAGGACTGCGAATACTCATGTATGGTCTGATCACATGAATAAGTATCATCAACTACGCAACATGGCTAGTGACGCTTTATTCACAGGCGCAGCTAGCGATTCACAGTCAGAATAGGTGATGGAGCTCCTCTAGAGTATATTGGTTGATGGAGAAAAAACTGATTTGGATGAAGGCCATAAATCGTTTGTTCCTTCGCCGGCATACTCTCTTTGCTGCTCGCGAATGCTGCACTAATGACGTGGAAAATCCAATCAAAATACTTCCAAAAGGGAGACCAACTACCAAAGAATCGAACAAGAGGATTAAATCCAGGCGCGAGCGGATGAGAGGGAAAAAAGCAACGAAGTTAGTGCACATGTTTATCTCATTGTTCATTTCCATACATGCTTACAATGTTAATATGTTCTCTCTTTTTCTTCAATTTACTCAGGAACAAATCGGGGAAATCAAAGGTCATAAGGAGGAAGAAGCGAAAAGAGAAAGACTCAGAGACAGAAGAAGACACAGATTCAGATACAAAAGAAGAGGAAGATTCAAAAAAAGCAACGAAGTTAGTGCACATGTTAATCTCATTGTTCATTTCCATACATGCTTACAATGTTAATATGTTCTCCCGGAAAGTGTTCACATGTTTTTCTTCAATTTACGCAGAAAAAAATCAAGAAAATCAAACAGCACAAGGAGGAAGAAGCAAAAAGAAGAGATAGAGTCAGATACAGAAGAAGAGAGAAAGGCGGATACAGAAGAAGAGACAGAGGCAGATACAGAAGAAGAGGAAGATTCAAATGCAGAAGAAGAGGAAGATTGAGATGCAGAAGAAGAGGAAGATTCAGATGCAGAAGAAGAGGAAGATTCAGATGCAGAAGAAGAGGGAGATTCCGATGTAGAAGAAGAGGGAGATTCAGATGCGGAAGAAGAGGAAGATTCAGATGCAGAAGATGGTGGGCTGAGGAGGGCTAGGCACTACTAGGAAAAGGCCTACTAATGGCGCACCAGCTTTGCCTACTAATGGCGCATCACTGGTGCGCCATTAGTAGCACGCCACTAGTAATTTTTACTAATGGCGCACCACTGGTGCGCCATTAGTATCTGGTATACTAATGGCGCACCATCCAGTGCGCCATTAGTTTTGCTCACGGTGCACCACTAGTGTCTGCTATACTAATGGCGCACCACATGGTAGTGCGCCATTAGTAACAATTTTTTTAATTTTTTTTCTTAATCTCAGGTCACTATTTCACCTATGAGATATCCAACACATATATATACAACAAGCATCCATATAACAATCATAGCCAACACACAAGTTCCATCATATATACATACATAGCTAACACATAGTTCCATCGTTACATATTACAAAAGTTTCACATTGTTCATCCAACACCGTTATCCATCAAATCACAAAAGTTTCACATTGATACAAAATAAAAACACAAATGGAAAAGAAGCACTCCATCCATGCAAGCTTCCGTGAATTAAATCAAATCTGCAAAATGATAAACAAGAAGTTAGAAGAAGAAAAAGAAGAAGACTAGAAGAATACTAGAAGAAGAAGAACACTAGAAGAAGAATAAGAAGAATTTTGGAAAAGAAGAAGAATAAGAAGAAGACTATAAGCTTATTATGTAAACTTGATCATTTTGTGCTAACATAAGTTATTTTGGAGCTAACCTATAGGAAATTAAGCATATAAGCTCTAAGTTAGTATATTAGAGCCAACTTAGGTAAAATGAAGCTAACCTATGTCATTTTGGAAAAGAAGAAGAAAAAGAAAAAGACTATAAGCTTATTATGTAAACTTGATCATTTTGTGCTAACATAAGTTATTTTGGAGCTAACCTATAGGAAACTAAGCATAAAAGCTCTAAGTTAGCATATTAGAGCCAACTTAGGTAAAATGAAGCTAACCTATAGGAAACTAAGCATATTAGTGATAACATAGGTAACTAAGCATATGTATATATCATTTTGGAGATCTGACATACCTGACAAAGTTCAGTTCTCATGCATTGTTCTTCTCCTTCTCCTTCCTCAGTCTGATGCGCCAAGAGCGGCGAGGCGGTGGAGGCGGTGGAGGCAGTGGGATGTAGTCTTCTACCTCAATTGGCGTGGTCATGTCGCCCAGCTGTGGGATCGCCGGCGCCACCACCGGTGCGTGGTCATTGTCAGGCACCACCACCCTCGCGAGGCCACCTTCAGGCACGACCATCGCTAGCTCATCCTCAGCCACCTCCATCTCTTGCCCATGGTCAGCCACCACCATCTCTTGCCCTTGGTCAGCCACCACCAGCGCTAGGTCATCCTCAGCCCGATGCCCATCGTCATCCTGCAGCTCCTCATCCCCACTCTGCTCCTCTTCTCCCGCACTCCAGTCCGGATCATCCTTATTGTTGTCTATGCTGCTGCCAGAATCGCTGCTGCTTTCGCTACAGCCAGAATTGCTGCTGCTTTTGCTACAGCCATAGTCACTGCTGCTTTGGCTGTAGCCATTGTCGCTGCTGCTACTCCCATTACCTGTCCAAATGCAACAATGACCGTTAACAATCGATGTGAGACAAAGCCAAATGTAGAGGAATAAGAAGAGGCAGAACGTACTGGCATCATAATCTTCAATGTAGCGCATGCGACACATAGTCGCGTTGAATACATTCACGATGAGCATGGTGGCGTCGTCGTCGTACCTGAAGAGAAGGAAGTACCCCAGCCGCAGGTCGTAGGCACGGTAGAACTTCTCCCACCCACGAGACAAGTACATGTGGCCCTCCTTGATCACCAACTCCACATCCCATAGCCTGCGAAACCCGCTGTCGGCCTGTTGCAGCTTCACATTATTTGGCGGATCTTCACCCATCAGCATGTTCATAAAACTGTCAGGCAGCCTCTACAGTTTGGGACAATGAGTGTTGTAGCAAACAACAGATATCATAATGAGATGGGTGAAGGGGAGATCTCTCGTTTTATATACCTGCGTCATGGATGATACTGAAGTCCCAAGTATGATAGTGAAGAACTCGGAAGCATCCAACTCATACTGCGGTGTCGCAGAGCGGCGGTGGCTGCTTCTCGCAATCTCTGATAAGCAGCAGAAGAGACCAATTAGTACCCTTACAATAGATCATAAAACATGCATGATAACAGGCATCACAAGTAATTCAGAGGCATCACAAGTAATTCAGAAATTGTGAAACAAGCCTTTCAATGTACGAACTTGAAAGAACTACTGAGGCTTCTGCGGTAGTTCAGAAAAGTAATGATCAATTCTCTCTATTTTTGTTTCTAGTTCACATAGTTTGATAACTTGGATGCACAAAGGCTATTGGTGCAGTATCATAAGGTTCCATATCATGTAGAAGAAAAAAAGATAGGTGACAATAGCAAGCACACATCTGAGTAGACATTAGCAATATATGACAGAAATGTACATGCTGATTAACAAGCTTGGGCTTAGCAGTAATATTCTGAGAAAATATTTTCTTGAAGCCTGAACAAGTGGCTTTCCTTTTTAAAAACAGAACCAAAACCATGACACAATCACTTGACAACATCTATTGACTACATTAGATGGAGAACTACTCAAGCGGTGCAAGCAAGCAAAATTGCCAAGCTAGTGCACCAAGTCCAAATTCAGTTAAAGCAAGCTCTTCCTACTGCAAGGATATTGAGCTTTCAATTGTAGGGAATTTGTTGCTTTCACTTGCCATAATCTACTCCAGCTAGTTGTTGCAAGTGGGTGCAATTATAAATTGCATGGCTACAGAAAATATGAGGACGAGCAAGTGGGTGCAATTATAAACTCACTTACAGTAACAAGCAAGCACATCAAAATCTGAACCAGTATCTGAGCTAGTACTCCAAACTGTATGTAAAATGTGCTCCTACTAAAAAAATAGGACATTGTGCCTGTCAAATATGCAGTTCTCCTTATCAACCTACCTAGCAGTAACAAAACCAAAAAAACTCATGCGGCACCTACATGAGTAGCAGGAGTATTTCTGAATTGTGATGCTAGGTTATTAATTTCTTACAGAGTGCACCATTTAAATGCATTGATGTGATTATTTCTCTGCAATTATGTATCCTAAACTAGCAAGGTTATATTTAAAGGCATTTACAGAGTGCACCAATTAAAGGCATTAATTATGTATCCTAAACTAGCAAGCTGTTAACATGTCACTTGATAAAACATGGAGAAAACTACCTAAAGCGATGCAAAGCCTGCTTTGAAGAACGGTTTAGAGAATAATAAGAAGCCACACAAAGCTAACAGCAGCAAATTAGCACCAGGCAGAAGCAAAAGGGAACGAATTACTACTACCCTTTACACTAGCACTGACCCTTCACAGTAGCAAAAGATGTCTACATACTCGCACCATTCGTCCATCCATTTAGCAAGCAACTAGCACAATTCAACCAACCATCAAGCAAACCATCTACTACCTAACATCAACACACATCCATCTATCCAACATCCATTGATCCATGTAAATAGCAGCATGGACAAGAGAGGAACAGGGAACAGAGAGATGAACAAGGAACATGGGGGTGAGTAAGGAAGAGGGGCTCACCACAGGCAGCGCATCGAAGGAGACCAGCCGCCGGCCATGCGCAGGGAGAGACGGTGGGAGGTGGCGACGATGGTCACGGCACCGTCCTTGGTTCGCCGGCTGCTGCTGGGGAGACCGGAGGCGGAGGACGGCAGGGGCCGGCGGGGTGGGCGCGTGCGTCGGGGCCGAGGTCGCCGGCTGCTGCAGGGGTCGGAAGAGGCGCTCGCTCGTCTGAGGTGGAGGAGAGGAGCGGGCGGCGGGGCGAGGAACCCTAGCGCGAGGGTCGGGGCGGCGGGGGTGGGGGCGCGGGGGTGGGGGCGCGGGGGCGGCGGGGGTGGGGGCGCGACGGCGCGGGGGCGGCGGGGGTGTGGAGTCCGGCGAGGGTTGGGGCGGCGGGGGTGGGGGCGCGGGGGTGGAGTCTGGTGAGGGTCGGGGTGGCGGCGTCGTGGGCCGGGGCAGCGCGCGGGTGGATCTGGTGTCGAGGGAGAGAGGGTCGAAGGGGATCTGGCGAGGGAGAGGGAGGATAGCTTACTAATGGCGCACCACTCCTCGGTGCGCCATTAGAGATCTTTTTTTAGATAGCAATGGCGCACCCCGCAACGGTGCGCCATTAGAATGTTTTTTTATTACAGTTCGAGCACAGGTTATATTCCACCTAACCCAATCCACATCAGAACCCGCCCACTAGTCCGATTGGTCAGCACATAGCACACACACCAAGAGGTCTTGGATTCGATTCCCAGGCTTCGCAATATTTTTTTTGCATTTTAAATGTTGTTTGATATTTATTTGTGTTTAAATATGTTCAAACTTGTTTAAATCATAACACTAATATTTTTTTATAAAAACAGTAATATTTTTTAAAAAAATATGTTCAAATTTGTTACTTGAAAATATCATCGGCGGCGGCGGTGGAGCGGGGGAGGGTGCGGGGGGTGCCCGTTGGCGGCGGTGGAGCGGGGGAGGGTGCGGGGGGCCGGGTGCTCGTCGGCGGCGGTGGAGGGGGATCGAGATCGAGTGTCCTCACCACTGGCTCGCATCCTTAGGGTGACTCAGCATCTTGTCTTTTTTATTTATCTCCGGATCATTTCCGTCATCTTCCCTCTTCTTCTCCTCCCTATCCGCGTGCCAACGTAGGAGCTTTGCTACCTTAGGGTCCGCGAAATACCGCTGCAGACGAGGAGTGATCGGAAAGTACCACACCGATTTTCGAGGAGATTTCTTCCTCTTCTTGTATCGAGTGACGCCGCACACCGGACATATGGTAGAATCCGCGTGCTCGTCCCGATAAATGATGCAATTGTTCATGCACACATGGTATTTCACGTGCGGTATATCCAAAGGACACACGATTTTCTAATGCAGTGCGCCATTAGTAGTTTTGCAAAAAAGTAAAAAAAAAAATTATACTAATGGCGCACCGTTGCACAGTGCGCCATTACTAGTTTAAACTAGTAATGGCGCACTGTGCAACGGTGCGCCATTAGTAGTTTGGCCAAAAAGTAAAAAAAAACAAATTACTGGCGCACTTTGTCGCCGGTGCGCCATTAGTAGTTCTAACTAGTAATGGCGCACTTTTCCCGGATGCGTCATTAGTATGTTTGAAAAAATGGAAAAAAATTGTTACTAGTGGCGCACCTTTTGTCTGGTGCGCCATTAGTGTCTTCCACAGTAATGGCGTACCTCCACCTGGTGCGCCATTAGTATATAGTAGTGGCGGACCACTTCCCTGGTGCGCCATTAGTGTCAATCCTATCTATAGCCCTTTTCCTAGTAGTGAGGAAGAGACCATTGGAGGTTGCAGAAGAGGATTACGCAAAACCAAACAAGTGGGCATTAGCACAATTCTGCGTACTTAAACATGTTTTCGAATGCTGGTTGCAGATTCATCTATTTCATTTTTTACAGGAAACGCAAGGGCGCTCCAAATGTCAATACTGTGAGGAAGAAAAAGAACGATGACAAAGGTGCACGAGAAAAACCAGTGAAGTTAGTGTCTGTACTTACATGTCCGCTCTAGAAGTCGGGTATTTGCTAGTACTGTGTTGATATTTTTCAACTTTTCCAGGAAAGACTCCAGTAAGGGCAGTAAATAACAGGCCAAAGGGGTGATGAAGACAAAAAGGCCTCCTAGGAATGTACCACAGGCTGAGCGAATAAGAGCTGTCAAGTTAGCTTCTGTACCTATGAAGAGAAAATCAGTTAAGTTAGTGTTTTTTTTTCTGTTATCGTGTATTGTACATGCTCAAATCTTCTTTGCTATCCTATTAAAAACTTTGTTTCATGCAGGAAAGCTAAAGTGAAGTCAAGACAGGATGTTTAGATGCACAGGGTCAAGCAGAGAAAACAAAAGGATTTCTGGGGTCGAAAAATTGAGAACAAACTAAAGTAGACAGTTTTCCATGCCGTGATCCACCTTGTTTCTGATGTATTAGACCTATTTGATGGACTGTCACTATTTTTCTGAATTCCTTATTTGATTATGGACGGGTCGACATGGTAGGTTAGTTATGATTTATCAACATCGATGAAACAATGCATTTTCAGTGAAGTTGGTTTTCTGTATTTTTTCATTTTTTTACATAATATATTGCTGAAATTTGTTCAAAGTGCAGTCAAATTTCATACTTGAAATATAAAATAGAAACCAAAAATTTATATATATATATATATATATATATAAGAAAGTAGAACGTTAATAGAAACCTCGTTTTCAAATAACATTGAAAATCGTTAATTTTCAAATAGAAAATAAACATACCTATATTTTAGAAATAGGATGCTCATTTGAAAAAAGCATTTTCAATTGAAAATAAAATAGAATGAATATGCTGATTTAAAAATAGCATGCTGATTTTAAAAATAGCATGCTACTTTTAAAATTATAATGCTCTTTCAATATGCTACTTTTAAAATAACATGCTGATTTCGAAAATATCATGCTAATTTTAAAAATGGCATGCTACTTTTAAAAATATAATGCTCTTTTCAATATGCTACTTCTAAAATAGCATGCTGTTTTCAAAAATATCATGCTAATTTTAAAAATATAATGCTCTATTCAATATGCTACTTTTAAAATAGCATGCTGATTTCAAAAATAGCATGCTGATTTAAAAAAATCATGTTCTTTTGAATATGTTGTTTTTAAAAATAGCATGCTGATTTCAAAATAATAGCCTCATTCTAAAAATATAACGTTGTTTTTTTCAATATAACGCTTATTTTAAAAATATAACGCTGTTTTTGAAATAGCATGCTAATTTCACAAATTACATGCTTTTTTAAATATGATGTTTTGAATGCAGCATGCTGATTTTGAAAACAACATTTTTTTAATTATGCTTTTTAAAAGATAGCATGTTTTTAGCATACCGTTTTTCAAATTAAAAAAAACATGCTGGTTTGCTCTGTTTTTGAAAATAGCATGCCGTTGTGAAAGTAACAGAAACGTCATTTTTTGCATTGCATTTCGACCCGCAAGTTTTTGTTTTGCATTGCATTTTTTTTGTGCGACACACATACAAACTGCATTTTCAAAATAACTCGTACTAGCCAACACAAAAACCTCGTTCAAAAATGAAAGTAGTGTCTAATCCATTTGAAACCCGGTTAGATTTGATTCTAAAAATACTAGCATCACTTTGGCAAAAAAAAGGAAATATAATTGCAGTTCATAAAGGTAATTATATCAAGGAGGGTACCAGGGTGCGTTATATATATAGACTTGCATAGCAAGTACATTACGCCACATAGGGTTCATACTACCACCAAGTTCGAGTCAAGTTCCACTTACTGGACGATGTTCATATCCAGTCGGATCCAAAAATTATACCACCAAAGTACCAGTTACTACCAAGTACCAATTACTACTAAGTTGCACTTACTGGACCCAAAAGCAGATACTACCAACTTGAGGTTACTGGCTAGTATATACAGATTATAAAACTAGCGTCAAACTACACCCATGGGTCAACGAATCCTCATGCCACTAACCATGTTCACCCTAAGCCCACCTCCACTCCTTTCCATGAACCTGAAGATAGCCATTTGATCTTCTTTCATTCTGGCGCCCTCAACGACTTCTCTCCAGTTCTTCGTCATGATCGCACGCCCGTCCTTCTTGCCCATCTTGAACAAGACCTTTTTATTACCTTCAAATTGTTCGTTGGTGACACGCACAAGCATGGGCTTTCGCAGATAATGTTTGAGGTAGGCCTGACTGTAATCCTTTGAGAAGCACTGATTGCACAGGGAAATAAATAATGTTACATAAAAATGAAGTATGATTTGCACACAAAAAAGTAAGTACGATTTGCACAACCATGCCTGTCCTCCTCTCTGTCTCTACATGATGGCATTTTCACTAGTGAAGTATGATTTGCAAAAATAAAAGTCCAAGTGTTTACCATCTTGCTCTTCCCTCTGATGACTGCTGAGCGAGTGACGGTGCTGACATAGTATGATATTGGAGGTTGGCACTACTTTACTATGGATTTGAGATAGTCCCACCGATCCTCGTTTAGCGATACATGGTTGCCGTAGAAGATGCGATCCTTGAAAGTTCCTTTTCTCACAAGGTATCCTAGACCTGTATAAAAAAATTAAGATGACAGAGTAGTAAATAATTTCATACGTAAGATCTACAACATCAGTACTGGGTTAATGGTCAATGCCTACTCCAACGGTCAAGAAATAAAGGACATAGATAACCCAATCACATCCACCCAGCAATATCTCGTAGAAACAAGGGCAAATTGAAGATTTGATTTATTTAAACTAACAACTAAACACTGCTCTATGTAAGCTCTAGTTCAGCCAATTTTGATTTGGAAGGTCATCTAGAACCCAAACAGAGTAATGTGTGGTAATCAAGTGTCACTGAAACATCAACTTTCGATATTTCACGGTTCATTTAATATCTAACCAGCCATATAGAACTTTACCCCGTTGTGCCAAGATAGGATCGTGGTCCACATCTCCATCTCCATCACAACTATCACTAGTGTCATAGTCGCTAGAGGTGTCGTCATCACCGCTATAGCCGTCACTCCCACGTGAAGTGCCATCTGAAGCATCATCTGAGGTGGTCCGGTGATCACTCTCTTCACTGCTGATGAGGATGGTTTCCCTTGCCATTCAAACCTGTTGCATGCATTGCAATGAAGTAATGTTAGTTATTGATATATGAAATCAGTCTTCCATTAGGACTTGTTAGCACCATATACAATGTGAATAATCTTTTCGCATACTCCTTACTAAGTACGTAGTTCATGTATAAACATCCACATGAAAAAGCTAGTTGACAACTATTCGCACGACTAGTCAAGACTAATGGTTAGATTCATAATCATTAGGCAGACATAACCAATTAGGATATTTCAAGGCTACAATTTTGTGAGCTGGACAAGAAAACTTGGTAACCAACCAATTAGTAGCCATGTAAAAATCAAGCATGATTGACTGCTCTCATCGAGCAATACGTGAAACTATAACTGATCTGCCTTTGATCACTGCAAATTTCCTGATGGGCTGTTGTGTGGTACCATCAGGTAATAAATATAAAGTCTTTAAATTGTCCCAACAAAACAAATAATGCATTTGCTGCTGTACATAACATTTTTAGAGGTAGCTGTGGAGGTTAATTTTCCAATTTCCAGTGAGAATAAGGACATGATAGAAGCTCTAAAGCAAGATGACAGCAGAGTGAAGGCTATGAGAACGAGCAAGGTATGCTGACCAATAGTCACCCTTTTGTATACTTTCTATTTATTTACTCATTACTACCCATACCAACAAGTTAAATAATGATTATGAAGTATAATGGCAGAAAACCCAACTGTGAGGAATTTGTTGCAATGTGAACTACTAGCTCACAGCAAATTTTCATTGACCCCAACAAGCCCATACCATATCTTGGAGATAGGCTGACATAATTCAAGTAAGCAGTAACAACAATCAGCAAAAATATGCACCAACCAAAAATATTACATGTGTGCACATATTATCAAAAACATGCACCAATCAAGAGCAGTCTATACTTGACAAATCCTCCAAAATATGCAGTAAGCATCGTACTACCATCGAGTAATACATGAAACTACAACTGATCCTCATTCCATCATTACAAATTTCCTCATGGACTGCTTCTGTTCTCGCCTTTTTAGTTTTTAATAACTAAGCATCAGCAAATACATATACACAGTCTTCAAACTATCCCAACAAACCAAAACATGTGTATGCTCCTGTGAATATACTTTTTCTATATCTAGCAGTGGGGGAAAGTACTTGATAGCATCTGTCAAGGAAGATGATAGCATAGTGAAGGCTATGTCGATGAGCAAGGTATGCTGGCCAACACCCACATATTTTCTCTTACTTGAACCAAAGTGTTTACCCATTACTACCCATACGAACAAGTAAAACCATGATTACGCAGTACATTGTCAGATTATCTTGCTGTAAAATTACTTGTTGCAATATGACCTACTAGTTGACAGTAAATCTGCGAATACCCAAAACATGCACACAAGCAAGTGTCAGATTTTAACTTGGGCGGTGCTGCTAGATCGCCAAACTAAGGTCAGATCGACATTCGAAGGGCAGGGAAGATCAATCTTACCTGCGAAGTGGTACCTGATGGGGCTGCAGTAGACTTGTTCGATGCTGGCACCACCGGAGCTTCGGGCGGCGCAACCAGGATTGGGGAGAAGAGGTGCCATTATCGGACCTTGCTGTCGACGAAGCAGTGGAGAATCGTGGCCGAAGCAGGGGGGAGTGGGTGGCCTCGCTGATCCAGCCGATTTGACGTTGACGGGGGCGGCCAAGGTGACGGCTTGGAAAACCCTAGACGTCGCCCTCCACGTCGCCTCTCTGCCTCTGCAAAGAATGAAGTGTGGTGGGATTGGGAATGGAGATGGGCTTGGGGTAGGGGCCATCGCTCGCTTTTCTCTCTGCCTCCCACTTGTGCAGGCCCACAAAAGGAACAAAGTGTTGGGCCGGATCAGATGGAGATTTGGCAGCTTTACCAATTCTGGCCAAACAGAAAAGATCAGCATGACCACAAGTGTTCTTTTGAAGAAACCCTAAAAATACACTGCTTTTCATATTGCATGTGGATGAGTCTTTCAGTACACCAATTGATCTTGAATAATTTTAAGCACTCCACAGTATATATATATATATATATTACAAATATTTGAAAAAATCAATAATTGAATTGTATGCATTTTTATGATTAAATTTAATAAATGTAACATTTTTCCAAAAACTATGATAATTAAAATATTCATTGGCATTTAAAAAAACCGCAAATGACTACTTATGCCAACCACAACTTCTTCGGGGTTTCGTTTATTGATCTATTCTTTGGCATGCTGGTTCTAATAACGCCTTCTTCGGACCTTCTCTTTCTCCAACAAATTCCAGAGATATTGGGCTAGCGCCTTGTGTTTCGCCCTCACACCATGCTTCATTTGGTATCCTTTGGCAACTCCTTCGGCGTGCTCAAGAATACTAACGAAAGCCAGGTCCAGATATTTGCCACAGAACGCGCAACGATACGCCATACGCTTAAGCATGTTGCACTGTCCATTCTGCAATTCTTCAAGGGTTTTTTGAGTGTGTGCATCCATCTCTCCTTCGGAAATGTCCGCATAATCATGAGAATAGGGCTGCAAGTTTAAATTATGTATGATATAAGCTGCACCATTGTTTATAGTACCTAATATTCTCTAAGTTTCATACTGTAGTGCCTATAAATTATTTTTAAAGTAAATATTTGTTAACTTTGAAAATTTAAGGAGAAAAAAGGAATATCAAATCCATATGAAAGCATAAATCATATGATGTACTTTTAAAAAAATTGTCAATAAACATGCACAACCTTTATGATGTCTGACTTTTAGCATAAAACCAATACACACTAAATTGTGGAGTGGATGAACCATTAATTTCTCAAAGATTGATTGAATAAATAATGATCATTACGTACTGATAATCAACATTATATTTAGAGCTAGATTCCATTATGCCAATTCAACAATATATTGATGGTTTAATGACTAACCTCTAACCTTAAACTTGAAGACAAATATAGGGTAAAAAAATTAAAATTACCGTAACGGAATTCTAGTCCATGCCGTGCATGTGCTGCTGCTTGTGATCGACAACGGAGTACTGCACGTCGTTGACACGATGCTTCTCTGTGTCAGACACCGAGTAGTCCAAAGCTTTCTCGTGGGGATCCTGATCCATGCGATGGACGACGACGTCGGTGGTTAGCCCCACAAGTCCACGATCTGTCACGACGGCGTCCATGACATGCCCCTCACGTCCATGGCCACGATCTGTCACGACGGCCAATCGACCTCCACGAGTGGATTTCATATCCGACGACAGGGAGGCGGGCGTGTGAGCGGCGGCGATGGTTTTAGAGCGTACCCTAGGGGGAGAGATGCGTGGAGTAATTGGTAGTTACCTACTATAGCGGAAATACTTGTGAGAAAAATTGATTGGTCGGTGTTGGGCACCTTCAATGCAGCGGCGCTTATTTAGGTGCTTAATTAGGATCCTGGAAAAAATCACAAGCGTAGGCGCTTGGGGCAGGAGCTAGGAACTAGATTTTGTACATCTAGGTGATGCAATCGAAAGATCGTGTCCGAGGTGGATGGGTTGGGGATCAAAACTTGTGTACATAAACCCTAATGCTCAAGCCTTGTGAAAACATCAGATCAAATTGTCATCAAGTGATCTAGTATTACTTGGATCAAGACTTTGTGATCATCATGTAGCCACGCCACAAACACGATGGTTCTTGTATTACTTGGATCAACACCTTAGGCAGCAAACTAGTGCATTTCCTTTTTCAGTCATCATCTTTCTTCTTGAAAACCACATGTACACACTCATCATGTATACCATAACACATCAGAATTTGTTAACGAGCGCTCAAAAGCTTAACTAGCTTCAAACGAACCTAGCCAATCAGGGTTTTATGCTACTTAATCGAAATGAGCCGATGATTAATGAGCACGAGTTTAACAAGCAGAGATGCCAAACCACACACCAATTAACATAGTTCTACCTTAGTTCAATGCTTCCATATATACAAAAGCAAGCACCACTTAGTAGTACTGGTGCACATAGTTCGACCATAAACGTTAACGAACAAAGTATAGCATAGGGTAGTACTTAGCATAGTTAAAACCAAAAGAGCATCAGTTCTAGCTGCGAGGGTGCGCACTTCCCTAAAGCCTCAAAGAAGCCTCATCAAGTACTCGGCATACGCGGCGTGCTTCACCCTGAAAGCGTAGCCATTCTTGATGCTTCCTTGGGATCTTCCGACTACATGGTTGATGGTACTTCTCAGGTCGCCTTTCATCAGCTTGTTGCAGTAACGGCATCCGTAGCCCCCCTTTTCCGATTCTTGGCCTGACACGTTTCTCGAGCACACCACTGTCCAGCTCCCTCACCTTCTGCCTCCTGTAGATCCTCTAGGATTCTTGGTCGCCGTCGACGTCATCACTTAGGACCTACATGTAGTACCAAATGTTGTGTAAGTATATCTAATATGAGAATTCAGCAGGCACAGAGTCTATGAAGCATAATGTAATTGATAACAGCGTAAAATATCTTCAATTGAAGTTGAAAAAATAAATGCATAACTTATTAGTAGCTACATAAGCAACTAAATGGGATAGTACCATATTGTAAAAAAAATGAAGGATCAACCATACATGTCGAAGAGAGCACTAGCATTGCCACATTTTGCCACACATTTTTCCCAAGCTTGCCTAAGGTTAGTTCGTCAAAATGAGAGCCACAAGTTGGCAAGCCTAAGGGAACCTTGCCACACTTTTTGTGTGTATGCCATGTGGGACCCAAGTGTGGCTTGCCTAAGGTGTGGCTGGAACCAAACACTCACTTAATTTGGTCAAACTTGCTTAACCTTAGGTATGGCAATCTTTGGCAAAGTTAGTCACAAACCAAACAGCCTTTAGTGCAAAAAAATTCACTTGTTACGTAAAAAATGCATGAACTGATGATGTAACATGGCAGAGCAGCATACAGATGCACTAATGCAAAAAAAGACTTATAACTCACATGCATGACTAGATAAAATAGCTCGTGAGCTGTATCTATTTAGGGTTAGAATTTTGTGTGCTTATGATGATGGATATTGAAAGTCCACATGTTATCGTCCTGGAAGTTTCCCCTGTTGATCGATACCCCACCCGTCAATGTTCCTGAACCATTCAACGTTCTAGGTAAAGTAGTTAATTATTATGAATTCTGACAATAAGTGATCCCAAATGTTGTACTTACAAAAAGGGTTTTTATCATTTATGCCACCAGTTGTGTCCCACAACTAAGTATCACCACTAGGAATTTCTATTGCTAAAAAAAGCCATCGCTTCGTTAGACACATGCCCAAAAATGCCACTGCACATCATTATTGTGATACCAAATCTATCTTGACATGCTATAATGGCATCAATACCTATGGACCAACATGCCAGCTCTCCCTCTAGCTCACTACAATAAAGTGTGGGCCCACTTGATCCCAACAACGTTCTTATTTTCCTATAAAATTATTCGCTTACTTACTCCTCACAAGTGGGGCCACACTTATCATTGTGAGATAGAGAGAACAGAAATGTGGGCCTGGGCTTTTTTTGTCATATTGGATGGTCAACAAGTTTTAAACAAAAATAACAATGTCTAATAGCATTATTGAGAAAACATCTAACAGAACGATGGTATTTTTGATACATCTAATGGCATTTTTGAGTAAGCATCTCACAAATCGATGGCATTTTTAGCGGCTGTAACTTCTAAGGGAAAACCTGAGTAGTGGGATACAACGGGTGGCATAAATGATAAAAACCCTACAAAAGAACTAATTAAAACAACTCAAGTAAAACATTGATGATATCCAATTTCTTTCTAAAATAGTCATTGCTTAGAGATAATCGATGTTTAAAATCATTGCCACGACCACTTATGGAACATTTAAACCAAAGATCGATCAAGTGCAACCAAACATGTACTCAACATTTTTATACCTTATTTGCCTTGTACTGACCAGAGAAAACCTAGATATTGCAAAATAAATAAATAAATAAATAAAGGGGATAGATGACTAACCTCTTCTTCTTTCTCATCGGCGACGACCACAGGTGGGGGCAGGGGAGGCAACAACCGTGGCAGGCGAACACCCGGCTGAGGCTGAGGAGCCACCACCTGCTCCGGCAGAGGAGCCAGAGGAGCTACTTGTTTCTGATTATTAGCAGAATAATTTATATAGGTCAAAAACTGTCATAAACATTCCTCAATAAATGTAATCTAGCTACACAGCTGTGGATCAAGGATTTCATACTTGGGTGTTCAAAAAATTATATTGCAAACTAAAACCATAACAATATTTTTCAAATGGAGGGAGTAATATCTAAAATTTTCATGTGAAAAGATTCTTAGTCCATTGTAATGACAGTACTGACATGAATGACAGAAAATGAAGATTATTTACTTCATGACCATACAATATGACATTTTCATAAACAAGGCATGGTGTTGCTATCCTTAAGTTGCAGAAAATATTTTCACAATCACCTACGTAGGCAATTCAATTCCAAGGTCAAGCTACATATTTGTATTAGCACAGTCACCAAACCTAGGTGGATTTATTAGCAGAATAATTTATCTAGATCAAAATATTGCCTATACAGGGCTCAACACATGTAATCTAGCTAGTTACCTAACACATCTACAGAATATTGATATGGAATCCATCGATCAAAGATAAAAAGAAACCCTGGCCTTCCCCAAAAATAGACAAAAGGACTGACGAGAGCACACCTAGGATTTTACATAAAATTAAAGGAGATAGAGGACTAACGTCTTCTTTGTTGACATCGCCGACGACCACAGGCTCGGGCACAGGAGGCGTCACCTGCTCCGTCTGAGGAGCAAGAGCAACTACCTGGTCCCACATAAATAGCAGAATATTTTATATAGATCTAAAAATGTCATATACATGCCTAAACTAATGCAACCTAGCAACACAACTTCGGATCCAGGATTTCAAAGTTGGGTGTTCAAAAATTTATATTGCAAACCAAAACCACAACAATATTTTTCAAACGGCTGAGATCAAGTTGGATTTTGAGTCCAGAAGGCATTGTTTTACCTCTGCTTCTGTTACTCAAGAAATTATAGAGTTAGGAGTAATATCTAAAATGTTCATGTGAAAATATTATTTTTCCATAATACTAACAGTACAGACATGAATGACAGAAAATGAAGATTATTTAGTATGACATTTTCGTAAAAAGGCATGGTGTTGTTATCCTTTACTTGCAGAAAATATTATGCTGAAAATAAGCAACCAAATAATATATTTCAAGTAGGGATGATAACAAGTCTAAAATATTACATCCTATGGTAATTGGACTCCTGGAATCAAGCAATTGGTGTTGAGCAAATTGAACGACAAAAAATGTGTCTGCTGGATTAAGCGTGAGAGGCTAGTTTTATACAAATTGACATGAAATTTAGTGCATAAACTACACCACTTTTAGTCCATTTAGCAATAAAATAACCATATATAATAAATTTCGGGCAAAAAATTTCGGGTGGTTGGTAGATCTATCTTAAAATTTGGCATCAACACAATTTGGATGCACGAGAGCCATGGATCGGAGTGATTGGTAGATCTTAAAAACAAGATAACCTATACATGAGGAGCCGACCCCCACGCCCATGCACCCATGTGGATCTGCCCTTGAAACCTACCGGGTCTAACGAATCTAGGTTCGGATTTCATAGATGGAAGTAAAGCAGAAACCCTAGCCATGCCGAAAAATAGATAAGGGACTGGACAAGGAAACCTAGGATATTTCCTAAAATAGGACTGACCTCTTCGTCGTCGTCGCCGTTGATGTTGACCACGGGTTGCGGCAGAGGAGGCGGATGGCGTGGCAGAGGAGTCACCTGCTCCGGCGGAGGAGCCACCTACTCCAGCGTAGGTGACACCTGCACCGGAGCCTGGACGTGGTCGACGATGTCAAGGCCGTCCTGCTACCGGCTGGACCCCTCGCTGGCAGGGAGGGGTTTCTCCATGTGTAGCGGCCCTCCCTCCAATGGCGCTTGGATGCTTTGTGCGCATGGGAGGGATGGGAGGAGAAATACCTCATATTTGTGGATGGAGAAGAGGACGGGAAGAGGGGGGCGGCGATGAGATAAATGCTAATGGGGAAGCGGAGCGTGCTATGGGGAAGCGGAGCCGCCGATTTAGTCATGGGCAGTCAAAAGGGGTTGTTGCCACGTTCGCACCTCCGCGTGCGTTGTTCATACCACCACGTCTTGCCACGCCAAAACGCAACTTCTCACTTCTCACTAAAATGAATAGCCCGATCGTGCACAACCATGATTTAGGAGTAATGCAACTTCCCTTCAAAAATTTGTGTAATGCAACTGCTCCCTCATTACACAGAACAAAGTCATACAGTGGGACAACTGAATTTTTAGGCTTGTTTCATCTGCACATGTCATGTTTTATATTTGTCCTAAAATATGTTGTAAAACTTTACAAACAATGGAATGGCAAATGGATGTGACAAAACTTCGTCAGCAACCGCACGGATTCGTCTGCCATATATCCGATGTCTGGTACCGAGGAGGGGAATGTTGATCCACGTGATGCCATGTGTTTCGTCTGGACCCATATCATGCACCCCAAGCCAACCGGGCCAAAACATGCGCCGCTAGCCTTCTCGATCCAAACAACGAGCTAGTGTCCACCATGCGCAGAGATGCTCATGTGGACAGGTTTGCTAGCACTAGTGAATGACGTCAGATCTCGGTGTGCAATAGGTGTAGCCGCGTGTCTCTTTGGCGTGCCTGGCATACCGAAGGGACTCGTCGAAGGTCCAACGAACCGCGATGGGGTCAATGCTAGATGTATGGTGTGGGTCAACCTAGCTAACGGTGCATGGTTTGAGTTTAGGTGGCTAGGTTTGCATGGCTGGGGGCTAGATGGCTAATGACTGCGCATGCGTCATCTGTACATTGTCAAGGTTGAATGGTGGTTGTCTACATGGCCATGCATGCATGCATGGTGTGGGTCCAGTTTGCGTGCGGCGCACGGGATGTGCCTTGGTGGGTAGGGCCCACAACTTGCGGCACAGAGTTCTGAAGCAGCTGAAGGGGCGGGCCCCAGTCTTCATCCACAAGCAGGACTTGTTCCCTCTCGATGGCTAGCTCTGGGATGCGTTTTGGTATCGTTTACACACAACCTATGTGAAGGTTTATGTGTGCCGCTCTCGATGTTCGACCACACCCACGCCGCAGCATATTTTGGATCCCAAATGAATTTGCACGGACTAGAGCGGCGGCAGACGAGACCCGACATATTTTTCCCGTTACAATGGCTCTGAGGCGGCCCTGCCCATTGGTCGCACATGGCACATATATGGACCAGAGCTTAGCATGGAACTGTCACCCCCAATCCCTACTGTGATTTCATGTGGCCACGGTATAGATCCTGAATTTCCGAGGATACTACCCTCGAAATGCGGCAAATGTCCCGAATATGGCAAGCGCGGGCTCCGAGAAAGGCCGGGACCTTCCATGCGCTTTTGGTTTGTTCTCCGTTTGACCCGTGATAGAGAATCGATGAAAATGGAGGAACGGGCCCGCATTCATTGTTGAAGCCGGACATGTTACCTCAAGGTAGCTAGATCCAAACCATGCACCCCCGCCGTTTAGACCCACATGGTGCACCACTTAGACACTAGACCCACATCACTTACGCCGGCCCCCAAGCCAACCATTCCCCGTGTAGACTCATATACCGCACCCCGCAAAATAGCTTAGCACAAGACTTCCACCCCGATTTCCACAACATGCACCACTACACACGTAAGTGTCCAAAAAATGGACTATCGCATTATCAACATTTTTTTGCTAAAAAAAGTAAGTTGTTTTTAAATTGCTTGAAAATAGAAAGGTTTCTGTTAAATTAGAATTTCATTAATTACACATTATAACGTGCATTTTTTGTCCCTCAAAAAGGGGTGCATTCCTTTTTGTAAACCCACAAAATTACTTCCTTTCCCTCGAAAAAATGAATTCTTCTTCACCCTCCCACAACCACGTTCACGGTGGCCTCACCCTATAATCTAGGAGTGGTCTATCCAATCTCCCCACGGGGGACAACTTCCACGCACTATCTATCTTGGTTGGTTGCAACCATCTCGCCATCACGGTTTTTATGGGAAAATCACATTCTTTTTTTCCTTCCAAAGATATGTGGCGAAAAATATGGAACAAAAATTGTAGAAGACATGGTGGGATACGTGCACATGTTGTCTTTTTGTACTACAAGTGCACTTGTTGGCAAGTTGCATGTGCACGTGTCATGTTTCATTTTTATTGAAAATTATGTTGTACACCTTTACATAGACACTTGAATTATTGTTTTCGTATGTTAATAATTCCTAAATATTGAAATTCAGCATGCACATAACACATGGCTTCCAAGCTTCGTCAGCGACCACTTGGATTCCTCTGGTATATGCCCGCTGTCTGGTATTGGGCAGGGGAATGTGGATCCATGCGATGCCAAGCGTTTCATCTCGACCCATGTCATGCACCCCCAGCCAATCGGGCCGACATCATGTGCCTCTAGGCTTCTCGATCCTAACCATGCGCTAGTGTCCACCATGGGTAGAGATGCTCAGGTGCACAGGTTTGCTGGCACTAGTGAATGACATCGTATCTCGGTGTGCAATATGTGTAGTCGCGTGTTGCTTGACATACCTGGCATGCCGAGGGAAGGAACTCGTGTCGGAGGTCCAATTAACCGAGGTGCGGTCAATAATGGATGGATGGTGTGGGTGAACCTGGCAAACGGTGCATGGTTTGAGTGAAGCTGGCTAGGTGTGCATGGTTGGGGGCTAGATGGCTAATGAGCGCGCATGCGTCTTGTGTACATTGTCAAGGTTGACCGGTGAGTGTCTACTTGGCCACGCGTGCATGCATGGTGTGGGTCTAGTTGGCGTGCGGCGCACGGGACGAGCCTTGGTTGCTAGGGTCCACATCTTGCGGCACGGAGTTCTGAAGTAGATGAAGGGGCAGGCCCCGCACACCGTTCATAGGCCAGACTCGTTTCCTCTCAATGGACAATGGCTCCGAGGCGGCCCTTCTCTTTGGTGGCACATGGCCCATATATATGGACCAAAGAGCTTAGCATATGATTGTTACCCCATTCCCTACTATGATTTCATGTGGCCGCGGTATAGATCATGAATTCCTGATGATACTGCCCTAGAAATGCGGCAACTGTCCCGAATATGGCACGCAGGACCCTAGAATGTCCGGGACCTAGCATGCGCGTTTGGATTGTTCTCCGTTGACCCGAGAGAAAGCACGGATGAAAATGGAGGAACGGGCCCGCACTCAGTGCACAAACCGGATGTGTTACCTCAAGGTAGCGCGATCCAAACCATGCACCCCCGCCGTCTAGACTCATGCGGCGCACCCCTTACGCAGTAGACCCACACCACTTACACCGGCCCCCAAGCCAAGCATTCCCCCCGGGTAGATTCATATGCCGCACACCACAAAATAGAAATTAGCACAAGACTTTCACCCTGATTCACCAGGTTACTACCTTGTGCACCCCAAGCCAGCATGATACACTGCATGCACCAAGAGCCACCTGGGCCCACAGCATGCACCACTACACGTACGTGTCCACAGAACGAACTAACCCATAATCAACTTTTTTTGCCAAAACAATTTAGTTATTTTTATGATAGCTTGAAAATAGCAAGGTTTTTGTTAAATAATAATTTCCTTAATTACATTAAGCTCCATTTTGTAACCACACAAAATTCCTACCTTCCCTCGAAAAAATGAATTCTTCTCTCACTATCACGATGGCCTCACCCTATAATCTAGGAGTCGATCCAATCTCCCCACAGTGGCCAAGGTGCACGCAGTAGATATTTTTGGTTGGTTGCAAATTTCTCTCCAAAACGGTTTATTATGAGAAAATCACCTTATATATTTTTTACTTCCAAAGACATGTGGCGACAAAAGCATGGAACAAAGTCGTAGGAGGCACAGTTGGATACGTGCACATGCTGTCTTTTTCTACTACAACTGGACTTGTTGACAAATTGCATATGCACGTGTCATGTTTCGATTTATCTTGAAAATTATGTTGTACACATTTACATAGGCGATCGAATTTTTGTTTTCATATGTTAATAATCCCTAAATATTGACCATGTGACACATGTGGTAAGCAATCCAAATAATTCAAAAAAAATCCCTAAATATTGAATTTAAGCATGCACCTAGAAATTATCGGTCATAGAACCAACATCTCACTCATAGAGATTAAGGTACTTCCACATTAAATCTAATACAATAAATTCAAAGGATTAACTTAATACATTAAAAGCACATAGGGATGTGGCCTAGGAATCCAATGAGTAGAGAGAAAAGGAGGAACAAAAGCTGGAAGAAGAAGGATCAGCCAGCAGTCGCGCCATCAGCCTCCTAGCCTCACAACTCTAGGTCTCCAGCCTTGTGAACTCCAGTTTTTTTCTTGTGAAACACGAGTGGCAAAGTTGCTGTTACAGGTTAGGAGTTAGTGAAAATTACAGTTATGCTAAAACAGTTATAATGACAAACAGTGTTGACATGATGGTTACAACAAGCAAAAAAAACCAAGCTCACAAGTGCAACTTACTTTTAACATCAAACAATTATATTAACATGGCCACTTTAGAGCAAGATTTTACCATGCAACATAAAATTGTCATAGAAACAAAAGGCATGGCATGAAAGTATTGACAACATAATGCAAATAATTTTTACGAAGCATGGCCATAGGAGTTATATTTTTAGTGGCAACCTTCAAGCAAAGTTGCATAGTTCTATAACAGAAAGGGCTGCTGTTATTGGTAGAGGCACACTGAGGTTGGCTAGACATCAAGGATGACCAGTGGGCCAGGGGCCACATGACTGGGAGCACTTGTGTGTGCGTCACTGCCGTGGGACCCGGATGTCAGTGGCTTCCTTTGAAAACAAAAGGGGGTTTACAGTTTAGTGGGAACCATCAAGCAAATTCGCAAAGTATTATAGTTGACAGATTTATACTTGCTGAGATGCACGTAGTAAAATGATGGCATGTTGGAGGCAATAAATAAATATGTTACATGTCTTGTCATAGTATCTAATTGCATAAAATGCTAGTACAAATCATGGAGAACAAGACATACAATATGAGCATCTCCATAAGAGCTGGTAGCTCTACCAAAAAGCAATCAACAACTCAAAAAAAGGTTCAAATATAGTATCAAGCACTTAATAAGAGAAAGACACATAACGAATTTTTGGAGTAGAAGTGCAGGTGAACATCCAATACTACCTCTACAACAGTACAAATTTAGCATGGGGTTCATATACATCATAATCCAACCCCCAAAAGCATGTACTCAATCACTACCAGCACAACTGTAAGCACGAGAAGTAGGAAGATTAGGAGTGGGGAAGCTTACTCTAAACAATGGTACCACCGCCATTCAGAAGAGGGGAGCGGCGAGGGAAGCATGGAGAACGGCAGGGAAGCGATATCGCGACCACTGTCCTCCTCCTGTTGCGCTTCGGAGTCATCTCCGACTCGGTTGGAGGCTCCACAATCTGCAACGTCACCTCGTGCACCGTGGGTTCCTGATCCAGTGGATGCTCTACCCTGGATCTGAACGCCCACCACCTGCGCCTGTCCCGCTGGCTGGACGAATTGGCCTGCTCCATCGCCCACAGGAGGATCTCGATGTCGTGCCTCGGTTGTGCGGGCGGGGGAAAAAGATTTTTCTTCTCCCTGGATGTCATTTCCCTCAAAGTGGCCATTGCCGTCTAGTTCAACTACCTTATGTTGTTAAACCAATAACGGATCTCCATTAACCTGGCCATCTTGACCTGGTCGCCGCCGGTGATCTCCACGAAGTCGGCGTTCTCGCCGCCGGCTATCTGCTCCTCCATCGAGGTTCTTGCGTGGATGGAAGAAGGGGGTGGGATCTGGAAGAGGAGACGAGCAAAGTTGCAGCCGCGAGAAGGAGGAGAAGGAGAGGGAGGAGATGTCGCGGTTGTAATGGCGATGTGTGAGGGGAAGGACGATGGCGGCGGCGGTTCTGCATTTGATGAGAGGGGCGGCGCGTGATGGTTTTCTTCTTATGACTTTTTTTGAGACAATTTTTTCCTATGACTAAAATGCCAGAGATTAAAACGGTTCCAAAAAAGCCCAACCACTATAAAACTTTGTATAATAAATATACATAATTCGGGCCAACCAAAGCCCACAACGTGAATTAATAGTACGCTTACAACTTAAATAACACCAAGACAAATATAAATAGATAGATTTTTTAGCTAAAAAATATAGATAGATGGCCACCGCTTCTCCACCAGGCTCCTCCTTGCTCCTCCTCCGGGCGCCCTTCACCGCTCCCCCGCGGCGTTGTTGATGGGGCACGACAGAGTGTGCATGCGCTCGTCGGTGGGGAAGACATTGTCGTACTCCGTGAAGATGTTATGGGTGGTGAAAGCTATGAACTTCCAGCCACACCAGAACACGCGGCCGAGGAGGTAGAATGCATCGAAGGGGTTGGTGAAGTGGGCAAGGATAGCAACCACAACCCCATTGTGGATGACCTCCTCGACTCGGTACATCCTTGGAGATCCCCGAGGGAGGTGCCCGTAGCCAGCCCCAAGGAAGAACTCGGTGAACCCCCTTGCGCCCCTCCATCTTGACATCGCCCACATACGAAGGGTTCTCTCGATGTACACCCCGGCAGGGTAGAGCATCTCCGGCACGGTGGGGGGAGGAGCGGTAGGTTGGCCCGGTGTACTGCATCGCAGCGGCGGGCTGGTTATTGGGGTTGTTTGTGGTGAAGAAGAAGAAGGGCATGCGCAAAATGCAAGTTGGAGAGTATGGGAGATGGATGAAGGGTGTGAGAGGAAGAGGAACATGATAGGTGGCTTAAATAGCCACCGTGGCAGTAATGGGGTCAAATGTGAAGAAAATTTTCTACCCACCGCGGTATCGGGAGTTTACATGCGTGGGAAACTGTAGTGTGAATCAAAATGTGATGTTTAAGTGCTGCCCTATGTGCCGTCGGTCGGGTCAACCGGCGACGGCTCTGCGGCGCGTGCTCCTTCGCGTATGTGCACGCATGCAACGTAGGCTAAAGCGGACGCATGCATGTAACCGCATGCAACGTAGGCTCGCTCGGGTGCATGCAACGGCGGCGGACATCGCTCGGTCCAACGGGTGGGCTTCTTTACACAGCCCAACGACACGCATGCATGGCAGCCCACCCTCGAGCACAGAAAAAAACAGGCGCAAAAACGTAAGTATTATATGATTTATCGACGCGAAAGCCCTAGATAATCCTTACAACGTCAAAAAGCTACGAAACTTGGCAATGATGCTAGTCATGTTGGTACAAGGTTGTTGGTCCACTTCAAGGATGTCGACAAAAACATGCTTCAAGACAGACCCTTCCCGTCCCGAAAGGCCTCCCATGAAGCAGGTTCAGAAAGACACCGAATTTTGCCAGGATGTATGTCCAATGAGATCAACACTTGTTCATGTTGGCCAATGTGGCACTGACCGTCGAAGGATATAAAGTTTGATACTTGTTCATGTGGGCCCATATTTTTTTACATTTGGTGTCGATAGGACACAAAAAACAAACATGACTATATGCTTTTAGGTCTTCACCCTCCCTAATTGGTTGGCCAACTCAACAGGTTTTGCCTCAAGATGCCACCTCTTTCTGTAAGTTGCAATTGTTGTGGTTTTGGAATGCTTGTTCTCTTTCCTGCAGAATGGGCATTTAGAGTGACCGTTACACCGGTACACAATCTTTGCAGCCATGAGCCACTTGAAGATTTTCTTTCTGAAAGCTTCCCTCAGCTGTAGGTAGTTCTCCCATTCTCCCAAATCTAGAATCTGGTATTAGAAGAAAAAAAATCTCATGCCAGCGAATTGTACATTATATCAAAGGCAGGCATAAATGGATTGTTTTTTCTTTGTATTGGTTTCCTAAAACTTTGGTTATACGAAAGACAAGCATAAAATGGAATACAGATGATCCATTCATCTAAATTTGCATACCCTAGGACTGATAACCGTACGATTAATAAAAAAGGCGAACAGTACGATTGTCTATACGAATAGCGAGGAATAACAAGAGAGCAATTTCTAGGGTTAACCTCGAGAAGGCAAATTCTAGGGTTAATATCTGCAGACACTAACTCATTGGTCGTCGTTGGTGCTGTGTTGGACCAGCTGCGGCTGTGAATCGGCGGTGGCGACGTCCTTGTCGACCAGTTCCTTCATGGGGTCCACATCCGCGGCACGGAGTGCACCAGCCGCGCACCCTCCCCGGCAGGTAGGATCATCCTCGCCGGCAAGAATATGGGCTTTTTGGCGGCGGCGAGTAGTGGGCGGCGACGAATAAGTGGGTGGATAGGCAGAGGCGATCGAACGCTGGAGGCGGGAGCAAGATTTGGGGAGTGAAAATTCAATGTGTTTGGGAAAGAGAGGTCAAGGCTGCGCACAATTCGTCACTTTTGAAATTTAGGTAGAAACATGCACATGTACGGCATCGTGCACACCCAAAGATTTGCCCGAACCAACCAATCAACCAACCAAGCAGAAGAAAAAGTGCACAATGTCGGTCCACAAACGTGGCAACATAAACTAAGCACCAAAATATTGTGTTAAAAACAACAAAATAGGAGGGACATTTTTTTTGTTTTGCGCAGTACTACTAAATACTAGAAGGGAGAACTACTGAAAAAAATAATAGAAGGGACAGTTGGCATATTTAATTTCACATGGCATCTAGCTTTTTTGTTCATCGCTAGCTATGTTGTACCGATTAGGTAAAATGAACGGATAATTATTAAACCCTAGCTATTGTCAAGGTTTATCGCTTTGTGTCTATGTGGCCAAGTGTGCTTGCACGGTGTGGGTCCAGGTGAGTGTGTGATGCACGGGACGGGCCTTTGTGGTTAGGGCCCACATGAAGCGGCACTGAATTTTGAGGAAAGTGAAGGAACGAGCCCCACACACCGTCGGCATGCCGGACTTGTTCCCTCCCATTGGCTAGATCCAACATGCGATATGGCCTTGTTTACACTTACCCGCGGGAGGATTTATGCATGCCCCTCTCGGTGTTTGACCATACCCTTCGTGGGTCATATGATGAGACCACGCCAGGCCCCGTGATGCACCTCCTAGGCACAAGCCGGGCGCGTTACCCCTCGGTAGATAGATCCAAACCATGCACCCCCGCTGTTTAGACCCAAGTGGAGTAGCACCTAGACACATGACCCGTGACACTTGTGCCAGCCCCCGAACCATGCATCTCCGCCGTGTAGACTCATATGTGGCCATGTGTGCATGCATGTTGTGGTTCCAGATGAGTGCGATGCACGGGGTGGTCCTTGGTTACCAGGTCTAACATCACGCGGCAACGAGATTTGAGGCAAATGAAGGAACGGGTCCCAAACTCCCTTCACAGAACGGATGCATTCCCACTATGTGGCTTGATCCAGCATGGGATATGGCCCCAGTTGCCCACAGCCTACGTGAGGGCCTACGCATGCCGCTCTTGATGCTTGACCACACCCTCTAGGGGTCGTATGATTACACTTGCGTTATGTCCCATGAATTTTCGGCCCCTCGATAATTTGCATGGATTATAACGGCAGCTAATGAGCATCATAGCCTAGAGAACGGCGTCGAGGCCACCCCTCCCTTTGGTAGCATATGGTGCATATATTTACCAAAGAGCTTAACATGGGGCTTTCATCCCAATGCTTGCTATAATTTCATGTGGCCGCCGTAGATCTTGAACTTTCGATGTTACAACCCTAGAAATGCGGTAAATGTCCCGAATATGGGAGGAAGGGGGGAGAAAGGCCATGCAATAAACTATCCCCATAATTTTATGTTTGTTTTATCTGGCAAGACAAACAAGTTTTTTAAAATAAGGATTTTTAGCATGTTTTAATAAGGATTTTATAATTTCACATTATAAGGTGCTTATTTTTTCCTAAAACAAATGTGTTGTAAACGCACAAAGCTCCACATTGAGCCTCTCACCATAACGTTCACATTGAACTCACCCAAAATGAAGGAGAGGTAGATCGAATCTCCCCACGAGGGGCAACCTCCACCTAGTAGCTAAATATGGTTAGTTGAGAATTTCTCCCCAAGTCGTTTTTTGAGGAAAAATCACATTCTTTTTTTTCCTCCAATATTGTGGCGAAATACATGGAAGAAAAATCGTGGGAGGCACGGTGGAACGAGTGCACCTGTTTTCCCCCTCCAAAAGTGCACTAGTATCCATATTGCATGTGAGCGTGTCACCAGTACAAACAATTGAAATGTCGTTTTTATTTTGTTAACAATTCCTAAATATTGAATTTCAGCATGCACCTACCCCATGTCAGTAAGGTCAAATTTATTTTATCCAAGCTCCGCCAACGACCGTGCAGATTCTTGTACCATGCACGTGCTGCTCCGGGCCTCTGGCATCAGGTACCAGATAGGGGAATCTAGATGTGATGCAATACAATTCATGTTGACCCATATCATGCACCCTTAGCCAACCAAGCCGACAACATGTACCGCTAGACATCTTGAACTAGACCATGTGGTAGTGTCCACGATGGGCAAAGATGCTCAGTTGGACATGTTTGCTGGCACCAGTGCATGATGCCCAATCTCGTTGTGCAAGACGGGTAGCCGTGTGTCGCTTTGACATGCTTGGCTTACAGAGGGAGGGACTCGTTGGAGAACTAACGAACCGAGGTGGGGTCAAGGGTGGATGGATTCTGTGGGTCAACTTGTCTAAAGGGGAACGGTTTGAGGCCATCTTGAACAATGTATGCCATGGCTATGGTCAAGAGCTACCTCACTTGCCTTACCACGAAATTTTTCATATGGGGACAGTATAAACCTAAAACTTTTTGAGTTTGATTTTGGATATCCTGTTTGTTACATTTATGGCACCTTGTACAACAAATTTGGGGTTATTTTGGAGATGGTCAAAAAAATCACTTCATTACAGACAGACCGCTTGGTCTCACTTAAGCGAGTTTTTCTAACAAGGTGGTTTTTTCGACCACATCCAAATCACCTGAAATTTTGTACACATGATCTTTTCATAAACATAGACAGAATTTGAAAGTTTTCCAATTTTTTAAAATTTTATATAATTTATAGTGGCTCAGTGAAACTCAGGTATATACCTCTGACTTTACCTTAAGGGGACAATGTAAACTTCATTTATTGCTGAATTTTCTTTGATAATCATGTTTATTACATGGATGTGACTTTGTAAAAAAAATTGGGTGATTTGGAAAAGAAAAGGCCCACCATCTAACAGGAGATATCAAACTCCACGACCTACATACGACTAGAAACCCAACCATATGGACAAGGATGCAGGCCCGTGGGATGTTGATTTCACCTGCTAGTAGCACCCCCCACGACATACACTGAAGTGGATAGGGAACGTGTTGTTTCAGTGAGAGAGGCTCGTGCAATTGGTCTCTTAGCCGCGTATATAAGTAGGTGCGTGCGCGTCTCACTTGGCAAGGTGGGACTAGACTCCCACCACCCGTCAGTTGCGCCCGGTGCGTCTCAGCGTTGGGCCAAATTTTGTTGGGCTGTCCCAGGCGAACCTCACCCGCGTGCTGGACCACGCGTCCCTGTAGATGGTTGGGCTGGCCCATCATGTATGCATATCCTTTTTCCTTTTTGTTTTTCACATATTCTCTTTCATTTATTATTATTAAGCTCTAAAACAAAGGTTGTTGTAAATGCACAATACTCCTTCTTCAGCCTCTCACCATCACGTTCACGTTGAACTCACCCTAAAATCAAGGAGAGGTAGATCGAATCTCCCCACGAGGGACAACCTCCACGGAGTAGCTAAGTATGGTTACTTCAGATTTTCTTCCCAAGTCGTTTTTTGAGGGGAAAATACATTTTTCTTTTTTCATCCAATATTTGTGGTGAAATACATGGAACAAAAATCGTGGGAGGCACGGGGGCTACCTGTTTTCCCCCTCCAAAAGTGCACTTGTTGCCAAAATGCATGTGAACGTGTCATATTCCACATTTTTCTTAAAACATGTTGTACACCTGCACAAACAATTGAATTGTCGTTTTCATATTGTTATCACTAAATCTTGAATTTCAGCATGCAACTATCCCATGGTGTCTCATCCAAGCTCCCACATCAACCGCGCAGATTCTTCTACCATGCATGTGTGCTGCTCTGGCGTCCGGTACAAGAGAGGGGAATCTTGATCCGATGTGATGCGATTCATGTCTACCCATAGCATGCACCGCTAGGCAACCGGGCCGATAACATGCACCGCTAGCCGCCTCGATCCAGATAATGGGCAAAGATGCTCAGCTGGACATGTTTGTTGGCACTAGTGCATGATGCGCCAATCTTGGTGTGCAAGACGTGTAGTTGTGTGTCATTTTAACATGCTTGGCATACCAAGGGAAGGGACTCATCGGAGATCCAACGAACCGAGGTGGGGTCAAGGGTGGATGGATGGTGTGGGTCAACTTGGCTAAAGGTTTACGGTGGGTGTCTACGTGGCCAAGTGTGCATGCATGGTGTGAATCCAGCTGTGTGTGATGCACTGGACGGGCCTTTTTGGATAGGGCCCACATGAAGCGGCAACGAATTTTGAGGAAAATGAAGGAACGGGCCCCGCACTCCATTTGCATGCCGAACTCGTTCCCTCCATTGGCTAGATCCAGCATGCGATATGACATGCCTTCCACATAGCCCGTGTTAGGGCTTATGCGTGCCGCTCTCGGTGTTTCACCATAGCCTTCATGGGTCATACGACGAGACCACGACAGGCCCCGTGAAGCACCGCCTAGACAAAAACCGGACGTGTTACCTCTTGGTAGCTATATCCATAGCACATGCAGACCCATCGTCTAGACCAACATGTGGAGCATCACGTGGACGTTTAGACTCATACGTGGACATGCATCCTCTTGGTAGACGTTTAGACTCATGCATTACCTCTTGGTAGCTAGATCCAAACTGGACTCACACCACTTATGCCAGTCCCCGAACCATGCATCCTCGCCGATTAGACTCATACGTGTACATGTGTACATGCATGTTGTGGGTCCAGTTGAGTGCGATGCATGAGCCATGCCTTGGTTACTAGGTCTAACATCACGTGACATCGAGATTTGAGGCAAATGAAGGAACGTGCCCCGCACTCCTTTCACAGGCCGGACGCATTCTCTCTCGATGGCTTGATCCGACATGCGATATGGTCCCTTTTGCACACAGCCTATGTGAGGGACAATGCATGCTGCTCTTGATGTTTTACCACACCCTCTAGGGGTTGTACGATGACACCACACCAGGTCCAGTGAATTTTTAGCCCCTCACGAATTTGCATTGATTATAACGACAGTAGACGGGCATCATAGCCGTAGAGAACGGCTTCGAGGCCACGCCTCCTGTTGGTAGCATATGGCACATATATGGACCAAAGAGCTTAACATGGGGCACTCATCCCATTCCCTGCTATGATTTCATGGTGGCCGCATAAGATCTTGAACTTTCGAGGTTACAACCATAGAAATGCGGTAAATGGCCCGAATATGCAAGGGGGGGCGAGAAAGGCGACGCAATTACCTACCCCCATTATTGAAGTTTGTTTTTTCTGGAAAGAAACATTTTTTATAAATAAGGAATTTTCAGCACTTATTAATAACGATTTTATAATTTCACATTGTAAGGTGCATTTTTTCCCTCTAAAACAAAGGTGTTGTAAACGCACAAAACTCCTCCTTGGGCCTCTCACCATCACGTTCACTTGAACTCACCCAAAAAGGATTTCCCTCTTTTTTTATGATTTTCCTTTGTTTTTCTTTTTTAGACAAAAGGATTTTGCTTTGTGTTTTTTATTAGTAACATAGGGTTTTACTTTGTGACTGGTAAGCGGCATATGGGCCTGTTTGGTTGTTTCTTTACAAACTGGACCCACGGGCCATTATTTTCTGTGCTTGACACGGATAGGGTCTGTGCCATCACCCCCATCGCCCACACACCCCCGCCCCCCTCACCCCCACCCTCCCCACAAACCACCCCGCCACGACCCCGCCACCTACTCGCCTGGCCGCTCTCGACGGTTGGAGCAGAAGAGCGCGGAGTGAGATTGGGAGGCCGCCAGCAAGCACCTAGCGACTCCCGGCGACTAGGTGAAGTGAGAAACCCTAACTTGTAATCTTCGACTTCATTGTTCCTTGTTGTGTTGCCGTTTCGGGAGTTGGATATGATTTTTAAAGGCAGCGATTGAAGGAAGTTTTCTGCATTGGTGGCTAGCTGGGTATTTTTTTCTAGGGTTTTGGTATTCCAGGGTTTTCATAACAATGAACAAGTGCAGATGTGTAACACAATAGTATCAAATTTCAGCAAACAGTCCTTTAAAAACTTTAAAAAATATTGGCCTTGTGCAGTGGCGAATCCAGGAAGAAACCAGAGGGTGGGCTCAAAACATATAAGTTGGGCTAGTGGATTAAATTCCTTTTTAGGCCGAAATTAGGTTGGGTTTAGTAAGGCAGACATTAACTTGTAGTCCTAGATTGCAAGTCAACTAATTTCTCAGAATAATATTTACTGCAGTGTTTTTTTTGCAGAATATGAAATTTTGATCCAAATATTTGTATCTCTGTAGGGAAATAACAATAAACTCTTAATTCTGTTGCCTAAATTAGTTCATATTTTAAAGATTATAAATGTGAGGGCGTACAATATATCAGAGTTTTTAGGAATTATTTTAGTCTTTATTTTGTGTGGTTAAGTAGTACCAGGAAAAAGTGAAGTAAGTTCATGTTCTCCAACATCACAGACAAGTGGCTAATTGAGTTGGTTACTGTCGGTGTCAATACCGACGGATCTCAGGTAGGGGGTCCCAAACTGTGCATCTAAGGCGGATGGTAACAGAAGGAAGGGGACACAATGTTTTACCCAGGTTCGGGCCCTCTTGATAGAGGTAAAACCCTACGTCCTGCTTGATTGTTCTTGATAGTATTACAAGAGTAGATCTACCACGAGATTAGATAGGCTAAACCCTAGAAGCTAGCCTATGGTATGATTGTATGTTGTCCAACGGACCAAAGTTTATATAGACACCGGAGGAGGCTAGGGTTACACAAGTTCGGTTACAAAGGAGGAGATATACATATCTGTATTGCCTAGCTTTCCTTCCACGCCAAGTAGAGTCCCATCCGGACACGGGACGAAGTCTTCAATCTTGTATCTTCATAGTCCAACAATACGGCCAAAGGATATGGTCCGGCTGTCCGGAGACCCCCTAATCCAGGACTCCCTTAGTAGCCCCTGAACCAGGCTTCAATGACGATGAGTCCGACGCGCAGTGTTGTTTTCGGCATTGCAAGGCGGGTTCCTCCTCCGAATACACCACGGAAGAGTTTGAATACAAGGATAGTGCCCGACCCTACAAAATAAGTTCCGCATACCACCGTAGAGAGAATAATATTTCCACAAATCTAATTTGCTGACGCGTTTTGGCAGCATGACATCACGCCACGGCCCGGTAATCATTAGAACCGTTTTTCTTTAACCGGCCCCAGACATAACGCGAGGCGGTTTCTTGACACGTCTTGTCAAAGCAGAGATCATGTTCCCCTTACACTAGTAGAAAACAGGGCTTTGGTCCAGGGCAGTTTTCACATTAGTCCCGGTTCAGTCAAGAACCGGGACTAATGTGAGCATTTATCCCGGTTCGTGCGGCTAAGGCATTAGTCCCGGTTCACCTGGGCCCTTTAGTCCCGGTTTGTGCCATGAACCGGGACTAAAGGGTGCGATGCCCATTAGTCCCAGTTGGTGGCACCAACCGGGACGAAAGGTTAGACCTTTAGTACCAGTTGGTGCCACCAACCGGTACTAATGGGTTTTGAGGCATTAGTACCGGTTCATGGCACGAACCGGTACTAAAGGTCCCATTTTCAAACCCCCCCCCCCTGGACCACCTTTTCAGTTTTAGAAAAAACAAAAGAAAATGATGGAAATGTCAAAAAAATAAAATAAAATAAGTTTCCCATGTGATATGTGGTCTACTTGTTGGGAAAATTTACAAATATGAATTTCGACTTTATTTGCAAAATTTCGACTTTATTTGCAAAATGGGCATAACTTTGGCATACGAACTCGGATTAAAAAGTTTTTTATATGAAAAATCATCTACTCGAAAAGTTACATCCGAATTTAATTGGGGGAACCCCGTTAAACATTTTCAAAATCCACAAAAAACTAACAGAAAAAAAGTTACGGGGCTTTTAAGATCTAGAGTGGAAAAAATCGAAAAAATTACTAGTCAAATCTGGTCAAACAATGGTCAAACTAATTATTCTAGAATATTAGTGTTACTAAATAATTATTTCAGTTGGTTAAATCTGGTCAAACTGTGGTCAAACAATGGTCAAACTAATTATTCAAGAAATATTAGTGTTACTATATAATTATTGTTTTTTAAAACAATAGTTTCAAACTCAAACAGTGAAATGTGTCACTTCATGCTCAAGAAAAATTCATCAAGGTTAATAGGATTGACATCTTACTATTGTCAGGAAAACAACAAGTGCAGACTTGGAAGCGAGAGAGAATAGAATCCGGAAGTTAAGCGTACTCAGGCTGGGGGAGTGGGAGGATGGGTGACCGTTCGGGAAGTTAGATGATTTGGAATGATGAGGGGTGATTAGAGGATAAATTGAGCAGTGATGAGGGGTGGTGATTACACACTAGAGGTTAAAATAATTCAGAAATTTGAAAATAAAAAAAAATTCAAAAAAAATCATAAAATTTCCTTTAGTCCCGGTTGGTGTTACCAACCGGGACTAAAGGTGGAGCTCCACGTGGCCGCGCCCTTTAGTCCCGGTTCGTGTAAGAACCGGGACTAAAGGGAAGAGGCATTAGTACCGACCCTTTAGTCCCAGTTTGAAAATCGGGACTAAAGGGCCTAACCAACCGGGACAAAAGCCCCTTTTTCTACTAGTGTTATCACGAGATTCTCATCAATACGAACGTGGGTAACCCAACCGTGCCTGTTGGTATGACTCCTAGATCGTAGGTAAGTCTCGAACGGCCACGAGGAGGACGCCTGATATTCATCCCCTTTATAAAGGGACAAGGCTTTTTCTTTTTCCCTCCTGTGCTCAATCGAATCCTTCCCCCGCCTCGAGTTCTAACACCCAAAGCTCAGGTCGGGTGCCTCGGACCTTCAATCATGTCCGGACCCAGCCTTCAAGGCCTGTGGGTGCCTTCCTCTGTCACGGAGGAGGACATCAAGAAGTTGAGGGAGGCCAGATATCTGACCGCCGAAATTTCGCATAGGCTGCCCGCTCGAGTGCAGGCCATCCCTACTCCCAAACCCAACGAGAGCATTGTGTTCGTCTCCCACTTCCTCCGAGGACTAGGCCTCGCTCTGGATCCCTTTGTTAGGGGTCTTATGTTCTATTACGGGCTGGATTTTCACGATCTGGCCCCGGATTCCCCTCTTCACATCTCGACATTTATTGTCGTGTGTGAGGCCTTCCTCCGCATTACCCCTCACTTCGGCTGTGGCTCAAGACCTTCGATGTGAAGCCGAAGATGGTCGAGGGGCAGTACGCAGTGTGCAGAGGTGCTCTAATAAGCAAGATTGCTGGCGCTCCATGGCTAAAGGGTTCCTTTCCAGAGGTGTCCGGATTGTGGCAACGGCAGTGGTTTTACGTCATAGCTCCCCGTAGTGCCAAATGGGTAGCTGCCGCCACCTTTCGCTCGGGCCCCCCACCACAACTGATGTCATGGATCAGCAAGGGGTTGAGCTGGGGTCCAGCCAAGGACGTGCCAATACTGCAGAGCCATATCCGAGATCTCTTCGAGGGAGATTTCAGTTTGGTTATGGTAATGCAAGTTATGTTGGTTCGTCAAGTCCAGCCTTGCAAACGCCGGCCCCTCCGCATGTGGGAATTCAACCCGGAAGGACCGTGCACTATTCAGCATTTCCTCGGCATGACACACGAGGAGATGTACAAATCGTTCTTCGGACCCCAAATAGAGTGTCCGGACACCACCGAGGACGTGGGCCTGAGCTGCAACCGCCCCGCTGCCCAAGTAAGTAATCCCTTGGCCGAACACACTATCCTTTTCTTTATCATGACATCATTCTGACGAATCGCTCTTTGACCAGGACTGGATAGCAAAGGCGAAGATGATCCAGTTTTCAGCCCCCCTTCCTCAAGGCTTGGACAATCCGGTGGTGGAAAAGATGCTCGAGCCAGCACCTTGTCTAGTGCCCTCAAATGAAGATGAAGGGGGAATAAAGAGGGTGAAAGCGGGCCTCCATCGCTACCTATTCCAATCGAAGGAATGAGCGCCTCCACGAGGGAGGATAACCAAGGGGAAGAATATGACATTCTCCCTTCCCCGGGAAGGAAGAGGACTACCTCTAAAGATCCGGAAACTAAGGTTTCCAAACGGGAGAAGAAATCTCTGCCAGAGGGTCCTGCCTCGGAGGGTATTCTTTCCGCACAATGTCCGTGAGGGGATCAGCCCTCTACCGAGCTGTAGGTTGTCAAAAAGTACTTAATAGTGAAGATATCCTATCTTAGTTCCGAAGACAATGATCGATGCTTATAAATTGTAGTCTGGATCGCATCCCTTCTTGACAGAGTTCATCTTCGGGGGATCTTCTTCCGGAGATGATGCAGAGCGAAACGCCTCCCCCAAACACCCCAACTCAAGGAGCAGTCGACCTTGAAGTGTCATCGCGAAGGGTATCTACGGATCCACTATTGCCGGAAGAAAACCCTTTGGCTGCCCGGCATCCCCAGTATCCGGCTCCCAAGGAGAGTGACAACAAGGGTTCGTACAGTGTGCGGTCGAACGCGCTGAAGGATCTTTTGAGGCAAGTTGCCGTCTCGGAAGCGCATCGTACGCTAATGGGTATGATAATTGAGAGGATTTCATCCGCTGAAAGTGGGTTGCATGAAGCTTTTATGAGTCTGCTGAAAGGCTTCGAGGTACGTGAAATAATGTATGCTTTTAACAGTACCACATACGTTAGGTATGCCCATGTAGATAGTAGCCCCTGATGAAGGAAATATGCCCTAGAGGCAATAATAAAGTTATTATTTATTTCCTTATAATCATGATAAATGTTTATTATTCATGCTAGAATTGTATTAACCGGAAACATAATACATGTGTGAATACATAGACAAACAAAGTGTCACTAGTATGCCTCTACTTGACTAGCTCGTTAATCAAAGATGGTTATGTTTCCTAACCATGAACAATGAGTTGTTATTTGATTAACGGGATCACATCATTGAGAGAATGATCTGATTGACATGACCCATTCCATTAGCTTAGCACCCGATCGTTTAGTATGTTGCTATTGCTTTCTTGATGACTTATACATGTTCCTATAACTATGATATTATGCAACTCCCGTTTACCGGAGGAACACTTTGGGTACTACCAAATGTCACAACGTAACTGGGTGATTATAAAGGAGTACTACAGGTGTCTCCAAAGGTACATGTTGGGTTGGCGTATTTCGAGATTAGGTTTTGTCACTCCGATTGTCGGAGAGGTATCTCTGGGCCCTCTCGGTAATGCACATCACTTAAGCCTTGCAAGCATTGCAACTAAATGAGTTAGTTGCGGGATTATGTATTACAGAACGAGTAAAGAGACTTGCCGGTAACAAGATTGAACTAGGTATTGGAATATCGACGATCAAATCTCGGGCAAGTAACATACCGATGACAAAGGGAACAACGTATGTTGTTATGCGGTCTGACCGATAAAGATCTTCGTAGAATATGTAGGAGCCAATATGGGCATCCAGGTCCCGCTATTGGTTATTGACCGGAGACATGTCTCGGTCATGTCTGCATTGTTCTCGAACCCGTAGGGTCCGCACGCTTAAGGTTACGATGACTGTTATATTATGAGTTTATGCATTTTGATGTACCGAAGGTTGTTCGGAGTCCCGGATGTGATCACGGACATGACGAGGAGTCTCGAAATGGTCGAGACATAAAGATTGACATATTGGAAGCCTATGTTTGGATACCGGAAGTGTTCCGGGTGAAATCAGGATTTTACCGGAGTATCGGGAGGTTACCGGAACCCCCCCGGGAGCTAAATGGGCCATGATGGGCCTTAGTGGAAAAGAGAAGAGGCAGCCCTACATGGGCCGCGCGCCCCTCCCCTCCCTTGGTCCGAATTGGACAAGGAGAGGGGGCCGGCCCCTCTCTCTCTTTACCCCCCTCCACAAGTCCTATTCCAACTAGGATTGGGGGGGGGGGGGAATCCTACTCCCAAAGGGAGTAGGACTCTCCTGGCGCGCCCTATGTGGCCGGCCAGCCTCCCCCCCTTTGGTCCTTTATATACTGTGGCAGAGGCACCCTAGAGACACACAAGTTGATCCACGTGATCTATTCCTTAGCCATGTGCGGCGCCCCCAGCCACCATAGTCCTCGATAATATTGTAGTGGTGCTTAGGCGAAGCCCTGCAGCAGTAGTACGTCAAGATCGTCACCACGCCGTCGTGCTGACGGAACTCTTCCCCGACACTTTGCTGGATCAGAGTCCAGGGATCTTCATCGAGCTGAACGTGTGCTAGAACTCGGAGGTGCCATAGTTTCGGTGCTTGATCGGTCGGATCGTGAAGACGTACGACTACATCAACCAAACACTTCCGTTGTCGATCTACTAGGTATGTAGATCATACTCCCCCTCTCGTTGCTATGCATCACATGATCTTGCGTGTGCGTAGGAAATTTTTTGAAATTACTACATTCCCCAACAGTGGCATCCGAGCCTAGGTTTTATATGTTGATGTTATATGCACGAGTAGAACACAAGTGAGTTGTGGGCGATATAAGTCATACTGCCTACCAGCATGTCATACTTTGGTTCGGCGGTATTGTTGGATGAAGCGGCCTAGACCGACATTACGCGCACGCTTACGCGAGACCGGTTCTCCCGATGTGCTTGGTACAGAGGTGGCTTGTGGGTGACAGTTTCTCCAACTTTAGTTGAACCAAGTGTGGCTACGCCTGGTCCTTGCGAAGGTTAAAATGGAGTCAAATTGACAAACTATCGTTGTGGTTTTGATGCGTAGGTGAGATTGGTTCTTACTTAAGCCCGTAGCAGCCACGTAAAACTTGCAACAACAAAGTAGAGGACCTCTAACTTGTTTTTGCAGGGCATGTTGTGATGTGATATGGTCAAGACATGATGCTGAATTTTATTGTATGAGATGATCATGTTTTGTAACCGAGTTATCGGCAACCGGCAGGAGCCATATGGTTGTCGCTTTATTGTATGCAATGCAATCGCGATGTAATGCTTTACTTTATCACTAAACGGTAGTGATAGTCGTAGAAGCACAAGCTTGGCGAGACGACAACGTTGCTACGATGGAGATCAAGGTGTCACGCCGGTGACGATGGTGATCATGACGGTGCTTCGGAGATGGAGATCACAAGCACAAGATGATGATGGCCATATCATATCACTTATATTGATTGCATGTGATGTTTATCTTTTATGCATCTTATCTTGCTTTGATTGACGGTAGCATTATAAGATGATATCTCACTAAATTATCAAGAAGTGTTCTCCCTGAGTATGCACCGTTGCGAAAGTTCTTCGTGCTGAGACACCACGTGATGATCGGGTGTGATAGGTTCTAAGTTCAAATACAACGGGTGCAAAACAGTTGCACACGCGGAATACTCAGGTTATACTTGAGGAGCCAAGCATATACAGATATGGCCTCGGAACACGGAGACTGAAAGGTCGAGCGTGAATCATATAGTAGATATGATCAACATAATGATGTTCACCAATGAAACTACTCCATCTCACGTGATGATCGGACATGGTTTAGTTGATTTGGATCACGTAATCACTTAGAGGATTAGAGGGATGTCTATCTAAGTGGGAGTTCTTTAAGTAAATTAACTGAACTTAAATTTCTCATGAAACTTAGTACCTGATTAGTATCTTGCTTGTTTATGTTTGATTGTAGATAGATGGCTCGTGCTGTTGTTTCGTTGAATTTTAATGCGTTCCTTGAGAAAGCAAAGTTGAAAGATGATGGTAGCAATTACACGGACTGGGTCCGTAACTTGAGGATTATCCTCATTGCTGCACAGAAGAATTATGTCCTGGAAGCACCGCTGGGTGCCAGGCCTGCTGCAGGAGCAATGCCGGATGTTATGAACGTCTGGCAGAGCAAAGCTGATGACTACTCGATAGTTCAGTGTGCCATGCTTTACGGCTTAGAATCGGGACTTCAACGACGTTTTGAACGTCATGGAGCATATGAGATGTTCCAGGAGTTGAAGTTAATATTTCAAGCAAATGCCCGGATTGAGAGATATGAAGTCTCCAATAAGTTCTATAGCTGCAAGATGGAAGAGAACAGTTCTGTTAGTGAGCATATACTCAAAATGTCTGGGTATAATAATCACTTGATTCAATTGGGAGTTAATCTTCCAGATGATTGCGTCATTGACAGAATTCTCCAATCACTGCCACCAAGCTACAAGAGCTTCGTGATGAACTATAATATGCAAGGGATGAATAAGATATTCCCGAGCTCTTCGCGATGCTGAAAGCTGCGGAGGTAGAAATCAAGAAGGAGCATCAAGTGTTGATGGTCAACAAGACCACTAGTTTCAAGAAAAAGGGCAAAGGGAAGAAGAAAGGGAACTTCAAAAAGAACGGCAAGAAAGTTGCTACTCAAGAGAAGAAACCCAAACCTGGACCTAATCCTGAAACTGAGTGCTTCTATTGCAAGCAGACTGGTCACTAGAAGCGGAACTGCCCCAAGTATTTGGCGGATAAGAAGGATGGCAAGGTGAACAAAGGTATATGTGATATACATGTTATTGATGTGTACCTTACTAATGCTCGCAGTAGCACCTGGGTATTTGATACTGGTTCTGTTGCTAATATTTGCAACTCGAAACAGGGACTACGGATCAAGCGAAGATTGGTTAAGGACGAGGTGACGATGCGCGTGGGAAACGGTTCCAAAGTCGATGTGATCGCAGTCGGCATGCTACCTCTACATCTACCTTCGGGATTAGTATTAGACCTAAATAATTGTTATTCGGTGCCAGCGTTAAGCATGAACATTATATCTGGATCTTGTTTGATGCGAGACGGTTATTCATTTAAATCAGAGAATAATGGTTGTTCTATTTATATGAGTAATATCTTTTATGGTCATGCACCCTTGAAGAGTGGTCTATTCTTGTTGAATCTCGATAGTAGTAACACACTATTCATAATGTTGAAGCCAAAAGATGCAGAGTTGATAATGAGACTGCAACTTATTTGTGGCAGTGCCGTTTAGGTCATATCGGTGTAAAGCGCATGAAGAAACTCCATACTGATGGACTTTTGGAACCACTTGATTATGAAACACTTGGTACTTGCGAACCGTGCCTCATGGGCAAGATGACTAAAATGCCGTTCTCCGGTACTATGGAGAGAGCAATAGATTTGTTGGAAATCATACATACAGATGTATGTGGTCCGATGAATATTGAGGCTCGTGGCGGATATCGTTATTTTCTAACCTTCACAGATGATTTAAGCAGATATGGGTATATCTACTTAATGAAACATAAGTCTGAAACATTTGAAAAGTTAAAGGAATTTCAGAGTGAAGTTGAAAATCATCGTAACAAGAAAATAAAGTTTCTACGATCTGATCGTGGAGGAGAATATTTGAGTTACGAGTTTGGTGTACATTTGAAAAATTGTGGAATAGTTTCGCAACTCACGCCACCCGGAACACCTCAGCGTAATGGTGTGTCCGAACGTCGTAATCGTACTTTACTGGATATGGTGCGATCTATGATGTCTCTTACTGATTTACCGCTATCGTTTTGGGGATACGCTCTAGAGACGGCCGCATTCACGTTAAATAGGGCACCATCAAAATCCGTTGAGACGACGCCTTATGAACTTTGGCTTGGCAAGAAACCAAAGTTGTCGTTTCTGAAAGTTTGGGGCTGCGATTCTTATGTGAAAAAGCTTCAACCTGATAAGCTCGAACCCAAATCGGAGAAATGTGTCTTCATAGGATATCCAAAGGAAACTATTGGATACACCTTCTATCACAGATCCGAAGGCAAGACTTTTGTTGCTAAATTCGGAAACTTTCTAGAGAAGGAGTTTCTCTCGAAAGAAGTGAGTGGGAGGAAAGTAGAACTTGACGAGGTAACTGTACCTACTCCCTTATTGGAAAGTAGTACATCACAGAAAACTGTTTCTATGACACCTACACCAGTTAGTGAGGAAGCTAATGATGATGATCATGAAACTTCAGAACAAGATACTACTGAACCTCGTAGATCAACCAGAGTAAGATTCGCACCAGAGTGGTACGGTAATCCCATTCTGGAAGTCATGCTACTAGATCATGATGAACCTACGAACTATGAAGAAGCGATGGTGAGCCCAGATTCCGCAAAGTGGCTTGAAGCCATGAAATCTGAGATGGGATCCATGTATGAAAACAAAGTATGGACTTTGGTTGACTTGCCCTATGATCGGCAAGCAATTGAGAATAAATGGATCTTCAAGAAGAAGACCGACGCTGACGGTAATATTATTGTCTACAAAGCTTGACTTGTCGCAAAAGGTTTTCGGCAAGTTCAAGGGATTGACTACGATGAGACCTTCTCACCCGTAGCGATGCTTAAGTCTGTCCGAATCATGTTAGCAATTGCCGCATTTTATGATTATGAAATTTGGCAGATGGATGTCAAAACTGCATTCCTGAATGGATTTCTGGAAGAAGAGTTTTATATGATGCAACCAGAAGGTTTTGTCGATCCAAAGGGAGCTAACAAAGTGTGCAAGCTCCAGCGATCCATTTATGGACTGGTGCAAGCCTCTCGGAGTTGGAATAAACGCTTTGATAGTATGATCAAAGCATTTGGTTTTATACAGACTTTCGGAGAAACCTGTATTTACAAGAAAGTGAGTGGGAGCTCTGTAGCATTTCTGATATTATATGTGGATGACATATTACTGATTGGAAATGATATAGAATTTCTGGATAGCATAAAGGGATACTTGAATAAGAGTTTTTCAATGAAAGACCTCGGTGAAGCTGCTTACATATTAGGAATAAAGATCTATAGAGATAGATCAAGACGCTTAATTGGACTTTCACAAAGCACATACCTTGACAAGATTTTGAAAAAGTTCAAAATGGATCAAGCAAAGAAAGGGTTCTTGCCTGTGTTACATGGTGTGAAGTTGAGTCAGACTCAATGCCCGACCACTGCAGAAGATAGAGAGAAAATGAAAGATGTTCCCTATGCTTCAGCCATGGGCTCTATCATGTATGCAATGCTGTGTACCAGACCTGATGTGTGCCTTGCTATAAGTTTAGCAGGGAGGTACCAAAGTAATCCAGGAGTGGATCACTGGACAGCGGTCAAGAACATCCTGAAGTACCTGAAAAGGACTAAGGATATGTTTCTCGTATATGGAGGTGACAAAGAGCTCATCGTAAACGGTTACGTTGATGCAAGCTTTGACACTGATCCAGACGATTCTAAATCGCAAACCGGATACGTGTTTACATTAAACGGTGGAGCTGTCAGTTGGTGCAGTTCTAAACAAAGCGTTGTGGCGGGATCTACATGTGAAGCAGAGTACATAGCTGCTTCGGAACCAGCAAACGAAGGAGTCTGGATGAAGGAGTTCATATCCGATCTAGGTGTCATACCTAGTGCATCAGGCCCAATGAAAATATTTTCTGACAATACTGGTGCAATTGCCTTGGCAAAGGAATCCAGATTTCACAAGAGAACCAAGCACATCAAGAGATGCTTCAATTCCATCCGGGATCTAGTCCAGGTGGGAGACATAGAGATTTGCAAGATACATACGGATCTGAATGTTGCAGACCCGTTGACTAAGCCTCTTCCACGAGCAAAACATGATCAGCACCAAGGCTCCATGGGTGTTAGAATCATTACTATGTAATCTAGATTATTGACTCTAGTGCAAGTGGGAGACTGAAGGAAATATGCCCTAGAGGCAATAATAAAGTTATTATTTATTTCCTTATGTCATGATAAATGTTTATTATTCATGCTAGAATTGTATTAACCGGGAACATAATACATGTGTGAATACATAGACAAACAGAGTGTCACTAGTATGCCTCTACTTGACTAGCTCGTTAATCAAAGATGGTTATGTTTCCTAACCATGAACAAAAGAGTTGTTATTTGATTAACGAGATCACATCATTAGTTGAATGATCTGATTGACATGACCCATTCCATTAGCCTAGCACCCGATCGTTTAGTATGTTGCTATTGCTTTCTTCATGACTTATACATGTTCCTATGACTATGAGATTAAGCAACTCCCGTGTACTGGAGGAACACTTTGTGTGCAACCAAACGTCACAACGTAAATGGGTGATTATAAAGGTGCTCTACAGGCGTCTCCAAAGGTAGACGTTGGGTTGGCGTATTTCGAGATTAGGATTTGTCACTCCGATTGTCGGAGAGGTATCTCTGGGCCATCTCGGTAATGCACATCACATAAGCCTTGCAAGCATTACAACTAATGAGTTAGTTGCGAGATGATGTATTACGGAACGAGTAAAGAGACTTGCCGGTAACGAGATTGAACTAGGTATTGGATACCGACGATCGAATCTCGGGCAAGTAACATACCGACGACAGAGGGAACAACGTATGTTGTTATGCGGTCTGACCGATAAAGATCTTCGTAGAATATGTAGGAGCCAATATGGGCATCCAGGTCCCGCTATTGGTTATTGACCGGAGATTTGTCTCAGTCATGTCTACATTGTTCTCGAACCGTGGGGTCCGCACGCTTAACGTTACGATGACTGTTATATTATGAGTTTATGCATTTTGATGTATCGAAGGTTGTTCGGAGTCCTAGATGTGATCACGGACATGACGAGGAGTCTCGAAATGGTCGAGACATAAAGATTGACATATTGGAAGCCTATATTTGGACATCGGAATTGTTCCGGGTGAAATCGGCATTTTACCGGAGTACCGAGGGGTTACCGGAACCCCCCGGGAGCTAAATGGGCCATGATGGGCCTTAGTGGAAAAGAGAAGAGGCAGCCCTACATGGGCCGCGCGCCCCTCCCCTCCCTTGGTCCGAATTGGACAAGGAGAGGGGGCCGGCCCCTCTCTCTCTTTTCCCCCCTCCACAAGTCCTATTCCAACTAGGATTGGGGGGGGGGGAATCCTACTCCCAGAGGGAGTAGGACTCTCCTGGCACGCCCTATGTGGCCGGCCAGCCACCCCCCTTTGGTCCTTTATATACTGAGGCAGAGGCACCCTAGAGACACACAAGTTGATCCACGTGATCTATTCCTTAGCCGTGTGCGGCGCCCCCAGCCACCATAGTCCTCGATAATATTGTAGCGGTGCTTAGGCGAAGCCCTGCAGTAGTAGTACGTCAAGATCGTCACCACGCCGTCGTGCTGATGGAACTCTTCCCCGACACTTTGCTGGATCAGAGTCCGGGGATCGTCATCGAGCTGAACGTGTGCTAGAACTTGGAGGTGCCGTAGTTTCGGTGCTTGATCGGTCGGATCATGAAGACGTACGACTACATCAACCAAACGCTTCCGTTGTCGATCTACTAGGTATGTAGATCATACTCCCCCTCTCGTTGCTATGCATCACATGATCTTGCGTGTGCGTAGGAAATTTTTTGAAATTACTACGTTCCCCAACACCTGAGACTCTGGTTGTCGTCAAGAATGGCGGCAAACAGAGGATCATAGTCCTAGGTAATAACCAGACCACCTTTATGTGCAGGTGGTTGAAGCTCCAGTTGCTAGCCGGACTGATGGGTTTGCCGAAGTAAAGCGACAGCTGGATGCGGCAGATGAAGACATCGTGCTTGTTAACAAGCGGCTTGACGAGGCACAGGGTCAGTGATTTTTGTGGTGATCGTCACATATTAAGAGTAGCATGATGCCAGTATCTTTAATATGTTGTGACTGCAGATGGAGCTGCCACCGTGGAGACCCTTCGGGCGGAGCTTGCCCGAGCCAAGGAGCAAGCAAGGAGTAGCAATGCGACCGCTTTAAAGGCGTCCGAGGAGTTAAGTGCCCAACAGGCCGCGCATTGCGAGAGCAAAGAAAAAATAGCCAAGATGGTTGTGGAGTTAAAAGATGCTGCTGACCGTTGCCGGCTTCTTGAAGAAGAAAACCGGGCAAAGGCGACAGACCTGGAGAAGGCCCAGGTGGCTGCCAAGGAAGCCCGCTCCAAAATTAGAGCGACGAAGGAGGAGCTAAATTAAGCTGCGGATATCATTTCTGGGAAGCCCTTCTTGTTGCGGACTAAGTTCGGAGATCCGAAATATGCTCCTCTGGACCGGCTATGGAGTTCTGCGGACGAGTACATGGATTTGGCTGCAAGTGCTGCTGATGCGGCCGAGTACTTTAAGGATCAGAAAGGTCCCAAAGTGGAGAAGCTGTTCTGGTCACAGTTTCACGCTCCAGTCCGTCTGATGTTGCTGAATGAGCGATTGGCCGGTTGGGCCGAGCTCCATAGGTTGTCCGGACTTGCCATGAGGTCCGTTGTGGATCACCCGTGGCCGGGAGGGCCACGGTCGAGTAGCTATTTTAGCTTAGTGCAACAATTCCTTGAAGCTGTGCCACGCATTAATACTGTAAAGAGATCAGCGTGCATAGAAGGTGCGCAGATGGCCCTTGACCATGTCAAAACATACTGGGCGGAGATGGAGGCCACCACTATTGTGGCACAGGGTTCGGCTATAGGCTGAGTTGCTGCCGGGCACTACTTTGAAGAAGTCCTTGAAGGTGCTCATTTGATAGAGGCTTAGTGCTTGAAGAATATTATTTTCTAGTGACATGTAGTCCCACTGTACAAACAATGTTTTTCTGAATTAATCAAGGTTGTATTTATACTTTTGCCCGAAAATACTAAGATGCCTCCTGTGCGGCCGTTTATGTATATATGTATATAACCTGAAAGTTTGCAGTTGTCGGCTTCCGCCCCCACGCATATAATGCGGGGGTGTTCTCAAAAGATGCATATCCACACTTGATCCAACGTCTTGGTCTGTTAAGGAGGTGATAGAGTAGTGAACAAGGCAATCGGACTATATTGCTTTAACACTTTTACTTAGCCATATGAGTTTGACAGTGGGGCAACTATATGGCCCCTGGTACTTCTGCGCTCGTCCGAATACGGTGTGTGTACGTACATGACCGGGAAACGGCCCTTCGTTAATGCGGAGGAATCCCAAAGACTCCGATTAGTCATTGAGTGGTTGACCAGTCTCTCACTATATCATGACAGTCAGTTTTCGGCTTTCTCTACTGAGGTGCTCATCCGGATGAACCAGGGCACAATCGCAGTAGTTCTCCCAGTGCTACCTTAGCCGATATAACGGAACTTAAGGTACCAAAACGTGGGAGCCAGGCAAACCCAACATTTGACCAAAGACATGATTCGGAGTTGATGCATATAGGGCCAACTCGCGACGCCGAACACTCCCTAAGGTGTTTGGTCTTTATAAAAGATACCAGGCTAAACAATGCCCTTTATTAGAAACCCCATGTGTCCAGGTACGTGCAAAATCCTGGCGTGGCCACATGCCAATAACGCCGGCATCCTTCTCGGTTGTATGGAGTATCCGAAGGATGTGAGCAACAAGAGACAGTAAAATAGGTTTACGCAGGGCCTTAATCTAAAAAGAAACCTTTGGGCGGGTCCCTGCTGCACGTCTGCACCTGTGTCTCTGTTGTGCCACGTCCTGGACGGGTGTAGCACGATTCTAACCTGCAAAAGGAAAGAATTTAGGTGAAACTTGCCGTGGCGAAAAGAAGAATGAGTTATCAGAATTCCAGAGAAGCCTAGTTGAACCGGGCTGGCCCTAATTACATGTGGGAAGCCCCTGGTATCGTTTTATGAGGGTTCGAAAACCAATCTCATGCATGTATGATGGAACACCGGACCCGTCTAACCATGTCTGTGGTCTTGACGACCTGCCATTTTTCTGGTTGGTGAGGCCGCTTAGTGTGCGGCTATTAGAGCCGCCGCGTCCTCTTCTGTACATGAAGGACGGTTGGTATTTCCGCTAACTGTAATGACGCCTCGTGGACCGGGCATCTTGAGCTTGAGAAAATCATAATGCGGTATTGCGTTAAAACGAGTGAAAGCCGCCCTTCCGAGTAGTGCTTGAAAATCACTTTGGAATGGAGCGATGTGAAAAGTTAACGTTTCACTTCGGAAGTTATCGGGAGAACCGAATACCACCTCTAGTAGTAGAGAGCCCGTACAGTGGGCCTCTTGGCCTGGTATTACTCCCTCGAAGGTAGTATTAATGTGGCTTGTTGGTGTCGGGTCTATCCCCATTTTGTGGACTGTGTCCTGATATATCAGATTGAGATCACTGTCGCCGTCCATGAGGACCTTTGTGAAATGGTGCCCGTTTATTATAGTGATCCCTACGATCAAAAGTGATCGGTCAAGCCAACCAGGGGTTGGACCTAGGGGTTCATCCTCCGGCGCTTAGCTGGCGAGGTTCATCCTCGTCTTCGCTTGGTGTCTCTTCCCCTTTGTGTTCAGTGTTTAGCTTACTGGCCTGCCTGAAGACTCAACATTCTCTGTGGGTATGATTTGCAGGTTTGTCTGGGGTGCCGTGAATCTGATAAAGCATGTCAAGAATTTTGTTTAGGCCAGATTCACTACTAGGAAAAGGGCTATAGATGGAATTGACACTAATGGCGCACCAGACATGTGGTGCGCCATTACTATATACTAATGGCGCACCACGACCACGGTGCGCCATTAGTAAAAAAAATTCAAAACTACTAATGGCGCACCGTGGGAGTGGTGCGCCATTACTAGTTGAACTAGTAATGGCGCACCATGCCACGGTGCGCCATTAGTAACTTGGCCCAAACATTCGCCCGAGTGCACCACCCCACCCTCCCCCCCCCCCCCCCCCCCCCCGTGGACCGCCTTTTCAGTTTCAAAAAAAAATAAAAGAAAATGATAGAAATGTCAAAAAATAAAAGAAAATAAGATTCCCATGTGATATGTGGTCTAGTTGTTAGCAAAATTTACAAACATGAATTTTCGACTTTTTTGCAAAATCTCTCGAGAATTTGTAAAAATGGGCATAACTTTTGCGTACGAACTTGGATGAAAAAGTTTTTTATATGAAAAATCATCTACTCGAAAAGTTACATCTGAATTTAACTGGGGGAACCCCGTTAAACATTTTCAAAATCCTCAAAACCCTAACAGAAAAAAAGATATGGGGCTTTTAAGATCTGGAGAGGCAAAAAAATTCAATCTTACTAATGGCGCACCTGCCCATGGTGCGCCATTAGTATCTTCCCGCCTTCAAAATTCAAAATAAGTCAACAAAATAAAAAAAAGTTACTAATGGCGCACCTGCCCATGGTGCGCCATTAGTATCTTCCCGCCTTCAAAATTCAAAATAAGTCAAAAAAATAAAAATAAAAGTTACTAATGGCGCACCTGCCCATGGTGCGCCATTAGTATCTTCCCGCCTTCAAAATTCAAAATAAATCAAAAAAAAAAGTTAGTAATGGCGCACCTGCCCACGGTGCGCCATTACTATGTCCTATATATGGCTGGGCGCACCTCCTCCACTCCATCTCCTCCTCTCCTCTCCTCCACTCTATCTCCTCCTCTCCTCCACTCCATCTTCCCTTCTCTCCTCCACCATACTACCCTCCTCCTCTCCGGCGACCTCCTCCTCCTCCTCTCCGGCGACCTCCTCCTCTCCGGCGACCTCCTCCTCCCTCCTCTCCTCCCCTCCCCTCCCCTCGCGATTTCTCCTCCCTCCTCTCCGATGAGCTCCTCCTCCCTGCTCTCCGGTGAGCTCCTCCTCCCTCATCTCCGGTGAGCTCCTCCTCCCTCCTCTCCGGTGAGCTCCTCCTCCCTCCTCTCCTCCCATCCCTTCAAGGTTTCTCCTTCCTCCTCTCCGATGCTCCGGTGAACTTCTCTCCGGCGACCTCCTCCTCCTCTCCGGCGATGTAGGCGAGCGCCTCTCCGGTCACCTCCTCCTCCTCCTCTCCGATGAACTCCTCTCCGGAAAAAGAAAACGGCAAAAGAATGTACAAGATCCAAAAACGGGAACAAAATTTGAAATAATATCATGCAAAAAAATGAGCAAAAAAACGAGCAAAAAATGGGAAAAAAATCGCGATCCAGATCCAAATTCAAAATTCAAAAATAGCAATGGCGCACGGTGGGGATTAGACGGTGCGCCACTACTATTTTCCCGCCTTCAAAATTCAAAAATACTAATGGCGCACCGTGGTCTATACTAATGGCGCACCAGTGGTGCGCCATTAGTAAAAATTACTAGTGGCGTGCTAGTAATGGCGCACCAGTGATGCGCCATTAGTAGGCGAAACTGGTGCGCCATTAGTAGGCCTTTTCCTAGTAGTGATTGTCCTTCTCTGCTGCCCTTGAAAGGCTTTTTCCGCTGACCTGGTCGAGAGCCCCTGAATCTGGTGTTTACCGCCGTATTATCTGGGCTACCTTCTTTATTTCGACGCTTGTTTTTGTTGTCGTGATTTACCGTTGCCATCCCTAACTTCGGATGTGCTTGGGTCGCTGGTGCTGCTACGGGCCAACCAGCTGTCCTCGCCCGCACAAAAGCGGGTCATGAGGCTTGTTAGGGCTGCCATTGTTCTTGTTTTTTGTTGACCGAGGTGTCTGGCGAGCCATTCGTCTCAGACGCTGTGTTTAAATGTTGCTAAGGCTTTGGTGTCCAGACAGTCGACTATTTGGTTCTTCTTGGTGAGGAACCTGTTCCAAAGCTTTCGGGCGGACACTCCGGATTGTTGGATTATATGACTTAAATCGTCTACATCCGGAGATCGGACATAAGTCCCTTGAAAATTGGCCCGGAAAGCGTCCTCGAGCTCCTCCCAACTTCCAATTGAGTTTTCGGGGAGGCTTTTCAGCCAGTGCCTAGCTGGCCCTTTAAGCTTGAGGGGCAAGTATTTAATGGCATGGAGATCGTCTCCATGAGCCATATGAATATGGAGGATGAAGTTCTCTATCCAGACTCCAGGGTCTGTGGTTCCGTCGTACGCCTCTATGTTTACTGTTTTGAATCCTTTTGGGAATTCGTGATCCAGCACCTCATCACTGAAACATAGTGGGTGTGCGGCACCCCTGTATTGGGATGCACCATAGTGTTTGTACGGTTGTTGTATTCGGTGCTGGTTGTGTACCGTAGCGCGCTTCCTAGATCCATAGATAGATCTGGTCGCACCGGATTTTTGACGCAAGTTCTCACGTAGAATGTGTGTTGACTTATGCGTGTCTTTGTTAGTCGTTCTATCGTGTTCACAGGGCAGTGGATCCGGCCGGTTGGCCGTATCACTTATTGGCTGTATGGGCTCTAAGGCCTCGTCGTCGAATTCCGGTAATAGCTTGCGCTTTGGATAGCTATTTGGGTGGTAGCTTCTACCATACTTTGTTATTTTGTTCCACTTGCTGTTGAGCGTCTCTTGTGCCACCTTGAGCCTTTGCTTCTGTTTCTTCAGGCTTCTCGCTGTGGCAGTAAGCCTTTTGCGGAGGTTCTCTTGATCCAAATGTGTTTCCGGGATGATGGGTGCATCATCGTCCGGACTGTTTTCTTCCATAGATGGGGATTGATGATGCTTATCTTTGGCGTCATCGTGTTCGGACGTCGGATCCATACTATGTTTGCTGTTTGCATCTTGATCGTTTTCTGCCACCGGGGTGGTGCAGTTGTCGTCTTTTCCGAAGTTGCATGGACTATTGTTATCGTTGTTTTGCTATGGCGGGACTTAGGGCGGCGCCGCTGACGTCGGCGCTTGGGTTGCTTCTTGGAGGGGTCATCCTCCGCTTTCTCGTCGTCATTGGCTTCGTTGGGGGTGTCCACCATGTACACGTCATGTGATGAAATAGCGGTCCAGCGCCCTGTGGGCGGTGGTTCCGGTTCGTCTCCGGCTTCGTCGTCCATATAGTCGAAGTCCTCGGAGCCGAAGTCGCGCATGTCGATTAAGTCATCGACAGTGGCTACTGAGTGGGTGGTGGGTGGGTGGCGAATTTCTTCTTAGTCCGCATCCCATTCTAGCCGGACATAGTTCGGCCAAGGTTCTCCTGACAGGGAGAGAGACCTTAATGAATTTAGCACATCTCCAAAAGGTGAGTGTTGAAAAATATCCGTGGAGGTGAACTCCATGATCGGCGCCCAGTCGGACTCGACGGGCGCGGACAGGCGGCTCGGAGTCCGTGACCGAAGATGAATCCAGTGGTTCGGCAACATGGCTCTCGTAAGGGGTGAAGTCAGTATCCGGCTCTATCGGCACTGAGAGTGCGGCCTCCATGGCGGGGTCCATCCCTCCGCTCTCGGATGGCGTGACTTGCTCCGGATTGATGGACGGAGTAGCTGCGGATGCGATCTCCTGAATACTATCCGACGGCAGAGTTACGTCATGCTCGTCAAGACTGTACGGTGCGTCTGACATGGGCTCGAATCCGTCGAAGATCAAGTCTCTGTGGGTGTCGGCCGTGTAGTTCATGTTTCCAAATCTGACCTGATGGCCAGGGGCATAGCTCTCAATCTGCTCCAGATGGCCAAGCGAATTGGCCTGCAGTGCAAAGCCGCCGAACATGAAGATTTGTCTGGGGAGGAAAGCCTCACCCTGGACCGTATCTCTAGCGATGATCGAAGGAGCCATCGAGCCTTATGGTGACGACACAGAGGAACTCTCAATGAAAGCACCAATGTCGGTGTCAAAACCGGCAGATCTCGGGTAGGGGGTCCCGAACTGTGCGTCTAAGGCGGATGGTAACAGGAGGCAGGGGACACGATGTTTTACCCAGGTTCAGGCCCTCTTGATAGAGGTAAAACCCTACGTCCTTCTTGATTGTTAGTGATGATATGAGTATTAAAAGAGTAGATCTACCACGAGATCAGAGAGGCCAAACCCTAGAAGCTAGCCTATGGTATGATTGTATGTTGTCCTACGGAACAAAATCCTCCCGTTTATATAGACACCAGAGGAGGCTAGGGTTACACAAGGTCGGTTACAAAGGAGGAGATATCCATATCCGTATTGCCTAGCTTGCCTTCCAAGCCAAGTAGAGTCCCATCCGGACACGGGACGAAGTCTTCAATCTTGTATCTTCATAGTCCAACAGTCTGGCTGTCCGGAGACCCCCTAATCCAGGATTCGCTCAGTTACCCTGATGATCCTTCGTCCGTCCAGAACATATTTTCTTTTATTTTTCAAGGAACATATTGTTGGATGCGGATGTATGTAGATGGGATGTATGTTGAAGGTGTGCATGTGTACATTTGGGTGGGCCGAGTAACAGCTGTAGTAGGATTTATGTTTTTATAGGACTTTTCTCAGAGATTACTGCTTAGTCTCAGACACTACCTCAGTTGTGCTGCAGAGGAGGAGGGGCCAATGCCGCGAGTTGACGCTCGGGGTGAGCCCATGCTGCCGGTAGAGGATGAAGAGAAGGACATGTCTGAACAAGCTGTGGTGCGGCCGGCACGCGCTGCGTTGCGGGGTTATGAGGAGTGGATGGCGAGCCACCCGCTCAGTTAAAGTGTATGATTGTTGATTACTGATGCAGTACCTTCGTTGATTATACTGTATGATTGTTGCCTAGTGTGTTTACATGCATAAGCCCTTTTCTTAAATTCTCATCCTTTGCTTTTCTTCATTTTATTTTGTTTACACAGGTGGTGTGCATAACCTGTCGACAAGACTGCAACACGCCCGATGCTGATGGGTTGACATTTACCATCAGGCTAGATGGGGACACTTCAGATGTGGTATAAATAATCATGTCATTTTTTACTTGTATTGTGTTTGTTCCCCTCTACTTTGAAGATTAACAAAATGTAGGAAATAAATAGCAATTAAATTCTACATCTAAAGATCGTGCCATGCTACGCAAGGCACTAGTTCAGCGCCATCCCAGACAGTTCATTGCTTTTTCAAGCGAGAGGGAGCCGCATGTATGATTTTGGCGTGTACAAAGGGAATTCAAGGGCGATCATCTGTGGTGAAAACTAGTGCAGGTTTGTTGAAGACTTCGACCTGCGAGAAGGCGACCTTGTCTCCTTCGATTTGACTGAAGACATTCCTATGGTGTACTGCTGCAACCTGCCAAGGACATGCGATCAAAACGAAGAGCGTAATGATCCTCTGGAATTAGCTGTCATAACAAAGGGGATTAATCTTCTGAAGCAAGAGGAGCGTAACCTACATGACCTTTTGGCGATGAAGAAAGGTTATATAGGTGCATTTTTTGTCCACTGCTTCACCAAGTCGAACATAGCAGGAAAGACATTGGTATGTTTTTGGTGGACTAGTATTTTCTATTGTGTACGCAATTTTCTTTGTTTTTTCATGGAGAGAAAGTTTAATGATATGCTATTGTAGCTGAAACCAGTGAATACACTGATGTGTGTTTTTACATATCCTTTTTTCCCCATAACTGAAGATCCTTATGTAATATATGTAGATGTAGCTGAAGATCCTTTTGTTTACTGCTCCTTCACATATTTGATAATTTTTCTTCCCATGACAGTGCATACAGAGATTACCGGTGAAAGTTGTCGACGCCCTGAAGACCCCAAGAGATGGCGAGATACCGGGAGATGGGCTTGCTGGCATTCGGCTGTGCAAGGATAGTTTCATGCCGGTAAAGTACCACAAGTGTGATGATGGCCACATCATCTTCGACAAGGGATGGAGTGATTTTGTTGATAGTGAAGAGCTTAAGGTTCATAAAGCCGTTCTTTTCGGTTTCAAGACCACCACCCGTGAAGATCTTCAGATCGAGGTGGTTATGAACATGCTAACCGAGGAGCCACAAATGTAGCATGACAACGCAAGAGTGTCCTTTACACTAGGTATAGTGCGAAGACTATGTTGATAGCGGTTATTCATCTATGGGGTTACATCTTCATTATGTCTTGGGTGATGATGACTATGAGAGGAGGACATGTTGCAGTTAGAGTAAATGCTAGGATTCGGCCCTATTCAGGACTCAAAATAGGTCTTTCACAGGTGGTTGCTTTATTGGCTGCTGTTTCCCTGGCTATAATCATGAACGATGGTAATGCAAATGGAATCGTTAAGGGGGTTTTATTAATATTTTAAATCATGGAGTTAAGATGGTAGAAGTACCTATGAGTGTTTGCATAGGAGATGCGGGAAGGGCATTAGTTGTGTTCTTGACTCTTTGGCAATGCAGGAATAATGTGAGATTACAAAATAAATGGTATAGTGATCTGTTGTTTAGCTAATTTGCTTGTGGATCATGGGATGGTCTATATTGCAGATGAAGGTGGTAAACAAAGAGGTGGTGATGTTGGGAGCAAAGAGGTGCTGATGGTCTATATGCGCAGGCTAGAGCATGTAGCAGGTGAATTGTACAGTTCATCGCAAGTGTGGAGTCACAGGGTACTGTAGTGTCGCCTATGCATCTCTGCCGTAGTTTTATTTTTTGGACCTTCATGTTAAGTCTGGCTGGGCTTGCTACCATGTATGATTTGTGCTGTTAGTTGATTCCTTTAGTTTCTAGCTGTAGTTTGTATCAGGGGCTTGAAAGACCATGTGGTTTCTGCTAATGGAAAATCAGAGGGGGCGACCCTTCTTTTGATTAAAAAATGAACTTTCTCTATGCAATTAAAAAATAAAATTTCTCTATTCAAACCCAGTTGAGAACAGTATTCATTATAAATCTGAAATAATCTTTTGGTAAAAATGGCTATCACATTCTGTATCATAGCTAGCGAAACCGAAACAAAATAAACGTCTTAAGTATAATATCTTGTGAACGTGGATCAAATTAGGTAAGACAACTAGAATAAAGGATGATTCAACATTTCAACTTGCAGGAAATTTGAACTTACGACTTACTAGCAGTATAATAAAGTTTACAGACTATCAACTAGATAAATAGAAGAAACATTTTAGGTTGATTCATTCTTGCTTCCGGACTTCTTTGACCGCCTAGATGGTTTGGCGAGATGCTGGCGCTGACTCTCGAACCCCTTCTGGAAGTTCACCAACCGCCTGTATACATCGTAGGTGGCATACGCGTCCATGGAAGCATAATAGATGTTCTTCAAGGGCAAGGGCGCTTCTGCCCATAGATGGTGGTTCTTCTGTGATAGCGGCCTTCATCTTGTTGTAGCTGTGGTGGATGATGGAACTAGCGTAGTCAGCCAAGCCATACTTCGGCTTAATCGTCACTTGATCAGGCACTCTCCACATATTCTGGATATCCACAAAGTTTTGTACCACCAGGCCAACACGCTTGAGTTTTTTCTCGTCATTGTTGATGTCCACCCCAACAAAGGTGTACTCCTCGTCGAGCAGGAAGGCGGCAAGCAGGCCGCAGTGCTCATCAGCAACGCTTATGTGGTACACGGGGATGTAGATGCCAACGCATAACTGGACCACGGCCGCCATCTGTGTCGGACCACGAGGCCCGGTGTACTCCACATCCAGTGCAACTATCTTCTGGTCGTCGTTCCACAGCCAGTATTTGAATCTGCCAATGCAGTACTCAACACAGTGTTGGGGGACTGATCCACGGACGCCTATGGGACCGGCGGGCCGAGTCCATTTCGGTTCGGCGGGGGCGGAGGTCACGCAAAGAGCGGATCGAGGCGAAACACACGAGCGATTTACCCAGGTTCGGGCCGCACGGATGCGTAAAACCCTACTCCTGCTTTGTGGTTTGTATTGAGTTCTTGCTCGGGAGCGCGGAGTGATATAGTACACACCAGCAGCTAACGAGACCGAGCGTGAGTGTTCTATCCCGAACCAGCTAACCCCTGCCTACGTTGCGCATGGGCCTCCTTTTATATGCTCAAGGGGTCACCGACAGGTGGCAGCGTAGACAGGGGTAAAAATGGAAAGGTGCTGTGGTAGGTACAGCTACCTGCTACAGTGTACCATACCTAACCCTGATGGCAGGGGACAAGGGCCTTAAATGCCCGTCTGCGTCGCCTAAACAGTGTAAAAGGGACCATCAGGGACGCCACCGCTCGCCATGATGGCAATCTTGTCAGCGCCGCTTGCCACCGCTCACCGCTGGCTGCACCGCCACCCGCCACGCACGCCTGGAAGGGTCCCAGAGCAACACGTTGATGGATGTGCTAGAGTGCAGGCACAGAGCATCCGGGAGCTTGTCGCTCACCGGGCCTTGCCGGGACACGGGGCGCGTTGCGGCAAGTTCCTTGAGATGCCTTGGGTGGCCTTCCCGGCAAGCTCCTCTTGCCGGGGTCTTGAGGTGCCTTGGTTGGCCTTCCCGGCAAGCTCCTCTTGCCGGGGTCTTGACTTGGATACTTTGTTCTTGAATGGCTCCAAAGGAATCACGGAGGACCTTGGCGGTCACCCGGCAAGCCTTGCCACGGGATGCTCCGACTGCCCGTGCACAAGTTCGGGATACTAGGGTACCCCTGCTCTAGTACACCGACAGGAGCCCCCGGGCCTGGGCCATACACGGTGCCGAGCGCTGTTGGGCCAGGCCCAAAACAGGGCACGGGCACGCGCGGCCTAGGTTACGCCGTATCTCACTCCGTATCCACCGCGCCCTCCCCGAACGGCACGCGTTGAATGCGGCGTCGTGGGAGAGATCGTGGGTGGTTACTTTATTCGGAAATGCGGAACGTTCGCCCCATCCCTCCTTATAAGCAGGGGAAACAGGGGCAGTCCGCCCATTCGCCCGTTGCTGCTTCCAATCTCAGAAATCTCCGCCGCTCCCTCGTCTTCCCAAAGCCGAAAGAGAGCAGCGCTCCGCCCCCCATCGCCACCAGCATCACCAACGCCGTCGACCTCCTCCACTACTTCCGCCATGGCTCCAAAAGCCGACAAGGGGAAGGTCGTGAAGTCAACCGAGGCGCAGCGGCTTGCGGCGCTGCGGAAGGAGCGCGCAGTTTTCCCCCCCAAGCTTGCCGCGAAGGAGCTGAGGGAGAACTACTACCTCTTCTGGTCGGCGGAGACGCGAGCGCATCCGCGCACGAAGGTACTTCCTGCCGCCGCTTGGAAGAAGGCCCCAAATGGATACCCTTTCTTTGCCTTGTTCTTCTACTGCGGGCTCTGCCCGCCTTTCTCTGAATTCTTCTGCGACATCATGAATACCTATGGATTCCACCTCCTTGACTTCACCCCCAATGCCGTTCTGACCATGGCAGTTTTCGCGCATCTCTGCGAAAACTTTGTCGGAGTCCATCCCAATGTAGCCCTCTTTCGCCACTTCTTCATACCCCGAGTAGAGAGAGGAGAGCCTCTATCCGGCGGAATCGCCTGGATCTCAAGAGCCGGCAAGAAGGAAACTTATCTGGAGGGAGAATTCCGCGGCAAGTGGGAGGAGTTGAGGGTGGACTGGTGCTGGATTGACGAGGAGAACCCGCAGCCATTCACCACCCGGCGCCAAACCCCAGTAGCACGCGGCAGCGATTGGAGTGACGTGGCCCCGGAAGACGACAGGCTGAAGATTGCTGTCACCCGGATCCTGCGCCTCAGGCTTGCCGGGCTCACTTTAGGCGCCGTTGGTGCAGATTTTCTTCGCCGCCGCATCGCCCCCCTGCAGGAACGGGGGAGACCCACTTGGGAGTTCAAGAATGCGGCGGATATCATGAGGCTGCAACCGGGCCTCAACTACAACTTTACTGTTCTAGAGCTCAACGCGATGCTCCAAGAACTGTTCAAGTATGACCCCCAACATCCTGAAGTGTTCAGGTTGCCGGGGGGTGTCGTTCCGTTGTGCAACAATTCCTCGCTCGACCGCATCCGTGCAATGATGCCGGAGTGCGACTCGCATGGAATTGTGCCAACTTGGCAGGAGCCTGCAGACGACGTCGTGCAGCAGTTCTTCGATGACTTGGTAGAAGTGCCGATCCGCTCCGACAAGAAGGATAGCCTCACCCGCGACACCACCGATGCGGAGATGGCACTCATCGCCACTAGGCTGGAAGAGGCGGCGGCAGCCCCAGCCGCGGGCGAATTTGGATTCACCGTGGAGGAGGCAGATGCAGCAGAGGTGGCAAGCCGTTCCGAGCGAAGGGAGCCTGCCGGCGAGAAAGAGCTTGCCGGGCAGAACGTCGAGTTGAGCAAGCCCGCCAAGGATACGAGCGACTCGCTGGAGATCAACTCATCTTCCACTTCATCTTCAGACAGCTCGCCGCAAGCAGAGCCTCCATCCCCACCAAGAAGGCGTCTCCGCAAGGACGGTGACGTAGCGGAGCGGCAAGCGGGTCAACAGTCGCCGCGCCGCGTGACACGCTCCACCGCGGCAAACACTGTTGCCGCGGGAGCATCTCACGTTGCGACGACAACTGGAGCGGGGCCCTCCCGGACCACCGCTTCTGCCCCTGCCGCTTCTCATGCCGCGACGATAGCTGGAGCGGGGTCGTCTCAGGCCGCCGCCACTGCTCCCGCCAAGCGGCCAAGGGAAGCTTCTCCTCCGCCTCCTCGCGCCGGGCACGCGCCGGACTTCGACTTCTCCGCGTTCAGCTCCGACGAGGAAGAAGAAGAAGAGTAAGCTTCTCTTGCCGTACTTGCGGTTCTTCAATTCTTGTCGTTTGTCTTGTATCTCATTTGCTTTGCTCTGAACTTGTTCCTTTTCAGGACTCTGGCCCAGAGAGCAGCCCCCAGCGTAAGTATCTGGTTTGCTTTCCGCTGTGAGGTGCACATGGATACTCTGTTTTTGCTGATATCTAACTGCTGGTTTGTGTAGGAGCAGAGCAGCCCCACCAGGAGCCAAGGGAGAATCCCCCGACAAGAGAGAGCTCTCCGGCAAGGGAGAGTTTTCCGGTAAGGGAGAAGTCTCCGGCAAGGGAGGGTTCTCCGGCAAGGGACAGCACCAGCGGCCCCCCGACGGCGAAGACCACGACTGCAGAACCCGGCACAGGTAATCCTTTCGCTGCAAGGCTTCCCTTGGGTTCTTCTTCTTTTGAGCTTCTTGGGTTTTTGCTTGACTCTTCTCCCTTTTCCGGCTGCCAGACCCATCTGCTGTGGAGCCGATGGAGACCGAGGTTGCCGCCGAAGAAGCGGCCAGCGCTGACGATCCCGCCGGCGCAGAGGCCGCCAAGGCTGCCGCCGCAGCAACTGGCGAGGGGTCTGGCGATCGCACTGACGGCCCTGAGGCCGCAGGAGCGCCAGGCGCTACACCGACCGCCGACCCGTCCGCCGCTGCCGCAGCGCCAGGCTCCGAAGAGCCCCAGCCAGGCGTCTACCTGAAGGCCGGCAAAGGCGTCTTCATCAACCTCCCCTGGGCGTCAAGCTCCAGGGCGCCGGTCGAGGGGGACATCTTCGACGGGGAGGTGCTCGCCTCCGCGGGGCTGACGCTGGCTGACGCGCCAAGCAGCAGCAGCAACGAGCCCGAAGAAGAGCGGCTGCTGCGGAAGTTGATGTTGCTCTACCGCGCGCGGCAAGCCAAGCTGGAATCCCGCGAGGCGCTTGTCACGAAGGCGGGAGCAGATATCGAGAAGCGCGCGGAAGAGCTCGGGGGTTTCCACCGGGAATCCCTCCGATCCCTGGCGGAGGAGCGGGAGCAGCTCGCTGAAGCGCAGAAGGTCTTCTTCCTCGAGAAGGCCGAAGTCGAAGAGCAATAGCGACTTGCCGCTGTGAAGCTATCCGCGGAAGAGGGCGAGCTGGCGCAGCGGAAGGTCAATCTTGACGCCCACGAGGAGGAGCTTGCCGTGCGCGAGGAAAAACTCGGCGGAGCCCTTAAGCAGGCGGAGGATGCTGCCGCAGCCGCCGAGGCCGCCAAGAAGGAGTTGGAGACAAAGGTGGCACAGCTAGAGGCCGATCTCGCCGAGAAGGGCAAAGAGCTCAGTGCCGCCAAGGACTCCAACGTGAATCTTGAGTTGAAGCTGACCACTTTGACCAAGACTCTGGACGGCGCCAAGAAGCAGGAGGCGGCCTTGAAAGAAGAGATCAAGGCCGACAAGGCGCTGCTGGAAAGTGTTGCCGCCACCCAGAATGCCTTCAGGGAGAATGTGGAGCACTGGACGGAGAGCCTCGTGAGTGCTGCCGCAGATATTGACAAGGAGCTGGCGCAGCTGGGGATGGAGGACCTCGGGTATCCCTCCGACGAGAACCTCCAACCCAGCGCCAAGCTCGTCTTGTTCTTCAAGGGCGTGGCGACGGCCCTCCAGCGACTCCGGGAGAGGATCCCAAAGCAGCTGGCCGACGAGTCGCGCAAGATCTGCGCGGGAGCCCTCCAGAAGGTGTTGGTGAAGGTGGTCTTCCGCAACCCGGGCCTCAACCTCACCAACGTCCTCAAGACCCTGCCGCCGGCTGCTGATCTGGAGGCGCTCAAGGCCCTTGTCGCATCCATTGTGGACAAGGTGAGAGGGATCAAGAGGATCGAGGGCGATCGCGTAGATTAGGCCGCCCGTTTCTTCTTTTCTTGTCGCTGTTTGTCATGTTATGAAAACAATCTGTTAGAGCTGCGACAGGCTATCTTTGTAATATAACTTTATTCTGGGTAATGATTGCAATGTTATTCCCTTTACTTGATTCCTTCCTTTGTATGTTTTTTTACCCTGCGCTTTTAGGGAACTTGCCGGTGCAGGCACCTGAGCCGCGAGCGCTGAGTGCGGGACGTCAGCAGCCTGCTGGCGGTGCCGCTAATGACAAGAAACCTTGTCGCAACTAGTTGCAGCTCACTTAAATTGTTGAGCGGACTCGAAACAAAGTAAGGGCGCAACTAGCTACAAGTTGGTTCCTCCGCGCACAGGTTTTCCATACAAAGTACGGTCGTTCAAGGGAGATAACTTAAAAATTTTAAAAATCTGATTGCTCAAACTTTGGCAACTTAGCTTTTCTGTTGTTTGCTTCCCGGCAAGGCGAAACTTTCTTGAACGACGCCTGGTCCATACCATTATCTTCTCCTTTCCCCCCCGGCAAACTTGTGGGCGAGGGAACCTTCCTTTCCTTGAGAAAAAGAAAGAAGAGAAAATAAAGATACGGAGCCTTACGGCTCGTTATTGCTTACCGGGGAGTAGGTGCTGCACAAAGTGTCAGATAACACATGCAAAAAAAATAGAAAGCATGAAATTGACAAGATATGCGGAGCACATGAGCTTTACTTATGCACGGGGTCTGCGCCCGGCTTTGTACAAAGGATTACATGCAACAGCGGCAAGACTTGTACAAAAGGTGGTTGCCGGAACAGGTTCCGGCAACCGCGCCTTACGGGTAAAACTTACGAAGATGCTAAATATTCCAGGAGTTGCTCACCGGAATGGCATCTTCGGTCTCAAGGCGGACAGCGCCAGGCCTAGTGACTCGTTTCACCCGGTAAGGGCCTTCCCACTTCGGCGTCAACTTGTTGGAATTCTTGGCGGACTGAACACGCCGAAGAACAAGGTCGCCTTCGTCGAAACTTCTGGCATTAACTTTGCGGCTATGGTAGCGGCGCAAAGCTTGCTGGTAGCGAGCAGCTCGCACAGCAGCCTGAAGACGGTCTTCCTCGAGGAGCAGCGCGTCATCTTGTCGCAGCTGCTCTTGCTCAAGCTCATCATAAGCAAGCACTCGAGGTGACCCGTATACGAGTTCCGTGGGGAGAACTGCCTCTGCTCCATAGACTAGAGCGAAAGGTGTCTGTCCAGTGGCTCGATTTGGTGTCGTCCTGATCGACCAAAGAACCACCGACAGCTCCTCGATCCAGTTTTTCCCGCACTTGTGCAGCCTGTCAAAAGTCCTGGTCTTGAGCCCGCGCAGCACTTCAGCATTTGCCCTCTCCGCTTGACCGTTGCTTCTCGGGTGAGCAACAGAAGCGAAGCAGACCTTGGCGCCAAGATCTTGGACGTACTGCATGAAGGTGCGGCTCGTGAATTGCGTACTGTTGTCGGTGATTATCCTGTTAGGGATCCCGAAGCGGCAAACAATCAACCTGAAGAACTTGACTGCTGACTGTGTTGTCACCTTCCTCACTGGTTCCACTTCCGGCCACTTTGTGAACTTGTCGATTGCAACGTACAAGTACTCAAAGCCCCCGACTGCTCGGGGAAAGGGGCCGAGGATGTCAAGCCCCCAGACCGAAAATGGCCAGGATAAAGGGATTGTCTGGAGAGCTTGAGCTAGTTGGTGTATTTGCTTGGAATGGAACTGGCACGCTTCACACTTGGTTACTTGTGCAGTTGCATCCTGGAGGGCTGTCGGCCAAAAGAAACCTTGCCGGAACGCTTTGCCGACAAGTGCTCTTGCGCCAATGTGGTGACCACATATGCCTCCATGTATCTCTGCCAACAGCTTTTGTCCGTCTTCCCGGTGAATACACTTCAATTTCACTCCGTTGAGTCTTCTTCTGTACAGTGTCTTGTCGACAAACTGGTACATACTTGACTGCCGGGCTACTCTTTCCGCTTCTTCTTGCTCTTCGGGAAGTTCTCCTGTCTAAAGGAAACGGACAATCTGCTGCGCCCGTGCTGGAGCTTGTGGCTCGACAACAAGGACTAAAGGCAAATCTGCTGCTGCGAGAACACCCGCTTCTACGGCGAGAACCTGCGGCTCTGCCGGAGCTTGACGTTCCCCGGCAAGCTTGCCGGAGAAAAACTTGTCGGGAGCTTCTGCTTCAACGGAACAAACCCTAGGGCTTGCCGGAGCATATTGCTCCTCAGCACTCTTGGTGTTGATCTCAGCTGCTGCGGGAACATCCGCTTCTACGGCGAGAAGCTGCGTCTCTATCGGAGCTTGACGTTCCCTGACAAGCTTGCCAGAGCAAAACTTATCGGGAGCCTCTGCTTCAACGGAACAAACCCTAGGGCTTGCCGGAGCAGACTGCTCCTCAGCGCTCTTGGCGTTGATCTTGGGGACCTTCTTGGCGGCGGCTTCGGGAAGCTTTGCCGGAAAATAGTCACCAGAAATCAACTTCCTCTTCTTGCTCTGTCCAGTTGATGGCGTTACGGATGGTTGAGTCAGCTTGAGCACAAAGATCCCTGGTTCCATAGGTAACTTAAGTGCGGCGCACTTTGACAGGCCATCAGCAATGGCGTTCTGAGCTCTTGGAACATGCTCCATTTGTAGGACGTCAAAGTGCTCTTCTAGCTTTCTCACTTCGTCGACGTAGGCTTCCATCAACGGACTCTGATAGCTCTTGTTTACTTGGTGGACGACAAGTTGTGAGTCACCCCTGACAATAAGCTTCTTGATCCCAAGGTCTGCCGCGATCCTGAGACCGGCAAGCAAGCCTTCATACTCTGCAGTATTGTTTGTTGCTTGCTCCTTGGGAAAGTGCATCTGGACTACGTACTTGAGGTGCTCTCCGGTGGGTGCGACAAGCAGCACACCTACGCCGGTGCGTTGCAGCGAAAAGGCACCATCAAAGTACATCAGCCACTCTTTGCCTGCTTCCTTGACGGGGATGCTCATTTCTAGAATTTCTTCATCTGGTGTTGGCGTCCATTCTGCTATGAATTCTGCCAATGCTCTTCTTTGGATAGTTGAAGTACTCTCAAACTTGAGGCCAAAGCTTGACAGTTCCAGTGCCCACTCAACAATCCTGCCTGTCGCTTCTGGATTCTGTAGTATCCTCTTCATCGGAAAGCGAGTGACAACTGTGATCTCATGTGCTTGGAAGTAATGGCGCAGCTTTCTCGAGGCCATGAGAAGGCCGAAAAGCAATTTCTGGACGCCAGAGTACCTTGACCTAGCCCCCTGCAGAAGGGAACTGACAAAGTAAACTGGGCGCTGCACCATTTTCTTCTGTGTCTCCTCGTGCATCTGCGCAGATCCATCTTTGTCGGGACCAGAGCTTGCCGGGAAGCCCCTTGCTTGTCGCTGGATGCGCTTGCCGTGGTTGCTAGCTCGTCATCTGCCTCCCTCTCTGCTACTAACGCAGCACTAACCACTTGATTGGTTGCCGCTATGTACAGCAGCAACTTCTCTTGTGGCTTACGTGCGACAAGTATTGGAGGGGAGGACAGGTATCTCTTCAAGTCTTGCAGCGCAGCCTCCGCTTCCGGAGTCCATTTCATTGGACCTGCCTTTTTCAATAATTTTAAAAACGGCAGGGCACGCTCAGCAGACCTAGAGATAAACCTACTGAGAGCAGCCACGCAACCAGCAAGTCTTTGTACATCCTTGACGCGCTTTGGTGCTTCAATCTGCTCAATGGCCTTGATCTTGTCGGGATTGGCTTCAATTCCCCGCTGAGACACGAAGAACCCGAGAAGCTTGCCGGAGGGGACTCCAAACACACACTTCTCTGGGTTGAGCTTGAGGCTGATCTTGCGCAGATTTGCAAAGGTTTCGTCTAAATCTTGGATCAGAGTTGCCTTGTCCTTGCTCTTGACCACTATATCATCCATGTAGGCTTCCACATTTCTGTGTATTTGTGGCTCCAGAGCGACATGGATTACTCTTGCAAATGTTGAACCAGCATTTTTTAAACCAAAAGGCATCCGTACGAAACAGTACGTGCCACATGGAGTAATAAATGCGGTCTTCTCCTCATCCTCTTCTGCCATGAAGATCTGATGGTATCCTGAGTATGCGTCAAGAAATGAAAGCAAATCACATCCGGCTGTGGAGTCAACAATCTGGTCAATGCGTGGCAAAGGAAATGGGCCTTTGGGACAAGCTTTGTTAACATCGGTAAAATCGATACAAAGTCTCCATTTCCCATTCGCCTTGCGCACGACTACAGGATTGGCCAACCACGTAGGATGGAGCACTCCTCTGACAAGGCCTGCTGCTTCCAACTTCTTGATTTCTTCTGCAATGAATTCTTGGCGCTCCACTGCTTGCTCCTGACCTTCTGCTTGATGGGCCGCGCATGAGGAAAAACGGCAAGGTGGTGCTCAATCACTTTCCTGGGAACACCGGGGATGTCAGACGGTTGCCACGCAAACACGTCGACATTCGCCCGCAGGAAAGCAATGAGCGCGCTTTCCTACTTAGGGTCGAGAGTGGCACTGATGGTGAAGGTACCACCAGTGCCGTCCTCCTTGGCGGACACCTTCTTCGTCTCTGGCGGAGCTTCCATTGTCTTCTTACACTTGCCGGTGGAGCTCGATGGTGCGTCCTCGATGGCAGCGCAGCACTCCGAAGAGGTGCGCTTGCCGGAGTGGGCATCAGAACTCTTGCCGGACTTGGTCTTCTTCTTCCCCCCGGGAGCTTCAATGGCAAGTGACTTGCGGTCTGTTGCGGCTGCCGCTTCCCAGTAGATCTTGTCGGCGCAGATAAGAGCATCCTTCTTGTCGCCGGGGACAGAGATGACGCTTATCGGGCCTGGCATCTTCAGCATGTTGTATGCGTAGTGAGAGGCTGCCATGAACTTGGCGAGTGCTGGGCGGCCAAGTATCCCATTGTAAGGCAATGGAATATCGGCAACGTCAAAAGTGACCCTCTCAGTCCTGAAGTTCATCTCGCTGCCAAATGTTACTGGCAATGTGACCTTCCCCTTCGGCTTACTCCTTCCCGGGTTGATTCCTTGGAATGTGCCGGTCTCTTTGAGCTCGCTGTTAGGGATCTGGAGTTTCTGGAGTACAGCGGAGGAGATCAGGTTCAAGCCGGCCCCACCGTCAACTAACATCTTAGTGACCTTGAGGTTGCGGATAGTTGGTGAAACCAACATCGGCAAGCACCCGACCGCAGTTGTGCGGTCAGGGTGGTCCTCAATATCAAAGATGATAGGCGTGCTGGACCATTTCAGAAGCTTGCGTGACTCGACAGGTGGTTCTGCTGCATTAACTTCCCGCACCCACTGCTTGAGTTGGCGGTGCGAAGTATGCAGAGAAGCACCACCGTCAACGCACAAGACCTCCGTGGCTTTCTGGAATTCCTGCTCACTGGTCTCGACATCATCCATGTCTTCGTCGTCGTCGTCATCTTCATCCTTGTCACGGCCGCGGGGAGGTCTGTCTCCTTGCCGCTGCTTGGCCTTGCCGCGGCGTCCTCCCCGGCCGGCGTGCTTCTTGCCGGATTCTCCAGCGCTTCCTTGGGCCCTCTCCTTGTCGCGTCGCTCGTACTCAGCCCTTTGTTGCTGGACAAGCTGCTCGACCTTCTTGCAGCTCTGGAGGTCATGGCCCTTAGTGCGGTGAATCTTGCAGTACTGCTTGTCGGTGCCGTCCTGCTTGTCGGTGACTGCCACAGCCTGGCAGTTGGTGCATGCGGCAATCTCCTTGCCGGAGCTACCAACTTTGGCTTTCTGGGCGCCACCTTCTTTGCCGGACTGCTCAACGACTAGCACATCTTTGCCTTTCTTCTTCCTGTTCCGCCGCCGGTTTTTCTTTACCGGGGCAGCATCCTCACTGTCAGATCCTCCTGCTCCTATATTCTCTCCGGGGAGTTTCCTCCCTTCTTCAGCACGTGCACACTTGTCGGCCAGGGCATAGAGCTCACTGACGTCTCTGATCTTGCACATCGCCATCTCCTCCCGCATCCTGCGGTTACGCACGTTCTGATGGAACGCGCTGATGACCGCGGCAGGGTGGACATCTGGGATGTTGTGCTGTACACGGCTGAATCTCTGAATATACTTGCACAGGGGCTCTCCTTCCTTCTGGGCGAGCAGATGAAGGTCACTCTCTTGGCCATGAGGTTTGTGGCCGCATGTAAAGGTGCCGACAAACTGATGGCATAGGTCTGCCCAGGAGGATATGGAGTTGTCCGGCAAGTGCATGAGCCAGGACCTGACGTTGGGTTTGAGCACCAGCGGGAAGTAGTTGGCAAGGATCTTGTCGTCCCGTCCCCCGGCAGCATGTACCGCGATGGTGTAGATGCTGAGGAACTCCGACGGATGCAACTTGCCGTCGTACTTCTCTGGTACGTCTGGCTTGAAATTCTTCATGCTGGGCCACTGGACTTGCCGCAGCTCACGAGTGAACGCAGGGCAACCTACCGCGTACGGCAAGTCGCCTAGTTCCCCTGGCGCATGCATGTCGACAGAGGGCCCAGCGCGCTGGTCTGATTGACGTCGCGCTTCTCTTCGGCGCTCGATGTGAGTACGAGCATCTTCTTGCTGTCGTTCGTGAAGAACTTGGTGCTGATCTCGACGAGCTCGTGGATCTGATGACGCGGTGGAGTCGCTGTCGAGGTGGATCCGGCGAGTCGGCGATCTTGGCCTTCGGGGCGGAGAGTGCACAGTGGTTGCACCCCCACCGGTCTTGTCGCCACCGGCTCGTGCCTGGCTGACTTGCTGCGGCTGCGACGTGCTCGGCTGCCGCTGAGTGTCGCCGTTGGCGAAGCCGATGAGATTCTGAATGGTGTCCCTCCAGTCGTCGATCTTGTCTGCCGTCGGAGGGTAGTCCAGGAGTAGTTGAGCTCGCGCCAAAGCTTCTGCCGCAGTGGCGGGTGGTGGTGGCGAACGGTGCGAGGAGTGGGATATGCTCGGACTTCTAACTTCGTTAGAAGGAGTAGTGTCCCGTCCAGGCGACCGTGCCTCGCTCGCGCCAGCATGTTGGCGTGCATGCTGGTCTGGAGCACTCCGAGACCCACCAGCTCGATCTTGGTCCAGCAAATGCATGGTACCGTGAGCACCGTGACGCTGCCGGTCCCGCGCCTCATGAGGTGGGCGCGGTGCATGTACGGACGCCGAGGTCTTGGAGTGCGCCCGGTCATTGTGGGAGCCGGCTATGTCGCCGATGGGCAGCGCAGCCTTGTCCTTGGACCTGGTAGCACCGTGAGCTCCCTCGTCGACGCCCGTTCTTCCGCCGGCGTCCGCCCCATCAGCCGTTTGTTCCGGTGGTAGCGGGGCGGACGGAGCAGCCGCCTCCGAAGCCTTCTTCTTCGGCGGCATGTCGATGAAGATGATGGAGATCTAGCTCGTGTGAACGCCGGATCTGGTTCACACAACCTCGACGCCCCCTACCTGGCGCGCCAAAGATGTCGGGGGACTGATCCACGGACACCTATGGGACCGGCGGGCCGAGTCCCTTTCGGTTCGGCGGGGGCCGAGGTCGCGCAAAGAGCGGATCGAGGCGAAACACACGAGCGATTTACCCAGGTTCGGGCCGCACGGATGCGTAAAACCCTACTCCTGCTTTGTGGTTTGTATTGAGTTCTTGCTCGGGAGCGCGGAGTGCTACAGTACACACCAGCAGCTAACGAGACCGAGCGTGAGTGTTCTATCCCGAACCAGCTAACCCCTGCCTATGTTGCGCATGGGCCTCCTTTTATATGCTCAAGGGGTCACCGACAGGTGGCAGCGTAGACAGGGGTAAAAATGGAAAGGTGTTGTGGTAGGTACAGCTACCTGCTATAGTGTATCATACCTAACCCTGACGGTAGGGGACAAGGGCCTTAAATGCCCGTCTGCGTCACCTAAACAGTGTAAAAGGGACCGTCAGGGACGCCACCGCTCGCCACGATGGCAATCTTGTCGGCGCCGCTTGCCACCGCTCACCGCTGGCTGCACAGCCGCCCGCCACGCATGCCTGGAAGGGTCCCAGAGCGACACGTTGATGGATGTGCTGGAGCGCAGGCACAGAGTGGTGGCTTGCCGCGGCAAGCGCCTTGCCGCGTCCGGGAGCTTGTCGCTCACCGGGCCTTGCCGGGACGCGGGGCGCGTCGCGGCAAGTTCCTTGAGATGCCTTGGGTGGCCTTCCCGGCAAGCTCCTCTTGCCGGGGTCTTGAGGTGCCTTGGTTGGCCTTCCCGGCAAGCTCCTCTTGCCGGGGTCTTGACTTGGATACTTTGTTCTTGAATGGCTCCAAAGGAATCACGAAGGACCTTGGCGGTCACCCGGCAAGCCTTGCCACGGGATGCTGCGACTGCCCGTGCACAAGTTCGGGATACTAGGGTACCCCTGCTCTAGTACACCGACACACAGCTAGCCTTGTTCGTGTACTTCACACAAATTTCGGTATTTCCATCTACCCTAGCAACATAATCTGTCTCGAACGCCATGCCGAAGGACTGTAATTGATGAAACCAGTATAAGACATGAAGCATGACAATAACATGATAACAATAAGCCGAGATGAATATGACGGCAGATAGTATAGGAATTATGGCGCTATTGAAAGTTTATGTAAACAAGTGCATGAAAATTTTATACTAAACAAGTACTCCCTCTGTAAAGAAATCACTAAAGCAGTGAATCAAAAAGTTGTTATACTTCCTTGTAGAGGGAGTATATGCGAATTAACAATCAAAATTTATGCTCTTGAAATATTTATCTAAACAACTGCATCAACAATCAAGAATAAACATGTATCTATGAATTGTTCATCGCCCATGCAGATGAAACTATGTGTACAAACTAAAGAAGCAGTAGAAAAGCAAGACATTGACAAGACAACAGACTAGATGTTGCATGCAGATGAATCTGTGTGCAAAATTCTCATAAGTCAACGGACTACATGTTGCAGGCAGATGAATCTGTGCGCACAAAATAAAGAAGCAGGAGAACAAGAAATTGACAAGAAGAAGGCCATCGTATGTGCTGCTATTGGAGAACTACTAACGAAATTGACAGGAAGAAGAACTCACCGTTCCAGAAGCCAGATTGTTGGGAGAGTGGGCGACGCAGAGGAAGAGGGAATGGAGAGGACGCAGAGGTAGAGGAACCGTTTTTAGAGAGTCGTGGTAGTGAGGACGAAGCGCCCTCGCGCATGCCCGTCCTAAATAATTGGTACGGGGCTCGTCGCGCCTGTTGGAGTCCTCGCTTCCTTTCTCATGTTCACATTTAAAATGGGCTCATCCCATAGGCCCGTATAAGAAAGCACAAGAAGCCCAAACGCTTCACGGTTGAGATTACTGATCTAAACTTGCTAAAAACTTCTCAAAATAAAAAAAGTAGCTAAAAAAACATTACATGATCTAAAACTACCTCTTCGTGAGATCCCGAATTCCCAATATTTCCTTGTGGTCAGTTGTTAGAGAATCCCCTATAAATAAACATTACGTGATCTAAAACTACCTCTTCGTGAGATCCCAAATTCCCAATATTTCCTTGTGATCGGTTGTTAGAGAATCCCCTATAAATATGAAGCTTTTCACGGCATAGATAGTATACTTCCACCCCACACCTCCCACCCCACGCCTCCCACACCTATCCTTCCATGACTACACCGAATTACCACCCCACGCCGCCCAAAGTAGCTCCCAGGTTGGTGAAGCCGACGGAGCCGTCATCTTCAAAGCCTGCGTCGGCGAATCCTGAGATGAAAGAGAAGGGCACGTTAGAGAAGCCAACGAAAGAGAAGGGCACGTCGGAGAAGCCGGCGAATCAAAAGATGAAAGCGAACGGCAATGGAGCCGGTCGCCATCGAGTGAATGTTCCGGTAACAATTGAGATCCTTGTATTCTGTATACACCCTCCTTCCCAAGTCTACATGCAATACCATTATTTACGGCACACTTCTTTTTTATCTTGTTTAGTTACATCCATAACGAACTATCCCTATTTTACCGAAGGGATATGGGTGTGTCCATAAAGGCTTGCACGAATCTTAGCATCAAATCAATGACATAGGACTTAGATAAGCAATACTTAGAGCACATCAAATGACATATGACTTAGAACATCAAATATATGTACTATATTAAATTTTAGGTTGACGAGAAAGAAAGGAGAAAACTAAAGAGAAAGATGGACAGTAGGATCACATGTTACATTCCTAATATGGTGATTATCTATATACTATTGATCTTCTGATCATGTATGCAATTATTTTCATAAGCGTGATGCCTGAAAGTTTAGTAGTGTACATAGATCAAAGTCTGCTCTTTCTACTAAAAATCTATACTATTATCAGTCAATTTGCCGACAAAGATAGCTTGTTTTTCTATGTCTGGTGTTCATTATATGTCCTAGAAGCTCTATAATTTCATGCAGTACTGTAGAGCACAATTTTGATATTGGCATAGATTAGATCTAGTCGGTTCTATGCATGTTTAAATGAATACCATACAGAATCTAATCACACTATTTGTACATTCAGGGAACTCAGGTTGCTTCATTGCTGCAATACGAGAAGTTCATAAAAGAATTAAACGCACAGCAACTGACGTACATCAAGTTGATTGGACTAGGTGAACTTCTCAAGACTCCTGGCATGAGAATGAGACTTCTACTGTGCCAGGCCATCGCTTATTCATATGATGCAGAGCAGGATGCCTTTATAATTAATGGGAGACCATGTAGGATCACACTTAAAGATGTGGAGCATATAACAGGCCTGCGCTGCATGGGGAAGAATCACGTCTGTTCAAATCACAATGATACTTTGGAGTTGTGGAAGGAACTGAAAGACCCCAATGACACAAAAGTAACTTTGAAAGGATTGCTAGCCAAGATGAAAGGCGACAACACACCTAATTTTGTCAGGCCATTTGTCTTGTACACCATAGGCAAATATGTATGCCCGAGAACACAGCAGTATGTGGACAACAGATACCTTGGGATTGTTAGAAACGTTGAGACAATAAAGAGCACCAATTTTGGACAGCTTACACTTGACCATCTTATGGCTAGCGTCAAGAAATTTGTAAATGGTGGAGCAAATCTGGAGGGCGACCTACCACTGCTGCAAGTAATACAATCATTATTAACATAACATACATTTAATTTTATGGAAAATTTTCTAAGCTGTTTTTGTTGTAATGCAGACGTGGTACTACGAGAAGTGGAGGGTGCACCAATTGGACTCTACCATCTCGTATGCATCAAGGTTAAGGACGTTGATCCAAAACTCAAGTGACAAGAAGGCACAAAAGGTTGACAACATAATCAACAAAAAATATATAGGGGTTGGAGAGGTAAAGTGTTAGTACTGTGTGCCTGGATTATCTAGCATATGTTTTGAATGATACTAACCACACTAACATACAGTATGTCGATGACCTGCTGCGGCCTTTCAATCCGCCACCAGTTGGGACACCGGTCAAACCAAAGACTGACGGTCAGGTAAATGATGAACATCAGGCACAAATATATATTGTAACTTTGCAAGTACAATCAAACTCATATGCTTCTAATTGCTTGTAATTTGCACGATAAGGCACTCACTACTAGGAAAAGGCCTACTAATGGCGCACCGGTTTTGCCTACTAATGGCGCACCACCGGTGCGCCATTAGTATCACGCCACTAGAATGTTTTACTAATGGCGCACCACTGGTGCGCCATTAGTATCTGGTATGCTAATGGCGCACCAGGCAGTGCACCATTAGTTTTTCCCACGGTGCACCACTAGTGTCTGCTATACTAATGGCGCACCACATGGTAGTGCGCCATTAGTAACAATTTTTTTAATTTTTTTTTCTTAATCTCAGGTCACTATTTCACCTATGAGATATCCAACACATATATATACAACAAGCATCCATATAACAACCATAGCCAACACACAAGTTCCATCATATATACATACATAGCCAACACACAAGTTCCATCATATATATACATACATAGCCAACACATAGTTCCATCGTTACATATTACAAAAGTTTCACATTGTTCATCCAACACCGTTATCCATCAATTCACAAAAGTTTCACATTGATACAAAATAAAAACACAAATGGAAAAGAAGCACTCCATCCATGCAAGCTTCCGTGAATTAAATCAAATCTGCAAAATGATAAACAAGAAGTTAGAAGAAGAAAAAGAAGAAGACTAGAAGAATACTAGAAGAAGAAGAAGAAGAACACTAGAAGAAGAATAAGAAGAATTTTGGAAAAGAAGAATAATAAGAAGAAGACTATAAGCTTATTATGTAAACTTGATCATTTTGTGCTAACATCAGTTATTTTGGAGCTAACCTATAGGAAACTAAGCATATAAGCTCTAAGTTAGTATATTAGAGCCAACTTAGGTAAAATGAAGCTAACCTATGTCATTTTGGTAAAATGAAGCTAACCTATTGCCGGAACGGAAGGTAATCGACATTCCGGCAAACTCAAGGGCCTCTCGGGGTACCTGCAAAATCATTATCCCCGCATAATGAAGTCGCCAATGGGTCATTTCAGAATATCACAAGTAGCATCATCACAAGTACAACATCATCACAAATACAGCAGCAGGGATATTTTTATGATACAAGAAGAAAGCAGCCACAACTATAGTAAAAACAAGCAACTACACACACAAGAGTTGTAAAATATCCCTGCTATTCTTTTTTACATAAACATGTAATTAGTCAAGACAACTTCTCTCATATTTTTAAACTTCCATTTATTTTAATCTATGGTAGAGACATGACATCATCACCCTCCAGAAAAAACCAACAAATATGGCATCAGAAACATATGTGCCACCTGTCAAAAAATATAGAAAAGAAATCACATAGTTATAAAGATTAATATTCGAGACTTTGTAGCGAGCTCTGGTTTCTCTTAATGGCAATTTGGGTGAACCTTTCCATGCAAAAAAATTTAACTATTATACAGATTTTGGACCCCATCATATGCTAAGCAGGTGTGATGGTTCAGGCTTAATATGAAGCAAGCAGTAGATGAGGTGCAAACAAACATTTTTTTAAACAAATTGTGGTGGGATATTTCAAGACATTGCGGTTCGAGTGCTTCAGAATGGCTGTGAGATGAGAACTACAGACAATCAGATCCTCTTGACTATAGTACAGCATAAACTGAAGGATAAAAAGGGTGTTTGGATTCAGTTAACTGAATATGCTACTCTAGTTCCTGGAGTTGGTTACTTAATTCTATCTATTCCCATTGGTCTGGCTGACCTTTGGGTAATAGCTACTTATACTTGTTGTTACAGGTTACTGCTATTATATATACTTACAGCAGCACTGCTAATGATACTAGCCCAAGTGCTTGTGGGTGTGGTGTCCTATTTGCAGAAAAATACCATGTGTAAGTGGAGTGAAGTGTTCTGTAGAAGCAGATGTTCAGTTGGGTGCTACCATGTCTATTTCTTCTATGCTATCCTTATACTCTGCTTAAGAATAGATGCTACTTGTCTTGGCTATATTCTGCTTTCTTGTCTATTTTTCCATCCCTCTCTCTTCTATTAAACTAATAAGAACAGATGTTGCCTGATCTTATTGCCTATGATGCTGGTCTGAGGCCTCTCTGGGTTCTAAAGTTATTTTTGTGGCTCCAAGAACTCCTACAAATCATGTGATGCATGACACAACCTTTCCGTGTGAATTTTTCTGTAACTGTACCTAACTGTACCTAACAGAAAAATTTACTTGAGAATCAACAACAATTTACAAGCCATGGCCATGGTCTCCACTCCCAAACCCTAACCCTATTTACAAGCCATTTTCTGTAACTGTACCTAACTGTCACCTGCGTGGTGGTGCCCTGCACAGCGGTCGTTGAGCTCGCGCGGTGTGGTGAGCTCGCCGGAGATGGACGGGCCCTGCACAGCGGTCGAGACTCAGAGCAGAGGTTGAGGTCAAGAGGAAGAAGAAGAAGAAGGAAGTGGAGGGGAGGGCCTCACCTGCAGTTAGGGAGTACACGGCGCTGGCCTGGCTGAGCTGTGGTAGGGCAGAGCAGCGCGCGGACGGCGGCGTCGCGTGGCCTGGCTGAGCTGGCGGTCGTCGTCTCCTCCTCCTCCTCGTCCTCCTCCTGGTCCTCCTCCGTCTCGGGGTGCGGGGGCGGCGGCGCAGGGGAGCTACAATGGTGGGGGTGTGGGGGCGGCGGCACGGGGGAGCTGCAGTGGTGGGGGCGCGGGGGCGTGGGGGCGGCGGCGCGGGGGAGCTGCAGTGGTGGGGGCGTGGGGGCGTGGGGGCGCGGGGGCGGGGGTCGGGGCAGCGGCGACAGGGGACGGAGGGGGCGTGCAGGCGCGGCGGCGGCGTACGATTGGGGCGGAGGGGGCAAATTAGGTCGAGTGGGGAGGAAGGGAGGGAGGGGAATAGGTGGAGTGAGGGGGAAGCTTACTAATGGCGCACCCAGCAGCGATGCGCCATTAGAATGTTTTTTTATTACAGTTCGAGCCCTCAGGTTATATTCCACCTAACCCAATCTACATCAGAACCCGCCCACTAGCCAGACTGGTCAGCACGCAGCACACACACTGGAGGTCCTGGGTTTGATTCCCAGGCTCCCCAATTTTTATTTTTATGCATTTAAAATGTTGTTTGATATTTATTTGTGTTTAAATATGTTCAAATTTGTTTAAATCATAACAGTAATATTTTTTATAAAAACAGTAATAATTTTTTAAAATAATATGTTCAAATTTGTGTAGCGGGGGAGGGTGCGGTTGATCGTCGGCGGCGAGGGGGACGTCGATGTCCCATGAACACGGTTTTCGAAGACCCAGGATCTCTATCTAGCTGGCGATACGTTGTGTCATCCATGCACCTTACGCATCCAGAAAATCCATGGACTACCTGCCCCGCGAGATAACCGTAACCGAGATAGTTGTGTAGTAGTGAAAAATATATATATATACTAATGGCGCACCGCGTAGTAATGTGCCATTACTAGTTTAAACTAGTAATGGCGCACTGTGACACGGTGCGCCATTAGTTGTTTTGCAAAAAAAAGAATAAAAAAATTCAGTACTGGCGCACTCCTTGTCCGGTGTGCCATTACTAGATAGAACTAGTAATGGCGCACTTCGGTCGGATGCGCCATTAGTATGTACGTAAAAATGAAAAAAAAATATCACTAGTGGCGCACCTTTTGTCTGGTGTGCCATTAGTGTCTTCCACACTAATGGCGCATCACCAACTGGTGCGCCATTAGTATATAGTAGTGGCGCACTACTTCCCTGGTGCGCCATTAGTGTCAATCCTATTTATAGGCCTTTTCCTAGTAGTGACTCATGGGTCGTGTATTGGCTGATTTGAAAGAAGTTGCCTCCATTGTGCGGGAAGCCAGTGCACAACAATTTGATACGATGAGCACCCTTGGAAAAAATGGACGAGTGCCTTAGGCTTACACTTGCGAACGGCAGACGCACGGACGACCTCATCACAGAATTCAATGTAAGTATACCATTATGAGTTTCTATAAATATTTTTACTGTCAATACTCTCCACACTAACACATTTTTTAAAGAACCACCGCTATGGAATATTTGATGCTGATCGCCCAGGAGTAGAGGACATACAACTATCTGACCTGGGAGTACCTGCGGACCCAATGGAGGTCCCAGGAGAGAATACTACTCACCAGCAAAAACAAAAAAAGACACGGAGTTCATTGCCAAAGGCATTTCTGCTAAGGGAATACAAAAAGATAACGTGGATGCCCCCATGAAGAACGTAGCTGAAGATTTGCAGCCTGCTCCAAGTTTGCAATCGCAAAAGCATTCAAAAACCACCACAAGCCTTGAAGCTTTCATGGTGATACACATTTAACATCTTACTGATTTTGTTATAAGTTAATGCAGATTCGTAGCTAACATATGATCTTCCACGTTCAGGATGAAGAAGACAGAGCTATTGCTGCAGCTTGCAAGGAGAGTGTCAAGAATGTTTCACAGCTTTATAAAGAGTTGGATGCTTCGCAGGGCGCTCTGACTTTGGATTAACGAAAGCATTCCAAAGCCACCACAAGACTTGAAGCTTTCTTGGTGATGCACATTTTACAGTTAACTGGTTTTGTTTTTTTATTTCGCGCAGATTGCAAGCTAACAAGTGCTTTATTTTGAATCACGGGATCCTCTGAATTTGAGGCACAATGAGAATGTGCGGAAGGCTGAAGAAAGAAGAGATCAAGATGATGAAGATGTCAGTATTGAGGTGGGGGGAGAGGCAGGTACCAAAAGCAAACACCGGTCTGCCAAGGCTAAGGCAATAAGGGAGTCGGAAGAGATCCATGTCTTCCCAGTTGATGAGGACAACTATGATGATTCTTTAGCAAAGCAGTGACAAGATAGTGTGGTTGATTCCATGCTACCAACTCGTGTGAGCATCCGGAAAAGAGTGGCATCTTCATTATTGTGCAATGAAGATTATGTTATGTACGATAGTGATAAGAAGAGAAAGAAAAACAGGACTCCATCGGAGTCTACCAACGATTCCAAGGACACAAAGAATACAAAGAGGAAAAACCGTGCAAGCATTTTTAAAGATACAGACACAGGTGCTTCGAGGCTAGAGACCGAGCTTGACAAGTTTCGACAGAATTACGTGGCCGAAATTGTCAACACCTCAGATCTTGATAAACAATTGGTGGTAATTGATGACATTGTTCTTCTACAGAAGCATTTGCAATGCCTCACCATGACAGATGGAGTTTTAGATGAAAAATGGTTGGGTGACGAAGTAAGATATTTGCCAAATTATTTGATCTATTTTCTTTTGCACAGTACAATTAACTTGAATTTTGTTTTAGTTGGTTGATGTTGTGATTCAGATCATGCGTCATGATCATCCTAAGGACATAAGGGATGGGCAACTGGTTTACATTGAGAGGGTGGTCGGCGTCGCTATGCTCGAAAGAGATGGTAAGGTAGAGAACTGCCACGAGGCTGCTTTGGCGGGCAGTCATGGAACAACAAAAGGATACAACTACCTCAGACATGATCTGGTACCATCTAACCATGACATAAACACATTTATTTTTTCTAATCATTATGCATGTTGATGTAATCATCTTTGCTGTCTAGGTTTTTCTACCTACGAACATGGCGAACACCCACTCGTTCCTTGTGGTCGTAAACCCCAGAAGGAGGGAGATACAGATTCTTGATTCACTTTTCAGCTACATAGTAACACAAGTGGTTCACGTGGTGAGATTTTAAACGTCTTTCAATATAACACAGGATTTAGCATCATACCTAACCAAAAACCTTGAGCAACTTCTCATACTATGGACTTTGGCAGATACGTGGGGTGGAATCACATCTGAGAGCATCGTTGCGAATCAATGGACCACAAAGCCATGCATGGCAAGACATTAACGTGACCCAATGGACAGTAAAGCATGTTCCTGTGCCAAGACAATATGACAAGTCAGTCAACAGTATTAGCTTCTAAATATGTTTTTCATTATTAATACGTGAAATGGTGCTAACAGAATTAATTGTTGTAGTTCCTCTTATGCACTCTACATGCTGAAGAACATCGAATTCTTTACGGGAGAAGATTTTACGCTGCGTTATGACCAAGTACGTAGAGTAACACCTAAAATTCAGTCAATTTTGTAAACATATGGAACGATACTAACATATCCTCCCATGCAGGCATACATTGACAATTATAGAAGAGAGTTGCCTGTTGTCCTTCTTAATTCGCCCTACAACAAATTGAAGTCCATGAAAAGGCTGAAGACGTACAATGCTAGCCTATCGGATGCAGCTGCGATTAAAGATCATGAAGATGCAAGCAGTTAGTCCAACAGTGGTTGATTCTTAGATCCAGAGTGTACACTTGGTTATGAAGCGGTAGAGTAGGGTGTGGTTTGGTTTTAGTCCCGAAGAAGGTTTCCTAGCCATGTTCTTAGTCCAGTGCGGATTAATCAAGTTGTAATATTTCACAGTACTGGTTCTAAATACTATTCTTGAAATAAATTTGCTCTGCATGGGAGACGCTAAAACATATATTTGCTTTTTACAACCAGAACTTTTGAAGCTTAGGAAGGTTAACTGAATTCTTAAATTTATATTTAAGTTTCGTCGGAGTCTGGACAAGATTCAGAACAATTACATCGCTAGTTAGAAGTTTCAAAAAAAAAATTAACATCGCTCGTTAGAAGTTTCAGAAAAATTTCAGCGAGTGCTGAAATATTTTGGCCGAAATTCAGTGAGGTTGAAATATTTTGGCTAAAAGGCAAATATTGCAATGAGTGCTGAAATGAATGAAGTTCAGTTATTTCATCGAAATCTCACTGAAGTGAAAACCATAGTGTCGTGCCATCTTGAGTAGCACCAGACATGATTCAGTATTATTAACAAATTTTGGTCTCACATATACGAGGAAAAAAGGTATGAGCATGAGCATGCAAGATCGGATGGGCAATAAAATAGCTTCATAAGAGAGAGTAAAATACTTCACACATGAAGACTCAATCCTAGTTGACTTTAGAACCAGTTTTCATCTTAAAAGTGGTCCAGTGAACTACTTATAACCAAAAATAAAAGCGGTCCAGTTCTTTTGGCTGATTTTCAAAGAAACGGGAACTATATCTTTTTGATGACCGTGATTCTCACGAGACCTATGTGTTGTTACGCAACTTACCTTGGTTTTTTTAAACCATAACTTACCTTCGCTAAACCCTCCACGCCCCCCTAATATTCAATCAGGTGGGTCCCCTCCCTTGATTTCCTCCAACCGAAGAAATCTGTACGTAGATATATGCCCGGGTTGTTACGATCCCTATAAATAGGGATCCTTTCAAACCTCGTAGATCATAGTTCGTCCTTCCGCGCCGCCCAAACTAGCAAGATCGAAGGACGGAGCAACCCAGGAATCCAGCAAGACCGAACGACGAAGCCAAACATGAATTCTCTGATAACTCCCCACGATCTCCTGCTAGCCGCTGCTATTTTTCGTGGCACGATCTTCCTCCCATGATCTCTTGCTGCAACCCCACTAGATTGTTTGCATATTCATGTAACTCAGCATGTTTTCAAACAAATTAAGTTGGGGGCATTAGGGGAGGGCGCTAGGATTTGTTCCCTACCAGATTGGCAGTTCATTAATTAATTCCAGGCTAAATCTTAGCGTCTGGTCTTGCCGATGCCAATTAGTGCAGCGGGCACTTGCCTTCTTTTTTCCTTCTGCACGAGTTATGGAAAGCATCGATAGCCCATGTTTTAATTCCATACTACTGACCATGATTAGCGCCTAGATTTGAGGAGGCCACGGTTGGATAGTTTATTATTTTCCAATATTTATTTATTTCACATAAGTACCTTGCAATGGAGATTACCTTATATGACCGTTCAAACGTAACCAAGCTGAGTATTTGCACATTCATGGAACTCAGCATGCTTGTACCTCATGCAGTAGCGTAGAGCACAATTTTTATGTTGGTATATATGAGTTGTATTCGTTTGTATGAGTGCTTAAATTGTATACCATGCTGAATCTAATCACACTTGCACATCCATTGAACCCAGAATGCTTCTTTGCCGCCATATGGGGAGTTCATAAACGGATTAAACACGCAGCAAAGAATGTACATCCAGTTGATAGGACTGGGTGGACTTCTCAAGACACCTAGCATCAAAATTAGACGTGTACTCTGCCTGGCCATCGCTAATTCATATGATGCAGAGGAGGATGCCTTTATCATCAATGGGAGACCATGTAGGATCACACTAGAAGATGTAGCACATATAACAGGCATGCCCTGCCAAGGGAAGCAGCACATCCCTTCAAATCTTGATGCTAATATGGAGTTGTGGAAGAAACTGAAAGACCGTAATGACACCAAAATAACTTAAAAAGGATTGCTAGCCAAGATGAAAGTCGACAGCACACCAAATTTTGTCAGGCCATTTGTCTTGTACACCATAGGCAAATATGTATGCCGAACAAAAGAGGAGTATGTGGATAACAAATATATTGGGATTGTTAAAACGTTGAGATGATAAAGGGCACAAATCTTGGACAGCTAACGCTTGACTATCTTATGGATAGCGTGAAGAATTTTGTAAATGGTGAGGCAATTCTGGAGGGGAATCTACCATTACTGCAGGTAATTCGTAGTAGTACAATTATCAGTTACCTAACATACATTACATAATGTACGAGAATGTTTGTAAACTGCTTTTGTTTTCATGCAGACATGGTACTATGAGAAGTTCAGAGTGCACCAATTGGACTCTAGCATCTCGTATGAATCAAGCTTAAGGCCGCTGATCCAGAACTAGAGCGAGGAGAAGAAAATAAGGTTGACAATACAATCTAGAATAATTATCTGGGAGTTGGAGAGGTAAAATGTCAGCACATTGCCTGGATTATGTAACATATATATTTTCTAAATCATACTAATGACACTAAACTGCAGTATGTTGAGGACATGATGAGGCTTTTCATTCCAGCATGAGATGGTACGCTGGCCAAACCGAAGACTGGCGCTCAGGTAAATGAGTTACATCAGGCACAAATATATATTGTAACATGCCAACTAGTATGAAGTTATATGATTCTAACTGTTTCAAAGTCTTAGATTAAGGTACTCGTCGGACGTGTATTGACTGATTTGCAATAAGTTGCCTCCCTCGTGCGGGAGGCCGGTGCAGAACAAGTCCATAGGATGTGCACCCTTGAAAAGAAAATGGATGAGTGCCTTAGGCGTACCCATACAAATGGCAAGCTCACGGAGGACGTCATCAAAGAATTGAACGTAAGCCTAGAATTATGAGATTAGTATATATAATTGGAAATTTATGTGTACAAGTTTTTTGCTAATTTAGTTTACTATGAAAACACCCCAGACTAACATGTATTTTTAAAGAAAAAACATGATGGAATATTTCCAGGAGTGGAGGACATACATCTATCTGACCTCGGGGAACCTTCACACCCAATTGAGGCCTCTGTTGAGAATGCTAAGCAGGCTTCTGACCAGGGGAAACAAAAGGATGTTACGGAGGTCGCTGCTAAGCACGATTGTAAGCAGGGAATAAAAAATGATGACATGGAGCCCCCCATGAAGAACCTTGATGAAGATTTTGACGTACGCATGTTAACTTAATTATGAAACAATCATTGTCGTTTCATAAATAACATGTGATCTTCCACGTACAGGATGAAGCATTCGAAAGAGCTGCTGTAAAAATCAAACAGGATCTCAGTGGTGTTCATAAGCTTTTGAAAGAGGTGGGTGATATCTAGGGAGCTCCTAGTTTTGATAAGAAAATGCATTCCAAAGCCACCACAAGCCTTGGAGATTTCAAGGTGATGCACATTTTACTTATAATTGAGCAAGAATCTGCTAAAGGCTAACATGCGGTTTATTTCATCTAACAGAATCCGTTCAACAGACGGAGTAAGCAGCACTCTGTGAAGGCTACGGGATCGCAAGATCCTGAAGAGCCCCGTGCCTTCACAGATGATGACAACCATGATGAATCCTTTCAAAAGCAGCAACAAGTGTGGTTGAATTAACGCCATCAAATCTTGGGGGCGAAAAGAAAAGGCTGGTATTGCAATTATTTAAGAATGATGAGTATGATTTGTACGATACTGAGAAGAAGAAAAAGGAAAAACAAGACTCCATCAGAGTGTACAAATGATTCCAAGGACACGAACAGTAATAAGAGGAAAATCGGCTCTAGCAACTTAAAAAGAGGTCAGAAGTTCCTGAAACCCAAAGGGACCAGCTAGACGTGGTTCGACAGGATTTCGTGGCGTCACTGATCAACACTACAAATCGTGAAAAACAAATGGTCTTAGTTGATGATATTGTCGTGCTATCAAAGCATTTGGAATGCCTCACCCATAAGGATGAATCTGAAGATGGCGTATGGTTGGGTGACAAAGTAAGATAGTATTTCACAAATTAGTTTATGAAGTTTTATTTTTGTACAATACAATCAACTTGATTATTGTTGTAGGTGGTTGATGCTGCGATCCTGCTCATGCGTCATGATCAACCAATTGACACAAGGGACAGCCAACTGGTTTACATTGAGAGGGTGGCCGGCGTCGCTAAGCTTGAAAGAGATGGTAGGATAGATGAGTGCTACGAGGACGCTTTGGCAGGCATTCCTGGAACAACACAAGGCACCACCTACCTGAAACATGATATGGTATTTTAACCTGACGTAGAACCGATTTTTTTATTACTATGCACGTTGATGTAATTATCTGTGCACTGCAGGTTTTCCTACCTACGAATAGTTTAAACACCCACTGGTTCCTTGTGATCGTAAACCCCAGAAGGAAGGAGATTCAGGTTCTTGATTCAATTTTCTACTGTATGATACCCAGAGAAGTAAATAACGTGGTGAGAATTTCAACATATTTAATTATAAGAAAGGATTTAACATCATATGTAAGTATTAGTAGTAGGCAACTTCTCATCCTATTGGGCTTGCAGGTACGTGGGATGGAAGCACATCTAAGAGCAGCAACGCAAGTCAATGGGATTGAAAGCAATGCATGGGAAGACATTAACGTGCCGACATGGCCAGTACGGAATATCAATGTGCCAAAATCCGATGAGACGTCAGTCAACAATATTAGCTTTTGTTTTTGTTTTAGATTGTTAATATCTGAAATGCTGATCTAACAACATAAAATGTTGGAGTTCTTGTTGTGCATTGTACATGCTGAAGAACATCGAATTATTTACGGGAGTAAAACTGAGGTTGGAATATGACGAAGTACGTAGAGTTACACCTAAAATTCTGTCATTTTCTGAAACATATGGAACGATACTAAATGATACTAACAAATCCTCGCATGCAGGCCTACATCGACAAATTCAGAAGAGAGCTACCTATTGTGCTTCTCGATTCATCCTACAACAAAATGAAATACAGGAGTAGGTTCAAGCAGTACCATGCTAGGCGATCGGATGCAGCTGCGGTTGAAGACGACGAGGATGCAAGTAGTTAGTCCAGCATTGTGGTTCATTCTTACATGTGGAGTGTACATTTGGCCATAAAGCGATAGAGTAGGGTGTGGTTGGATTTTAGTCCCGAAGAAGGTTTCCTAGCCGTGTTCTTAGTCCATTGCACATGAGTCAAGTTGTAAATCTTCAATAATATTGGTTACTATATTTTGCTTGAAATAAATTTGGCCTCTACGGGATCTCGTAGAAATCTATATTTGCTTTTTACTACCATGTGACAGTAATGGTGCCTGGGGCAACCCTAGAAGAATAATGGATTATGATATGTCTATTTTCATACGAGAGAAAAAGGTACGAGCATGAGCATAGCCTCACAACAAAAGTCAAAAATACTGCCTGATTCAACACGCAATCCCAGCTATGTCTCGTAGGCAGGCCGCAAAGCCAAAAAATAGAGCATAGGATAAAAAGAGTGAAAGCACGTACCATAGGGGGCCTCTGCAGGTGCTGCAACGCTGAATTGAAGCGATCACCTTCGGGATCACAGTGGTGTGGCAATGGTACATCCATCCTGCCTCAGGGAATCACATAGCATGTTCTGTCATAGCCCTGCAAAATAGAGGAAAAATTACTACTTGTACTAACCTTGTCAAGTGTGTGCATGTAACAAATGTTGGACATAACTAAACACAGAAGAATGAAATGCAACATATGGAAGAATCGAATGCTCATCCTTTCTCTCTGCTCTTTGCGAGGATCATTACTTTCCCTTGAACAAGGCTAAAACATCATAATAAGACTTAACAGCAATCTTGAAAAGGTAGATATCCCATGTGAATCTAATTTTTCATATAAAGCACATGCCAAGTCTGTTGATCCTAGTCCAGCAATTGCACAAGAAAAAGCGATCATCATAAATATTGAGCAACATAAGATATGAATTGTTTATAGTACATTCCAAAATTAATAGCTTATCATCTCTATTGATCTCCAAATCTCACCTATCAGCCAAATTGAAAGAATACATGTTGAATGCAACGATTGAACGTTCGTAGATCATGCAGTTGGGGCTGGACGAATGGGGCTGGCCGTCGAGGCCAGCGACCGGCTTCATCTAGTCCCGCAGAACATGATCCATACCCAACCACCTTACCATCGGACGAGATGCATTGCCAGATCAAAGCTGCAGCCATGGCTGAGAAATGATATGTAGAGGACGCAAACAACCAATTGGGGTGTGGGAAAGAGGTTGCCTATAACCTTGTGGCTATAGGCACCCGTGATACGTCTCCGTCGTGTCTACTTTTCCAAACACTTTTGCTCTTGTTTTGGACTCTAACTTGCATGATTTGAATGGAACTAACCCGGACTGACGCTGTTTTCAGCAGAATTACCATGGTATTATTTATGTGTAGAAACAAAAGTTCTCGGAATGACCTGAAACTTCACGGAACGTCTTTTTGGAAATAATAAAAAATCCTTGCAAAAGATGAAGACCAGGGGGCCCACACCCTAGCCACGAGGGTGGGGGGCGCGCCTGCCCGCCCTGGGCGCGCCCCCCTACCTCGTGGGCCCCCTGGAGCTCCTCCGACCTCAACTCCAACTCTATATATTTGCTTTCGGTGAGAAAAAAGTAGGGAAGAAGGATTCATCGTGTTTTACGATATAGAGCCGCCGCCAAGCCCTAAAACCTCTCGGGAAGGCTGATCTGGAGTCCGTTCGGGGCTACGGAGAGGGGAATCTGTCGCCATCGTCATCATCAACCTTCCTCCATCACCAATTTCATGATGCTCACCGTCGTGCGTGAGTAATTCCATCATAGGCTTGCTGGACGGTGATGTGTTGGATGAGATTTATCATGTAATCGAGTTAGTTTTGTTAGGGTTTGATCCCTAGTATCCACTTTGTTCTGAGATTGATGTTGCTATGACTTTGATATGCTTCATACTTGTCACTAGGGCCCGAGTGCCATGATTTCAGATCTGGACCTATTATGTTTTCATCAATATATGAGAGTTCTTGATCCTATCTTGCAAGTCTATAGTCACCTATTATGTGTTATGATCCATTAACCCCGAAGTGACAATAATCGGGATACTTACCGGTGATGACCGTAGTTTGAGGAGTTCATGTATTCACTATGTGTTAATTCTTTGGTCCGGTACTCTATTAAAAGGAGGCCTTAATATCCCTTAGTTTCCGCTAGGACCCCGCTGCCACGGGAGGGTAGGACAAAAGATGTCATGCAAGTTCTTTTCCATAAGCACGTATGACTATATTCGAAATACATGCCTACATTACATTGATGAATTGGAGCTAGTTCTGTGTCACCCTATGTTATGAATGTTACATGATGAACCGCATCTGGCATAATTCTCTATCACCGATCCTTTGCCTACGAGCTTTCCATATATTGTTCTTTTCTTATTTACTTTTCTGTTGTTATTGCCATCATCACTACAAAATACCAAAAACATTACTTTTGCTATCGTTACCACTACTATCATATTACTTTGCTACGAAACACCTTGCTGCAGATACTAAATTTCCAGGTGTGGTTGAATTGACAACTCAGCTGCTAATACTTGAGAATATTCTTTGGCTCCCCTTGTGTCGAATCAATAAATTTGGGTTGAATACTCTACCCTCGAAAACTGTTGCGATCCCCTATACTTGTGGGTTATCAAGACTATTTTCTAGCGTCGTTGCCGGGGAGCATAGCTCTATTCTTTGAGTCACTTGGGATTTATATCTTCTTATCATTATGAAGAACTTGAGAGATCCAAAAACCAAGATTTATCCCTCAACTATGAGGGGAGGTAAGGAACTGCCATCTAGCTCTGCACTTGATTCACCTTCTGTTTTGAGTAAGCTTGCGACACCTAAACCTGCTTCTGCTATTCGTTCTGATATGTCGCATGTTATTGATGATGCCACTTCTGCTATGCATGATACTTATGGTGAAACTACTTCTATGCTTGATACTTCTGGGCCACTTGGTGAATTTCTTGATGAACAACTTGCTAGGGTTATAGAGAATGAAATTATTGAAACTGATAATATTGACGAAAGTGACGATGAAGACTCTTCCCCTAATAAATATTAATCGCCTGTTATTCCTGAGGGTTATGTTTCTGAAAAGGAAGCTGCTTTAGCTATTTTAGCTTGCAAAGATAGATACGAGCTCAAGAGGTTATTAGCTAAATGGGAGCAGCAGTCTCTTGATGCTAGAATGAAACCTGACCCTACTTTTGCTACTTCACCTATCTGTGTTACTGATAAGGATTATGAATTTTCTGTTGATCCTGATATAATTACTTTGGTTGAATCTGATCCTTTTCATGGTTATGAATCTGAAACTGTTGTGGCACATCTTACTAAATTAAATGATATAGCCACCCTGTTCACTAATGATGAGAGAACTCGTTACTTTTATATCCTTAAAATGTTTCTGTTCTCATTAAAGGGTGATGCTAAGATATGGCTTAATTCTCTTGATCCTGATTGTGTGCGTAGTCCCCAGGATATGATTTATTACTTCTCTGCTAAATATTTCCTTGCTCATAAGAAACAAGCTGCTTTGAGGGATATATATAATTTTGTGCAAATTGAAGAAGAGAGTCTCCCACAAGCTTGGGGGAGGCTTCTCCAATTACTCAATGCTTTGCCTGATCATCCTCTTAAGAAAAATGAAATACTTGATATCTTTTATAATGGACTAACCGATGCTTCCAGAGATTGCCTGGATAGTTGTGCTGGTTCTGTTTTCAGGGAAAGAGCACCGGATGAAGCTGAAATTCTATTGAATAATATGTTGAAAAATGAAAATAATTGGACACTTCCTGAGCCAGCTCCCGAGCCTATTCCTAAACCAACTCCTAAGAAGAGGGGTATGCTATTTCTCGGTCCTAAAGATATGCAAGAGGCAAAGAAATCCATGAAAGAAAAGGGTATTAAAGCTGAAGATGTTAAGAATTTACCTCCTATTGAAGAAATACATGGTCTTAATTTACCGCCTGTTGAAGAAACATATGATCTTAATCCATTACCTATTGAAGAAATTCATGGTCTTGATAACCCGACACAGGTAGTAAAGGTAAATTCTCTCTGTAGATATGATAAAGCTGAAATCCCATTTACTAAGTTTGCTAGCCCATGCTTAGATGATTTTGATAAATTTATGGTTAAGCAAGAAGACTTTAATGCTTATTTTGGTAGACAAATGAAATACAATTTAAATATGCTTGAACACTTGGGTGATTATATGGCTAATGTCAAAGGTGAACTTAAACTTATTAGTAAACATGCTTCTATGGTTACCACTCAAGTAGAACAAGTACTTAAGGCTCAAAATGATTTGCTCAATGAATTGACTAGTAAGAATAATGACTATGCTGTTAGAGTGGCTACTAGAACTGGTACAATGACTCAGGAACCTTTGTATCCTAAAGGCCACCCTAAGAGAATTGAGCAAGATTCTCAGAGAAATAATATAGATGCACCTAGTTCTTCTAAAAGGAAGAAAAAGAAAAAGGATAGGACTTTGCATGCTTCTAGTTAACCTATTGCTGAAACACCTGAGAATCCAAATGATATTTCTATTTCTGATGCTGAAACACAATCTGGTAATGAACCTGAAACTTGTGATAATGTTAATGATAATCTTCATGATGATGCTCAACCTAGCAATGATAATGATATAGAAATTGAACCTGGTGTTGATCTTGATAGCCCACAATCAAAGAATCAATGTTATGATAAGAAAGACTTTGTTGCTAGGAAATATGGTAAAGAAAGAGAACCAAGGGTTCAGAAACCCATGCCTTTTCCTCCCAAACCATCCAAGAAAAAGGATGGTGAGGTTTTTGAGCGATATGCTGAAATGATTAGACCTATCTTTTTGCGTATGCGATTACTGATATGCTTAAAATAAATCCTTATGCTAAGTACATGAAAGATATTGTTACAAATAAAAGAAAGATACCGGAAGCTGAAATTTCCACCATGCTTGCTAATTATACTTTTAAGGGTGGAATACCAAAGAAACTTGGAGATCCAGGAGTACCCACTATACCATGCTCCATTAAAAGAAACTATGTTAAAACTGCTTTATGTGATCTTGGATCTGGTGTTAGTGTTATGCCTCTCTCTTTATATCGTAGACTTGATTTGAATAAGTTGACACCTACTGAAATATCTTTACAAATGGCTGATAAATCAACTACTATACCTGTCGGTATTTGTGAGGATGTGCCTGTTGTAGTTGCAAACGTTACTATTTTAACGGACTTTGTTATTCTTAATATTCCCAAGGACGATAGTATGTCTATTATTCTTGGAAGACCCTTTTTGAATACTGTAGGGGCTATTATTGATTGCACTAAAGGCAATGTCACTTTTCATGTTAATGGTAATGAGCATACGGTACACTTTCCGAGGAAACAACCTCAAGTCCACAGTATCAATTCTATTGGAAAAATTCCATCGATTATTTTTGGAAGTTTTGAATTTCCTCTTCTTACTGCCAAGAAGAAATATGATATTCTTATTATTGGGGATGTGCATATCCCCGTTGAGGTAACATAGTGTTATTCGAAATTTCTCCGGTTCCATGTTTTTCGGAATGAGTTTGTTAACAAGATTTGATCAACCTTGTTAATGGATTCCTTTGGATGAGCATGAGATGGATGAAACTAGAAGGCACAACCTTCTGTACCCTCCTTTTACTTTCTGTTATTTATATTAAATAAAATAAAAATAAGTATTTTCCGTCTGTTATCTGAATTATCTATGCAATATAAAAATACCCCGAAAATAAAAGTTCTCCAAATGCCCTGAAATTTAAATATGATTTTTTCTGGAATATTTGAGAATATTTGACACTGAGAACACAGCACAGGGGGCATCCACCTGGCCACGAGGGTGGAGGGCGCGCCCTACCCCCTGGGCGTGCCCCCCTGCCTCGTGAGCCCACGGTGGCCCTCCTCCACTTATTCCTGCACCCACACACTCCTTCTTCCTCCCACAAACACGATTATCCAGTTCAAACCTGAGTCCAAGCTCATTTTGCTGCCATTTTCTATCTCCTTGCTCAAAGCACCTCTCACAAAACTGCTTGGGGGGATTGTTCCTTGGTGTGTGACTCCTCCATTGGTCCAATTAGTTTTTGTTCTAGTGCTTTACTCATTGCAAATTTGTGCTGCCTAGGTGACCCTATTCTTGAGCTTGCATGTCAAATTTATATGGTCCCAAGTAGTTCTAATGCATGATATAGGCTGTAGGCACTTGTAGGAGTTGTTGCTATCAATATTGTTGAGTTTGGCTCACTTTTATTTGAAGTTACTAAAAATTTCAGAAATTTTTCAGAGGAATAAATATGCTTAGGAAAATGTACCAAGGTGGTTCTTCAAGAAAACAAAAGCCCAGGCTTGCAATGCGTGATGCTGATGATGAGCCACCAAGGGACGCTCCAGTGCGGCCCTATGAATGGCCTTCAGAGGAATTCATGGATCGAGCGGGGATTAAGGAAGAATTTAACGCATATTTGCGTAACGCTGATCTTGTGAGCTTCGAGGAAGATACATGCCAGAGGAGGTAGATGAGTACGAGAGGAGGGCGGAGGCCGCTCGTCGCCATGCTGCAGCTCAGGAGGCGATAGGTGCTGCATCTCAGTATGACCCCAACTATCACTATGGATATCCGCCAAGCCAACCATGGCCATAGACCAACTTAGGCCAAAAGCCTAAGCTTGGGGACCATAAACCTTAAGAAAAACCAAAAAAATTAGTTGTAGCTTTTAGCTAGTTTTAATTACCATGCTTGTAGTAGTAATTAAAATGAAAACCCAAAAAGATTTCCTACTCTTCTTTTGCTTGTTGGGAGCTTTCCCGTGTAAATAGTTTTATTTCTTTTCTTTTCTTTGGGTGTCGATAGGAGAAGACCATGATTAAATTGTTGAAGTGGCGCTTATATGCATTATTGTTGATCTGACAAAAGAGCCCATATTGCCTTGTCCTCTCCTGTTTATTGAATGCTTGCAGATTCCAGCTTAGTCCAATGCACGTGCACTATTATTATTATCCACATCGTTCGGTCGTGCAAGTGAAAGGCAATTATGACGATATATGATGGACCGACTAAGATGAGAAAAGCTGGTATGAACTCGACCTCTCTTGTTTTTGTAAATATGATTAGTTCATCGTTCCCGATTCAGCCTATTATGAATAAACATGTTTGCAATGACAACTAGAGATCATAGTTTCTTGTGCCATGCTTGATTAGCTAGGATCTTATAATGGTTTACCTTGCGTGCCAACATGCTATTAAAATGGTTGTGATGTGGTATGATAGGGTGGTATCCTCCTTTGAATGATTTAAGTGACTTGACTTGGCACATGTTCACGCATGTAATTGAAACAAAAACAACATAGCCTTCACGATATTTATGTTCATGGTGGATTATATCCTACTCATGCTTGTATTCGGTGTTGATTAATTTTAATGCATGTTCATGACTGTTGTCGCTGTGTAGCTTGTCACTTCCCAGCCTTTTTCTAGCCTTCACCTGTACTAAGAGGGAATACTGCTTGTGCATCCAACTCCATAAACCCCAAAGTTATTCCATATGAGTCCACCATACCTACCTATATACGGTATCTACCTGCCATTCCAAGTAAATTTGTATGTGCCAAACTTTAACCTTGAAATAAATATCCTGTTTGTATGCTCGAATAGCTAATGTATCAACTAGGGTTGTCCGTATCTTCCATGTTAGGTGGGTTATTCTCAAGAGGAGTGGACTCCGCTCCTCACTCACGAGAAAGTGGTTGGTCACCGTGATGCCCAGTCCCAGGCTTTATGCAAACTAAATCAAAATAATTGCAAACAAAACTCCCCCTGGGACTCTTGTTAGTTGGAGGCACTCGTTGTTTCGAGCAAGCCATGGATTGATGCTTGTTGGTGGAGGGGGAGTATAAACTTTACCATTCTATTTAGGAACCACCTATAATGTGTGTAGCATGGAAGATATCGCCATCTCTTGGTTGTTATGTTGACAATGAAAGTATACCGCTCAAAATATTATTCACCTCTATTTCAAAACCGAGCTCTGGCACCTCTACAAATCCCTGCTTCCCTCTACGAAGGGCCTATCTATTTACTTTCATGTTGAGTCATCATCCTCTTATTAAAAAGCACTAGTTTAAGAGCACCACTGTCACTTGCATTCATTACTGTTAGTTTACATTGAGTATGACTTGACTGGATCTCTTTTACCATGAATTACAATGTCTAGTCAGTCCTTGATCTTTAAAGGTGCTCTGCATTTATGTTTTGCGGGCTCAGAAAGGGCTAGCGAGATACCATCTTGTTATATCATATTGTGATTGTTTTGAGAAAGTGTTTTCATCCGAGATTTATTATTATTTCTCACTTGTTGATTATGCCATTGATATGAGTAAACATGAGACCTATGCATTATTGTGAATATGGTTAGTTCATAATCTTTGCTGAAAACTTGAATGCTGGCTTTACATATTTACAACAACAAAAGCAAACAGAGTTTGTAAAAGTTTTTCTTTATCAATTTCAGTTTTTCAACTGAATTGCTTGAGGACAAGCAAAGGTTTAAGCTTGGGGGAGTTGATACATCTCCGTCGTATATACTTTTCAAACACTTTTGCCCTTGTTTTGGACTCTAACTTGCATGATTTGAATGGAACTAACCCGGACTGACGTTGTTTTCAGTAGAATTATCATGGTGTTATTTATGTGAAACAAAAGTTCTCGGAATAACCTGAAACTTCACGGAATGTCTTTTTGGAAATAATAAACAATCCTTGCAAAAGATGAAGACCAGGGTGCCCACACCGTAGCCACGAGGGTGGGGGGCGCCGCTGCCCCCCTGGGCGCGCCCCCTTCCTCGTGGGCCCCCTGGAGCTCCTCCGACCTCGACTCCAACTCTATATATTTGCTTTCGGGGAGAAAAAATAGGGGAGAAGGATTCATCGCGTTTTACGATACGGAGCCGCCGCCAAGCCCTAAAACCTCTCGGGAAGGCTGATCTGGAGTCCGTTCGGGGCTCCGGAGAGGGGAATCCGTCGCCATCGTCATCATCAACCTTCCTCCATCACCAATTTCATGATACTCACCACCGTGCGTGACTAATTCCATCGTAGGCTTGCTGGACGGTGATGGGTTGGATGTGATTTATCATGTAATCGAGTTAGTTTTGTTAGGGTTTGATCCCTAGTATCCACTATGTTCTGAGATTGATGTCGCTATGACTTTGCTATGATTAATGCTTGTCACTAGGGCCCGAGTGCCATGATTTCAGATCTGAACCTATTATGTTTTCATCAATATATGAGAGTTCTTGATCCTATCTTGCAAGTCTAAAGTCACCTATTATGTGTTATGATCCGTTAACCCCGAAGTGACAATAATCGGGATACTTACCGGTGATGACCGTAGTTTGAGGAGTTCATGTATTCACTATGTGTTAATGCTTTGGTCCGGTACTCTATTAAAAGGAGGCCTTAATATCCCTTAGTTTTCGCTAGGACCCCGCTGCCACGGAAGGGTAGGAAAAAAGATGCCATGCAAGTTCTTTTCCATAAGCACGTATGACTATATTCGGAATACATGGCTGCATTACATTGATGAATTGGAGCTAGTTCTGTGTCACCCTATGTTATGACTGTTACATGATGAACCGCATCCGGCATAATTCTCTATCACCGATTCATTGCCTACGAGCTATCCATAAATTGTTCTTTTCTTATTTACTTTTCCGTTGCTATTGCTATCATCACTACAAAATACCAAAAAAATTACTTTTGTCATCGTTACCACTACTATCATATTACTTTGCTACTAAACACCTTGTTGCAGATACTAAATTTTCAGGTGTGGTTGAATTGACAACTCAGCTGCTAATACTTGAGAATATTCTTTGGCTCCACTAGTGTCGAATCAATAAATTTGGGTTGAATACTCTACCCTCGAAAAGTGTTGCGATCCCCTATACTTGTGGGTTATCAACCCGCGCGCATGGAGGACTAGGAGGTGGGATGGCGCCGACTCTTCACCGACGGCCGCCGCGGGGTAGGCGGTGGGCCTCCTCTCGTATTCGTTGAAAAGGTGGTGCGAGATCGCGAGGGAATTGGGGTGGAGGAAGGGAGGGGCCGCGACGCGCGGCTAGATCCTGCCGGCGACGAGGGAGGGAGGGGCCGCGACCAGCAGCTAGATCCTGCTGGCGAGGATTAAAACTGTAGCGGCGGCGAGGAATAAACCCTAGCGAACGGGATAAAAATTGAACCGAAAATAGCCCTGAAATTCATACCGAGAATACCCCCGAAATATTTGGGAGGGAAAATCAGATCAGTTCGAAATATTTTTTCTCCCGAAAATGCCCCTCGAGGTCTGATATAGTACACGTGACATCAGCGTATTGCATCGGATCTGGACCGTCGAACTCGAATTCGCTCCGACGGACGGTTCATATCGTCCGGATGCACTATAAAATGACTCTTTAGGAATTCTTCTAACCCCAATTCTTTTATTCCCGGTTTTTCACAGAGTTCACCGTGACTTGCTGCTACAGGCTTGTGATTACATACACGAATTGGATGTTCTGAGGTGAATATACCACGGGTTGTCATGGGAGTTGCGTTGGACGCCCTTGATTGGTTCATGATACGGCAATTGTATGCGTGGAAGTAGTGGCATGTTTAAGTAAAGATGGTTGACCGAAATGAGTATGTCTGCGTGTAGTTTTGTGGTTCAGATTATGTACTATATATGTTTCCAGAACGCTTATGTTTGGGTGTGATTGTGCACACAGAAGTTTTGGTTTCAGTTGTAGGCTTGTAGCTGATGCTCATCAACTCAATCACCCATTGCCACATGTACATATGGAATCAATGCCTTAGATATTGTTATTATTCGTGCTCAGTTCAATTTTGTTGGCTTCTCCCTTGCCTCAGATTCACCCTTCTTCCTATGTTCCTTCCATCTTTTGCCCAGTTAATTATGGGTTCTGACTTTTGTTATAGCTTCTTCCCAATTTAATGCAGGTGGTGTTAGTTTACGAAGTGGCAACTGGTTCTACTCGATTGGCTGAAGGAATCCTATATAGTTTTTTGATTTCCGATAGCTAATGGCCAGGTCACTAAATGTACATGTACTCCTATTGGTGATGTGCTTGCTGGCACTGGTTTCAAGACATAATGGATGTATGCTTAACTATTTTATTCAACTCCATGGATGTGTTTCTTGCACCTGTTTTAGATCTTTCTATGTCTGGGGCATGTATATGTTAAAATGTTCATTCAAGAAAAAATGACCTACTTGGAAATTTACTTAGTTAGATTTTCAAATTTTAGTTCAATTTTTGTAATTATTATTTTTCCTACCATATCTCAATTTTTTATGTTGCAAAAAAATTGAAATTATGTTGTGGTTGTGGTGTAGCCAATCAAAGGCATGAATGTTGGCTGCGGACACAAAGGGGAGAGTCCATCAGAGGTGCCTCAGGGTCACCCAACCATCAATGGTGAAAGAAAGCTCGGAGATCAGCCTGCTCCGCCTATGGATGCATCGGCCATCATTGGATAAATTCACAAAAGTTCCTATGCTTGAGCCCTGAGTTCTCTCCTGTCACAATTTTTTGCTTAGGACTGGTCGGACAATCTGTTGGTGCATACATGGTAGGGCATACTGATTCATGGTTGGCCTTCTTTGTTTGTTAATCTTGAAATTGGTTATTTGCTTACGAGGCTCGCCTGTTATAGATCTCAGGTTTCATCAAAGCCTCCCATGGTTGCCCCTTCCATTTCTTCTGGTAACTATGAGTTATCAATGCAATTATGTTGTGAAGAGGGTCCAGTAATTAAATTATTTGATTTGTTCAGCAACTCCAGAACAGATATTTTGGTACATCTCAATTATCTAAAAAACTAAAGAGGTTCCGAAGGAATTTCTTCTTGTTTTCGGCATATTTTTTAGCTATCCACAGAAACATTTTGGTTGTTTCTTGGATGATTCATATGTGAATCTAAGTTATTTTCATAGGTTCTGAACCTGATGTTCATCTGACCATTATAATATCTCCAATTTTTGGTAGTAAGATGTGATGTTTGCTTAATATTGATAGTACAATCCTTTCCTCAAAGTTCATCTCAAATCTGAGTGATATATGTTTTATTTCATTGCAAAATCTGTTGAGTTTGCTTCAGAAGGTATTGCAATGCCTATTAATTGTTTCTACAACTCACTCGAGGTAAACCTCCTGCTTCAGTTACATCAACATTTGATTTAAGTTTTACATGCTCACTTTTTCTGGAAGGCATTTCCCCTATTTTATACATGTGGCAGTCCATGTATAATTAATGCTCACTTGTTACAAATGACCAGGTGCAGCAGGCTCGCCTAATTCTTCTTGGTTGTCGCGCATTATGTTGCATTTGGAGGTCTGAAGATTTCATCAATGCACCATGTATAAAATCTACTATGACAATTGAAGTCAACAACTACATGTTTGTTTGTGCTACTGCTTATTATTTACTAAGTGTATGTTGTTTCATATGTTGTCATACCTAAGCCAGTTTGTACCTGTGATATTTTCCTTGATTACTAACTAATATGCATTTATGTTTATGCAAAATTTAATATGTTTCATGGGGTCATATATTTATTGTACAAATAGACGGGTGCGGCAATGCGTGCCATCAATGATCTAGTTCTAAGTAAAACACAATGGTAGCATGCCCCCTTGAGAAGTTATGTCGGTAAAGTCTTTGATGAGGGAGAACCAAGACACACCTCCATTGTTGATGTCCCTCTCTTCTTCATTTGGTGCCTTTCATCAGCTGGCCCGATGAACAACCTAGATCCCATGATGGCGAGCTTGTACTTGTTATCCTATCGGTAATGAGATATGGGTGGAGCTGCACACCGGCGATGGCCGCTCGGCCCGGACGTGGCATTGATCCGTTGTCGTCAAAGTTGAGTACCCAGGGGCTACATAACCATGGTTCACGGGCCCATGAGTCCCTCCATTGTGTGGCGGTCCTCTTGGCCATCTCAGTTGTACTGATGATGAGTGGGTGGTGCTAACCACGTCAGGATGGGGGAATCGGGGTTGAGATAGATGACGTGGATGAACTGATCGTGTCAGAGCTTGCTTGTGAGCACGAGGTGGCGTGAAACACTAATTGTGTGGGGTGTAGTATTTTTGTTTGTGTATCTATTTATATACACAAAAGAAAACTCGTTGTTCTAGTTTCCACTAAAATGGAATACACTCTTGCTACTGTTATTTTATGCATAAGCACAAATATGTTTGATTATTATTTTGGAGCACATGCATAATTAAGATTAAAATCTAAAAAGCTATCTTGCCAGACACCTCTGATGACCCAAAACTGTTAATTTCTCCACCAATCATCAATGGCTACACCATTCTATCTCATTTCAGTTTACATGATGCTAGTGGTAAAATGAAGATAAAAGTGCTATGAACCATAGACAGACGACATTGCTAAGCTGCAACGAGAACCACCAGGGTGTTATATGTAGTGTTCAAACCGTACACACTCACAGTTGCATCACCGGAAGGCCAAAAATCTGTGAATGTAGAAGATGGAAAATGAACGTTATAGTGGACGTGTTGTGTAAACCCAATCCTTGGCATCTCCCGCTTGCCACCATCTCCATCTCCACCCAAAATCTGCACTCATCACATGTTTACAAGAATGAATTCAAGAGATGAGTGGTAAGGAACATGTGAGTGCATCTGGCAAGTGGGAACACATTAGCTTGGTTCTTTCATGCCCTATCTTGTTTCGATCCAGCTGAAAGGTTGGCATTATTCCTGTTCTTTCTAGCTGAAAGGTTGCTATCCAGCTAAAACCACCATGTTTGTTACTGAGTTCTTTCTATTGCTAAACGAAAGACTGACACGTTGTTTAATTTTCTGACCCAGGGGGTGGGGGCTCCAGGAACATTCGCACATAAATTCGTTCAGTCAAGATAGTGCGTCATATCTCCAAATACTTCAAGGTCAATCTAAATGAAATTCAGAACTACATACGACAGAATTACCTGCACGGGAAGATCATGAAATAATCTACATAAAATTCAGATTGGTTGAGCTACCTCCTGGTAGGACTGGAAAATCGATACTTACTATGTTAGGCTCTTCCCTGTCATATCTTCCATGATCTGAACCACTGAGTTTCAGAAGCTCATAATTATATGCCAGATCGCTCAATCCTGATGAAGAAAAATTCAACAGTTAATTGAATTAAAGTTTTCGATACAATAGTATGTTGTACAAAAATGAGTTAAATGAAGCACTACATGTTAGTATTATAAGATGTTGCCGCTGTTCATACCAGGTAGTTTGGATCACCGTCTGTAGAAAAAAAAGTCTTAATTGCCAGATTTGATGCCACTACGAGGTACTTCTTGAAATACACAGTAAATGCATCAGGTGTTTGGTAAGTGTAAATTCAGTCTTCTAATACTATCACACAGTGAAGGCCATAATGTGGCATCGACATAGTAAAGGCCATAAGGTCATTGCTTACTGTAATTAAATAATAAGGACAGGTAGCGTTTAATACATATTGTAACCTGTCAGTCTTCTGATCCTATCAAACACGCACACACATGTAATATAATCATCGATGGAGTTGTAGCAAGAAGACAAGGGAGGGTGGGATCTGGGAGGGAAACCAAACCTGTTTGGCCTCGAAGCCGAGACGGCGCACGATAGGCTGCTGCACTTCCTCGTCATATCAACTTCTCCGACATATATACCTCAGACATGATCCTGTAGGTGCCTGGGATCACAAAACCACATGGAGTAGTTGGCTAAGCATACCCTTCTTGTCATCATATGCAATCAAGAACAAAGACGACCTCACCTGCAGTGTCGCCAAAAAACGTGCTCCCCACCCCCCCCCCCCCCCCCCCCCCCCGCCCCCCACAAGCTCATCAAATTACCGCTACATTGAAACGTCGTCACCCTTGATCCTTGGCGGCTGCGGCCTAGAGGAATGTCCAGAGAGGTAACTCGAAGGCAGAGTCAGTGGCGCCGAGAGCGTCGCGGTGAGAGGATAGCAGGGGAGCGGCGGCGGTTGGAACCCTTGCCAGGTCGGGTGTGGGGGAAAGGGATGTGCGGGGCCAACTTCAGTCAGGGAGCAAACATTCAGGATGAAAAAAACCGAGTGCAAGAGAACCCTATGTGGCGCTCTCCTCACGTGACAAGGAAGAAATGGCCGAGTCAGAATCGGGGAGATTTTTTTTTTTTGTGGGATGGATGAAGTAGCGAATAGAGAATTGGAAAAGTCGGTAGGAGGCACGTAGGTGGGGATTACATGAGAGGGGAGGTCAAACGAGGAGGGCTGGAGGGGATTGAGGGGAGATCGGTTTTATTTGAAAAGTTCAGTGGGTTGAAAATCAATGGGGAGAGTGCAACATACGCGGGAGCGGAGGTCAAATGGAACAAACGAAACAAGAAAAAAAAAACATTTTCGGTGAAAACACAGATATGTGGGTGGGATTGAAGAAAAAATGTCTAGGGAAAGTTGTGATTATGATTCAATACTAGAGATGATGATAGATAATAAATAGCTAGTGCGTAGGATTAGCTATTTGTTATTCAGAAATATCTAGTTTTGTTTTGAAAGGTTATCGAGAAAAATCTTCTGTCTATCTTTAGGAATGTTATATCACATATATGTTGCGATGTCCAAATTTTTAATTACCTAATATTTACATGATTGATTTGAATCGACGCCTGCCAAATCAAGAAGGAAAAAATGAAAAGGAAGGTTGGGTGAATAGATCCAGGATTTTAGTGGGAGGGAGAAAAAACCAACATGGAGCATGGTGAAATGTTGAGGTGAAATAAACCATGCATACCGACCTACCAACTCCCCTTTTAGGAGTGCAGATTTGAAATGTTATCGAGAAAAAATCTTTAGTATATCTTTTAGGAAGGTGACATTACATATATAGTGTTTCTAAATTCTTATTAATTACCTAACATTTACGTGATTGAATTGAATCGGCACCTGCCAAAGCAAGCATGAAAAAAATGAATCCGAAGGTCGGGTGGATCGATCCGTTTTTTTAGTGGCAGTGAGAAAAAAACAGCATAGAGGTGGTGGTGTTCACCAACTCCCCTTTTAGGAGTAGAGATTTAATAATAGAGATAATGATAGATAATAAATGTGATAGGATGTGGTATTAGCTATTTCTTATTGAGGAATATCTTATTTTGATTTGGAAGGTTATTGAGAAAAATCTTCTCTTTGTCTTTTAGGAAGGTTATCTTACATATATGGTGCGATTTCTGAATTCTTAATTAGATAATATTTACATGGTTGAATTAAATTAGCACGTGCCAAAGAAGGCACGAACAAACGAGAGGAGGATCGGGAAAATTGATTTGGTATTAAGAGGGAGCGAGAAAAACCAACATGGAGGGAGTGGTGGGCGGTGAGGCAAAAACAAAAAACGTGAATACTGTTCTACCAACTCGCCTTGTAAGAGTAGAGATATTAAGAGCGTTTTGCGTTAAGGACTATGAACTCAAGATTCACGTGATCTGGTTTAACCCTTCGGCCCGATGGACCGGACCTGGCTGTTGGCACTTGTGGATTAACTGGATGGCCCAGATAAACATTAGGGTCCACTGGGGGCATAACCTTTCGACCCAAAATCCTATTCGGTGCCTTAAGCGCCGAATATAGGTATTTTGGTACAGGGTGCACACCCTCCCTGTACGCTAGGTTTCTATAGCGGGCTGGCCCATATGCTCCTTCGCTGTTTCTATAAAAAGAAAAAAAGTGCCAACAGACCACGAGTTTTGCATAGTGGTTTGTGGGGCCTTTTCTTCTTCTTTCTTTGTTTTTTCTCTATCCCTTTTACATTATTTTCAAAATCACGAACTTTTTTTGTGAAAGAAATTCGTGAAACTTTTTATTGATAGTAGATGCACTTTTTCAAATTCCATGGCCTTTTTTTCAAAACTAATGAACTTTTTTCAAATTCAATGAACTTTTTCAAATTCAATGAACTTTTTCAAATTCAATGAACTTTTTCAAATTCGATGAACTTTTTTGAATTCGATGAACTTTTTTCAAAACCGATGAACTTTTTTGCAAACTAGATGAACTTTTTTAAAAACCGATGAACTTGTTTTCAAATTCGAAGAACATTTTTTCTAATTTTGTGAACTTTTTATGAAAATTCATGTACATTTTTTAATTCACGAATTTTTTTTCAATTTTGTTTATTTTTTATTTTTTAAACAACAAGGCTTTTTTGACAAGTGCTTGCAAGAAGAAAAAAAAGGCTACCAAGGAGCGGTCGAACGAGCAGCATTCAAGCGAATGGGCCACAGCCCACTAGGGGGCACGCGTGAGCTCCATGAAAGTGATCGGGCATTGAAGGCGTCAACGAGGAGGTCTCCTTTTCGACCATAGGGTCGAACCACGCACTATTAGTCATGTCATCGTAGTCACCGACAGCCAAGCACCTGCAATTTTCGTCACGTCAGCGCACACGCTTCAGCTTGCGTCGCCGCACTGGCGACGTGTCCGTCTCGGCATCATCCATGGCACCATGTCGCACCGCCCTCCAGGCAACTCATACCGCCGCTCCGGGAGCACATCTCCGTTGTCCGTGGCACCACAACCACAACCACGCTGGCCATTTTTAACTGCTAGAGGGAGCGCTCAGCAAGCCAGTGCTTGCCCTGCAGCTCATGATGCGAGACGGCTACACGTCTGTTTTGTCATTGTCTGCGACACCATAGCTACCGCCACGCCGCTACATGCGGCTACTTGAGGCATGAGAGCATCTACAACTGGAGTCCTCAGATATACGCCCCAAACGCCCGGGCAACTTGCCTAGTATTGCCCAAACAAAAAATTGCAACCCAACTAGACTTGTCAAATCTAGCCCAAATACCATGACTGACGGGCACTTTCCCATATCCGGCACATATCTGGGGCGGATATGAAGATATCCGAACATGCACGTCGCTTAGGACAGACCGCAAGGGTCCATGCGGACAAAAGCATAACCAGTGGTCAGAAATGCGCCTCCTCAGTTCATCGATGAGGACAGATTGGCGTCGTGTGGTGCCGCTCTAGGATGCCATCTGAGGATACATGTCCGACTACGTAAGCCGAACGGCAAAAGCGCAACCATAGACCGCCTCCATTTCTTCCCCCTCGCTCCCCTCCACCGCCATGACATTCAATCCATCCATCAGCCGCTAACCACTAATTACAACATGCTCACTCCCGAGCGGCGGCTGTAGCTACTAGAGGAGACCCAAGGCAGGCACGAAGATCGGATCGCAGCCAGCCTGCCTCTAGATTCAGTGTAGCCGGAGGAAGAGGAGGTGGAGGTGGAGCCGAAGGAGGAGGAGGTGGTCATAGAGGAGGGGTTGAGGAGGAGTCAGAGGAGGCGCATCAGGAAGATCCGGCGCCTACCGGCTTCGCCATGTTCGATGCACAGAGTTCGAGGTGGCCCAGGCAGAGGAGGCAATGGAGCAGCATGCCATTCTTCACTCCCGAGGAGGAACCAGAGGTTCGCCCGGCTGCCAATGACCATAACGACGGCGACCCCGACATCAATTTCATACACATATCTGTCGAGAAGGATGAGTAGTGTAGATGGTAGTTGGTAGTACGTAGATCTTGCTTTTTTGCATGGTTTTGTATGAAATGCTAGTTGAAAAATGCCTACTATGGTTGTTGGAGTTGTCATGTGGGGTCTGACCGGTCACTATCCACGGACGTGGCCGGGCATGTTCGGGGCCGTTCGGCAACTCAAATTAGGTATATGTCATTGTAGATGCTCTAACGAAGCCGGAAGTGGTGGTCGTGCTGCTGTCATGGACCGGGGGCGCCCATCCAGCTATGTCTGACACCATTGGTGACACTTGTGGGAACATGAAGTGCACATCCAGTGTCGGGTATCTCATCGGCATGCGCCCTTCTACAGTCAGTATACAGAAGAATGGTCAAACTTAGGTTTACCTATTGCCCTATTAGACAAGGTGTAGACCGAACTCTGGCCCCTGGGATTCTAGAACATGTTCGTAGGTCCAGTAAGAAGTCCAGACCGGTAGACTAAGGCATAGCCTAGTGGTGGGAAGGGGCTGATGCCTTCCCACCCACCCAGGTTCAAGGCACGGTACTTGCAATTTGGGTTTGTTGCACCAATTATATTGTAGGGGGTTCCCTTACAGTTTTTCTATAAAAAAAACAAGTCCAGACCGGACCGGTCCATTTGAATCTTGACCATGCGCAAATTATATGTTTGTCAGAAAAGATTGGTGGGGATAGGGCATCTCCAATGCTAACCCATAAATTTATTTCGTCATCCGTCCGCGCATAGGGGCACCAGCCCACAGATGCGGGAGCCGGCTATCCAATGTTGCCCGCATACATTTCAGACGCCGTTTGAACTAATCGGATGAAATTCATGTAAATACGATAGATTTTCATATGAACTGGCCAAAAATCATTATATTTGGATCAATTTTCATATAAACCAGACAAAACTCATTACATTTTTCATATAAACTGGACAAACCCTACACTAAACCTAATCTAAATGATCATCGGCGCATGTTCCACATGTCCTACCATGAGTCCTAAGAAGTGATGATCCAGCGAATGCCTTCGCCTTCTCAAGTTCAGCCTCGGCGCTCTCCAGCTCCGCCTCCGGAGCCCCACGAACTACAGTTGTCCGCCCCCACGTCGCCGCTAGGTGGCTAATCGGCTATCGATGTTCGGCGCATCAAGCATGGATTAGATGGGAGGGAAAGAGTGGTGGCCTTCTTGGGACCCGAGCGGCAATGAATACCATGCACTACTCTTCCTTGCTATCGGCGACGTCTGTGGACGTATCGGCTACGTGGTCATCATGGTAGCGGGCTAGGCGCGACTAGGGCAGAGCGGGCGAAGTCCTCCTTATTGTCGCTCTTGCCACACACCTCATTCACCACCTCGTCATCGAGCTCCTTTTAGACGGCCGCCAATTCCGCCTAATGGAGGCATTACCACCAGCAGTCTCGGCGGATGTTGCGGGTGGAGCGGTAGCAGTCGAGCAGTGCCTGCTGCTCCACCGCGTCCATGCCCGGCACGATAATCGTGCCGGCGGCGAGTAGCTCCTCCATGCGCCGGTGCTGCTCGAGGAGGCCGAGGTTGTAGGACTGATCGGCCTACACCTGTCGGAACCTGGCCTCCTCCTCCCACAGCATGTTTGTGTAGTGCGCACGGGCCTTGACAATGGTGAAGCCCACACGCACCGGCGAGGAGGGTGGCGCCGCCTCATCCTCCATTGGGGCGTTGTCTGCCTCCATCTGCTAGCCGACCAGCCAACCAGCAGCAATGGAGGTCCTCTCTTTCTTCTGGTCGAGGATAGGGTGTCCCAGTGGGCTTTGGAGCATGAGCAGGCCATGGAGGGTGTGGTGCGGAGAGGAGAAAGTGAAGTAGGAAGATGCTTGTGGCTACGGTCTGGGCTGGTGTTCATATAGCGGGCGGATGGCGATGGGACACGACAGTGAGGTCAATGTTGGGCGGAAGACGGACAGATGGGTGGTGGCGGAGTAGGTTCCTCGACAATCGCATATTGTTAATGTAGGGGCGACGAACCGACGATTGCCATTTGAATGCGAAGCAGTCGCCTGCACCGGGAAGCGGCATGGGTTGTGCTCTCTCGGCTAGCGCGCCACTTCAATACCGGCAGCAGTGAGAGGTCGCATCCACTCTGGCCGGGCATTAATGTGGCACTGACACTTTGGAGCAGCGCTGACTGTATCAGGCGGGAAGCGCGCTTGGATGAGGAAATTTTTTTGTGGGCCAGGACAGTCAGACGCGGGCGTGGCAGCTGTCCCGACTGCTCGGTAGACTGATATAGGTATGTGCTGGATGGCACAACACGTCCAGACCGCACGGTCTGGATGTATTCGGGCAGTATGAGGGTCCGCATTGGAGATATCCTTAGTTGTTTTAATCCGACCATTTTATTTCCTTTAAATTCGTGATGATTATTTCTCATAAAGAATAGGATCACACTTCTTATATATTTATACATTAATAATAGAGTAATAATATATAATTTGGTTTTGGGTGGCATAGCTATGATTGCTTGGGGTCGCCGCCTAGGCCTCCAAGAGAGACACGCCACCGCTGCTAGAGTAATGCACTACAGTAATGCTCGCACGTTGGCACATACCATGTAGGAGAGGAGTCACTGTGCCATAGCACTACCTCGGTTAGGGCTGGACATCAACGATGCCGACCCACATGCAAAGGGAGTACCCAACCCCTGTCGTCGAATCCAACCTGTCACCAGATGCCTTAACATGGCCCCACCTAGCCGAGCACCACACATATGGGAGAAAACCCTTCCACGCCACCCGCAACCACCAAGACATCAGTTTAGGGCTGAGACCCAATCTAGATGCCAAAGCTGGCAAGAACACGACCCAGACCAGCACACAGGAAGGGGGACCAAGGAGCGGGTGTCGCTTTGCGCACAATCGCCGACTAAGTCGGGCCATCGTCCTTGCCCGTTGCTGCACGCCGTCTGCACCACCAACATAGCAATGCCGACCGAGTCGCCCACTTGAGCATCACGCTACCACCTCCCAGTGTATTCTTCTTTTCCCCAGCCACTGCTCGGCCCCGCCATAGAGGGCCGAGCCGGGCTACCCATGAGTCCAGACAAGAGGGGAGGAAAAGCCTCTCCCCCACCCCCTGCCGCATGGGCTTCGCCCCACCGCGCCCACCGGCTACGGTAATGGAGGAAGGTGGGATTCCCAGATGGTGGCGGTGCTAGGATTCTCCCATACGGCTCGCAGGGACGTGGTGAGAGTGCCAGTTTCTTTTTCTTTTTGGGAAAGTGGATGTGCACGATCTCAAAAAATGAACTAGAGTTGGGAAAGGAGCATTGGAGTTGGCACTCATCCGGACGAAGACCAGGGCAAAATATGATGGACACTAGGCGCCATCCGCCTGCAGTGATTCAAAGAACAACCGCCGGTTGGGCCGTCCGATGCGTCTTATCAGGGACGCTAGTCTCCTTAGCACGCACCGCTCGTCCACAGTGCACGCCATTGCAGTAACGACACCCATGCACTACTCGGAATAGCATGAGCGGTAACGTCCTAGCACGCCTCACAGTTGCGGCCGTCGACGCCATTGAAGCACGCCCCGTCCGCGTGGCATGCCTCGCAACGTTGTCGAACCATCAGCGTGGCCGTCGGCGCCATTGAAGTATGCCTCGCCGCCACTGATATTGAAGTATGCCTTGCAGCATCGCCACGGTCGTCGATGTTGTCGTAGCATGCCTCATCGCCGTGTCCATCGAACCATCGCCGTGGTCGTCGAAGTATCACCATGGCCGTCGACACCATCGAAGTACGCCTCATTGCCACGGCCATTGAAGCATGCCTTGCAGCATCGCCTCGGCCGTCGATGTCGCCGTATCATGCCTCGTTGCCATGTCCATCGAACCATTGTTATGGTCGTCGAAGCATCGCCACGACCATTGTAGCACGCCTCGCAGCATCACCACGGCCGTCAAGAACATCGAAGTACACCATGGTAACAATGCAAGAATCCCAGCGGAAGTGTTCAGTGTACAATATGAAATTACTGAATTGAGATTCAGAAACAAAGTGCTACAATACAATAATGGTTTAGATGACGAACAGACTATATATGCTACTATTTAGTCGAAAGAAAAGGTTTGTTTTGGCACTTGGGCAGCAGGGGGGAAACTGATATTAGACTAAATTCGGATTAAACTAAACTCAACATCACTAGTTCAAACATGGCCAAATTTGCCAAGAGTGTTATATAAATTCAGTGTATTTTGTAGCCATCAAATAATGCAAATGACACAGAGATGATACTAACACAAATAAAAATGCATTATGCATTTGCTGAAACAACTCATAAGACAATATAACCACAGAATGTAATTACAACTCATATTATTTATGTTTCAAGAACAAAATAAACCCGAAATGCGCAAATGTCAAATTAAAACACTAGTGATTGACCGGATAACATTTTATATGATTTATGAAAAGGAATGCAGAAGATATTTATTAAACCACTGAGCTCTGAATGAGAAACAAAATGCTGATTGTCAAAACGAAATGAAGTCAATGTTGAGAAAACACGTCCCTCCTGAATTTCCCAGGTAACTATTTTAATCTCCCGAAACATAAGAAAATAAGAAGTCATCTTCAGTTGCAAGGTTACAAATTCGAAGGTACACACAAATATAATCTTACTTATTACATGCAAATGGTTACAACGAATGCCAACTTAAAATAGCAAAAATATGCTTACTCAACCTATACAATCTCAAAGTCCTGCTTGTCTTACAAGAACAACTATATCTCAGTGGATGATCGTAGAAATGAGCAACGGAGACAAGTGTACATCTATTGCTCCTCCATGATTTACTGAACTTGTTAAAGTGTATATCCATCTCTTTCAAGTATATTTATGGCTTTACAAGTTTATTATGGAGAATCAGGAGTGTTCGTATAGCAAGTACAATTGCTTTCCTTCCTTAAAGCAAACATGAGAAAATTGGATAGGTCCCCTATTGCAATCAGAAAAGAAATTTTGCATGAATGGTCTAATTCAAGAGATAAATGCTAATTAAGCTTGATGTAATTTTGAGTCGGCTGAAAGGAGATGAGGTTGCCTAGTCATGTGAAGGAGGTGAATATGCTCAGAAAGGGGTTGATATCACAGGGCGTTCACGGATGTCTTCTTCATCCCAGCGCTCAAGAGCGGCTTCGTGAGCATTGGCTAGCTCGACGAGCTAGTACGTCATCACCATCCATTGTGGGGTGCTCACCGTGTGAGACCAGCATAGGAGGCTATTCATCGAGGTAACTCGAGGAGCGAATCACCTGTAGAAATTCTTCTTCCACTCCATCCATCCCATGTGCCTTGCCGCGGGACACCTCTTTGAGGGGTGACGCTGGCATACCCGGCTTGGGCACCAGCACTCTGATGGTTATGTGAAAGATGGCCCGAGGAGAGCTCGTTCATGGGCTCCCTGACATCGCGCACGCTAATGAGTGGTGTGATGCATGCCTTGCCAGGAAGCAGTGGCGCATGCCCTTCCCCGATAAGGAAAAATACAGGGCAAGGAAGCCCCTGGAGCTGGTTCATGGGGACCTCTACCGTCCAATCACCCCGGCGACGTCAGGTGGGCATCCCTACATCCTGTTACATGTCAATGACTATAGCAGGTTCATATGGCGATGCTCCTTGTCTCCAAGGATGAGGTGGAGAGAGCCATTGTCAAGCATCAAGCTGCGTGTGCTGTGCATGGATCATGGTGCAAGCTCACGTTGGCCACCTTCTACAAGCACTTCGACGACAAAGGGGTACAATGACATCTATGGACCCATACTCCCCATAGCAGAACGGCGTTATCGAGCGAAGGAACCAGATGGTGCTCAAGATGGCATGCTACTTGCTCAAGTAAAAGAAGGTGACGACCATGTTCTCAGGAGAGGCCGTGCTCACAGCCATCTTCATCCTCAACCGTTACTTCACAAGGAGTATCAATGGCAAGATGCCCTACTAGGCGTGCTAAGGGATGAAGTCCGACGTACGCTTCTTCCATATTTTTGGCTGAGTTGGGCATGTCAGGATGGCATGCCCACCACTAACGAAGTTTGACGAAAGGAGCACCCCAGTGGTGTTCATGGGCTAGGAAACAAGCTCCAGGGCATACAAGATACACGACATCGCCAAGCGTGTGCGCATCTCCCAGGACATAGTCTTCAATGAGGACGCACACTGGAATTGAGAGGCACCCGGGGAGACAACAGTGAGCAGCTCTTTTAGCGTTGAGTACCCGGCGTACTGCAACACCCCAGGTTGAGATAGAACTACCTCGACTTTGACCTGGAGGTGAACCAGGAGCGTGGTCCCATGATGATCATGCAAGTGACCTATGCCGCAAAGATGCTCGAGCAGGCAAGCATGGAGAATTGCCATGCTGTGCATGCTTTGTTGGAAGCGTGGCTGAAGCTCAACGGGGAAAGCCCCGAGAAGACGATGAATGCTACGTTCTACGGCAACATTATCGGGTGCCTCAGATACCTCATGCACAGCCGACTGGACATTGCATTCGTTGTCGGGATAGCTTAGCAGGTACATGGAAGCCACGTCATGCGATCACCTTGCTGCCGTCAAGCACCTGCTCTGATAAATCCTGGGTAAGCTCACCCTCGAATACGTGCATCATCGTGGCGGCGGCGAGAACCTACTCGGCTACAGCGATTCTGACCATGCTGGTGACATGGGCTCCCGGAAAAGCACCTCGGGCATGCTATTTCTTCTTGGGAGTAGCCCCATCAGCTAGCAATCCATGAGGCAGAAGGTGGTGGTCGCATCTTCATGCAAGGCGGAGTACATCGATGCAGCAACAACAACTTGCCATGGAATCTGGTTGTCTCGCTTCCTCAGTGAAATACTGGATTAAGACACCGCACCTGAGCTCATGTTAGTTGACAAAAACTCGGTGATCTCTCTCTGCAAGAATCCAGTGTTTCGACCAAAGTAAGAACATTGATCTCCGCTATCACTTCGTACATGTCTGCGTCTAGAAGGGCAGGGTGAACATTAAGTTCGTCGGGACTGGTGAGCAGAAGGCCGACATCCTGACAAAGGTTCTTGGCCGCGTCCGGTTTCAGAAACTGCACGACAAGATCGGGATCGTTGTTGTCCAACCCCGGCGACAGGGTTGAGGGGAGAATGTTGGGTTCAACCTCGTCTCCCGGCAAGCCCCATGTAGCAGTCTGCACATGGGTTGGCCCAAAGTGGGGACCCATGTGTTGACTACACATGAGGCAGCCCATCATGACATAGATGGCATGGTAGTGTAGAGTGGTACTCATCCACTCTCATTGGTATGACATGGTATGGTCTTAGTCTAGGTAGTAGGTAGTTCTAGACGTGATATGTTTTATGTGCTCTGTACAACATATAATCCATGGAACGCTTCAATCTGGAGTAAGAGAGATTGTAGCGAGAACCACATATTTCTCCTTTCTCTCTCACTTTTCCTTTCGCTCGCTTGCATCCGGCACCAAGCTTCCCTTCCCGGGCAAAGCTCCGCTTGGGCTAACAAGCATCATATCGTGCATTTCACAACAAAGAAAATAAACGAGGGGGAAATGACATCATGGGTTCTGATCCGGCCACCACGTCAGCAGACCTAGGATTTGCACCGCCAGCCATTCTCTACTAATTGCAGGCCTGCTGGCACCTCGCCGGCGCGGCCAGAAACGGGAAAGAAACGCAAACCAATACTTCCCGCCCAGAAACAGGAAAAGGAAATTAATAACCCGCCCGCGTCCTCCCCCGTTCCACCCTCTTAGACGCCCGGCCGGCTAGCACTCCCTCCCTCTCCCTTCCTCTCTGCTAGCCTACCCCCAGCGAACCTCGCCCAGATCTCGTCCCAAGCATGGATGCATCTGGCGCCGGCCCCTCCTCCAACCCCACTCCCACCAGGCCTCGTCTCACGGTGGACGTTGAGGGGCGGCCTTCACCAACCCCGCCTCCGGCGCTTCATGCTGGGGACGCCATCGTCGTCGACCCAATGAGAGGGCCACGCACCGTGGAGGAAATCTACGAGGACTTCTCTGCCCGCCGCAGCGCCCTCGTCCGAGCCCTCACCACCGGTAACGGCCGTAGCACCCTTCTTAATTAGTTATCACCATTGTCTCCGTGAGACGTGCAGATCGATCTGACGCCAGGGTTTCTCCTCTGCTTGTTGCCGTGCGTGCAGATCAGGAGGAATTATATGGTCTGTTATGTGAGCCAGGTAAGAGATCCTGCTCTGCTGGGCCAGATGCATGAAATCTTATTAGATCCATTTTCGACATTTAGAAAAAAACACTGTGGATCCACGCGTCTGCCAATCACCGGGCTTCATGTTCTACGTACGTGCAGGTAAAAAAGCACTGTGCTTGTACGGCCACTCGGACGGGAGCTGGGAGTTGAAGCAGCCGGATGAGTTGGCGCCACCCCACATGCCGGAGCCGACTCTGAGCCGACGCTTTTATATTATGGAACGGAGGGAGTATCAAATAACTACAGTCTATGTATTTCATTTCAGGTAGAAGGATGCATTCAACAGTTCTTTTTTATGCGCGTGTAGAGTAAAATTTAAGCCTTTTATATGTTTAATGCACACATGAGAAACGGGGCGGTAACCGATTTAATTAAGCATGTAATCATAGAAGAATGTCAGTTGAATGTGGTAGGAAAAACAGTGTGCAATTCCTATGATTTCAAACATGTCTGCAAAAGATTCTCTTTAAAAACAATACATTATATGTTGTTTTCTCCTATTTTGATATAAATTTTCTGTTGAGAAATGGGAGGGGGAAAACAGCCGCAATAGATCAGTCGTCATGCACAAGCAATTGTTAGAGCATCATTGTTAAATGATGAACTATTCTTTTTCTGGATGACGTTGATCTTCTCTTTAAATAATTACTGATTTTAGAGCTTAGTTCCACTATGCATGAAAGAACGTCATGTGTGATATATTGCTTACACATCCTATTACTGATTCGATGATGTTCCTTCACTCCTTTCAGGATGCGTTTATTTGATATGATGAACAATTTGCCAACTGTCTATCGAACATTGTATCACTTCCACAAGATTGTTTGGCTACCTACGCCACCATCTCCAGTTTTGATGCAAAATGTGTACAATCCAAATGAATATTCGGGTGCACCTGCTCAAGACAGCGTGCCACAATCTCCAGAGTTAATGGAAAATGTGTCCAATCCAAACATAAAGTCTATAACACCTGTTGAAGAGAACATGCCACAACTATCTCAAGACTCCTGGCAAAACGTGTCCGATCCAAACAAGAACTATAGGATGCTTGCTGAAGAAGATGAAGAGGATCAGGAAGTTAGCAAGCGATACTTTTGCGGAGAGTGTGGTGCTCCGTACCATGCCAATGGGTTTTGGATCTGCTGTAACGTATGTGATCTGTGGTTCCATGGCAGATGTGTGAAGATAACTGCTTCTAAATCAGCACATATCAAGGATTACAAGTGTCCTGACTGCACCCTCGAAGATACCAGAGAGTAGAATACTATATGCACCCTTCTTTTATTGTAGGGTATGCGGTCCCATTTATATGGAAAATGCTTAAGTACAAAAGTAGTGAGAGAGGCGGTCCATTATTTTCGCATTTGGTGGGGATTTGGATATATTTTTACAGAATTCACTTTACAAATTAGTCACTGTAAGAAAATTATGTGTTCAAAGACATGTGAGTCTGATAGGAGATACTCCCTCCATTTTTGTATACAAGGCCACAAACTCATATTGCAGGTACCAAGACAAAAGTTAATGTCTTCTAAGTCAATGTTGCAAGGCAGTTTATCTCCTTGTTTGTCGTGTAAATTAATGTGTATTCTTCTCTTTCATGCACATCAAGCCAATGCTCTCACTCCCACATGCATGCAAGGGGTAGTTAATGTTCTCCTTGACTAGTACTACGAGGCAAACACCATTAATATTGCATCGATTGGTGTTAGTGGCCTTATATATCTGCAAATTGTTATTTTGATAGTGGCCTTGTATATAAAAATGGAGGGAGTAACATAAAAACATCCAACTATTCTCATTCTCATTTCTTAATGTATATATAGACAGATCTTAAATTTGAGTACGCACTTATTTACTAATATTCTGCGCTTCAATTTTGGACTTAATGAGCAGCGTGAATTCATGGTAACTGAGATTTACCACTAGTAGAAAACAGAGCTTTGGTTGGGGCCTGGCCAGCCCATTAGTCCCGGTTCGTGAGCCCGGGGGGGGGGGGGGGGGGGGGGGGGGGGGGGGCGGGGCCTCGTGGGCATTGGTCTCGGTTCGTCTGGATTCATTTGTCCCGGTTCCTTGCACGAACCCCCCAAAACCCTATAATTTTTGAACTGTGGTCTGGTGCTGTTTTTACCCGCAAAATTCCCTTTTTTGTGTTGCCTACAAATTAAGGGAGGTCTCTTTGATGTACTAAAGCAGTGTTAATTAATTTGGATCAGATGCAGTAATTTTAAAAACGGAACTTACAAATACATGTCAAAAACATTTAAGTAAGATAGCAGATATATGCTCATGTATAGAGAGAATGATTTTTTTTAATCTCAAAGGAAGAAATGAAACTTGAGTTCGGTAGGCACCCCCTACAAACCATATAAAGGGTAATATGGACTTTTCACACTTTCATATATATGATGAGTTGTCGATAGGTATGTATATACGTAGTATGTTTACCTTTTTTCTTCTCTTCACTTAAAGTTTCATATTTTTTTAAATGTAAAAATAATGCAGCCAGCACGTTAGACTATAAAACAAGGTAACCAACAGACCACGTTACTAGTTGTGACATTTATAGGTATAACAGCTATCTTAGTTATAATACGCAGTGGTTTTCCAATTATTGTTGGCCGACTTTTCATCTGTTTCTTCCCTACTTTTTCCCATTTTTCTCTCCTTTTTTAAAAGTCATGAACTTCTATTAAATTTATGAAATAGTTTCCAAATTTGTGAACTTTTTTCGAGTCCTTAATTTTTTTGATAAAAATCCGTGAACCCTTTTCCAAGACATGTGATTTTTTTTCAAAATTGATGAAATTTTTTTCACATACGATGTGTTTTTTAAAATCCAGCTGGCAAGCTGAGGTTCCCAAAATCAGGAACATTTTTTTGCATCTTTCTTTGGTAAACTTTTTTTTTGAAAATCTATAAAAAAAATTCAAATCCGTGGACATTTTTCTAAAAATTGATGTGCTTTTTAAAATCTTCGAACGTTTAGGCCGGCCTAATAGGCGCCTAAAAGGAGCGATGCTATCGCCTAGTTGGGCCAAAGCCTAAGCATTCTTTTCTTTTATATATTTTTCTTCTCTTTTCATGTTAATTCATTTTCTTCTTTTTGAACTTTATTATTGTGTTTAAAACTTGGTTACTTCTTTAGATAGTAATTTTAAATATATTTTTACGTCAAACCTTTCATATATTCCTATCATGGGCATGCCCACCTGGTAGCAAAAGTTAAGACCATTTCATGAATGGCTAAAAAAATCCAACGGAGGGTGTTCGGGTGGCCACAAGGTTTCGCTTGAGAGAACCCTGTATCCCGACATCCTTGAAATGACCCGATTTTTCCATGGCCTTGTATGATCAATTCAAGGCACAATGCCAAGTTGTTATGGTTTTTGATAATTTTTTTGCATTTTTTGAAATTTTCTCGATCAAAAAAGAGCGATAAATGGCAGGACGTGTCACAAACTTGCATACGGTATCGGGAGTCGTTAAAACCTGACATGGAGGCCAAGCATTGGCATGCCCACATGCTTACAAAAGTTGGGGGTCATTTGAAGAATGTCCAAAAATAGACATTGCTTAATGGATGGTGTTCGGTTAGGCTAGAAGGCTCCGCCTCAGAGCACGTTGTTCCCGACATCCTTTAAATGACCCTAATTTTTTCCATGAACTTGTACGACAAATTCAAGGGATCATGTCAAGTTGTTTTAGTTTCGACAAACTTTGCCTTTTCTGGAGTATTTTTGGTCATAAAAGGCCGATGAATGGTCACACATGACGCAACTTGCATATGGTGCCAGAAATCGTTCAAATCTGGCATGGATGGCTATCATGGGCATGCCCACTTCCTTGAAGAAGTTGGTAACATTTTAAGAATGTCCAAAACTAAACCATGCTCAATGAAGGGTGTTTACGTTGCCCAGAAGCCTCTTTATGAGAGCACACCGTTTCTCGACATCATTCAAATGGCCCCAAAAAATATCCACCATCTTCTATGACTAATTCAAGGCACCATGCCATGCTGTGTTGGTTTTTGACAAATTTTGCATTTTCTAGAGTTTTCTCAGACAAAAAAGGTAGATAAATGGCCGGACGTGTCGCAACTTGCATACCGTGTCAGAAATCATTCAAACTTAGCATTGATGACTACCATGTGCATGGACACCTTCTTGAAAAAGTTGGTGTCATTTCAAGAATGTCCACAACTATCGTAAGATACGTACCGGGAGATGTGTTCTCGTCGTCGGATCTTGGCCGTCGGATCTGGTCCTTGATGTGTTCTCGTTCGCCTGATCACGAGATGAGCAGATACAGTCCGTTAGATCGAGGTGAGTCACTATAGATCGAAACAGTGTCAAAACTTCGTGCCACTGCCTGTAATTATCATATCTCACCGAGGGCAAAGCTGGGATTTTTCAAGGGCCGGCGGAAACGTGTTGGTGGCTGATTGGCCTACGGATCGATGAGGCGAGGGGGAGCGACCAATCCCCAACTCGACCTCCCTCGATCTGCCGTACACCCTACCATCGCGCCGCTGCCGCTCGCCTCGGCCCCCGTCCCGGACCTCACGCTGCACGGCGCCTCCTCCCCGCGCCGACGACCTCCCCTTGCTCCGCCTCTTCTTCCTGTCCGGCTAGAACCACGGCGCACGGCCTCTCACGCTCGCTCGCGACCCTCAGCCATGGCTAGGGTTTCAGGCTGGGCAGTGCTTCACCGCCGGCGCGGCTCCGGTGGATTCCGACGGCTCCTGTCCGTCTCCTCCCTCGCCCTCACATGTGGTTCTGCTTCCCACTGGCCACGAGGTGCAGCCTTGCAGGGGCGCATCGGGCTGGGCCTCCTCTGCTTCCAGTGAGTTCACCCTCCTCCTTTCCGATCCGCTCTGGCTCTCACCCTCTCCTCTTCTTCCTTTTCTCTCAGATTTGGTGCAGCAGATGCTGTGGGGTTCAGTGCTTTATAGATATGTCTCTGTACATTGGCATGATATCTAAGACAAGTCTGAGGCCATAGGATTGTCTTCATGTGTGTTATTTAGTTATACAAAATGTCTTATACTGTCTATTTCTACTTTGCATTGTTTGCCTAATCTGCTAATTGTTCGGTGATGTGTAGGTGAACGGTTCACTGAGATTGTTGGAAGTCCTTATTACAGGCTCTAGATGTGTACATTGGCATGATATCTAAGAGAAACTATGTCCAAGAGGTTGATGTTTGGAGTGCATGAGTGATTCTTTACATCCTTCTTTGCGGTGTCCCTCCATTCAGGGCAGGTCAGTTTTGTACCTGGAAATGGTCAATTGTTTTGGTGGCATCAGTCAACTACATTAAACATGCATGGATACTAAAAGTGGACAGTGCTGCTTCTAAACGGATGTTGCCATTGACAAGGTTACTAATATAACTTGGTGTCATCGCAGGCTGTGTAGTTTACACTCTACATCAGTTTATCTAGCTATTTACAGCTCACTCTGATCTTATTAGATAAATCTTGAACATAAGCCATCTACTGTTGATGTTCTGATGCACAAGGCATGACCTAATCAGATGAATCTTAAACATAAGCCTCCTACTATTGATGTCCCGTTGGACAAGGCAGATATCTCCTTCTTTCATCTTATATTTCTTTGCAAATGCCCCCCACCCCTTGGTAATGGACTTCAGTTCGCTCAACCGCCGAACCTTTAACCTGACATCAAAGTCAAATGGCTTCGCTTCACCCTCTAGCTGAAGGCAGACACTACAAGAAACTTGTTAATACATGACGGATTTCCGATGACAGTTTCGAAATTCGTCATGAACGGCCTAGTACAAACCCGCAAGCCCACTAAAGCCCTAAACCTTTCCCCGTATAAAAGCAAACCCTAAGAGAATCCCGTCCCCAATCCCTTTCTACATCCGCCGCCACCACGCCTCGCCTCTCCTCTCCTCTCCTCGCCCCCGTCCTCTGTCTCAACCTCCCCGCCTCCAAGCGACGATGACGGCCTGAGATCCATGGCGACAGCGGCTGCAGCGGCCCGATGGAAGTCGCGGCCAACCCTAGCCGCCGTGGCGCGCCTCAGCTGCTCACAACCCATGACCTGGGCCATGGATCTACGGCAGGGACCTCCCTCCTCCGTCTCACAGGCCGCGCAACTGCCTCGCCATCCGGAGATTTGGAGCAGCAAGGGCCGGATGAGGAGAGGACGACGACCGTGACCTGCGGCAGGCCCGAGCTCGACCTCGCCGGCAACGTCGACACCCCTCACAAGGTCCATCCCTGCCCCCCCCCCCTCCCCCCCCCCCCCCCCCGGTCGTCTCCTCTATCCATTACTTCCTCTTCTCTCCCATCCCCAATCAAAGTTTTTTTTTTGCTTTGATTCAGAACAGCAGGAGCTCTCTGCCTCTCCAGTTTGATGGATGGGAACGACCGGGACCCCACGCTCGAGCCAGATGAGCTCGATGGCTAGCAGCCCCGACAACCATGATTCCCCAGAGAACAAGAAGGTCGACCCTCTCACTCTGGTTTTTTCTTTTCTTTCCAAGTGACTGCTGCTCTTCTTTAGTATAGTTCTCCAGGGACTCTCCAATTTTCTTGGACTGAACCTGATGCAGAAAACGTGGCCGCTTTATTTCCTGATACTCGCAAGTTACAGCTAACAATAGACTAGCACTGTTGGCTATTTCCCTTTTCTTCTCTCACCGTGCGAGCATTTGCAGTGTAGAGTTTGTGTAATCTGCTAGTTAATTAAGTAACTACCGTACTAGTTAGACAAGCTGTGTGGTGGTTCACGTTTAGTCCCTAACCAAAAATTAGGCCATGCCCATATTACTGTTCTTCTCCTTTCTATTATTATTAGTCTGGCATATCCCTATATTTTTATATTATCTACCACTTTACTCCCTGGCATAGTTGCAAACTACTTCTACACCGAGAAGTGGTTGTTTGGTATAGTATACCAGTGTGCATTTTTATTTGTAGCAGAAGTTGTCTAAGTTAGATGTACTCATGTTTGTTGCTATTAGGATCAAATATCAATGCTAGTTCAGACATACTACCTGCCATCTTGAAATATAAAATGTTTTTATAGGCTAAACTAGCCTACAAAAACGTATATATATTTTGAGACTGAGGTAGTACTTGTTAGTTCTGACCATGCCTAGCTTAAGGACTGATCGGTATTCTTGAAAAAAAATCCTGCATATGTTCGTACATTTTCCTATCTGAATTAATGTTGGATGTATTTTGGTGTGTGCATGTGACATTCAAGGCACATTTTTGCAATATATGTTAGTATATGGTGCTGTGAAACTTCTACGATTGAACATACCACGGCAAGCTTCAGAAGTAACTTTCTTCCATCTACAAAAGCTGAGAGGCAGAGGGAGGGGCACATAGTTTTACCATTGAATAAGCTACTCTCTAAAGCTTCAGAAGTTCGGTTTCAAAAAAAAAAAGCTTCAGAAGTAACTTTCTTCCATCTACAAAAGCTGAGAGGCAGAGGGAGGGGCACATAGTTTTACCATTGAATAAGCTACTCCCTGAGCTAGAGTGAGGGGCACAACATTTACCACTAAATACGCTGCTCCATTCAACATGATTGAGGCTCTAAAATGAAAGTTTAACAATCTGCAGCTTTAGAGATTTAGAGCCACACACAAATAATGAAATAGTGTAACAATCTACAGCTTTGAAAATGTTGGTGTTCTTATTTGATCTTGGTTTGTAGCAAATAATAATATTAGTGTTATCATTGACTTTGGGCTCCAATGAAATTCTTGTACGTGTCAATCCTAATTCTCTGCCAAAAGTTGTTTAACAGTATGCTAATGCTTTGCCCAGGTCTATCTCATGGACACCCAGATTTTGTACGCAATTTTCTCAACACCATCGCGTTACCTTACTGCTGGTGGTAATTTTGCATCGCCACTTATTTTTTTATCATTGTTACTGTCAAATACTAATTCTTCAGCTGTACGCTTGATAATTGTTGATGATCTCTTAGCGTTACAAGTGAAATGTATCCTTGGGCAAAATGTCCACATTCTTAGATAGGTCCATTACTATCTCCTTCATAGCCTTTTGGTTTTATTATTTTCACTATATACCTTTTTTTGTTCTAAGTTTCCAACTGTCAAGTGTTAACAATATGTGGATATTGTTATTCAGGGTATATCCAATTTCTTAATGCTCTAATAGGGTAGGTTCTGGGGTTGGTTAACCTCATTTATGCAAATTGTTGGTACCCAAAGGTGCCATTCTGTCAATATTGACAAGTTGATTCATGCCTACTTACAAGGCTGGAAAAATAATGTATTACTGGACACAACTGTAGAAGTATGTAGATGTTTGTTTTCTCAACACATAACTATCCCTTCTTTTATTATCATCAAGGATCACTGGACATATGATAATTGAATGAATCTTGTGCACTGTTGTATGTATTGTCCCCCTTTGTTAGACCAGTTTTTTTTTCTTTTTCTTGTTTGGATGATATGCACAAGTATGTAACATTTAAATTTTTTACCCACAACTTGGTTGTCTTAATTAATATGGATCTACATGAAACTTATATATGTAGTGGATACTATGTTATTCTCGTTTGTAGCACTGCAAGATTTAAGAATTTTGGAGAGCATGACTTATTCATTTTTACTTTGATAATTCTCATATTTTACAATCTATGCATATCTACAAATATCTAATGGTCTTGTAAATATGCTAGGTATGATTGCGTACCAGGCTACTTGGTGCTGCCCATCAAAATTCGCATGACATGATAGTTTCCATCAGGAGGGCCGATGGCAAGAACTTGAATAACAACTTCACTAGTTTAAATGTTCTGTTTGTGTGAACTGGATTGTACTGTTTCCTAACTTTGCTGAGTGATATATTTTATTAATCTATGTTGTAAATTATCATCTCGTGGAGGATTTTGTAAACTGCTATGTTATAGATGCTTGCAGATGACTGCATATATTTATTCATATGTGCACGTGAGGCACTTTGGAAATACCTTGTCTTAGCATTACGATTTGCATAATGAATCATGCTTTAAAATGTAATTGTTGAAAGTTGGGCTGAATGAAATAGGCTAACGGGTCGAACTAATGGGCTACCCCATGTAGGATATTCATGATGATTTCTGTGACGAAAAATCGTGTCCACGTGGCTGCCACGTCATTCCAGTTGGTCAATTGAAAACTCTACGTGGCGTTGGTCCATGACGGTCTGTTCCGTCACAATGGTTTGGGCCTCGGGCGGGCCTGGGGTAGATCCTTGACTGTCGAAAATTGTCATGGACAGCACCATCTCAAATTATGACGCGATATACATGACGGATTCCAAATCCGTCAAGGATGGGCACCCATGACGGATTTTGCCTGGCCTGTGACGGACTAGTACCGTCACGTATTAACAGTTTTCTTGTAGTGAGATGGGTCTTTTTCTTTCTTTTGCATGCGGGAAACTACACACCTTAGTATATTCCTTGCACAAGACCTACTCATAAAAGCACAAATTCACAGATTCAGATCAATGGTTCATTCAAAGGAAATAGTCCATGTACTTCTAAGAGGTAGTGCAATTTTTTAGACGAGCAATCAGCGCCGCGCCGCAATGCAATGCAAAAGTCGGTCTTGAAATTTCATTGCAAAATCAACCACAAATAATCTTTCTATATAAATTATCTATCCAGGTCGTCGGCACATCTTATAACTCAACTGGATCTTTTTGTTAACAAGCAGCTAGACCCAAGGTACTAATGTCCAATTGCTCGGTCATTTTGATATTTAGTCTCTCAAGAGTTCTTTTCATAGTTTATTATTCTTCAAGTTCCACTTTCATCTTACTCAGTCGTGTCCAAATGCCTTTTCTATAAATTATTCTGAGACAAGGTGTGTTGCTGCTATGCTCCGATGTATACTTACGTGGTTCTTGCTTCTTATTTTTCGAGCGTGTGTGTATGATGATGTTGGTTTGTTGACATGGCGCATGGTCCGGTTGCGGCTCATGCTCAAGCCATGGTGTTGGGTTGGTAGGTGGTCGTGGGCGTGGCCGCGGGCGGTCTGCTGGTCGTCGTGGACGAGCCACTGGCCGTGGAGGTTCTAATATAGGGCGTGCTCCTGTTTCTGATCATGTCGCTGCTTGCCGGGTGCCTGCCGCTGGAGATGAGCCTCGTGACAGGCGTAGGGGTGTGAGTTGGTGCGCGCCTGCTGCTGGAGCTGAGCCTATCGCCAGGCGCGGGCGTGGCGCTCGGCGGGTGCCTGCTGCTGGGCATGGTGCCATACCTCGCTCAAGTGGTAAGGGTGTTCGTGGCCGTGTCCCTGGTCGTGGTGCTGATCCTGGGCATGCAGCCGCTGCTATACATGTGCCTGTCCTTGGTCGTGCTGCTGATCCTGGGCACGACGCCGCTTCTGTGCATAGAAAATTCATCTCTGCTGTCAACCATCTTGGAATTGACAGTAAGAACTTACCAGTACCTCCCTTCTCTGTTTCTACTTATTTTCTGGAGTAACTTTGTTGCTCACTATTCTTTCATGTTTATGCAAAAGGTGTGCCGAAAAGGATACTTGAGCTCATGAATGTTGAGAAACTCACTAGGGAAGATGTTGCAAGTCATCAACAGGCAAGCCACTTAATTAACTTTCTTGTAGTTATCAGCAGATCAGTACCGTGTGCGTTCCATACTTGCCGAGCTTTATATGTACTGCAGCCAGCAGCTAGGCATACAGAGATAATACTTAGAAAAAGTTATAACTAAGAGTTAACTTTTGCTGTGTGTGGCTCTACGCATTATATATTCTGCAACTTCTATTATGTTTTTTTTGAGAAAACGCAAGGGACCTTTGCGTTTCATTTCATTGAGAAGGGAGTGGAAATGATACATGTTTCTAGCAACAAGAAAAAGTGACATGCCATATCTATGGATCTTACTCCATGGGGTATCCATCAACGTATGATGTTTCACAAGGAAATGAGTTTCCTGCATTCTCATGTTAAAAAGAATTATAAAGAAACCAAGCAGAATATGATGTCAAAGTTTTAAGTTATTATTGGGTTCGTCCACCAATCAAGGTTTGCCGAAAGTTATCAACTTCTGCTTTGTATCATGCATTTCTGTTTGTGCAAGAAATCCAATTGGAATTTGTCTGTTGTCGTTCGCATGTACTTTCTTTTGTTGCTTATATATATTTCAGCCACTTACTTATGTTGTCTCTAAATCATTTTCGACGACTCAGGTTGACCACACTATTGTGATATTCTTGGCCAGGATCACTTTATATCATGTTGGACCATCTTGAAATTCGTAGAGACTTTTATCATCGAAGGATGTACTCACAGAACACAATGAGTGGACTGTGCTTTTCTACACTTTTGTCCATAGCAGTGGGATATGTTTTCTGCAGTGCACGGCTACCCTCTAATGTATGTTTCCTGCACTGTGCGGCTACCCTCTAATGCACTACTCAACCTTCAGTCTCTTTTTGTACGAATGACATGATCTAATTATTATGAATGACCTGTGAGTGTGTTGCTTTCTATATAAATGACTTGCTCTATTTCTGATCTATCAGACTCTGTGTTTTTGGTCTATTCGTTTTTGCCAAACTTATGCGTCGAGCTTTGAGGTACTCTGAAATTTCTTGGATCTGTTCAGGTCGCGATGGCTGGCGAAGAGATCTAGGTTCATGGCTCGCTAGGTTCAGCCGTTCCACTAACAGCTGTCTCCGAGCACTTGCACAGGTCAGCTGATATACGTCACGTCCCCTCTCTGGCTTTACTGGATGCTGCAAATATATGATCAGTGTGAATCCGCAATTTTTATAATCAAAGGAAGTACTCACAGATGTAAACACTAATATAGGGTTTGTAGATGCTTACAGATAGCAGTAAATAAGTAGTACAGTGTGATGATTTAAACTCTGTTTTTTATATGACATTCATATAGTTAATAGCTTTGTTGTCACTATTGCTGCTGCATGATTTGTTCAGAGAAACTTACTGAATGATAACCAGACTCACCTTTGCATCTGTTTTTGTCAGAAAAACTTGAATTGTTTTATGAACTTGCACTAAATATGTTCATGTTTGTGTTCCAATTGGAAGCAATTTTTTTTGGTAACTGCTATTTGATTCCAGATTATCTGTGTTTTTAAGTAGTACATGTTCATGTTTGCATATCAGTGGGAGGCCAAAAATATTTCTGTTAAAGTACTGCAAGATAACCAGACTCACCTTTGCATATACATTTTGTTCAAAAAAATGAATCATGCACCGGACTTGCACTAATTATGTTCATGTTTGTGTTTCCGTGGGAAGCAAAATTCATTTCTGTTGAATTAATGCAAGGTAACCAAACCCACCTTTGCATATATATTTTAGTTGAAAGACAATTGAACCATATATGCTGGGTGCCGATAAAGTTATCTATTGGTTCCTTCTGTTGCTTTATTCAGCTTCTATTGGTTCTGTTTCTCACGAAAACTAACTTATGTTGAGTTTCTATTGGTTGTGTCTCTTTCCAGGTTGAGTTGAGCATATGTATACCTACCTTAGTCGGTGAGGTTTCTCTACCTTCACTCTGTGACTCAGATTGATTTCTTTTCTAGGCTTTTACTATATAACGTGTCTGTACTATTGTTGCATGTCTCTAATTGCATGTTTATGTTGCTGAAAGCACAACCACTAATACTATGTTGTTGATAGATAGAAGATTTTAGAAGCGCATTGTTTCAGAATTAAGAACTTTATGTCTCTGATATGGAAGTATGTACTCGCTCCCTTTCTTTTTAGTCCGCATATAAGGTTTGGTCAAAGTCAAGCTTTGTGCAGTTTGACTAATTTTATATTAAAAAATATAAACATTCACAATATGAAATCAATATTATCAGATGCACCATGAGACGTATTTTCATACTTTATAGTTTTAGTATTGTAGATGTTCGTATTTTTTTATATAAATTTGGTCAAACTTTGTGTAGTTTGACTTTTATCAAATCTTATACGCGGAGCAAAAAGAAACGGAGGGAGTATTATGTTGTTGTTGCCAAGATCTAGCATTCTAATTGTTGATCATTTTCTAGAAAATAAGATCCCATGGTTATTTGTGTTGTGACTTTGCAGGCGAAAATAATTATGTGTGGTTTCATGGACTCTTACCTTATTGATGGGCACCATGCAGAGCTTGAGGAGATGTAGGCCAGTGTGCCACCTCTTTCGCTTTTCAAGTGATCGTTGAGCCACCTTCTTTGCTTCAGAGGCTTCTTGTGTCACCATAGGTTTGTGATTCTTATCTGTTGCCCATTGTAGGCCATGTAGAATACTAAGATAAAATAATTTTAATTTTATCTTTTATATTCTTTTATGTTAAAGAGGCTACACTGTATCCAGATCATTGTATATTATCCAGAGTGATTCTCCTTCATATAGACTAAATTATTTTCTCCCTGTCCATGAGACGCACTATTTGAATAGTTTGCCTAACACAACATGCCCTTTAGCAGACCCGTGTGTCACAACATGCAAGCAAATCAAATGAAGGACTGTGGACAAAGTTATATATCAAGCAAATTGAATGAAGGCATGTGGACAAAGTTATATATCCAATAGTCAACCATGTAGTTTACTATCGTGCAGTATGAAAAACAGTGTAAACAAGTTACCTGGGACTAATACTATGGCCTGCTTTTGGTTTCTATCATACTAAACCTTGCTTAGGTATTTCATGTCACATTGTATAACAAATGCGCCGATGGCATGTAGATAGGGCCATCTTTTAGATATTTTACGGGGTGATTACTGTTGTGAGTATCTACCATCACCTACTCTTTGAGTTATATCATATATATTTCCGTCCTGGGGTATATTGAGTAATATCAGATGTTAATTGAAAAAGAGCTATATCAGGGGTTTGATCATTGAGCTTTTTTTGATTAATTCCTTGATACATTTTCATGTTGATATAGTCTCTCCATTTCCATACTTAATAGACACACGCATGTGGGAGTAAGGTTTTGGCAAATAGCACCTCTTTGATTAAGTTGTCCCGTTACATGTGCTAAACTTGCTATCCTACTAATGCATCATGTGGCTTGTCTTCACCGCTTGGTCATATCGGTTGGACTGGCACCCTCGCGCCAAGGCGCGTTGCCGATCTAGTACCATGTTCAATGAAAGGGGTTTGGGTTGCCGACAAAGCTCCGTTTGTAAGCACGTTGTATCTCGACAACCTTCGAATGGGCCCGAATTTTTTTCTACCATCTGCTATATGACCAATTCAAGGCACAATCCAAAGTTGTTTCTATTTTTGTTTTTTTTTTGCATCTTCTGGAGTTTTCTAAGTGAAAAAGGCAGATAAATGACCGGACTTGTCGCAACTTGCATATGGTGTCGGAAATCATTTGAACCGGGCATGGATGACTACCACGGGCATGCTCACTTGCTTGCAAAATCCTAGGTCATTTTAAGAATATCCAAAATTAGATCGTGTTCAATGCAGGGTGTTTCGTAAAGCTAGAAGAGTATGTTTTAAAGCACATTGTCTTTCCACATCTGTCAAATGGCCCCAGTTTTTTCACCAACTTGTGTGACCAATTCAAGGCGTTATGCCAAGTTGTTTGGATTCTTGACAAATTTTGTATTTTCTAGAGTTTTCTCGATGAAAAGGGTCTGATATCCTGCCGGACGTATGGCAACGTGCAAACAGTGTCGAAGTCATTTAAACCTGGCTCAGATGGCTCATATGTTCGCGCAAGGCTGCTGCCAGAAGTTGGGGTCATTTATCCATGGTCCAAAAAAACACCAGTTAAGAGCAATGTGCTAGACTAGGCCAGACGGATGGATCTATAAGCATGTAGTTTTTCCTAATTTGAATGCTTTAGTTATTTGCAGTTTTCGTCATTATCAATTAACATGAATATTTTCTCATAGCGTAACCCCTTCTTGAAATTTTGTCAATAATTTTGATGTTTTAAATTGTGTATGAAAATTTTATAAAATTGAAAATTTTTCAAAATTGTTAAAAAATTTCCAATAATTTATGTTGAAGACAAATTGCATACTACGTACTTTTTTAAAACTTATCAACTTTTCTAAAAAGCAATCATTTTTTAAATTTGGGAACAAAAATTATAAAAAATGGGAACATACATACATGATACAATGGTTGTTTGGAGACACATACACATACACTAGACTACATGCATGAATCTATCACGAAGAAATCAGCAGAAATGACATGCGCGCACACGTGTACAAGTCTAGCTTGCACAAATCGATTTGAGATTTGCACATGCATCCACGTGGTACTTACTACGTTCCTCCACACAAAATAAATATAGACTCACATAACCCTTGAACAACTTGAGTAGTACAAAGATTCTAAAAAAATATTGAGCGGTTACAAGGACTACAGGGAGCAAATAATAGTAAATTTCGTGATTTACATTCTCAGCAGCGGTGGCGTTGTCGAGTGGCTAGCTCCCCCGAACTGGATGATGAGGTTATGATTTACCCTTCGCGCTAATTTTCTTATTTATTTTTCCAGCATTTTTACCGTGCGTGCTCAAAAGGCAAGTGGCCTCTCGTCTGGTGGGCCAGCCCAGTTGTGCACCGTATCCGTGCTTGGTAATTACTCCAAAAAAAACTCAAAGGTGATGTACTTTCAAAATAACTATCATGGCCTTTATTATGAAAGAGTATGGGGTAATCTCAACCGTTAATATATTTAAGAGGGGTCTACCGAAACAGAAATGCTAAACTAAACATCAATGGGGGTAGCCAAGTGAGCCTTGCCCTTGACGGACAGTTAGGTTGCTCACATGCCTCGGCCACTTGTTGACGGAGCTACATGACCTTACACTGCGAGCTTGGCGTGGAGAAACGTGGCCATATGCTCAGCCCTCCTCCATTGGGAAGAGCTTCATGAAGAAGTTGATTGCACAGTGGGAAGATCGATGTAGTAGCCAAGACAGCGAGCCACCGGCAAGGTAGATGGCAAAGTCGTGGCTCTCACACACATGTGGTGGTCCGGCGCTCTATGTTAGCCCGTGAGGCCCGGCCCTGAGGGGGGGGGGGGGGGGGGGCAGGGGGGACAACCGCCCCGGGCCCCTCGAATCCAGGGGCCCCTCCCCAGATAGCCTGTGGGCTTGCGCTAGGAAAACCATGGGCCGTGGCCAGGCGTGGACGCTGGCAGACGACGTATCAAGGCCTTCGTATTTCTTTTCTATTTTTGGGATTCGTTTCCTACTTTTCTCCACGTTCCATCACGTAGCCATCCTGAAATCATGCGGCATACTAATTCCAAGTTTCCAACCTGCATACACCGCCGCCGTCACTTCGCGAAAAATCAAGGAGGTTAGATGCGGAGAAGCAGCCGTCCTATTCGCGATAAGAACTTGTGTACCTGCTCATTTTCTTCAAATTCCGTTCCTAATTCTAATCAGCAGTACGTGATCTCGCCGATTTCTATTCCGGGGCCTCCCAATCGCTCGAGTGTCTAGCCAGTATTCAGAACACGCTTTGCGCTCTCACCTTGGGCACTGGACAAGCACACGCACATCATCGCCGATCCGTCGAGCTCTAGAGCCGGACGTGAACGAGTACAAATCGCTGAATGCCTGATCGCCGATGCCGACTCATCCAAGGTATATTATATTATTGTTCTTATCCCTCTATACGTACATTAGTAATTAAGTATTTTATCCCTCGCATACATGATGCATAGCTCGCATCCTTCAACCGTTGACATCAACATCGGGGAAATTAATGTTAGTGTGTTTGAGAGTACAGTTAATTCATTGGTGTGTGTATTATTAAAGATTATAAATTTCACATTGCCAGATGGTATAATTCTATGGAGATTTTTGAGCATGCCACTGAATTTATTTGTGATCTTAATGTCTGTATTATATTGCGTCTTATTTATAGTGCATCTGACGGTGGCATCAGTTGAAAGACGAAGCTTTTCAAAGTTAAAATTATCAAAGAACTATTTGAGGTCAAGAATGACTAATGAGAATTTTAATGGCTTGGCATCAATGTGCGTCAAGAAGAAATTATTGGAAGAGATTGACATGAACCTCATCAGAATTGAGTTTGCATCGAAAAATGATATAATTTTTTAAGGTAATATGTATAATTTCTGCATATGCATTTTTTTGGATGCATTCAAGTGTTCATATGTAAATTTTCATATATAAGTATAATCAATATTATTGTATGTTGTTTATACTAGGGGCCCCGAAATTTAGTTTCGCCCCGGGCCCCCAAAATCTCAAGACCGGCCCTGCCGTGAGGCCATCACAATGTTGATTACAACTTCTTCTACCAGTTAGTGTTCCCTTCCCAACGTCTCCCGTTCTCAAACCAAAATCTCTTTTCTCTTTCTGTTTTGTCTTGCATTGTCTTAACAATAACGATGTATGAGAGGAAAGTGCAAAATCTCGGTGGCTCTGAACCATCGGGAGAACACATTGGATTGCTCTGGTCTTGCAGAATTTTTTTCCTTCATTGTTTCTGCTGAATGAGAAATGTGTTGAATGACGCAGCAAAGCATGTATAGAACAAACTCGATCGGTGCTGGTATATAAATTGCCCTAGAGGGTGTGGTTGTTGAGAACATTTATCATAGATCAACTTCTTGAGATATTTTTTGCACGGACAGATCTTCATAAATAATGGCAGTAATCAGTCCATGTGACTTTGATGAAATAAGTAGAGAAGGAAAGAGCAACATGGTTTGCTTGATTGGTCCTAAATCCTAATGTGGAAGATAATCCATCATATTGGGTATTCGTATTCAACAAAAGTTTCCAGTACCTCTGGAATTTTTTGGAAGCTTCTGTGATATTCCAGCAGCTTCCAAGACATTCGCGGGTATCACCGGGACACTCATCGGACCTCCCGGAACACTCCCCCGATCAGCTGGAGAACTCCCGGAATCAACCGAAACACTTCCAGAGCTCATTCTCTCATTCTCCATTATCTCCTAGTTCCCCTACATACTGTTAGTCATTAAGTGTGTGACTCTTTGGGTTCGATAATATGGGGACATGTTCGGAACACATTTTGGTCAATAATTATTAATCGAATCTAGACACCCATAGTAATTCCCGCATAGCAACGAAAATATTTTTGAGCAAACCTTTTGTTATCTCATATAATTCCCTTTACTTCAAGATACGTTACAAAATCCGAGGCAAAATTTTTAGGGTACCACCTGTTGGGAACGCAGTAATTTAAAAAAAAATTCCTACGCACACGCAAGATCATGGTGATGCATAGCAACGAGAGGGGATAGTATCGTTTACGTACCCTCGTGGACCGTAAGCGGAAGCGTTATGACAACGCGGTTGATGTAGTCGTACGTCTTCACGATCGACCGATCTAGTACCGAAGATACGTCACCTCCGCGATCTGCACACGTTCGGCTCGGTGACGTCCCGCGAACTCACGATCCAGTAGAGTTTTGAGGGAGAGCTTCGTCAGCACGACGGCGTGATGACAGTGATGATGTTGCTACCGGAACAGGACTTCACCTAAGTACCGCTACGATATTATCGAGGTGGATTATGGTGGAGGGGGGCACCGCACACGGCTAAAGATCAATGATCAACTTGTGTGTCCATGGGGTGCCTCCCTTCCCCGTATATAAAGGAGTGGAGGAGGGGGGTGGGGGCGGCCTCTCTAGGCGCACCCCAAGGGAGTCCTACTCCCAACTGGAGTAGGATTCCCCCCTTCCCTTTGTTGGTTCTAGGAGAGAAGGAAGGAAAGGGGGGGGGCTCCCAATTCGGATTGGACTTGGGGGGGGGGGCTCCTTTGCTTCTTTTCCCTCTCTTCCACTAAGGCCCAATAGGGCCCATATACCTCCCGAGGGGTTCCGGTAACCTCCCGGTGCTCCGGTATACTCCCGATTTCACCTGAAACCATTCCGATATCAAAACATAGACTTCCAATATATCGATCTTTACGTCTCGACCATTTCAAGACTTCTCGTCATGTTTGTGATCAAATCCGGGACTCCAAACTACCTTCGGTACATCAAAACACATAAACTCGTAATACCGATCGTCACCGAACGTTAAGCGTGCGGACCCTACGGGTTCGAGAACTATGTAGACATGACCGAGACATCTTTGTGGTCAATAACCAATAGCGGAACCTGGATGCTCATATTGGTTCGTACATATTCTACGAAGATCTTTATTGGTCAAACCGCATAATGATATACGTTGTTCCCTTTGTCATCGGTATGTTACTTGTTCGAGGTTCGATCGTCGGTATCTCAATACCTAGTTCAATCTCATTACCGGCAAGTCTCTTTACTCGTTCTGTAATGCTACATCCCGTAACTAACTCATATGCTACATTGCTTGCAAGACTTGTAGTGATGTACACTACCGAGAGGGCCCAGAGATACCTCTCCGACAATCGGAGTGACAAATCCTAAAATTGATCCATGCCAACTCAACAAACACCTCGGAGACACCTGTAGAGCACCTTTACAATCACCCAGTTATGTTGTGATGTTTGGTAGCACACAAAGTGTTCCTTCGGTATTCGGGAGTTGCATGATCTCATAGTCATAGGAACATGTATAGTTATGGAGAAAGCAATAGCAACAAACTAAACGATCATCGTGCTAAGCTAACGGATGGGTCAAGTCAATCACATCATTCTCTAATGATGTGATCAAATGACAACTCATGTCTATGGTTAGGAAACAACCATCATTGATTCAACGAGCTAGTGAAGTAGAGGCAAACTAGTGACACTCTGTTTTTCATGTATTCACACATGTACTAAGTTTCCGGTTAATAACAATTCTAGCATGAATAATAAACATTTATCATGATATAAGGAAATATAAATAACAACTTTATTATTGCCTCTAGGGCATATTTCCTTCAATCTCCCACTTGCACTAGAGTCAATAATCTAGATTACATTGTAATGATTCTAACACCCATGGAGTCTTGGTGCTGATCATGTTTTGCTCGTGAGAGAGGCTTAGTCAACGGGTCTGCAACATTCAGATCCGTATGTATCTTGCAAATCTCTATGTCTCCCTCCTTGACTTGATCGCGGATGGAATTGAAGTGTCTCTTGATGTGCTTGGTTCTCTTGTGAAATATGGATTCCTTTGCCAAGGAAATTGCACCAGTATTGTCACAAAAGATTTTCATTGGACCCGATGCACTAGGTATGACACCTAGATCGGATATGAACTCCTTCATCTAGACTCCTTCATTTGCTGCTTCCGATTCCACTTCACACATAGATCCCGCCACGACGCTCTGCTTGGAACTGCACCAACTGACAGCTCCACCATTTAATAAAAACACGTACCCGGTTTGTGACTTACAGTCATCTGGATCAGTGTCAAATCTTCCATCGACGTAACCATTTACGACGAGCTCTTTGTCACCTCCATATACGAGAAACATATCCTTAGTCCTTTTCAGCTATTTCAGGATGTTCTTGACCGCTGTAGCAAGGCACACATCAGGTCTGGTACACAGTATTGCATACATGATAGAGCCTATGGCTGAAGCATAGGGAACACCTTTCATTTTCTCTCTATCTTCTGCAGTGGCCGGGCATTGAGTCTGACTCAACTTCACACCTTGTAATACAGGCAAGAACCCTTTCTTTGCCTGATCCATTTTGAACTTCTTCAAAACATTATCAAGGTATGTGCTTTGTGAAAGTCCAATCAAGCGTCTTGATATGTCTCTATAGATCTTGATGCCCAATATATAAGCAGCTTCACCTAGGTCTTTCATTGAAAAATTCTTATTGAAGTATCCTTTTATGCTATTCAGAAATTAAGTATCATTTCCGATCAACAATATGTCATCTACATATAATATCAGAAATGCTACGGAGCACCCACTCACTTTCTTGTAAATACAGGCTTCTCCAAAAGTCTGTACAAAACCATATGCTTTGATCACACTATGAAAGCGTATATTCCAACTCCTGGAGGCTTGCACCAGTCCATAAATGGATCGCTGGATCTTGCACACTTTGTTAGCACCTTTTGGATCGACAAAACCTTCTGGTTGCATCATATACAACTCTTCTTTAAGGTATCCATTAAGGAATGCAGTTTTCACATTCATTTGCCAAATTTCACAATCATAAAATGCGGCAATTGCTAACATGATTCAGACGGACTTAAGAATTTCTACGGATGAGAAGGTCTGCTACCTCTTGAGCACTGCATTGGTTTTCCCTTGGAGTTCTTCCTTGTACCATACTTCCTGAAGATATTCATGTCCGCGTACAATTTTTCCTATGAACAAAAATCTGAATTTTTAGTCCACAAATTTTTTCCAACAAAACTTTGTAAGATTGATAGCAGCTACTCATAGGGATGCATAGAAGCGATAACAAGCATTCAAACAACTTAGAACACTAAGAATTCAACATGCAAGCACATCTACAGTAGCACAAGAGTAGCTAATTATTCAAAGTATAAACCACTAAAACAAAAGTTAATTGGACAAATGGTGGAGTCACATAACAAGCAACAATCTCCCGAAACAGTTTCGGAAATGGAGCTTCGAGCAAAGAGATCGAATTTGGCAGCAAAATGAGCAAGAACTCAGGAGAGAGAGGGAGAGTGATTTTTTTCTGGAGGTAGGTGACAATGTGGGACGAAGAGATGAGTGAGGGGGCCCACGTGGGGACCACAACCCCCCAGGGCACGCCAGGGGGTGCTGGCGCGCCCAGGTGGGTTGTGCCCACCTGGTGCACCCCCTCTGGTTATTTTTTCACTAAAAATCCTTAAATATTTAGAAAAAATTAATATAAAATTTTCTGGGCATTCTGAGAACTTTTGTTTTTGGGTCATTTTTCTATTGCACGGGAAACTCAGAAAACAAACAAAACATGGCATTTTATTTTATTTAACTAATAAAAAAAGAAAATAGAAAGTAGGGACATAAAGTAGTGCTTACTAAATTCATCAACTTCATACCGTTCAAAAATGATCCATTAATAAGGTTGATCAAGTCTTATTAACAACCACTTTCGGTTAGCATGAAACCGAAGTACTTTCGTAAATCACTAAGTTACCTCAATGGGGATATGCATTTCCCCAACAATAAGCATTTCATATTTATTTTTGACAGTAGATAGAGGTATTTGAAAACTTCCAATAGTGATTGCTGGAGATTTTTCAATACTATTAATACCATTCACTTGGAATTGTTTCTTTGGAAAGTGCATCGTATGCTCATTGCCATTGATATGAAAAGTGACGTTGCTTTTATTGCAATTAATAACAGCCCTTGCAGTATTAAAAAACGGTTTACCAAGGATAATCGACATGTTGTCGTCCTCGGGCATCTCATGTATAACAAAGTCAGTCAAAATAGTAACATTAGCAACAACAATGGGTACATCCTCACAGATACCGATAGGTATGACAGTTGATTTGTCAGCCATTTGCAAAGATATTTCAGTAGGTGTGAGTTTACTAAAGTCAAGTCTTTTATATAAAGAGAAAGGCATAACACTAACACCAGCTCCTAGATCACACAAAGAAGTTTTCACATAATTTTTTTTAATAAAGCAAGGTATAGTTGGTATTCCTGGATCTCTAAGTTTTTAAGGTACTGCATCTTTAAAAGTGTAATTAGCAAGCATAGTGGAGATTTCAGCTTTCGGTATTTTTATCTTATTTGTGACGATGTCTTTCATATACTTTGCATATGGAGGCATTTTTAAGATATCAGTCAAGCGAGTACGCGAAAAGAGTGGCCTCAGCATTTTAACAAAGCGTTCAAATTCTTCATCATCATTCTTTTTAGTTGGCTTAGGTGGAAAAGGCATAGGTTTCTGAACCCACGGTTCTCTTTCTTTACCGTGTTTTCTAGCAATGACGTCTCTTTTATCATATCTTTTATTTTTAGATTGTGGGTTATCAAGGTCAACAAGTGGTTCAATCTCAACATCATTATCTGGTTCTTTATCATTTGGCTGAGTGTCTTCATGAACCTCATCATTATCTTTTTCATTATCATTAGGTGAGTGTTCATTACCAGATCGAGTTTCAGCATTAGAGATAGAAATTTCATTGTCATTATCAGGAGGTTTGTCTATTTCAGGTTCACTAGAGGTGTGCAAAGTCCTATCATTTTTTTTCTTTCTAGTAGAACTAAGTGCACTTGTGTTAGCTCTTTGTGAATCTTGTTCAATTCTTTTAGGGTATCCCTCCGGATAAAGTGGTTCCTGAGTCATTTTACCTCCTCTAGTTGCAACTCTAATAGCAAAGTCATGCATATTATGATTCATTTCATCAAGCAATTCTCTTTATGATTTAGCAACTTGTTCTAGTTGAGTTTGAACCATATAAGCATGTTTCCCAACACCACTAACATCATTCGATATTCTAAATAACAAGTCACTCAAGCGAGCAATCATATCAGAATTATATTTCAATTGTTTCATAACATTTGCATTGAAGTGATCTTGTTTTCTAATATAGTTTTCAAACTCATAAAGTCATTGACTAGGATGCATATTGTGAGGATTGTCATTTTCATTAAACTTCATAAGAGAATTTACCTCTACCACCTTAGGCAATGGGGGTGTATTAAGCCCATGTATTTCTTCAATAGGAGGTAAATTTTTAACATCCTTAGCTTTAATTCCTTTTTCCTTCATGGATTTCTTTGCCTCTTGCATATCTTCAGGTATGAGATATAATATACCCCTCTTCTTCGGAGTGGGTTTAGGCGGTGGTTCAGGAATAGTCCAATCATCATAATTTGTCAATATGGTATTCAATAATTCTTCAGCTTAAGCAATAGTTCGTTCCCTGAAAACACAACCAACACAACTATCTAGGAAGACCCTTGAAGCATCGGTTAGTCAATTATAGAAGATATCAAGTATTTCATTTTTCTTAAGAGGATGATCAGGCAAAGCATTAAGTAACTGACAAAGCCTCCCCAATCTTGTGGGAGACTCTCTTGTTTAGTTTGCAGAAAGTTAAATATTTCCTGTAAGGCAAGTTGTTTCATATGAGCAGAAAATATTTTTCAGAGAAATAATAAACCATATCCTGGGGGCTACATACGCACACAACCAGGAGCAAGAGTATTGTACCAAGCTTTAGCATCACCCTTTAATGAGAAAGGAAATAATTTGAGAATAACATAATAACGAGTTTTCTCATCATGAGTAAAAAGGGTGGCTATATCATTCAACTTAGTAAGATGTGCCACAACAGTTTCAGTTTCATAACCATGGAAAGGATCAGATTCAACCAAAGTAATTAACTCTGGGTCGACAGAGAATTCATAATCATTATCAGCAATACAGATAGGTGACGTATCAAACTTAAGATCACATTTCATTCTAGCATTCAAAGATTTTTATTTATACTTCTGTAGTAATTTCTCTAGATCATCTCTATCATTGCAAGCAAGAATATCTCTAGTTGCTTCTTCACTCTTAACATAACCTTCCGGTACCTTAGGAAATTCATATCTAGGAAGGCTAGTTCTAGCAGGAGTTTCAGGAGTTTTAGTTTCAAGCTCATCATCAAATTCAACAGCATCATGTTGTATAACTCTAGCAATTTGTTTATCAAGAAATTCACCAAGTGGCACATCATCATTATCAAGCAAGGTACTATCATCATCATAAGTGACGGTGTCCTGGACTAGGGGGTACTCAACACGTCATCTCCCGATCTGATAGATTGGGCCGAGGACCCCCGTGGCCGTATACTCATGGGCCAGTTCAGACAGCTGCCGCATACAAGGAAGATTCCACAAGACTTGGCGATCAAGACAAGGACTTCTCCCCACCGGCGTATTCGAGTAGGACTCTTGTTAACCTAGGCCTCTAGTGCATTATATAAACCAGGGCCAGGCTAGTCGATAGAACATACACATCAACAATCATACCATAGGCTAGCTTCTAGGGTTTAGCCTCTTCGATCTCGTGGTAGATCTACTCTTGTACTACCCATATCATCAATATTAATCAAGCATGATGTAGGGTTTTACCTCCATCGAGAGGGCTCGAACCTAGTTAAAACTTCGTGTCCCTTGCCTCCTGTTACCATCCGGCCTAGACGCACAGTTCGGGACCTCCTACCCGAGATCCCCCGGTTTTGACACCGACATTGGTGCTTTCATTGAGAGTTCCGCTGTGTGATCGACAAAAGGATCGATGGCTCGCCTGCAGATCAACTTCGACTTTGGCATCTTCGTCACCAGCTCGACTGGTCACCTTGGTTCGACCAAGAACTGCGCCCCGTGTTCGGATCACCATGTTCGGATGAGGGCCTTCATCAAACATCAACTCCGATCTCTATCAAGATCATGGAGGAATCATCCATGGAGCTCGGGGGCTCAACGTCAACATTGTCCTCAAGCGACCGTGCTATTTTTCTGGACAGCGAACTCGTATCTACCGTCATCACCTCCTCGAGTATCTCTTTGACGATCGCTTTGGTGGAATTGTGCGGAATTGAGTCTACAACAACCCTGGAAAATTTCGTCGAGTTCCGATGGAGGAATCTCTGGCAATCCACGATATACCGGAGCCTTGTCAAATCTGGATGCGAATTTGGATGAGTTTAGGGCGTGGTGTCCAGCTTCTAGCTCGGACATACTTTGGAAGATCCAACCGTTGATTGGCTGCGGAATTCCTATATCTACCACCTCTCAAAATTTCAGCTCGATCCGACCGTCCAAACTCCGGGAACCTTCCGGTTAGTGCATCACTTTTCGGATCTGTTTTCTGCACGAAAACGAATCCGACCCGAGTTCATTTTTTTTATGAACGGGATTTTGGACATCCCTTTTGAAGGAAGTTTTGTATGGGGTATTGTGTTTTGTTCCCGAACACGTCCCACTAACTTTAAGATCTTTCGAACATGATCTTCAACATCATGTTGGTGTCAAACCAGTCCAGCAATATTACTCCACGGCTGCCGACCTGCGCTAGACACGGCGTCACTTTCTTGAGCCGAGCTCAACTTCTTCGGATCATCATCTCGGCAAGCTGAACAAGAGTCCGGCATCGCTAAGGATAAATCATCACCAACATCGCTGCCCCACGGATTACACGGAGCGGGCATCTCGGCATCGCCGCACGGTCGCTTCATCAAGCTGACATCGACCACGTCACGACCTGCATCGACAGGGCCGCACTATTGCTTCTTCAAGCTGGTGTCCATCACGTCGACCTACTTCGACTCATCGGCTGACATCGAGGCTTCGACATCTCGACTGGATCGAGGGCTTCGCCCTCTCTTCATCAACCTACTCCGGACACTTCGGCGTCACTAGCCGACCAGCTCCGTCACGTTAGCTAGGCCGAGGGCTTTGCCTCGGCGAGCCAACCTTTACCAGCATTGCCATGCCGTCGTTTTATCGCCCATCAGGCAATGGGTGTGCGGAGCGAGTCCCAATTTTGGGAATCACCTTCCTTCGGATTGCTACAACAAATAAACCAGGTCTATCAAATGGTGGCCGCATTAACAACAGTCGCATGATGGTTCGGTCAGTTTCCGTACGTAGTCCGGCGTACGCCGCATCCGGAGTTCGGACCGACCTGCGAATTCAGGCTTTGCCACGCCTTTACCGCATCACGTCGACACCTTGCATCGACATTGACTTCGGTGCCAGGCCATATTTCTTTTATTACTCACTTTGCATAAATTATTTATTATGCAACAATTTTTTTAATTATCATTATTACTATTATCTCCGGTTTGCACTATTTTTTGTGCATAGGAAAATGATCCGGTGACTTCGGCGTCACTCTGCCGGTCTGCATTGACCGTGCTTTGTCACCACTTCGGCGTGTCGAGCTCTCCGCTCCGCCATCTCGGGACCGGCTTGGGGGATGGAACCTTGCCCCGCATCAAGCTCGGACCGCGTCATCAATACCGAACACATTAACCAGCTAAGTCGCTTTCATACTCAAAGATTTAATTTCTAACTTGTGCTCGGTTCGACCAAGCATTATACTTTTTTGGAAAAAAGTTGCTTGTAAAAATTTTCCTTGTCCAAACTATGTTTGTGACGCATAAATTCAAATACCCCGTTTACTTGGGGGCTTCCTTTATGAAGCTTTTTCTGTTGCATATGATTATACTTATACGGCTTCGTTCCTTGTTCGTGTATTACGCCACAATATGCACCATATTGACTTAAGCGATTTGCAAGCTGGGTTGCCTCGCTCCTGTGTTTACCCCTACGTTCCCGATTGTTCGGCTAGGGAGTAAAGGGAGCACCTCTGCGATTGTCATGATCGGGTCACCCGAGCCGGACCTCAGACTAGGTGAAGCCGAAAGCTAGCGCTCTTATAGTTTTCAATGATGGTCGGCACACAACGGAACTCATGAGTACAAAAAATCTATTGCACAAGTCTCATAATAACTATAAGCACCGAAGAAAGGTATCGGTGGGGGTACTATTTTCTTCGAAGATGCTTCTTACACTTCGTAGTAATATAGAATAATTTCCCTGAGCGCGCTTTGTCTGTTACAGCCTTATGACCTGATTGCCTGGTTATTGGAAACACCGTCGATATTCTCGACAAATGGAATACATAACACTTTTCGGTCCTTGACCGAAGAGGGAGAAGCCGACGGTCGGTTAAGACGCGTTTAAAGTTTGGTTGAACATAGATATGATATAAGTACTTCGGTACATGCAATCATTCTTTTACCCAAGTCACTTGGGGGCTCTTAAATTTATTTGAGCCGTTTTATAATAAGTGTTCTTCTTCTTAGTCGTTGCAAAGTTTTATTATTATTATTATTATTTATCACTCCTTTTTTCGACGCCAGTGTGCGGTCACTAGCCGGGAAGCCTAATTTCTCTCTCCAAGCCGCTAGAGTTTAGTTTGCTAAACTGGCCTAATGAGAAGTACTCCACCCTCGGGATAGGAGGTTGAAGCCGTAGGCTGACCCGCTCGAAGTCTTGAGATAGGATGTATCATGTTAAAGCACGACAGAAGCACTTCCTTTTTCTAAGACCAATTTTCGGATTGGCACCGAACACTTGCTCTTGTTCGGACGTCATGTTTTTACTGACGTTTCTTGGTTTTCCAAGCTTTTTGGCACTTTTAAACTATTTGTGCTTTTCCAGCATTAGTCTCGCAGTGCAACGCCGGACACCTTTAGGGATTCGGCAAAAACATTCTCATATATTGCTATATATGCATCGGTTTCGAATTGTCTCTTCGGTCAATAGTTGGGTTGCCCGGCTCCTGCGCTTGCCTCCTACGTTCCGCTTTGTTCGGCTAGGTGTGCAAAGGGAGAACCACTGCGATTGTGCTTCTAGCTCACATGGTTAAGCACCTCAGTGGAGAAAGCCGAAAACTGACTGTCACAATAAGCGTAAACTGGTCAGCGATCCGATGACGATGTTAAATGATGGGCCATTCATAACAATGGCCGAAGTGTTTACGGCTTCACCTCGACTATCGCCGAACACTACCGGGGGCTAGTAACTGGCCTCCCAAACTAAAATCCTCAATATTTTGCTCTTACGTTAGAGCTGAGGTTTCATGATCATGGTTAGCATGACAACCCAAAGAAAGGGACCGATAGCGGGACTATTTTCTTCGGAAGACATTTCTTATGTTAAATAGTAATATAACATATCTCTCCGCGTATCTTTGTTTATAAAACCGTATGGCCAAATGGCCTTGTTTGTCGTAAATATTTGCCCTCATAAAGGCTTTATAAAGTAAGACAAACACTCCTCGGCTACTGGCCGAGGAGGTGGAAGCCGATGGTCGGTCAACAAAGTTTTGTACAATGCGGATCCGAGCATTAAATGACGTAAAGTACTTGGGTACATAGAGTTATTACACATAATTTGTGATTTTACTACGGATATTGATCCTTAATTCGGCCACCTGTGCCCGCATTAAGGCTCGGGGGCTACTGGGCTTCGGGCTTATTATTTACAAATATTAAAGGGGCACATCGATCCCCTGATCCGGTGTTGCCACCCGACCAGTGTCTCGGGGGCTACTGCATTGCTTGACCAATGCAGAAAATTTTATGTGCAATATAGTTTCCGAGGAGATTTTGATCCTCAGGTTGGTCGGCCGCACCCAACCTGAGTCTCAAGGACTGAGCACGCCACTCTTAGTGTCCCGAAGTATTCTGCCGAGCTTGGACTTGATCCTCAGGCCGATTTTGCAAATCAACCTGAGTCTCAGCGGCTACTGGGATCAGCGGTCTTACGTCATCCTTCATGTGCATCTCGGGTTTTAGACCAATATACACCTTGAGGGCTACTGGCTATATATCTCGGCAGAGAATAAATTGCACCAATAAAAAATATTCACAAAAATCGGCCCACATTCGGGGTGGTGCACCACCTCGGAAGCAGCCCGGCATAAAGCTCGGGCGCTAGTGGCTGGCTCCATAGAGGGCATTTCCGGCATTAAGCTCGGCTAAACTCCTTCAAACTTCTTTGAACCAAGGTGATTTACGACACCTCGGATATAGTCCGGCGTTGGAGCTCGGATATACAGTCTGGCGTTGGAGCTCGGATACATTGTCCGGTGTTGGAGCTCGGATACATTCTGGCGTTAGAGCTAGGAAGCGGTCCGGCGTTGTTGCTCGGTTGCAAAAGATACCTCGAATACAGTCCGGCGTTGGAGCTCGGACGCAAGAGGATGCTGCCGCCCGGGAACAACTTCAAACCCGAGGTGTGGCATAAAAATAACAAGGCGTTGATAAAGGCCGGAAACTTAAAGGGGCTCCTCGGATACCCGACGTGTAAACCCGTCGAATGCATTTCGGCGATCCTCAAGATCGAAGATAAAGAAGATTTGTTGAACCAGTTTTCAAGACCGACGACCGAAGATGAAGAACAGTTCGGAAGAATCGAGGAGCGTCCCTAACTTGAAGACCAGTTGAGGGGGCTACTGACGGTGTCCTGGACTAGGGGGTACTCAACACGTCATCTCCCGATCTGATAGATTGGGCTGAGGACCCCTGTGGCCGTATACTCATGGGCCAGTTCGGACAGCTGCCGCATACAAGGAAGATTCCACAAGACTTGGCGATCAAGACAAGGACTTCTCCCCACCGGCGTATTTGCCTAGGACTCTTGTTAACCTAGGCCTCTGGTGCATTATATAAACCAGGGCCAGGCTAGTCAATAGAACATACACATCAACAATCATACCATAGGCTAGCTTCTAGGGTTTAGCCTCTTCGATCTCGTGGTAGATCTACTCTTGTACTACCCATATCATCAATATTAATCAAGCAGGACGTAGGGTTTTACCTCCATCGAGAGGGCCCGAACCTGGGTAAAACTTCGTGTCCCTTGCCTCCTGTTACCATCCGGCCTAGACGCACAGTTCGGGATCCCCTACCCGAGATCCGCCGGTTTTGACACCGACAATAAGCATCATTCATAGTAGAAGTAGCATCATCAATAACTTGAGACATATCAGAATTTATAGCATGTGGTGGTGTTGCAAATTTACTCATAACAGAAGGTGAATCTAAAGCAGAACTGGCTGGCAGTTCCTTACCTCCCGTCGTCCTAGAGGGATAAATCTTAGTATTTGGATCCTTTAGATTCTTCATAGTGATAATATGATAATAATACCAAGTGACACAACAAATATAGCTATGCTCCCCGGCAACGACGCTAGAAAAAGGTCTTGATAACCCACAAGTATAGGGGATCGCAACAGTTTTCGAGGGTAGAGTATTCAACCCAAATTTATAGATTCGACACAAGGGGAGCCAAAGAATATTTGAAGGTATTAGCAGCTGAGTTGTCAATTCAACCACACCTGGAGATTAATTATCTACAGCAAAGTGATCAGTAGCAAAGTAGTTTGATAGTTTTGATAATAGTGACAGCAGCAACGATAACAGTAACAGTGATAGCAGTAGTTTGTAGCAAGTGTAATAGTGATGATAGCAATAGTAACATAGCAAGATCAATAAGGACAAATTCGTAGGCATTGGATCGGTTAGTTGTTGGATGATATTCATCATGAGACAGTTATAACCTAAGGCGATACGGCACTAGCTCCAGTTCATCGATATAATGTAGGCATGTATTCCGTAAATAGTCATACGTGCGTTAATAAAAGAACTTGCATGACATCTTTTGTCCTACCCTCCTATGGCAGCGGGGTCCATATTGGAAACTACGGGATATTAAGGCCTCCTTTTAATAGAGAACCGAAACAAAGCATTAACACATAGTGAATACATGAACTCCTCAAACTACGGTCATCACCGGGAGTGGTCCCGGTTGTTGTCACTCCGGGGTTGCCAGATCATAACCGTAGTAGGTGACTATAACTTGCAAGATCGGATCTAAAACATGGCTATAATGATGAATTCATAAACGGTTCAGATCTGAAATCATGGCACCCAGGCCCAAAGTGACAAGCATTAAGCATGGCAAAGTCATAGCAACATCAATCTAAGAACATAGTAGATACTAGGGATCGGGCCCTAACAAAACTAACTCGATTACATGATGAATCTCATCCAACTCCTCACTGACCAGCAAGCCTACGAAGGAATTACTCACTACCAGTGGGGAGCACCATGGAATTGGCGATGGAGATAGGTTGGGGATGACGAAGATCGAAGATCCCCCTCTCCGGAGCACCAAACGGACTCCAGATTTGTCCTCCTGAGGAAGAACAGGGCCTAGCGGCGGCTCCGTCTCGTGGATCGTGATAATTCTTTCTCCCTATTTTTTTCTGGAAATATGTGAATTTATAGTATTAGGGGGTCGTAAGGGGGGACACCAGGTGGGTACAACCCACCTGGGCACGCCAGGAGAGGGTGGCGCACCCTGGTGGGTTGTGCCCACCCAGGGGCCCCTCTCCTGTGGGTCTTGGCTCCAGAAATTCTTATTATTGGTATAAAAAATCCTCAAAAAGTTTCGTTCCATTCCGAGAACTTTTATTTCTCCACAAAACAACGCCATGGTAGTTCTGCTGAAAACAGCGTCAATTCGGGGTTAGTTTCATTCAAATCATGCAAATTAGAGTCCAAAACAAGAGGAAAAGCATGAGAAAAAGTAGATACATTGGAGACGTATCAGGTGGCTAATATTTTCCATGATAGATATGTTATTCTCAAGATGAGTGTTTATTCACTTGTCATTGCACGAGAGTAAGGCAAAGGTATTAGGGATGCCCAGTCCCGAAATGCAAAGAAATATTTACTTTAGGTTGCCAAATAATAGATTCCTTGGAAAGTGCTGGTATGGAGGGCACCCGTGGATACGATTAGCCATGGAAAGTGAAAGTTATGCTGGAAAAAGGAATAAACTTTATTTTCTGTTTGGTAACCGCCTATGATATATCTATGCATGGAAAGTATTGGGAACTCTAAGTCGTTTTCGTTGGTGGGATGGATACACCTCCCAAAATTTTTTTACCTCTAATTTTTCGCTTTGAGCTCTGGCACCTCTACAAATCCCTACTTCCCTCTACGAAGGGCCTTTCTTTTACTTTATGCAATTTTTATTTTAAATTTGAGTCTCCATCTTCTCTCATAAAAGCACCAACTAGGAGGCAATATGATCGTGCTCAAGTATTGGGTGTAGTAAATATTCGAGTGTGTTTCATGAATGGACCAATGTTTGAGCATGATGGGCTAGGGATAACTTATTTTAGCGTTGATATTTTGAAAGACATGGTTGCTTGTTGATATGCTTGAGTATCTAAATTATTATGTCAAAACTAGACTATTTCTTTGAATCACATAAAAGTCCAAATGTCCATGCTATAAAGAAAATAATATGAGATGACTTGATGAAGAACACTCCACATCAAAAATTCCGTTTTTATGACTTACCTACTCGAGGACGAGTAGGAGTTAATATTGGGGATGCTGATACGTCTCCAACATATCTACAATTTTTTATTGTGCCATGCTATTTTACTACCAATCTTGGATGTTTTATAATCATTTTATAGTCATTTTATATCATTTTTTGGAACTAACCTATTGACATAGTGCCAAGTGTCAGTTGCTGTTTTTCCATGTTTTTTACATCGCATGAAATCAATATCAAATGGAGTCCAAATTCCACGAAACATCACAATGATTTTTTATGGGCCAGAAGGAAGGAAATGGGCCTCGGTTGCACCTTCGGGGAGCCCCATGGGGGGCACAACCCACCAGGGCGTGCTAGGAGGCCCAGGCGCACCCTGGTGGGTTGTGCCCACCTCGGGTGCCCCTCGGACCGCCTCTTTTCTCTATAAATACCCAAAAAATACCAGAACCCTAGGGGAGTCGACGAAATATTCATCCAGCCACCGCAGAGTCCAGAACCACCAGATCCAATCTAGACACTATCTCGGATGGGGTTCACCACTTCCATTGGTGCCTCTCCGATGATGCATGAGGAGTTCTTTCTAGACCTTCGGGTCCGTAGTTAGTAGCTAGATAGATTTATCTCTCTCGCTAAATTCTCAATACAATGGTCTGTTGGAGATCCTTATGATGTAACTCTTTTGCGGTGTGTTTGTTGGGATCTGATGAACTTCGAGTTTATGATCAGTTATATCTTTTTATATCCATGAAAGTTATTTGAGTTTCTTTGATCTCTTATATGCATGATCTCTTATAGCCTCGTATTTCTTCTCTGATATTTGGGTTTTGTTTGGCCAACTTGATCTATTTATCTTGCAATGGGAAGAGGTGCTCGGTAGTGGGTTCGATCTTACGGTGCTTGATCCCAGTGATAGAAAAGGAACCGACACATATGTATCGTTGCTACTATGGATAAAAAGACAAGATCTATATCTACTGCCATATAGATAAATGTATCTTGTCTACACCATGCCATCGTTCTTATTGCATTACTCCGTTTTCCATGAACTTAATACACTAGATGCCTGCTAGATAGCGGTCGATGTGTGCAGTAATAGTAATAGATGCAGGCAGGAGTCGGTCTACTATGTTGGACGTGATGCCTATGTAATGATCATTGCCTGGATATCATCATAATTATTTGAAGTTCTATCAATTGCCCAACATTAATTTGTTTACCCACCGTTTGCTATTTTTCTCGAGAGAAGCCACTAGTGAAACCTACGGCCCCCGGGTCTTCTTTCTCATATATTTGCCTTGCGATCTACTTTTCCTTTGCATATTTATTCAGATCTATTAAACCAAAAAAATACAAAAATACCTTGCTGTGTTTTATCTTTATTTATTTTATTTGGCGATGATCTATCAATCTACTACAATTTACCTCACATTCGCTTGCCTATCTTGAGGTGCCATACCCCGAAAGGGATTGACAACCCCTTTAACTCATTGAGTTACGAGGTGTTGTTGTTTGTGTGCAGGTGATGTTTATGTTGTGTTGCTTGGTTCTCCTACTGGTTCGATACCTTGGTTTCATAACTGAGGGAAATACCTACCGTCGCCGTGCTACATCATCCATCCCTGTCCGGGGAAATACCGACGTAGTTGCAGCTACCATCATTACCCTTAGAGCAAGTACTACCTCTGTCCTGGTTTACTCTTCCTATTTTGTAGTATCAAAATTTGACCATAGATTTAACTGACAAAATGTTAATGCATGTCACTAAAATTATATCATTGGATTCGTATTTGAACATAATTCCAATTGGTATAATTTTTTGTGACATGCATTGGCATTTTCTTAGGTAAATCTATCGTCAAAATTTTACACTAAATACAAGGTAGTACAAAAGTGGGCTATAACGGCCCTCCACTCTGTAGGACAAAACACGTGCCAAATTCACTTGTGATGTATTTGGAATCGATGCCCCTCCATTGCTCACCTGGTGCCCCAATCTGGATCACCTACTTTGCTCCGGTGCCAAATTAACTCACACAATGAAAAAACACTTGTGTGGGAGAGAGAGAGAGAGGACTGAGGCAATAAAAAACACTTGCTTGGGAGAGTGAGACACTGGTGTAGTTGGTTTGATTGATTTTTTATACATGTGGGTCTGTGTGCACAGCGGTGCCAACTCTCTCACATCGCGAGAGCGGTGCCAAAATCTTTTGATTATACATCGATGCTTATGATGTGGCATACTTTTGAGAAATATGGCATTAGCCACATAGTGGAAGGCAACAAATGCCAAAGCTCTTCACGGTGCTCCTAGGTAAATGAGAGGAAGGAGAAAGAGAGAGAGAAGTTATCACTAGCCAGCCAACCCTATCATATGAGCGAATGATATTGGTACCTCTTGATGACACGGCAATCTTATATAGCGAGCTGCTCTAGTATGTTCTCTTCTTTTGCAGATAAAAAAGACCCAAAAGTGAAAAATGCGCTTCACTATAACAATATCATCGAATGCCTTCATCTCCATCTTACAGAAATTGATTTGATCGACTACCAAGGCAGCACATCTGGGATTAAATTGGCCAGGTTCTTTGTTCTGGAGGAAACTGTGCTCAAGGTAATGAGGTTTGGCGTTCTCTGGCGCAACAATGAAGGGCGTGCTGATCAGCGCAAGCGTCTAAGCCTAAATGACAAAGTCTCCGCATAAGTTGAATTAGTTTCACTAGTAGAAAACGGACCTTTATTACCAGTTTGTCAGGGCCTTTAGTGCCCGCCGGTTCTGTAACCGACACTAAAGTGTGGAGACTAAAGCCCCCCCCCCCTTAGTACCGGTTCGGCACGAACCGCCACTAAAGGCCCACCACGTGGCGTGAGCTCGCGCCTTGGTATGAGGGACCTTTAGTACCGGTTGGTGTTACCAACCAGTACTAAAGGTTTTTTTTGAATTTATTTTTGAAAATTTTGGAAAAAAATAATTATTTTTTCGATTTTCAGTTTTCTGAATTATTTGATGATTTAGTCTCTAATCACCCCTCTTAACTGCTCAAGTGTGGATCACTCATTCTAAATCATCTAACTTCCCGGCTAGTCACCCATCCTTGCTCTCCCCCAGCATGAGCACGCTTAACTTCGGAGTTCTATTCCCCCTACTTTCCAAGTCTACACTTGTTGTTTTCCCGACAAATGTAAGTTGTCAATCTTATTAACCCTCAGCAGTTTAGCTTGAGCATTAGGTCACATGTTTCACTGTTTGAGTTTGAAACTATTATTCTAAAAAAACAGTAATTATTTTGTAACACTAATATTTCTTGAATAAGTTTGACCATAGTTTGACCAGATTTGACCAAAATTCAAAAAAATGAAATAATTATTTAGTAACACTAATATTCTTGAATAATTATGTAGTAACATTAATACTTCTTGAATAAGTAGTTTTACCATGGTTTGACCAGATTTAACGAAAATTAAAAAAACTGAAATTTGAGCATATCTTTTTTCCTTTTGGAATATGAGGATTCTAAAAATTGCAAACAAGCAGTAGGCTGTCAAAATCGGATGTCGATTTTCGTGCTGAACATTTTGATATATTATACGTTTTTCCGACATCGTATGCAAACATTATAGCCGTTTTACTTTTTCATAACACTTTTTTGCAAAACATGTCCAAATTTAAGTGTTTGAATTTTCCTAACTAGTAGATGTAGTAATATAACCACATCTCAAAGAAATTTTTTGTTTGAATTTTTTATCATTTTCTTTTGTTTTTTTCAAAACTGAAATGGCGATACACGAGGGGGGGGGGTAGAGTCAGACCCCTTTAGTCCTGGTTCATGGCACGAACTGGTACTAAAGGTTATCCCTTTAGTGCCAGTTTGTGCAATGAACCGGGACTAAAGGGGATCGTGGGGCCCCGGCCTGATGCCAGCCTGCTACCACCCCTTTAGTACCGGTTCGTGGCACGAACTGGTACTAAAGGTTCAACATGAACCGGCATTAATGCATAGTCGTTCGAACCGGGACTAATGGTACCATTAGTACCGGGCCAAAATCGAACCGGGACTAATGTATCTCACATTAGGTCCTTTTTCTACTAGTGTTTTCGAAACATCAAGTGGCCAGAGACTAGAAAATTTATTTGCCCATTAGTGACTTGTCAAGGCGGTGGATTTTAGTTTGTACGATAATGCTGCATCCACCTAAAGTAACGAAATTTCTTAAGTAAACTTCCTAGTAATCCCCCCTTCGTTGGTGCAGCATTACTCCTAACATTTGTAATATCAGTTTGAAACTTGTAATATTGCCGTGTCATATTCCTGCGTTTCCAAAATCCTGTGAATCAAAGAGGTCCTGAGTTGGTGATGATGTTGTGCCTTCCATCTTTCACCAATAGTCGTCGGATCTAGATCTGACGCATACAAACCAAACTTCTCCAGTTTTGCAAAAAGATTGCCCGCACTTGTTCCCTATTTACAAACAACTCCTTGTATCTCACAATCGGCCTTATCTCCTCCCCACCACATCTAGAAGGCCATGGAAAAATGTGGCTTGATGGCCGCTGCCGGCGCCGTTCACCCCCAATCTTGGTGTTCCGTGCAATGCACGGGCCCAATAGGTGGCTGGCCCACCTATCATATAGCCAAAGGAAAGTGCAGTAGAGGGCCAAGGAGTAGATGGCCAACACATACGTGAATGCAACGCAGTCTGCACTTCTCATATAAAGGTTCCCCGCCAGCCCAATCTATGAAATCCTCCGCACTACGCACCGTAACCAAGGGCAAGAGTGATCACTCCAATCGCAAGATCAGTCGACTAGAAGATAGACCCATGGAGGCGATGAGCGCAAGCATCAGCCGGCTATGCCAGATGGTCCACGACACCAACCTGCGGCCGGGTACTGAGGAATGTCTCTAGGTCGTGCTTGAGGCTGCCAGGGTGAGAGGCCACTTGGATGACAGCTTCGCCTCCTTGTTCAATGAGGTCCTTGTCGGCTTCCTTGACAAGTTCACTGTCGTCAAGAAGCTCACAGACGACCTTGACGTATGCCTCCAGCCCACGTGCACAGGCTCTGTGATGCCTGCCACCCACAATGGCCTCTATGGTGACAACCTCTTCGACGCACTGGTTGCCCTGCGACTGCCCACCGTCATGCCGGAGAATGTCCACCTTGAGGTCGCGCTCGCCATGCAGCACCTAGCGCAGCAAGACACCGTCGACATAATCACCCATGTCTAGGCGCAAATCATCCACAAGGACTACTACGTGCCACAGGAGGAGAATATGTCGCTGGCCTTCTTGGACCGCAGGGCAACCTTGGACAACATTGTTCAGAAGCACATTGAGCTCGCCGCCAACGCCGCTGCTCCTCACACGTCGGTTGGTGACCCGGCGCACTAGGGCGTGAGGATGTCATTGATGGATCCGTATGTATCTTTATCTTTCCGTCAAATCCATGTAGTAGTATATGGCACTACTGTAGTAATTATCTTACCTTTTGCATCAACTTCATAATTTTGGAACCGCACAAGAACCAAACTTCTCATTACTCTAGGTAAAATCATTATTTCTATCTATCGGTCGCGCCATGGAGCAGAACCAAATTTTACAAGTTACAAGTTCATAAGGAAAAGCCTGTCGTGTTCGTGTCGCACCCCCACACGATTGGTCTGGCACGACTATCAAGGGGGAATGTGTGTTGTGTTGCATTTTCACTTACAAGTGGGACCGTAGTTGAGCAAACCGACTATCGGCAAACCCCTACCCTGCCCACCGCGTGATGGCTGAGAAAACAGGAGGGAGAAGAGATGGTTGTAGCACGGACTCCAGGAAAATTGGTGTCGGATGGGACTCGTGTGGGTGGCGTGTGCCGTACTACTAGACGTGAATGCTAGTTATGGCCCATGCCACCCCAATAAAACGATCCTATATCGAGGTGCTGGTTACGTAGAACAAATTTCCTGGAGTCCGTGCTCAGCCCTCCTCTATCTCTCTTTTTTGACAGAAAGACTGTAAGGGAACCCCCTACAGTATAATTGGTGCAACAAACCCAAATTGCAAGTACCATGCACTGGGAGAAAAAGGGCCCGTTGTCCCGGTTCGTAAGGGCCTTTAGTCCCGGTTCCTGAACCGGGACTAAAGTGTCGGTACTAATGCCCTGTCCCTTTAGTCCCGGTTCAATCCAGAACCGGGACTGATGGGCCTCCACGTGGCCTGTGCGCGGAGCCCAGGTAGGAGACCCTTTGGTCCCGGTTGGTGGCACCAACCGGGACCAATAGGCATCCACGCGTCAGCATTTCTGTGGCTGGGGTTTTTGTTTTTGTTTTGAAAGGGGGGGGGTTGGGGGTTTTGGGGGTTAATTTAGGTGTTTCATATATTGTGTTAGCTAGCTATAATTAATAGAGAGAAGTGTCCTCTCTTATGTCCGTGCTTAGTCGACACTACATACTATACATACGTATAGAGAGGACTAGACACGCTAGCTAGCTAGTAAGCAAACGAAGGAAACAGAAGATCGTCATGAACATATATGCATACAGAGAGAAGTGATATCGACCACCTCTCCTTCTCTGAGAGATTGGTCGAACAACAATTTCTCGTATATCTATCCGACACTACCGGCTACATATATACAATAATTATCTCTTACAAATATAATCATACGGACTCATGGTCCACATAGTATTCTCCGTCTTCAGTGATCACGTGGTCAAGAAAGAATGCCACCAATTCCTATTGAATTGCTCGCATGCGAGCTGGTGCTAGGAGTTCATCCCGCTTCCGAAACATCTAATTTGAAGAAGGGGGTCAATACATATATATATGAATGAATGAAACTCGACACAAATGATGGTAATAAAATAAAATTGTGAATGTTGTTATTTACGTACTTCATATTGTTCGTCAGAGTACCCGCCCCGCTCACAGGTCGTGTGGCGGATGGACTCACAGACGTAGTATCCACAGAAATCATTCCCTTGTTCCTGCCACAACCACTTTACAAGAAATAGAGGTCAATCAAACTGATAAGCAAGAATGCTAAATGGTATTGATGAAACTAGCGCTTGAATCACTAGGAGATGCGCGGAACATGCTACTATAGTACTTACTTTCGGGTGTCTAAATTCCAGCTCCTTCGGCAGTCCCAGAACTTTTCTGGTGAATTTTCTCCAAACCCTGCCGGACAAAGAAAACAATTACTTGATATCAGGAAATGAACAAAGTTGCTGATATGGTGGATAATGATCGATTTAACTTACTTCTTGAGGATTTCAGTCATGTCCGCATACTCCTGGGGATCTTTTCGTTTAGAGTCCAAGACGGTTACTACTCCCTACTCAAGCCTAATCTCTAGGAGAATATAGTGGAAACTGCACATGCATGCATAACTCATCAATTACATTACTATAACCTGGACTAATATATAAGGGAAACCGAATATGCACAAGACAGTAACACTTACTTGAAGTTGTAAGGAAAGAGTATTATATCTTTGTTTTCATTTTTTTGAATGATCGTAGCAAGTTGGCCTCGGTATCTTCGGGACGATGTTCAACCTCAGTTGCATCTATGAGATATGTGTTAACGAACCCAATATCACCGATTTGTCTTTTCTTCAATTCGGCGATCTTCAATCTGCATAATATAGTGAGGATAATTATAAATACATGCAATGAAAGAGATGAGCTATATAGAGAGACTTAATGACAGAAGTAGTAGTACTTACAGACAGAAGCAGGTGATCGTTGTTTTATCGAGGGCCAATTGATTGAAAAACTGATAGAACTCCTCAAATGGAATAGGCAACAGTTCAATTCCAACGAGGTCATGCTCCGGTTTAACTCTCGCATACAAAGTACTCCTCCCCCAGACTCTTTGCAGATTTTCAAGTACCAATCATGTAATCTTCGCATCATCGTTGTTAAAAAAATTTCATCTTTGACGAGAGGCTTCCCGTACTCGTATCTGTGTATCTGCACCTCCATGGGATCATAATGTACATCGCTGGGCAGGTAATCGTCAACATTGCCATAACCGGGCACCATCCTCGGATCAACGATGTATCTAGGCACCTTGAGCGGGGGGCACGATTGCTTCGCTTGTTCGCCGAGCTGGGCAATTTGTTTCCCAGCTGCTCGTCGTTCTTTCAGCCTTTGATCACTGACTGTACTTCCCGACCGCTCCGCTTCGGCCCATGTCTTTGCAATAATGCGCTCATAGTTGCCTTTTGGAGGAGACTTGGGTGGTTTTGCCAGGGCAGCCAGAGTGCGCTTCACTTTGATCGGATCTACCTTCTCCTCCGAAGGTGGATGTCTCTTTGCTTTCAACCCTTGAAACCAGTCATCCACTTCGGTTCACGCGATCTTCGCGTTCTCCTCCGGGGTCCTCTCGTATGGTAACTTCTCTGGACTCTTCAGAGAAGGACCGAATCTGTATGTCCTCCCGCCTTTGGTTGTACTGCTAGACTTCGGCCGAGCAGACGAAGCGGTTGTCTTCTTTACTTGCTTATGAGGCGGAGGAGAAGGACTACGACGCACCGGAGCAGCTGCTGGAGCGGCAGCGGGTCTCTTCCGTCCTTGCTGACGAGGCGGAGAAGGAGGAGGCTGGCTTGTCGGGCGCGCCGGCGCAGGCGGAGTGCCGCCATGCGCCGGAGAAGGAGCCGGCCGAGGGCCCTGATCGTCACTCGCCGGAGGAGGAGGTGGTGGAGGAGGCGGAGTGCCCTGACTCGCCGGAGGAGGAGGAGGAGGCGGAGGCGTCCAGTTCGGAAGGTTGATGAGCTCCTTCCGCTATAGGCATGGAGTCTTCAGAGCAGACCCCAGCCGAGTCTCCCCTTCACCGGTAGGGTGGTCAAGCTGGAGGTCCTCAAATCCCTCCGTTATTTCATCCACCATCACCCTAGCATATCCTTCTGGAATCGGCCGGCAGTGAAAAGTTGCGCCGGGTTCAGTAGGATAAACAGAGCCAACAGCCGCCTTGACCTTCAAATTCATCCATTACGTCATAAGGTCACAATTTTGAGACTCCATGATAGCATCCACGGGATAGCTGGCAGGAGCCGTCAAGGCATGCTCCGGCTGAAGCAGCTCGGTGGAAGCCACGCTGCTTCTGCGCTGAGATGGCAGGGTAGCTTCGGCAGTACATTTGCTGCGATTTGCTTCTCGTTCCTCTATCGCGTCTACCCTTGCTTGCAGCGCCTGCATTTGGGTCTGCTGCAATTTTTTCCTCCTCTCATGGGATTTGTAACCGCCTGCGTCCGGAAACCCAACCTTCCACGGAATGGAGCCTGGCGTGCCTCGTGTCCGTCCAGGGTGCTCAGGATTCCCGAGGGCCATTGTGAGCTCGTCGTTCTCTCTGTTTGGAAAGAACTTCCCTTGCTGCGCTGCTTCGATATACTGCTTAAGCTTCCTGACTGGTATGTCCATTTGATCGTTCGTCCAAATGCACTTCCCTGTTACAGGGTCCAAGGTTCCGCCAGCCCCGAAGAACCAAGTCCGGCAACGGTCTGGCCAGCTAATTGTCTCTGGTTCGATCCCTTTATCAACCAGATCATTCTCAGTCTTGGCCCACTTAGGCCGGGCTACGAGGTAGCCACCTGACCCCGTGCGATGGTGAAGCTTCTTCTTCGCAGAATTTTGCTTGTTTGTCGCCGACATCTTCTTACTCTTTTCCGATGTCTTGTGGGCCACAAATGTGGGCCAGTGATCTCTGATCTTCTCATATCTGCCCTTGAATTCTGGTGTCTCATTATTTTCGACAAACTTATTCAGCTCTTTCTTCCACCTCCTGAATAGTTCTGCCATCCTCTTAAGAGCAAAAGACTTGATTAATTGCTCTTTAACTGGGTTCTTCCGGATTATCCTCTGGCGGTAGGGTGAAATTTGACTTCAGCTCAGTCCAAAGATCATTTTTCTGCATATCATTGCATAAGACACCTCTGGGTCTTCTGTAGCCGGCTTAAACCATTGCTGGATGCTTATCGAGATCTTGTCCCTAACCAGAACCCCGCACTGGGCAACAAATGTGTTCTTTGTTCGGATGGGTTCAATTGGTTGGCCGTCGGGCGCGATTGCTATGATCTCAAACTTTTCATCCGAGCTCAACTTTTTCTTCGGGCCTCGTCTCTTTACCGAAGTTGTGCTCGATCCGGAGGGCTAGAAAAAAGAACAATGACTTAATTAATATGTGTACATACCAAAACAATGAATGCATCAATCAGCTAGTCAGCACAGGCTTAACTAATATATATACCTGGCCGGACTCGGTTCGGTCACCGGAGCCGTCATCACGGTCTCCTTCTTGCACCGGCATTGGGTCACCGGAGCCATCCTCATGTTCTTCTTCTTGCACGGGCATTAGGTCACCGTAGCCAGCTTCTTCACCCTCTCCTTCCAGACCATCGGTGTCGTTGAGAAACAACGAGACGACATCACTTCCTTCTGCAATTATGTCCCTCAACAACGCTTCTTTAGCTTCGTCTCGGGCGGTGTCCATAGTTTCTACAAATATTTACAACATGGAAATTATTATTCAAACATGACAGATGGATATATTAGTGCCAAACATAGAACTAGCTACCTAGTCATAGTAAGGAATCATATATATTAATTAGTGGCCTCGACGCTGCTTCTCTAGGGTTTGGGGTGGCCTCGACAATGCTTCAAGGGTTTGGAGTGGCCTCGAGAACGCTTCAAGGAGGGGGTAATATCGACCCCCCCACGTGTTGAAGCTATCGGGAGGGGGTATATATCGACAACGACAACACTACATCTATATGTCCCTCGATGACCCTCGTTCTCGATAAAAAAAGAGGAAGAAGAAGAAAAAAAAGAGCAGAAGAAAGAATAGAGGAGAAGAACTCCTCTATTCTTTCTTCTCCTCTTTTTTTTCTTCCTCTTCTTTTTTTATCCTCTTCTTCCTCTCATGTTCGAGAGGATCGCCGAGGGGTCGGGAGGTTGCCTAGTGTCAAAGGATTCAACAAAACCATGTCTTCATCATTAGGCGAAAGTAATAGGTGCATGATGGTACGAAGCTCTCCAAAGTTATTTTGGAACGGAGTCCTAGATAGGATAATTCGCTTTTTGGTACAAAGTTCAGCAAGAACCTTCCAAATATCGTTATTTGGAAGGCCTTTGCTGAAATTCATACAAAAAGGCAAATTATCCTATCCGGGACACCATTCCAAAATAACTTTGGAGGACTTTGTCATGCCCTGGTTACTTCCGGCTAATGATGAAGCCATGGATTTCTTCAATACTTTGACACTAGGAAATCTCTCTCTCGACCCCTTGACGATCCTCGACCCCTCGAACCCTCGACGACCCTAGAACCCTCGACCCCTCGGCGATCCTCTTCTTCCTCTCATGTTCGAGAGGATCGCCAAGGGGTCGGGAGGTTGCCTAGTGTCAAAGGATTCAAAAAAACCATGTCTTCATCATTAGGCAAAAGTAACAGGTGCATGATGGTACGAAGCTCTCCAAAGTTATTTTGGAACGGAGTCCTAGATAGGATAATTCGCTTTTTGGTACAAAGTTCAGCAAGAACCTTCCAAATATCGTTATTTGGAAGGCCTTTGCTGAAATTCATACAAAAAGGCAAATTATCCTATCCGGGACACCATTCCAAAATAACTTTGGAGGACTTCGTCATGCCCTGGTTACTTCCGGCTAATGATGAAGCCATGGATTTCTTCAATACTTTGACACTAGGAAATCTCTCTCTCGACCCCTCGACGATCCTCGACCCCTCGAACCCTCGATGACCCTGGAACCCTCGACCCCTCGGCGATCCTCTTCTTCCTCTCATGTTCGAGAGGATCGTCGAGGGGTCGGGAGGTTGCCTAGTGTCAAAGGATTCAACAAAACCATGTCTTCATCATTAGGCGAAAGTAACAGGTGCATGATGGTATGAAGCTCTCCAAAGTTATTTTGGAACGGAGTCCTAGATAGGATAATTCGCTTTTTGGTACAAAGTTCAGCAAGAACCTTCCAAATATCGTTATTTGGAAGGCCTTTGCTGAAATTCATACAAAAAGGCAAATTATCCTATCCGGGACACCATTCCAAAATAACTTTGGAGGACTTTGTCATGCCCTAGTTACTTCCGGCTAATGATGAAGCCATGGATTTCTTCAATACTTTGACACTAGGAAACCTCTCTCGACCCCTCGGCGATCCTCGACCCCTCGAACCCTCGACGACCCTGGAACCCTCGACCCCTAGACGACCCTGGAACCCTCGACCCTCGATCCCTCGACCCTCTACCCTAGTTCCCGACCCTCGACCCCTCGGTGATCCTCGACACCCTCATTCCCCATAAAAATTAAGAAGAAGAAGAAGAAGAAGAAGAAGAAGAAGAAGAACGAGGAGAAGAAGAAAGGAATAGCTAGAGGAGAAGATCGAAGAAAAAAAAGAAGAAAAAAAGAGGAGAAGAAGAAAGGAATAGTGGAGAAGAAGAAAAAATAGAATATATTCTATTTTCTCTTCTTCTCCACTATTCCTTTCTTCTTCTCCTCTTCTTTTTCTTCTTTTTTCTTCTTCTTATTTATTTCTCCTCTTCTTCCTCTCCTCTTCTTCTTTCTAAGTCATGCTTATATACACAGAGTATTGGTCCCGGTTCGTACCCCTCTCGACCCCTCGTCCCTCTCTCGACCCCTCGACATCCCTCGTCCCTGATAACATTTTTTTCTCCCCTCGACCCCTCTCAACCTCTCGTCCCCTTCTCGACCCCTCATCATCATCTATCACCCCCCTCGTTTTCTTTAGCATATATCCATGAACAAAAAAATAATTCATATATAGAAAAAATGCTATATGAACATACATACATATGAGCATATACAGAGAGCATATACATACATACGTACATACATATGAGCATATACATACATACATAGCCAAATCCAAATACATATGAGCATATACATACACATATGAAAAAATTTATCACACAAAGAGAGCAGCGGCGGCGGCGGCGATGGTCAGAGCGACAGGGATCGATGGGAAGGGGCGGGGAGCTCACTGGGGGCGCGACGGGGAGGAGGCCGGGGACGGGGAGGAGGCCGGCGACGATGCGGGGGAGGCCGGCGATGCGGCGTGGGGCGATGGGAAGGGGGCCGGAGATGGCGCACGCAACAACGAGGAGGAGGCCGGCGACGGTGCACACAACGACGGGGAGAAGGCCTGCGGCGGCGTGGGGCGACGGCGACGGGGAGCGGGCGACGACGGGCTCGGGGCGGCGACAACGACGACGAATGGCCTGGCGGCGTCGGGGGCGAATGGGAGCGGTTGGCGAAATTTTCACAAGTGCTACCTTATATACCCAGAGCAATGGTCCCGGTTCGTGGCACGAACCGTGACCAATGCACACCTATGGTCCCGGTTCGTGCCACCAACCGGGACCATAGGTCTCTTTTCAGTAGCCGAAAGGGCGGGAAGCAGAGGCCTATGGTCCCGGTTGGTGGCACCAACCGGGACTAAAGGGGGGCATTGGTCCCGGTTTGTGCCACGAACCGTGACCAATGCCCCCTTTAGTCCCGGTTGGTGCCACCAACTGGGACCAATGGCCTTGTGCTGCCCTGCGCCCAAAAGTTTAGTCCCACCTTGCTAGTTGAGAGGGCTCGGGAGTGGTTTATAAGCGCTGCTGCGCCCACCCTCCCGAGCTCCTCTCAACTGCAGGTTTTCAGGCCTAATCTGTCACTGCAATGCATGTGGGCCTACTGGGCTTGCTGCGGGCCTGAATCCTGGCCGATGGTAGGGTTTCTAGTCGTATTCAGGCCGTGGTGGCCCACTAGGTGGCATTTTTTTGTTTTTTGTTGCTTTATTTATTTTTCTTTTGTTTTTTGCTTTATTTTTTAATTCTTTATGCTTTTAGTTTTAGAAAAATTATAAACTTTTTGTTAATGCCATTAGTTTTCAAATTTGAAAACACTTTTTTGGTTTTTTTGTTTTCTTTGTTGCTTTATTTATTTTATTTTGTGATTAACTTTACTATAAAAATAGTTTTTTCCTGTTTTTTTATTTGTTTTTTGCATTATTTATTTTCTTTTGTTTTTTGCTTTAATTTTTAATTCTGTTTGCTTTTAGGTTAGCAAAATTATGAACTTTCTGTTAGTGCCATTAGTTTTAGAAAAATTATAAACTTTCTGTTAGTGCCATTAGTTTTCAAATTTGAAAACACTTTTTTAGTTTTTTTTGTTTTCTTTGTTGCTTTATTTATTTTATTTTGTGATTAACTTTACTATAAAAATAGTTTTTTCCTGTTTTTTTGATTTGTTTTTTGCATTATTTATTTTCTTTTGTTTTTGCTTTAATTTTTAATTCTGTTTGCTTTTAGGTTAGCAAAATTATAAACTATTTGTTAGTGCCATTAGTTTTAGTAAAATTATAAACTTTCTGTTAGTGCCATTAGTTTTCAAATTTGAAAACACTTTTTTAGTTTTTTTGTTTTCTTTGTTGCTTTATTTATTTTATTTTGTGATTAACTTTACTATAAAAATAGTTTTTTCCTACTTTTTTGATTTGTTTTTTGCATTATTTATTTTCTTTTGTTTTTTGCTTTAATTTTTAATTCTGTTTGCTTTTAGGTTAGCAAAATTATAAACTTTCTGTTAGTGCCATTAGTTTTAGAAAAATTATAAACTTTCTGTTAGTGCCATTAGTTTTCAAATTTGAAAACACTTTTTTAGTTTTTTTGTTTTCTTTGTTGCTTTATTTATTTTATTTTGTGATTAACTTTACTATAAAAATAGTTTTTTCCTGTTTTTTGATTTGTTTTTGCATTATTTATTTTCTTTTGTTTTTTGCTTTAATTTTTAATTCTGTTTGCTTTTAGGTTAGCAAAATTGTAAACTTTCCGTTAGTGCCATTAGTTTTAGAAAAATTATAAACTTTCTGTTAGTGCCATTAGTTTTCAAATTTGAATAGTTAAAATTTGAATTCTTTGAAAATTGTTTGAATCACAAGTTTGTGATTAACTTACTAAAAAATGAGAATAGATGCGCTTATAGAGAAAACTTGATGCACTTCGTGTACAAAATGGACAATCACTTTCAAATGAACTCTGAAAAAGTTGAAAGTTGGGATGGTATCATAATTTCACCCACATAGCATGTGCATGTACAAAACGGACAATGGTAGCATGTTCGTGTGTTACAAAGTTGGCATGGTATCATCATAATAGTTGCGGGAGAAAGTCTTCACTTTTTCTTCGCTTGTGTCATTTGCTTATTGCGCCGTAACCATGGATAATCTTCATTGTTTATTAGGATGTTTGGGTCAGCCTTGACATTGAAGGGAGGAATTTCATGAAACTTTTCATAATCTTCAGACATGTCTGTCTTGCCGTCCACTCCCAGGATGTCCCTTTTTCCTGAAAGAACTATGTGGCGCTTTGGCTCATCGTATGATGTATTCGCTTCCTTATGTTTTCTTTTTCTCGGTTTGGTAGACATGTCCTTCACATAGATAACCTGTGCCACATCATTGGCTAGGACGAACGGTTCGTCAGTGTACCCAAGATTTTTCAGATCCACTATTGTCATTCCGTACTATGGGTCTACCTGTACCCCGCCGCCTAACAGATTGACCCATTTGCGTTTAAACAAAGGGACCTTAAAATCAGGTCCGTAGTCAAGTTCCCATATGTCCACTATGTAACCATAATATGTGTCCTTTCCGCTCTCGGTTGCTGCATCAAAGCGGACACCGCTGTTTTGGTTGGTGCTCTTTTGATCTTGGGCGATCGTGTAAAATGTATTCCCATTTATCTCGTATCCTTTGTAAGTCAATACAGACAAAGATGGTCCCCTGGACAACAAGTACAACTCATCACAAACAGTGTTGTCACCTCTGAGACGTGTTTCCAACCAACTGCTGAAAGTCCTGATGTTCATCAACATACGGGGTCACCAAGGTAGAGTTCTGTAGAACTGTGTAGTGTGATTGAGACCAAGAATATCCGTCCCTGCATATTATTGAGTCTCTTCCAAGAGTGCCTTTTCCAGTCATTCTCCCCTCATACCGCGATTTAGGGAGACCTATCTTCTTAAGGCCAGGAATGAAGTCAACACAAAACCCGATAACATCCTCTGTTTGATGGCCCATGGAGATGCTTCCTTCTGGCCTAGCGCGGTTACGGACATATTTCTTTAGGACTCCCATGAACCTATCAAAGGGGAACATATTGTGTAGAAATACGGGCCCCAGGATGACAATCTCGTCGACTAGATGAACTAGGACGTGCGTCATGATATTGAAGAAGGATGGTGGGAACACCAGCTCGAAACTGACAAGACATTGCGCCACATCACTCCTTAGCCTTGGTACAATTTCTGGATCGATCACCTTCTGAGAGATTGCATTGAGGAATGCACATAGCTTCACAATGGCTAATCGGACGTTTTCCGGTAGAAGCCCCCTCAATGCAACCGGAAGCAGTTGCATCATAATCACGTGGCAGTCATGAGACTTTAGGTTCTGAAACTTTTTCTCTGGCATATTTATTATTCCCTTTATATTCGACGAGAAGCCAGTCGTGACCTTCATACTGAGCAGGTATTCAAAGAAGATTTCTTTCTCTTCTTTCGTAAGAGCATAGCTGGTAGGACCTTTATACTACTTCGGAGGCATGCCGTCTTTTTTGTGCAAACGTTGCAGGTCCTCCCGTGCCTCAGGTGTATCTTTTGTCTTCCCATACACGCCCAAGAAGCCTAGCAGGTTCACGCAAAGGTTCTTCGTCACGTGCATCACGTCGATTGAGGAGCAGACCTCTAGGTCTTTCCAGTAGGGTAGGTCCCAAAATATAGATTTCTTCTTCCACATGGGTGCGTGTCCCTCAGCGTCATTCGGAACAGCTAGTCCACCGGGACCCTTTCCGAAGATTACATAGTGTAAATCATTGACCATAGCAAGCACGTGATCACCGGTGCGCATGGCGGGCTTCTTCCGGTGATCTGCCTCGCCTTTGAAATGCTTGCCTTTCTTTCGACATTGATGGTTGGTCGGAAGAAATCGACGATGGCCCAGGTACACATTCTTCCTGCATTTGTCCAGGTATATACTTTCAGTGTCATCTAAACAGTGCGTGCATGTGTGGTATCCTTTGTTTGTCTGTCCTGAAAGGTTACTGGGAGCGGGCCAATCGTTGATGGTCACGAACAGCAACGCCTTAAGGTTAAATTCCTCCTGTCTGTGCTCATCCCACATATGTACACCGTTTTCATTCCATAGCTGTAAAAGTTCTTCAACTAATGGCCTTAGGTACACATCAATTTCGTTGCCGGGTTGCTTAGGGCCTTGGATGAGAACTGGCATCATAATGAACTTCCGCTTCATGCACATCCAAGGAGGAAGGTTATACATACATAGAGTGACGGGCCAGGTGCTGTGATTGCTGCTCTGCTCCCCGAAAGGATTAATGCCATCCGCGCTTAAAGCAAACCATACATTCCTTGGGTCCTTTGCAAACTCATCCCAGTACTTTCTCTCGATTTTTCTCCACTGCGACCCGTCAGCGGGTGCTCTCAACTTCCCATCTTTCTTTCGGTTCTCACTGTGCCATCGCATCAACTTGGCATGCTCTTCGTTTCTGAACAGACGTTTCAACCGTGGTATTATAGGAGCATACCACATCACCTTCGCAGGAACCCTCTTCCTGAGGGGCTCACCGTCAACATCACCAGGGTCATCTCGTCTGATCTTATACCGCAACGCACCGCATACCGGGCATTCGTTCAGATCCTTGTAGGCACCGCGGTAGAGGATGCAGTCATTAGGGCATGCATGTATCTTCTCCACCTCCAATCCTAGAGGGCATACGACCTTCTTTGCTGCGTATGTACTGTCGGGCAATTCGTTATCATTTGGAAGCTTCTTCTTCAATATTTTCAATAGCTTCTCAAATCCTTTGTCAGCCACAGCATTCTTTGCCTTCCACTGCAGCAATTCTAGTACGGTACCGAGCTTTGTGTTGCCATCTTCGCAATTGGGGTATAACCCTTTTTTGTGATCCTCTAACATGCGATCGAACTTCAGCTTCTCCTTTTGACTAATGCATTGCGTCCTTGCATTGACAATGACCCGGCGGAGATCATCATCATCGGGCACATCGTCTGGTTCCTCTTTATCTTCAGCAGCTTCACCCGTGGCAGCATCATTGGGCACATTGTCTGGTTCCTCTTGATCTTCACCAGCTCCCCCCGTTGCAGTATCACCGTATTCAGGGGGCACATAGTTGTCATCGTACTCTTCTTCTTCGCCGTCTTCCATCATAACCCCTATTTCTCCGTGCCTCGTCCAAACATTATAGTGTGGCATGAAACCCTTGTAAAGCAGGTGGGAGTGAAGGATTTTCCGGTTAGAGTAAGACCTCGTATTCCCACATTCAGTGCATGGACAACACATAAAACCATTCTGCTTGTTTGCCTCAGCCGCATCGAGAAACTCATGCACGCCCTTAATGTACTCGCGGGTGTGTCTGTCACCGTACATCCATTGCCGGTTCATCTGCGTGCATTATATATAATTAAGTGTCCAAATTAATAGAAGTTCATCATCACATTAAAACCAAAGTGCATACATAGTTCTCATCTAACAACATATAGCTCTCCAGAGCATCTAATTAATTAAACCATACATTGAAACTATGTAAAACATTTCAATGCGAAAACAAATGCGATCATAATCGCAACCAAGGTAACAATTGATCCAACGGCATAATGATACCAAGCCTCGGTATGAATGGCATATTTTCTAATCTTTCTAATCTTCAAGCGCATTGCATCCATCTTGATCTTGTGATCATCGACGACATCTGCAACATGCAACTCCAATATCATCTTCTCCTCCTCAATTTTTTATTTTTTCCTTCAACAAATTGTTTTCTTCTTCAACTAAATTTAACCTCTCGACAATAGGGTTGGTTGGCATTTCCGATTCACATACATCCTAGATAAATAAAATCTATGTCACGTTGGTCGGTATAATTTTCATAAACAATAAATGAACCAATAGTTATAAAGATAATATACATACCACATCCAAATCATAGACAGGACGAGGGCCGACGGGGGCGGATACCAAAACCATCGCACTATATAAGATGCAATAATAAATGTAAGAAAATGATACAAGTATCTATCTAAACATACAAGTAAGAATATTTTTCCTTTCAGAAAGAAGATAAGAACAAGAGGCTCACCACGGTGGTGTCGGTGATGAGATCGGCGCGGGTGATCGACGGCGGTGAAGACGAGGACGAGGCGTGACGGACCGCTAAATCAAGACAAATCTCGAGGAAAATGGAGCTTGGAGGTCGATCTTCGAGAGGAGAAAGCTTAAGTAGTGTGGCTCGGGCATTCCATCGAACACCTCATGTGCATAGGAGGTGAGCTAGAGCACCACAAAGCCCTCTCCCCCTCGGCCAGAGAAAAATAGAGCACTGGGGTGCTCTGCTCGCGAGCGAGGGGTATATATAGGCACCTCATTGGTCCCGGTTGGTGACATGAGCTGGGACTAAAGGGGAGCCTTTGGTCCCGGTTCAAGCCAGAAACCGGGACCAATGGTGGTGCGCCAGGAGCGAGGCCCATTGGTCCCGGTTCATCCCACCAACCGAGACCAAAAGGTCCAGATGAACCGGGACCAATGGCCCACGTGGCCCGGCCGGCCCCCTGGGCTCACGAACCGGGACCAATGCCCACATTGGTCGCGGTTCAGGACTGAACCGGGACTAATGGGCTGACCCGGCCTGGACCAAAGCCCTGTATTCTACTAGTGATGCCTTGAACCTCCTCTATCTCTCTTCTCAACCAGCCAGCAGACACGCGGAGCCCATTGTCTGTTTGCTCACATGCGGTCCCACATGTCAGTGAAAACACAAGAGGACCCACCAAACCTGCACATCTTTCACCTCGATGTGCTGGTGATGAAAAACGAATCCAATAAAGATCTTTGGTGGCCACTTTTGGAGTTACTCAAGAGTAGTAAGATTCTATTTATAGTTTAACCCAAGATGCACATCATGTGGCTTTTCAACTACCACTCCATTTTCTTGCATGACACGACCTGGATGCTGGATGTCCCACGTGTCGGCAAAAGGAGGAAGAACTCGACCAAATCTTCTCCACATTTAGACCGGAGAAGTAGGAAACACGGCAAGCCCTGTGCCTACATCATACTACGTACAAGCCCACCTCATGCAGTCACGCTGTCACCATATTTCTCGGCCTTCGTGCAACACCTAGCTCTAGTCGATCTAACTAGAACTAACTATTCACTACAAAAACTACACTTCCGTGATGATACGTGTTTGTCACAGTAGGTCGCTTTTTTGCCATGCATGTACATCCATGACAAATTTATGACAGAATCAAGATAGTCATACCTGTGTTGTCATAGATGTGTTCCATGACATTACCAAAATTATCATCACGGAAGTGTCCACTTCCATGACGATAAATCACGCGTCTCAGAAGTGCTTTCATCAAGGGTGACCGACACATGGCATCCACCGTAACGGAACTCTGTTAAGCTATCGGGTCGATTTTGGATCCGATAACCCGTTAACAGCCCCGACCAATGGGGATTTTCCACATGTAAAATCATCATTGGCTAGAGGAAACACGTGTTGGCTCATCGTTGGGACAGATGTCATCCACTCATTGGACAGAAGGCGCCTATGATACGTTGACACGTGGCACAGCCCAACAAGTTTAAATGGGCCGGCCCAACTAAAGGCCCACAAGATTTTGCGGACCATAATGGGCCGGCCCAGCTAAAGGCCCACGAGATTTTGCAGACAATAATGGGCTGGCCCAGCTTAAGGCCCACAATATTTTGCTGGCCATAATGGGCCGGCCTAGTAAAGGCCCACAAGATTTTTGTGTGCCATAATAGGCCGGCCCAGGTAAAGGCCCACAAAATTCTTGCAGATCATAATGAGCCGGCCCAGCTAAAGGCCCACGAGATTTCGCCGGCATTAATGAGCTGGCACAGCTGTAGGCCCACAAAATTTTGAGGAACCTAGTAGGCCGGCCCGTTAACTAGCTGTCATGTTTTGGGCCAAATGCCGGCCCATATTTGATCCGGTCTATTAATGGCCTGCCATGCTCCGGGCCTAATAGTGGCCCATATGAGATCCGGCCCGTTAAAAGCCTACCATGTTCTGGGCCAAATTACGGCCCAGATCAGGCCCGTCCCTTTAAGAGGTTTTGGGCCTAATTATGGCCCATATCAGATTCAGCCCGTCAACTGGACACTATGCTTTTGGGCCCACTTGCTAAAGGCCCACTTAGTAATTTGGCCTAATATTAGTTTTGACCTGTTAAGGGCCCGTTTAACATTTCAGCCCTATATTAATTTCAACCTGTTAAAAGCCCGTCATATAGTTGGGCCTAACTACGGCCCGGTTTGCATCCGGCCTGCTCGCAGCCAATATCTGATTGGGCCAAACAAGGACCGAGACAATTTTTTGGCCTGTTAAAAGTCCGTGATTTGATTCGCACAATCATGGGCCGGGGTTCATTTCGGGCTGCTGCCGGCCCGTGAGCTGATCGGCACGTTTCAGGCCCAACCTACATCGTGATTGCATGATGGCCCGATTATGTACCGTAATTTTACGGTTTGGCCGGTTTACTGCGAAGACAGGATATATATACAGTAAAATAACTGTAGCTTCGTGAATAAGAAAAAACCTATACTGTACAATAAAGAAATTACGGCATATTACATCCACTGGGCATCAAAGTTCGCCACTATGATAATAAAGCACAAGCAGACAGCAGATTACATACACTGGGCATCAAAGATCGCCACCAGTGCAAATAAACATGCCGACAAAATAATATACAAAACCAACAGCACTTCAATAGAGTTCAAGAAATTTTAGCCCTGCTGGGGAGCTGCAGCGCAAGCAGCTAAGCAAGATGATGAGAATGCGCTTGTTCAACACTTATATCTTCCTCACTATAAAAGATAAACAAGCAGACAGATGGCAGGTTTTGCACATAAAAGTATCAGTGCTGACAATTCATCACATTTATTACTAACGAATAAAGTGACATAGTTTAAATTTGCATTAACACAATATGGTATTGTTCAAGTCAAGACACGGCAGGAAATGACATTGTGAAGGAGTTGGCAGCTTCACGACACCACTGGATTACAGATCAAGAACTCATAAGTATCAATGGTTAGTGTGCTGTCAATTTATACCATTTCAGATTGGCAAATAAAGAGACGGTCTAAATAATAGTAGAACGATATGACATTTTTCATAGTTAAGACATTGCAGAATATGACATTGTGCTGTAGTGGGTAGGTTCACCACACCACTGGATTACAATGAAGAACAGAAGCATACATGCAGTGCAAAAGAAGATCACTTGCTCTGTATAGTTTAATTTACATGGTATGAAGAAGGAACTTGGTTGTACAACTGAAAAATTAAATTGAGAAAGGACGAACTTTTGCTTATGAACTACATATAATAATCTTTAAACAAGCAATTTGATGCAAACACCAAAAATAAACAGCTGTTGCAGTCATGCCTAACCAAATATATACAACAAAGTTTGAAGGCTTGAGATGGACAAACTTACATTATTGGTGAAGACAGGCTCTATAAAGGCCTTGTACATGCTGATGGGGGGCAATTCAAGAAGTTTACCACAGAATCTTCTTCAAAAGCATTGCCTTTATTGTACATTTTGTTAAGAGTAAATATAGATGTGATAATATACGAAAAAATGGAGAATATTTAAGATAAGATGAAGAGTGATGCTACATAACCAAGTAGCTATAAATGTAAGTGCAGCGATACAAGCAAAAGGTACAGCCAAGAGCAATGCACAGCTAAAATTCTTCAATACCAACCTTATGGTAAGAGTAAATATAGATCTGATGTGTAGGAAATGGAGGGCAACGGAAAATAAGCTGCAGAGTGATGGTACATGAACAACTACCTGTCATTATAAGTACACTGATAAAGGACAACGTGTACTTACAAGAACAATGCAGAGCTAAAAAAACATTGGCATTGGATATATTCTACACTAATGTAACCATTCATACAGATCAGATAATTACGGTGTTGTATTGCCGCTAGTAATTGAAAGCCTATCGATCACGTACATGCCAACTCTATTAGCTGTTGACTGCAGATGTCCCTGCTCCCCTTCCTGACAAGGAACATATTGTGCTTCCCATACAGAACACCACACGGGCCGCCGGCCGAACCACCGGCCCCACGGCATGTGTTCCTCCGCCACCCCCACCCCTGCCCCCACCCGCGTCGAGTTTTCTTCATTCGACGAGGCCCCACCACCGCCCCCCACAACCACCATCCCCACCCGAGCCCCTTCATTCGCACCGACGAACTCTGAAAAATTGACTGACCCAATTTTGAAATTTAGTCTACTGTGATTTAACTAGTGTGGAATATAAAAGGGGAAAACCATAAGCATTGCGAGTATGGTGTTGAGCATGCCATGGCGGATCTGAAGGTGCAAACCGGACAAAGGCAACTTTGCAACCAAGACAAGAAATCAAAGTAAAGTAGTGGCGATCTATTTTCTTGCTACAATAAATAAGTTGAGCAGATACGAAAGAGTACCGCCTCTGGTGCGGCGCCGTGTACGCATCTGTTGAGAATTTGATGGTGCTGTGGTAGCGATGGCTGTCGGCGGTGTGGAAGAAGATCTAGGAGGGTAGACGGTGGCGGCAGGGCGCAGTGGACGAGACGGTCGTAGGAGCGGCGCCGGTAAGGTGGACGACGGCGGGGATGAAGCGAGAGGACGGGATGCAAGGATCCCGGTCCGAAGCCGTGGATGAGAGAGGTCAATCTCTTGTAATGGACGGCGGCGTCGGGGTATCTGCTCCGGCATGGTGGAGGAGGACGGCAATGGATGGGGTGGCGGACAGCGGCGGACAGAGGAGGGTGGGGTGGAGAGGGTGTTTTGGCGCCCATGGAGTATGAATGGGGACAAGGGAGGTAGAGAGGAACGGGGAAACCATGTATTCAGGGCGCGCTTGTCTCAAATGCGAGGAAATTTACAAACTTAGCCCCCGTTTCAAGTTTCTACTACATCACAACAACACTAGTCGGTTGGCGATAGGACGGTAATCTCGCATACACCGAATATTTGCCGACGAGAGTTTGTTTTTGGCGCCCACCGTGTATGAATATGACTCGGGGAGGGAGTCTATTTCGGCCGAGGACACACTGTGTTTTGGCGCCCACTGTGTATGAATCCGGGTGAGAGGCGGTAAGGTCACGTTTGGGTGAAATTACAAACCTACCCCTATCGAAACCTATAGAAATCCAGCATATAGGCTTTGCGTGGCAGGGATAGGCAGTAGTGATTTCCATCTCGCACATTTTGGTTTCGGGCGGTTACTGCGACTTTCCCCGCTTCGTTCAAATTTTGCAGAGTGCATGTTTACCGTGCCAACTCAATTCGAATCCCGTTTGTATTCTACTTTTTTTCGGGCGGGATCCATTTTCAATTGGAATTACATTTTGTATACATCATTTTTTATATATAATTTCAAAAGCACAACAAAGAATTCTGCTCCTTTATATGTATAATATGATTTACAAATACAACGATCTCGAAATCTTAAGTTGAATTCGAAAAAATTTAACCAAATTATGTTCTACTAAAATGTATGGATCAGTAATATCTATATATTAAATAACATAGATGTGCGTGAATTCATATGAGTATGCATGTTTGATAGATCAATTTTGGTTTGAGTATGGATTACATGTATCATCATCTCGAATTCAAATATTTGAATCCCTTTTTTGTTCACTCCTTTCACACCCATCTCTCTCGCATGCATGCTCCTTCAGGTAGCTATCACTCTCTTTTATCCAGCTCACCCGCACGCTCACTTCATGTTGCTCCTATCCTCACAAACATGGTCTCTCGACGTCTCCCTTGAGAAGTGTCACACTCTCCCTATCATTATAAATTACATGGTTTTCATTATCTCTCACGTCTCTACTGTTCTCTGGTATCACTCGGTACCTAAGCTTTCTTTTTCACCGCCAAACACACAGTCTCCATTCGTCTTTCACTTTGTCTTTCACTCTATGGGATTCTCTCACACACCCTATATGTCTCTACATATGACTGATACCACTAAAATTACTCTCTCTATCTCTCCTGTAGACACAACATTTGTTGCGGTCTCCTTTTCGTCTCCATCCCAGACTGACATTATTCATTTGTTTACCGATCAGACAACCCCGACTACCGTCTCCTCTCTCTCTCACACAGACACACACGCACAACTCCTGCTTCCACTCCCCTTCCCGACTACCGTCTCTCTCTCTCTCACACAAAACTCTCGCTTTCGCACCCCGACTCGTATTTCTCTCACAAACATTTATCGACTAGCTAGCCTCTAGATAGGTTTATACACCCGCACACTTGTGCTTCCACCATCGCATACACGTCTCTCTCCTGCTCCTTGTATCTATGTAGATTTTTCTTCCCTTCTTGAGACACGCCCTCTCGATCGTGCACACACACACTATCACCTCATTTTAAGCTGATACCTATCGCACACACACTCCTTGTGTCTTTGTCACACATGCACTCCGTCCTCCTCCACTCGCCCTCTCTCTCACACACACATGGGCTTTTTGCAACAACTAGCAAGATGCCCATGCATTGCACGGAACATCAAGATGCATTTGTATGAGTAGTTTATCTTGTGGGGGAAAAGGATGAACGAGCGAAGGCCTTATTTGCAAATGTGGAGAGGGGTGTGGGTATCTTTTTGCAAAATTGCCATAGTTTCCTTCCTATCCGTCAGATATAGATCGGACGGCCTATATTGCAGGATGGCAGGCACACGATCATCACCGACAATGCTTATCGTAAGAGTAGGGATAAAAAATAGAGTTGGTGATGATGGTGGGCCTGCCATCCTGCAATGTAGGTCATCTGATTTATATCTGACGAATAGGAAGGAAAACATGGCAATTTACCCGCACTCTTCACCACATTTGCAGATAAGGCCTTCCCTCGTTCATCCTTTTCTCCCACAAGATCTTGATGTTCCGTGCAACGCACGGGCATCTTGCTAGTAAGAGTAGAAATTAGACATATACCACTTCTCGAATCTTGAAACCAACAACATTCCTCCCTTATCTCATCAAAACCGCGAAAGGAATATATTTTGAGTGAAACAGAACATATTTTTAGTGATATACGTATTTCAAAGCTAAACTTTTTTCTCTCAAATCAGTGAATATGTATTAATCCAGTGGCGGAGATAG